>NC_051193.1:29387199-30015614 GCF_015220075.1 Falco rusticolus
GTAACACGCTATTAAAATGTTAATGAAAATGTTAATGTGAGACCTGCTTTTTTCATGAGATTTTCTTTAAAAATTTAAATTAAAAAATTTAAATTAAAATTTAAATTAAAAATTCTAACACACAGTCCTACCAGTAAACACACAAAAAGTTTCTATTTGCTTTCTGAGATAATGATTCCAAATATTGGAAAAGCATCCATCAAGAATATAAACTAAAGAAGTTTGAGAAGTACAGAAATATCCTAAGGAACGGTTATATATAATTTACTACATGCATACAATCACTTTACAGAACTGAAAAAATGTAAGGCTAGAAGGACCTCGCAAGATCACTCAGTACAACTTTCTTAACGGTGGCGGGATCAAACGTATGTGACGTGAGTGCTATGTAATACACACCAGATACAGAATATGCGCCTAAGAATTATCCAGTCAGAGCCTCCATTCAGGCTGTTCCATCATTCAAATTCAATGTTCTACCATTGGTGCAGTTTTTAGGTTTAAACTAAATACTTGCATACTGTTTATGTAATAGCACCATAAGATTGTTAAATACATGACCTAGAGTTCGCCATGAATGCTACTCTGGAATACCCATTTAATAAAAAAATATCATTAGCATTACTTCTTGCTGTATTAGTTTTCAAGTATTAATGCTTACTTCTCCAGGAGGGTAAACTTTTCCTCTATTTTCTATTTTCAGAGAAAGAACATCTCTCACCTTTAGGAGTTTAGCCTCATTTCCCTATAATGTATTCATCACCGCTCAGCACATCTGTCCCAGCAAATCCCATTTCCTGTTCTATTCATGAGGCTCAGCAACCTGGAGCTTTAGTGATTGCCGCCACACTTTTCCCATGGCCTTCTCACCTCTCTCCCCCCCCACGCACCCCGCTCCCATTGTTTATCATCTGTTCTTCCCTGCTGCAAACTGCTGTCAGATGTTCACTTATCCCTAATCTTACTCACTGCCTTTGATATTCTTTCTAATCCAACAACCTGTCAACTGGGGCATCAGCCCATGTCCAGACCAGCTGCTCTGTCACAGGCCCTAAGATTCCCTCTCAGCTCCAAGAGGTATTTAAAGGATTTTGACACAGCAACCACAATGTGAAACAAATAATTAATGCTGTTTTGATCAGTGATCAGGGCTTTAGGGTGACATGAGCTGACCACTAAGAAAAACTGGGCTTTAATTTGTTTAAACCTCAGTAAACTTTGCTGTTACTGTATTAACAAGATTTTGATCAGTGTCTGAAGGACAGTACTAAAAAGCCCAGTTCTTTAACTTGTTTTAGTTAAAAATAATGAAGAATAATTAATCTGAATGCAAGTCAGAGGGGCAGTTAACTTTATATGCCTGCTGTGTAAAACATGTTTATTTATGCAACATCAGCTTGTGTAGAGTTTTCAAAGCACAGGAGCTGACCTTTTATGAGTTACAGCTGAAAATACAAATGTCTTTTACATATGGCAGCAGTTGAGGTAAAATTGTTATTTTAAACACACTCGTATTTTCAGGAATATAATAAAAGTATAGTTCCATCCCATATAGACCGTAAACACCAGATTTTAAAGAATATTCCCATTTACAGAAAATGTCTAATTTCCATAACATTCAGATTTGCTATAAACACTTAAAATGTTACAGTGTTCACCTGCTTTAAAACACACCAAATACACATAATTTCATATCATAGCTGAAATTCTGATTCAGATGACAGATTTTTTTTTTTACTGGGAAAAATAAGTTTCTGCTATTTAAGCAAACATATGTATTTTGATCCAAACTGAAAAACAAATAAAGCACTTTAGTTGTTGAAAAACATGAACACTATTTTACTTCTCAAATCTAACTGCAATTACCACAAAAGAGACAATCGCAAACAAGTCAAAAAAGCCTACTTTATACCCCACAGTAGTTGTATTTCACACACAAAATATAAAATAAAATCCCAGTGATGGATTTTATAACATGGTTCATCCACCTAGAACTAAACCACTTTTATTCTTAGGGCTTGTCCATACCAGGCCATCTAGAAAATGAATCTGAAGGTAAGTACCTTGATGAACCTGAATTCTGCTAGTTAAACTCCATTAAACCCCTGTGTGGACACAGTCATTCAGTTTAGTTTACTGCTCCCTTAGGGCATGCACTGGAAAGTTAACATGGATTAAGGTAGGGTATGAATTCAAAGTGCAATCGTACTTTGAAAATGGTTTAACATAAACAGAACCAGACTCTTTGTTGTACAATGAGACATGGAGTTAATCAGGAAAGTCCTGTGTAGACAAGCCCTTGCAGATGAGGCTACTGGAGTGGTATTGTCAAAGCCAATGGTTTGCAACCTCTTCATCTGCAGAGCTGGAAACATCTTCCAGTGAGGCTGCAGACCTTGGGAGCACACTAAAATCTGCTGATAATTGATCTGCCTTTCTTAGTTGACTCACGTGGAGGACCTATAAGTCATCCAATGGCCCTCAATGAGCTATGTATCAGAACTTGAAAAATACTGGTTTAAGATAACTACAACTTAACGTACCTCCTCCTTGTAACTCAAGTAGTCTAGCCATTGATGACATTAAATGAGACTTTGATGTTCATCTATGCAAGTGTAGACACATTTCAGCCCTGTGCAAGGATGCTACAAAAGATGGTTGACAGAGCCTAATTCTTTCCAGTAAGTGACATTTGCTGTCATAAGTTTGTTAAATGATGAATGACTTAAAATTATGAAGTTTTGTCACTGCCAACTACTTTTCATGTATTTACTTCAAAGAACCCTACATTCCCTTGTCAAAGCATGCTGGATAAAGAAATTAAGACTAATACAATGTAATATTCACTGAAACAAAACCAAGTACTACAGTTCTTTTCAACTACTACTCTTACTAATTCTTTTCGTTTCCCCCTTTAGTAATTCATGTCTCACATAAAAACAACCTGTACAAATTTCCAGAGTTGAATCCAAGGTATGTGGCAGAGCCAGAAACAGATATGCCTAGATTCCTTAATTTCTTTTCTTAAAACTGTGCTCTAATTGCAAAGAACACCGTTTGGTATTTGACTCCCAAATGCTGTCATTGCAAAAACTTCAAGTTTCTTTTTTTTCACCCATATAAAAGAATTCTATTGCACTTCAGTTCCCAATTAACACAGCAGCAGTCAGATCAAAAATCTGTCTCATTCAGGATCCTTCATCTGACAGAAGCCAACATGCTTAAGGAAGAATATATTGCTCAAATACTCTCAGCGTCCTGCAATCTGCAGCTCAAGTGACTTCCTGAGCTAGAAGTGGTACGTTTGCATTTAAGATTAATACTATGTACTGACATAACAGACTTGACAAGTTGAAGAAAATGAGACAAATTTTGCAGCAAAAGCGGCATCTCTTTTTATTGCACTACTGCTTTGAAAAAACGAACTGCAAATATATTACTCAGTAGCATATTTCCTACTACTGCAGACTTTTGAAGATTCAACAGAAGACTTACTTGTTTGAACAGGTAACTTAAAAATCTGTTTACTCCCTCAACAGCATCATTTTTAACTGCCAAAATAGAAAAGAATGTTCTATGTTTGTAAAAAAGTAGACGGTAGCTCCAGAGAATATTTCAGGCAGCTGGGCACATTAATGTTGCTATTACCATATTAAAAAAATTCTGAATGCAAAATCAGATTGTTAATATTATTGTAACGCTGCACTGCTTTGCTTTTTTGTCTTCAAAGTTTTCATGACATTAATGATACAGACCTCACTTCTTTCTGCATGTATACATATTTTAATCTTCATGACATCTCCAAGACAGTTAAATTTTAAGGCACAGAAACAGTGGTTGCTCATAGTCACAAAAGAAAACAGTAGCAAATCTAAGATTAGAAATACGAAATTCCTTCTTCACTGATGAATAGCACGCTACTCCTGAAGTACATTTTCTACCCATTACAAAGTTCATGATGTGTTAAAATCTACGATAGTCTTAAAAAATACTTTAGAATGACTGTAAAACTCAAGAGATTATAATTGAATTCCCTTAACACTGAATGAAAACATACATTAAAATGAAACTGAATAGTGCATTTTTCATGTTTTTTATTTAATGAATGATTCTAAACATTAAATCAATAGAGGAAATGTGATGCACAGGCACTGGACTACTACTCTGAATTGCGCAAGGAATGTGAAGTTCACAAAAGACCAAATAATTCAAATTTACCACTACTGACTGTAACATTCAGTTGATATGCATGGAGTTTTTGAGGTTTATCCCACATCACTGAAACAGATACTCATTCACCATTCCACAGATTCGGAATACAAACTTGCAGACATACTGGGAACACTACTGACAGTTGATATTACTCTAGTAGCAAAGTTCTGGGCAGAATATATGTTACAAAATGCAAGGAAACAGTGGCAATAGCTCCCTAGCCAGAACCACCTTCAAAAACAAAGCTATAGGAGTCTGGGCTAGATCCACAAAGGCTTTGATATGTGATTTCTGGGCAAAAGTTTCTGTAACAGCTCCCAGACATTATTCCCCCAGCTAGATGCTTACCCCAGCTGATGCTCTGCCTCCCCTTGAAGGATACCATCCCCAGCACAGAGGTCACCAAAAAGAATACGCAAAGGCAATTCGCTCAGTTCTATACAAAGCCTAGTAATTTCGATTAAAGGGCAGATGGAGGTGGGTTTGAACTGGAACAGCAGAGTAAGAGCTGGAGCAAAATGACTTTCCTTTCTGCTGATCCTCAGAGGGTAATAATTGCTAGCACAGGGACAAACAATTGTATGCAATAACTTCTTAAATTACTACAAGATTCACCAGAGCTCTGCCTGTCAAAGACCTGTCTGAGGATCCAAAGCCAACATGCAGAACCCCTGAAATCCCTGCTCAGGTGCTGATTTCTTCAGAAGACTACATTGAATCCAAATTCCCATTTGGGTACTTAATGATGCCCAAAATCCTAACTCTGCTCAACTACTACGACTCAGAGTCTACTTCATGACTTAGACCCAGCAGAATTATTAAACCTGTTGTTGGTTTTTTTGTGTCTAATATACAGGCCAGTGCCTGGCTAACACACACAAAAGAGAGCTGAAGATTTACACACAAATGTGCTTCCCAGCAGTGAGCACACTCTGCTGTGATGTGGGAAGCAGCATTAATTGAAGCAAGATCTTGCAGCCTGACTCTACCACATCCCAGGGAAATGCCCTAGCCCTTGGGCATTGAGTTAATCTCTCATTAGCCATCCCTCTGGTCTCTTGAATAAATTATTTATGAAAAGCAGAAAAACTTCAGTAGGAAAAAGTGAAAAGAGATTTACCAAGGAGTTCCTGGTAAAGAAGCCATTCCTTCAGGAGGTGACACATATTTCAAAAGAAAAAGCAAGCCACTTTAGATAACAAACCAATTTGCACTTTGGGGGCAAGTACACATTAAAACTAGCCAGATGCTATCCTATATGTGAGCAAAATTAATTTTCTTCTTTCAGTACCAAACAGAACAAAAGTTTGTAAACAGCGTTCCTACTGACAAAATTAGGAGAATATTCATCAAACTAAGCAAGGTACCTTATCTATCTCTCACCCTCAGGCCACCACATATAAAACAACATGGCTTACTTGACTGAGTGTCCCACCTGGAGAAAAGAGTTGATAGCTGAAAAGCCCAAGTAGAAAGTTAGGTCCATTTTGAGGAGCCGTTAGATGCCTATTTTGAAGAACATAGTTTTAAACTGTATCTTACCCCTCTATATTGACCCTAACCACATCTGCCTATAGCTTGGTGAATTCCATGACTCCTTTACTGCACTTCCATTTCTACCTTTGCACTGTACAATGACAGAATCAATAATTTAAAAAAGTTATTGATCCAGTGATTTGTCTGGTGAGCCAGGCTATTCTCCATAGCTTGGATGCCTAACACCAAGCTGCATGTTGCCTCAATCCACATGGTTCAAAACCTAGAATTCTTTTAGAAGGGTGTACACTTACTTTTATGCTCTATAGGAACCATTCAGAGCTCATCACTTACATTTAAAATATGAGTGGGTAAAGGCAGAGGATGATGAAAGACCTCATATGAAAGGATCTCATGACCCTTTCATGGAAGAGCAGATCCAGCACGGACACAAACTGTTCTAACTTCAGGGGCTTCTATGATTTCCAACAATCCTCACTACAGCTAAATAGCCAGAAACATGCATTTTTCTCAGTCTTTTGGAAGAGTATTTCTATATGTAACCAAATATAACAGGTTCAATCCAAAGGACAACTCAAGCTCTTCGAACACAGGGAACTTGAGACTTGAGCACAAACCTCAGACACTGCTGGAGTTTTCTAACATGATAGCAAGCGCCTGACATCACCTAAGCACATACACCTCTGCCCTGCATGTGTTCACAACTCCCTGTCTGAACATCCAGATACCCAAGAAAAACACTCTACTGGCCAAAACAGTAATCCAATCTTTCAGCCTGAAATTTTGAATGTGTGAAGTGCCTCTGAGAACAGGTAGACAACCATGAGTCTCTGGCTCCACTCTTGATCAGGTGTGACCACAATCTTCTTCAGATGATTAATCTGTGTGGGTTTACAACAGTATTTATTCAGCATTTTGTTTATATTTTGCCCCTCAAATGGATCCTGTTCTGAGGTCTTGCAGATTTCTGGTGGTCCATAAACCTGCTAGAACAGCAGTGGTTTACAAGTCAGGGGGGCAGCAGGCTGAATGGATAAAATCAGACTAGCAAACTGATATAAATCATCTGTATCTAATTAATGTTTAACTGCTGAAGACCTAACTGTTTTAGCGATAGCAATGGGATCCAAATTACCTCCATTCAAGTAGCATAATTTTTACATGAAATGTCTAGGAATCAATGTTGTAACATATGTACTCATGATGAAATGTCTAGAAATCAATGCTGTAATGTAAGTGTTCATGAATGCTTAGAAATAATCTTAAAATCATGTTGTATGCAAGAATTCTTTCAATTTCCTGTTTGTACAGAAAAACAGTAGTTGTAAAAAACCAAACTAATAAAATAAAAACCTCTTACTCTGTAGAAGTCCTTGGACAGAGGATTTATGTTGACTATCAATGTCTATTTATAGGAATGGATCTTTTTGAAAATAGCTTTGAAGATTTCAATCTTCAAGGCCCAAATTATCCTTCATCAATATTATAAAACACACAAAAAAATGCATCAATGAATCTTATTCAGACTACAATGAATTATAGGGAACATGTTATAGTTTCACAAAATGTATCTGTAAGATCACCCCAAGCCTTCCAGTTACAGCATGATGCCACATACTGCATAAATTACCCAAAATAGTTTCAGTTTTCACAATGCAACAAATGCCATT
This sequence comes from Falco rusticolus, assembly GCF_015220075.1. Lineage (NCBI taxonomy): Eukaryota > Metazoa > Chordata > Aves > Falconiformes > Falconidae > Falco > Falco rusticolus. The sequence goes on from NC_051193.1 coordinate 29,394,579, forward strand.
ATTTAAGTTTTCCTCATTCAGATTGTTCTGTTACTCAGAAAGACTTTTTTACTAGATTTGGGTTTAGTTCAGCAAGCAGGTGCAGGGAATTTGTGGAAGGGGGAAACTAATTTTACTCTAAGATACACCAAGATAAGCACCAATTAGGAACTGAGAAGAAGTTTCTTTTCTTTCTCCAGCTAGTGAATAAAAAAAACCTTTGGACTAGGGGAAGACCTACTCAGCATAAAACCATTAAGATCAAGGGCTAGATTTTGGAAATAGTTCTCAGTTTTAGATGACTGGCGGAATTTTCAAAAATTCTTAAGCATATCAGGCACCTAACACTCAGATTTTAGACACTTAACTGTTCCGGTATTTAGTGGGGTCTTCAGCAGGCCTAAATACCTTTGCAACAGTAAGTCAAATGACTAAAACTATTTAGTACATCCTCTGGTTAGTAAGTCAGTTTTCAAATGCAAAATATGTTTTTTAATAAACTTAGGGCCTGTCTCTCAGGTCAGGTGCAGACAGTTGTGCACTCGTTGAGCGTATGCTCTCAGTAGGCTGGACCCAAGCCAGCTTCTGTACAGATGCCATATAAACTATATTTTCACGTTCATTCTAAGACAGTACTACAGCCAAGAGAAACAATCTCTGCCCTCAGCCAGCCCCCAAACACTCATCCCTAACCACCACATTACCACCTCCTCTCTGCCAGCATAAGCATTTGAATCGAACCAAGACACCCTGTTTAGATTAAAACTAACTTCTTTTTTTGGCCAGATTAGGTTTGACCTGGACCAGATCCTTGATCCAGAGCACTATGTTGCCGCACAAACACGTGCACAAGGAGAGGAAGTAGCAAGATGTGCAGAAGGGTCAAAGCTACTTCTTTTGGTGGCAATGCTAGTCTCTGTCAAATCACAGCACGTGACCAAACGCATCCTTATTTCATCTTTACCATACCCATCACATTTAAGGCACCTGTATTCAAGTAGGTGTAATTTTCTAATACTGTTTTGTGCAGTTTAAATCCCATTTTTCATGTAAAGCATGACTCAGAAATGAAAATGAAATTAAGAAGTAAGACTTGTCACTTATAAACTAAGCCAGCAAAAAATCAGTACATGAAAGAATGTTCTTCAGGTTTTCTTCTGATAACTAAAAAGAAATAATTCAGTGTAAAGGTTTTAACTGTTCACGAATCAAAATGTTTTGCTTATCCCAACCAATGGGGGAGAGAGCTTTCTTCAGGAAAGTCATGTACAAAATCTATCAAAAAAGGTTAAAAAATCCATTCATCTGCTTTGATGCAAGCTATCTGAACCCTTGCTTTTCCTTTTCTGTATCTTATCCCACTGCTTGACTTAGATACACCTCCTCCATATACATTCCCTCTTCTGCCTTTTCAACCAATGTGTTTAGAAGCAAAGCACAGAAGGAATATGAGAAGACGTGGTCTGCAGCATGCACTTCTAGGGCTGTCTGAATTCTGCATTTCCATTTCCATTTCCACCCCTCTACCTGGGTAGAAGCTCACCCTGGACCAGCTAATGCTGCATTGCCAGCTAGAGAAACAACCCGTGTGGTGCACGACCTCATCCGCAGAAAACATTCAAGGAACATGCGGCACATTACGCTGCGATAAGCAACTTTCCTTCCACATCTTGCACTCCTGCCACTGTTGGAGGTACCTGTTCCCTGGGCTCCGGTGAAAGGTGACTCACACTGACAGAAGCACGATAAGGACAGGGATTTCCTTCCCCACCTCCCACCTGCCGGCACTGAGGCTGGCCTGGCACAGCAGCGGCGTCACTTGTCCATGTAACAACCTGCCGCGCCCAGAGCTAGCCAGCGAGGAGCTCGACCTGCAGCCTACCAGCACCAAAACAAGACCCAAATCAAGAGGTGGCACGCTCAAAGGCGAACTGAAAAACCAGAACTGGGTTAAGGAGACAGCCCCGGACCCCGGCGAGGTGACGGGCACCCGGGGGCACGGCGCACCCACAGAGGAACTGGAGCGGTGGCACACCACGAAGCAGTGCCCTCCACTGGAACCGGTCTGTCGGGCTACCTGCACTGCCCACCCCGAGCCCACCTTCCCCGCCGCCAGGGGAGGCTGAGGCGGGCGGGCAGGGACGAAGCAGCCACCCGAGGGGCGGTTCCAGGCGGTGCGGGCCGGGAGGGCGCCATGAAGCTGAGGCCCACACTGCTCCGGCGACACCGCCACTGTCCCAAAATGGCGGAGGCGGGGGGGCGGGGGGTGCCAGGTCACCAGAAGGGCCCGCGGGCCGGCCGGCCCTTCTCCTTCAGCCTCCCGCCCCCCGTGCCGCACCGCAGCGGGGGAGGCCCCGCCGCCCGGCCGCGGCGGAGGGAAGGGGCGGGCGCGTGGGATGGCCCGGCCGTGAGGGAAGGGGCTGGGCGGGCGCCAAGGGGCGAGCTGCCGGCGCCACTCACCTGCCGGTAACAGAGGCGGAAAGGCCGCAGGTAGAGGGAGGAGGTGCAGGGTTTGAGCGCCAGCTCCTCGATGGCCTCCATCCCTGCGGGGGTCAGCGGCCGCCAGGAGGAGGAAGGAGGAGGAAGGGGAGAGGCGCGCGCAGCCGCCGGCGGCCGGGCCCTGGGCGGCGAGCAGAGCAGGGCCGGGCCGGGCAGAGCAGGGCCGGGCCGGGCAGGGCCCTGGGCGCCGGGCAGGGCAGGGCAGAGCAGGGCCGGGCAGGGCGCGGCAGGGCCCCGGTGCACCGCGGGCGGGCGGCCGCCGGCTGCTGCGCAGGGTCGGGCTCCCGGCGCGGTACGGGGCCCGGCTGCCCCTTGCCCGGCCGGCCGGCGCACGCTGACAGCCCGGGGCTGCGGCGCCCTCCTCCCTCGCAGAGCCGGGAGCTGGGTTTCACCCCGAACACGGGGACGCCACAGCTGCAGCACGGAGGGGCCTTGTCGTCTTTACGCCGCAAAAACGCTCATTTGTGATGGAGTTTTCTCAAAAGTTTGGCGAAGGTTGTCGGGGGGGGGGGCCAGTTACTTCCACACATTATGCCAAAATTCACGGGGTGCTGCTGCACTCCTAGAAATTGGTCTCCCTCTGAGGACTTGATACAACCTGCTTACTGGATTTTGCTACAAGTCGTCCTGAACCTGGACGTAGGTCAGATTTTGCAGGAGAAGGACCTTTGTGTCAAAAGCACAATCTCTTCTGACTGCGTGGTGTTTTCATGTCAACAACATGAGTTTTATTCATTGGTAGCCTGCGATGCGTCAGTCATTTGGTGCTTCTTAAACTTTCCCTCTCAGCGTCAGCTTCCAGCAGCGACCCAGCCCGTGGCAGAGCAATAAATGCAGCTTCAGTAAACTCATCTGGCTGCTTCAGCAACAAAGTTACAAAAAAATTACCCTCTTCCCTTTTAGTCTCTTTTTTTAAAACAAATCACTATTAGATTGAATGATTTCCTGATTTTCGTAGGAGTTTGATCATTGTTATGCAACCTTAGGTTAGATTCCCCTTGATGTTTTAATATTCCTGCTAATGATTTTCTAGATTTGTGAGTTCACAATTCGTAGTGCTCATTATCTCTTGTTTGTGTTTACTTTCCATGCAGATTTCCCAGTGTACAGATTTAGTTGCTATATAAAGCAAATTATTTTGTCAATATATCAACCACACTGAGAATAATCTGAAATTTCTTGCATCTGTTTCTTTTTTCTCTTCTAATCCTAATCTACTTCCACTGCATCACTATGAAAGTTTATTATCGTGTCATGTGGCATTAAGAATCTTAGCAGTATGGCTAAGAAGAACAGATCCAGTAACTGCAAAACTCGCTAAGAAGTAAATGAGGCAGCACTTACATTGCAGAATGCTTACCATCAGTTTTGATAACGCAAGTGACAAAAACATGCTTGGTGGAACTGAAAAGTGTGTTTTTTAAAAGTGTATTTGCAAAGCTATCATAACAATAGGCAACTAAATGTGTTTGATTAGCTGACTGAAAATATTTGTGCAAGTCTTATTTGCATCATTGGATATGTCCCTATATTTCTGGTTTTTTCAGAAGGATGTTGAGGTCATTCAAAGCTCCTGGGAACTTAAGCTGGGGTTTTTTTCTATTAAATTATTTCAGTCATCCAAGTCTAATTTAAGTATAAACAGAGTTTCCATGCACAGCACGTTTACAATATCTCTGTTTGCTTATGTTAAAAGTTACTGGCTACCCAGGTCGGTTCAGCCAGTTAGATTGCCCTCTTCAGTAAACATTCTGACACCACTTTAAGGTTTTGAGTGTGTGTGTGTTTTGGGGAACGTGTCATAGTGCCTGATGGATTGCTTATTCCATTCTTAGTCTTAGGTGAGAAGCTTTCAGGGTTGTGATGTGTCACAGACCTATCTTGCTAATGTACCTGGAACAGTTGAGTGCAGCGTGGCAGGAAAACACATTTCAGGGTGCTCTAGTCTTACAGTTGCAGTTGAAAGTTGTAGACTTCTTTGTCGGAAAATGTTCTTTGTGAATATGCTAGCTGAACTAAGGATGTAACAGGCTGAGATTGAGGAGCTGATTTAGTGTTACAGTTTCACAGGTGAAATCTGAGTGAGAGAATAAATAGGAAAAATATGCCCTGCATAGTGGGACTAACATAGAGCAGCTGGACCTGAATTTTGTTACTATTCTTCATTAAGGCCTAGGTACCCCGTGCAGCAAGTGTCTTTGCCTTTGGTAGTCCAGGAACAATCCTGAGAAGGAAATGCCCCTCAGCTCCCACTTATTCCAATGGACAATATCCAAGGGGACAACTTACTTTTGGGTGGGTGAGATGCACTCCGGCTTTCCTGTTCCCTTGCACTACTTCTGTGGCTTGCCCTTGTTGACTGGCACAGTGACTCCGACCTGACTCTAAATGCTCTGGTTTCATAGCAAGAATAACAAGAGGTTACAATGCAGGGAGGCTACTCAGCAGCTCGGCTGAGTGGTCAGGGGAGCTCTGTTCACACGTCCCACCATGGGACATGCCACCTTGTGCTCACTGCTTTGCTGGAGTGACTTGTTTCCAAAGGACATTGAGAGCCCAGGTGTGTTTGCTCAGACAGAGCGTTGCCCAGTATGGTTTTATAACCTCAGATAACAATCAGCTTGCAGATGTCTGAACTACTGTGTTGTGTGTTACTTGACATCCCTGTGTGTCTGCTCCTTTTTTAAAGCAGAAGTAGTAGTGGTGGTGTTCCACCAGAAACTTGTGAAAATAGACACTCATAATTCCAGAGTGTTCAAAGGACTGTGTTCATGTCTATTAGCTTCAGTAAGGTGATTCTGATACATAGGTCTAAGTAAGTCTAAGCCCATGTTTAATTGCTTGCAAAAATCTTTTGGTTTTGAGTAGCATTACTCCATAAAGGATCATTTAAGTTTCTGTGATACTGTACCTAGATGATCAGTTCCCAAACTTCTTGCACGCTGGATTACTCTTGGCTATCACAGTTCCTTTGCAGAGCACGAGCCATTACACTCCTAATTGAAATAGCTACCAGTGATATGCTTCCACAAACCAACTGCCTTGTGCCATCACATCTTCCTTGCTAAGTGTTACTGTTAATTTGACTCGCAAAAACCAGAAAGGTGTCAGAATGACAGGTTGCCTTTCTCTACATTAAATACATTCTTTTATCTTCCTTAGAAGTGGTTTCTGTATCGTATGTTGTTTTCTTGCCTTTTAAAGTAACAGATAAAAAGTTGTGAAAGTTGTCATGAGTGGTTTCCTCCTGGGTTCTTTAGTTTTCTGGAGCTGCTGGCCTCCTGTTGTAAAATACTAAAATCTAGATATTTTGCCTGCATGGGCTCTAAGGGTAATGATGTGATAACAGCCTAATAAAGAAAAGCAAAAAACATGAGTAAAAGTGTGTTTCTTTCCTGGAAAGAAAGATCAGCAGATTAGGTCAGCAGGCAGAGAGGAAAAATGAGAACTGTCCTCCTGTCTGGAGCTGAAGAGTCTTAAGGGAAGATTCAGTGGGATTTCTTATAAAGGATGAAATACTAACATTAGCATTAAAAAGGAATTCTTTCCACAAAGTAAAGTTCGTTGTTTAACAGACTTCTGTTTCCTTCAAAGCAGAGTTTTCTCTATGTTACTTTGTAACTTTTATCATCAGCAAAATACCTAAATCATTTTTTTTCTTACTGTTTTTTTAAAAAAAATATCCCCTTGAGCTTGAAGTTTCTTCCAATAACAGTCCTTCCCTTCCCCTTACAGACACACTGTCCTTGGGCATGTACTCTGCAGAGGGTCAGGTTGCATCCTCATTAGTAATTTGTTTTATTGCTCTTTGCTTTGGGACACAATGGGTATGTTTCCTGCGCAGCCTGGCGGTACTCCCTTCTCCCGCTCTGGGAGCCTAGCACACCCTCTCACCTCCACCTGCATGCTCAGGTGTGGATGTGCAGGGCGTCAGGACGGTCCCTTGCCACCTGTCCTGGCCCATCTGGCATGGCTCACTGCTTACCATGGGTGGCCACCCAGGAATGTCCCGTGCTCTCTTCCTGCTGGAGCTTAGCAAAGTGCCTGAGCTGCTGCGCTCATTCGCGCGCAGTAAGGCAGTGCATTTTCCGTAGTGATTTGTGTGTGGGTCTGCATGTGCTTTTGAATTCAGCCAACCCTTACCAGGCTCGCTCTGCTCTTTGACATGCCATTGCTCATGAGCAAAAATCATCACATCCTGAGCCCTTCTTATCTCCAGAGGGCTCCTTAATATGTTGCAGACTATCACTGCTTTCTCATACTTCTTTTGATATTTGTGAGTACTGTAGTTACTAAGATACTGTGAGCGTGAAAGCCTCAGCAGCTAGAGGTATGCTGACTTACAATTCTCAGTTTTAATTTTTTATGAATGATTTCTAACTCTCATGGTTGCAGAAGAAAAGCCAGGAAATGCACATGATGGCAAACCTATGGTTTGTGAGCTGTTAAGCACAGGTCCTGCACCAAGATGGTGCCATGTGTTTGGCAGAAAAGCTTTGATGTTGGGGTGATAGATAACCTGAATCCCCAGCTCTGGGCAGAAGAAAGCCAGCAGAGGCTGCTGAAACCCATAAACGCTGGCTGACCCAGGATGCAGCTGCATGGCCGGTTCAGCCCCATCCAGCAGCAGACGGCTGGGGTGTCAGCAAAGCCATTGTCTCTCTGCCTGGAAACTCCTATCAGAACTTCCTCCTCCTCCTCAGCTCCCTGGGTCACATGCAGTTTTGATAAGGTCACATAACGGTATCAGGAAGGTTGGACACAGACTTAGTGAGAAGGATGGATGAAAATGTCCAAAATCCAGTATATTTTGTAATCACATATTGGGAATCCTTAGGGTTAGCAGCATGAGAGCTTATTTTCTTCATGGGGGCCATCCTTGCATTGCCACAGAGACGTTAATTTGGAGTGCCTTTCTGGGGATCAGATGTAGGTTCTTTCCATAATGAAGTCGCTGTTGTGAAGTTTGCCTTCTAAAGTTTACCCCTTAGGCTCCTGTGGAAAAGCAAGCCTGAAGCTGCCAATATCTAGCTTTTAATTATTATTCAGTTCTGGGGCATAACCACCCTGGTTACATTCATGAAGGTCAGGAATTGTGCTTATGCAATTCTGCTGGCATTGTAAATAGAGCCCTAGAGAAATTTGTTTTTATTTTAGTAGTAACTTTTCTGAGAGACAACTTGGTGGGTTTTTTTTAAAATTATTTACATTTCTATTATGAAATATAAAATTAGAGATCTGTGCTGCAGTACATTATATTCCAACAATTTTATTAACCATCAATTGGTTCAGAGCTGCTTTAATCTTATGAATAGCCTCAGTCTGAAGAACTCAGAGTAATTATTCATGTATGGGTTTACAGAATTTTGTTCATAAGGACTGACAGCATGAGCAAGAAAAGAATGGTGTGTGGTATTGCTGATGTGCACCACAGTGAGTTAGAGGAATATTTCAGTTTGTTTCCCTTAGATGTTTTCATTAGCTCCTCCTTGCTTTCAGAAAACCAAAGACTCCTTTAATGAGAAGCAACCATCTTGGTCTTTACTTTGCAAAGTCAAGTCCTGTCTCGTGACTGTAGTGGAAAACTCACCTATGTCTAGTAGAATAGTTTGATTTCCCAGAAGAGCTGAAATTTATCCATCGGCCTCGTGAATTGAATGGCTGATACAAAGCGCTTTTTTTCTATGCATATCATTAAAATCCTTGAATTAAATATGGTAAGAAAAAAACAATTGAAATATATTCAGTATAAATACCGATATGGGTATCATGACATGTAAAATCAATCTCTAAAAATAGTGGAGGAAAACTCTTCATATATAACTAATATGTCAATTAGACAGTTCATAAGATATCCATAATGTATGGCAAGTTGCAATATAGTATAATGGAGAAGGAGGGAGGTGAGAACACGGGAAGCAAATTCTGATTTCTTAGTTTTCCAGCCGAGGGAAGAACAAACACATAGTCTGTGAAAAAATAAACAATATGCATGCAAAATTTAGATACTTTTATTTTAATTACTATCCAACAAATGTTGCCTACAGCTAACAGTGAAAATAATTAGAGGGAAGACTTCGGTTTTTCAATAAACTCCTCTCTAATGAGGGAAAAAAGAAAATGATAACACCTTGTTTGTATTACAGTACCATGTACAGCAATAATCTGGGTCTCATTATGCTAGAAACTGTTCAAATACAGGTAGAGAAATAGTGTCTTTCCCAAAAGACCTGCAAACAAATTCATACAAAGGAACAAACAAGACTAGCATACAGTAATAAGGAACAGCTGAAGTAGAGTAAAGGAATAAAAAGAATCTGCTTTTTGTTTGCCCCATATGTATGCAGCAGAGCTGGAAGGAGAAAAGTATTTTGATTTCTCAGGGAACCTTGATGTTCCGATAGTTTGAAATTGTCTGTAAAAAGGACTGGAGCCTGAGTCGTTGGATAGTTGAATGTTGGCCATGGCTCTAGCCATGACCCTGGTATCTCTGAGGTCTCCAATTGCCATGACACGGTGCTGGTAGCCTGCCCTGGACTGCAGGCATCATAAGCCCAAGGGTCCTTAATCTTCAGGCAGTTTGCCTACCCAGATTTGTTGAAGCTGTGGGAGCTGGAAGCCCTGATCCTCAGGAGGCTACCAGCTGGGCTGCTCAGAAGCTGGGGTTGGCGTAGCTCCAGTGGTAGCTTGCCTGTTTTCCAGAGAAATTTAATTGAATACTTGCCTGTATGAAATGTTTCTGGGTTTGGTAAATTGAGAAATTCCAGGAAAAAAAATAGTTGGAAGGTGGGGTTTTTTTCACCAGATGTAGGGAGCAGGTACCTGGCTTCTATTTTGACATACTTAAATATAAATACAATTATATGTGATTCATGAGATAGAAAGGTAAGGAGACACAACTGGCCATGTTTCTGCCACTGTTTCATTAGGCATACTGTATTATTTTCATATTTATTTGTATTGCAACAGTGCTTAGGAATCCAGAACTTTATTGTGCTCATTGGTATCAAAACACAGAACAAACCAGCCTAAATACTTTTGTGAGATTCTTGTGATTAGAAGAAGTGAGTTGGAGGAAGGCTCTGAAGAAGGACAGGATAAGCTCTCCACAACTTAGTTTGAGGGGGTATAACTTTTCATCAGAGAGCATCATGAAGGACAGCATGGAGAATGGAGCCTGGGAGTGCTATGGCAGTGCAGAACATGGGCTGGAGGTACAGGGCAGCAGGATTTCAGTATAGGAGAGTTGAAGTCAAGAAGCATATATAGGGGTTGAACTGATTGAGCTGAGGTGATTTAGCAAGTAACCTGCAAGCAGTAGAGCTGACCTGTTGTTGCAAGCTTGCTGGAAAGTTAGTTTGGGTCTTTAAGAGACTGGATCTCCGTAAGAAACAAAGTTCTGAAAAATAAAATCCTAAGCATCTTGCATTGAACTCTCAAAACTGTTGGCACTGACATTTCCTAGTTTTTGAGTGCTTGACTTTCAAACCTTGGCAATTACTTTTTTCTAAGTAAATGTTCCGCATATTTATACATTTTAAATTCTTTGGTTATAGTTCAGGGAAAAAAAAAACACCAACAACAAAAAACACACAACCAAAAAGTCCCAAACACATAAATCAACTCTTCCCTGCCTTTCCTATTTGTGAACCATTTTGCTGGGTTTATTATTTTGCACTGTGTTCTTGGAGGCAGCAGAGAAAGTTTCCAGAGCATTTCAATTGGAGATTTGGGCATTAGTATGCTCACAGTAAAACTGAGCCCAGGGATATCCAACCCTAATCTCTGTTGATCTCCTGCAGCAGCCTATTTTCACTTTACTTTTGCAGTGCTCCCTCTCTTAATGTCTCTTCCTTGCCTGCAGCCACTTCATTTGAAAGCCTGCAGAATGGAAGAGGCGGATGTTTTTAATGTTCATACGTGTCAAGACCAAAGGAAAGCTGCTGTTTGTTTTGCTACCTGCTTGTGCATAAGGATGTTGCACTTCAGCTGAACAAGATGGACAAGGCATTAGGATCTGAAGTTGATTTGTGCTGTGCAAGATTTAAACTGATAGGGAGCTATTCACTGCATTGCTTTTTTGCTGAGACTAGGTCTGAGATTCTAGTATGAAGAAAATGCTCTCCTTCATCCAGATCAGGAATTATATATATATTTTTAACCATAGTGTTCTACATTAACTACTACAGGTTTCTACTTGGTATTTTAAAGATATACAATCCATGTGTGCTAATATAACTGCATGAGAGATGGTCATCTTTGGCAGAAACAATAGAGCAGACTCACAAACAGGTGGTTCTCATCACTGGATGCATAATGCTGTATGTATGCATTTTAGCCTTTTGCCTAACACCCTGCTCCTGTAGAAAATGCGGTTGTCTCTGGGCATAGATGTGGATGCATTTGCTGGAGAAGGTAACTAATTACTTCCTTCAATGAGGCATCCCGCTTGTTACCTGTATAAATATCTCTGGGCAATCACGTAAACCAATAGCACATAATCTGTCATTGCTAAGGACAGCGTTGCTATTTTGTGTACGTAAGAAAGGAAAATACATTTAGAGTGAATGTGGATGTTCTGTTCTTCATTCATGTGTGACCAAATTCTAATCTCTTTCAGTCTGCTGTAAATCCAAAATAACGAACTGAAGTCAGTGCAGTTCCTGGGGATTTGTGCTACTGTCAATGAGAACAGAACAGAGAATTTTTTTCTTCCTCTCTCTCATAGTAGTGAGAAGAAAGGCTGGAATGTTAGCCTGGTTATACTTCTCTACTTTTCTCACATTGTCATAAAATGGACATCTTTTAAACCTGCTTTATTTTTTTTAATATTTTGAGTAAAACAGGAGAGCCTTGATGGTTTCTTATTTTACAGGAATATAAACATTAAAAGTAATTTTTCTTTTACACATGAGTTAGAAAGCATAATTTACTTGAAAGGACCCTATTATATACTCAGTACTGTATTTGTTTATCTAATTGAATAGAAAAGCATTTACTGCAATTTCAAAGTTAAGCCAATAAACATTTGTCTTTGTTTTGCAGGAGCAGTGTTTGACAATTGGATTGGGCAACACCCATTTTAACTTGGGTTTATTTTATAGTATTGACAAAGCAAAACTCCAAGTACCTTTTCACTCCCTTGCTTGCACTGTTGCCACAAGTTGGATAGTTGGCAAAAGATGCTAAAAGCCTTTCTTACAAATTGGCTGTGATATTTACATCATCCTCGTTTACAATGTCACTGGGTTGTCTCACCACTTTACATTTTGCTTCACATATCCTGGATACATTCTGTGTGCAACAAGAATAGAGAAATGAGCAGTAGGATTTTGAATAGACACACATGTGCAATTCCTGGTAAAATCAAGAGGAAAGCAACAGAAAATCAACTGAACCTTTCTGTTACATGCCGTGCTCACACCAAAACATCTGTCCATCCACTCTGCCTGCTCCAAATCCAGGAACACCATGTTTATAGGAGTGCTTAAAAAGCCTTTATTTTCACTGTCAGCTAGATGATGCTGATGGCATTTTTAGAGGTAAAAATATTTAAGATTGCTGTAATTTTATTATTTATATTTTTTTACTTTATAAATGGCATTCTGGGTTGTGCTGCCTGTATCAAATAACTCCTGGAACATCCCTCCTAATCAGATCCTTTTGGGAGCAGGATCATCACGTTTGTCCTGAAGTCACGCCAATGCCTGCAGTGCATGGGGGCTACAGACGAGATCTTTGTTACAGAAGCATGAGATCAATTCACCATTCTGGGCCGTGTAGTAAGTGCATTCCAGACTGAATGTTACATCGTTTTTATTTTCTTGGGACAGCCTTGCACTTTGTCTCCTCACTGAAAGGGCTATGTTCATTAGATACAGGAAGTCCTGCTAAACATCCATAACGTTACATTAACAGCTGCTGGCAGATCTTCGAAATCCCAGTGATCAAGGGAGTTTGCAAGAGAATTGTGGCTTCTTTGCAATAATTTTTTTCTTCAATGTGCTTCAGAATCTAAACTTATGTGAAAAAGAAAAGGGCAGTTAATCATTAAGGTTGTGTGGAAAACGTTGAAAACATGCACCAGATGGAAATCAATGCAGTAGTGTCTGCAAGCAGACAGATGCTGAGAAGCAGTCTGAAGGCTGATGCTATTTGGATTAAAGGAAAAGGAGCTGCGAAGCAGTCATGCAACTTAGATACCACCAATACAGTACAGGGATCTGCAAGTCCACAGTGAACCCTGTCTCGTTCTACATCACTGATAGTTTTGTTTTTGCCAGTGGCTCAAGGGAAACCAAATTTCCTCTCCTGTTGATTTGTGCTCCCCCTGTTTTGTATGGACATCTTCCATTGCTTCCTTTGACAATGCACACAGATTCCTGACTCGGTAATGAAGCTGACAAGAAGAAAAGATTTCCAATCTATAGAAAATAGATTTATATTTCTCCACTTGTTTTCTGCACTTCCCAAGCAGGGACAACAGGCTACTAAATGAAAACTGTTTTAAAAGCTCTGGGTGGAAGAAAAAAAAATTCTCACAACAAGAAAAAAAGAGAAAAAAACATGACTAATGAATGATGAGATGTTTGATTTGAACTGTTTTGATCTATATGAAACTCTTGTGTTGGAGCTGATAAGCTTAGTGGCTGCTTTATGTGTAGTGATGTCTTCAGGAATCTGTCGTTCTGGGTGCCACAGGGTTACTCCTTTGCCCCAGCTCAGAGGCACCTCTCTGTGGATGAGATTTTGCAGGATTTCTATGATTTGTTCTCCAGAATAATCCATTGTTCATGTCACCAGGAGTGCTGCATGTGCAGCTCCAATCCAGTTTATGGGTGAAATTCTCTGCTGACATAGTGTTGCAGGTTTTAGTAGAGGAAAATTAATCCTACATCGTCCTGGATGTCACCTCTGAAATGGCCAAGAAAAAATACCAAGTGTTTGGGAGCAAAAGTGCATATTAAATTAAATCTTGTACCTTTGACTCCAGATGAATTCCCAATGTCAGCAGTGAGCAGGGGATGAGGTTTCAGGAAGCTGGATATTCCATGGGCCACAGAGGTGATGTAGGCCAAAAGCCTGTGACCTCCTGGTCCCTCTGACACAGGAAAATGCCCAGATCCATAACAACCTACTCAGGAGTGAGAGTTCTGCCAAATGAGTAGCGCAGAGCTGGCAACTGTTGATGGCTAAAGCAAGTAGGCAGCAGATATCACTGTGGACAGTGCCCGTGGAGGGCAACTGCCCTAAGAGATAGCAAAGGTAAAATAGAGGGATAATCAAGGAAATGCCCATCTGATGGTTGTAGATGTTTGCATGAAGCACCCTGCAACACACCTAGGTGACTGGCAGCTCTAGGTTCTTGATGCTCTTAATGCACATGCAAGACCATACATGGTACCATTTGCTTTAATAGTGGTAATTAGTGGGCCAGTAGAATGAACAATCATTTTATGAAAATGAGGACTGACCCATTCATGGATGAATCTGGGACAAAGATTGAATCCTATGGTTGTTACTAGCCAATGCCCCCTTCCAGGTGTACAGTGTCCAGTATGTGTTTTGCTAAATACTACTGCAAGATCCTTACAATCGACCATTTATTTTTGTACATTAGCTACATTGCACAGGTAGTCTGGGCATCAAAAGCAGCTCCATGCTGTCAGTAATACCTGCTGTATTCTCTAGTGCAAGCAGGCAGAAGAGCAGGTCCCAGCTTCTGCTCACACACACACACAAAAACAATGAAAAAAAATTGCAGTATCTTTGTGTGCCTCACTTTTGCTTAATTCACCTTTGCAGGGAGGTGCTGTTTGGCACTGTGATAGCAAGAATTAGCAGTAGGAAGCTATAGTGAGGCAAGTTTAAATGAGAAATAAGATGTGAGTTTCCAACAGTGGGGATCGTTTCTCACATACATATTTATATTAAATTTATATATTTAGGTGACAGATTAGTCTTTCTTATGATTATGACTTCTTGCCTTCATAACCATAGACAGTCAGTACTCCAGGATAAAGAAACTTACCAGAAGACTTGCGATGGTATCCTTAAAACTAGCAACACTGGATGCTATTATACCAGAGAATGGGACTGTTGTGAGACTGAAGATGAAGTCCTAGGTTTCGTTGCAGATCTAATTTTAACAGGCACCCACATGTATTTAATAAAACCAGATTTCCACCTTTCCAATTGCAGTTTTAGTCATAGCAGCACATTTTGCAGTTCGCACTCAAGCCAAGCTGTGTGTGATAGTAATGGCAATGTTGCTGAAGCAGAGAGTGTCAAATCAAACACTATCACAATCAATCTCTCACTTCTCAGCTACCAAACTGAGCAGGAAAGTGTTAAATCTCTTCCAGCAATGCTGTAATGGGACACCCGATGTCATCTTTACCTCCTAAGTCACTTGCAAGCCAAGTAAAGAAGTATACTCCAAATCAGATCATCTGCTTCATTCTGAAAGACTTTTATTAAATTGAAAAGTGTTTTCTTCTCCCAGACAGAAAACAAACATTGGCATCTAGAGTGGTGGAAGACAAATACTTGGTGCTGGGCAACTTGATTAAAGTGTATTCCTTGTAATGAGCGGTGCCTCCCTTATCCTGCCATTGTGTTCAGACAAAAAAAAAAAAGAAGGAGGACCTGCCCTTTCCCATTGTATAGTCACATTTTCCAAGTTCAGCCAAAATGGATTTTATAAAAAGCTCTAAAAAAAAGAAAGTAGAAAGATTAACTTTGTCTTCTAGTAAACCACTGAGGCAACTCTTATAAGAAAGCAATATTGAGCATCTTGTATATAGGAAATCTGCTGAAATTAGTTCTCTAACCTACCAGAGGAGGAAGATAATACTGATAAAAATGGTCATGGAATAAAGGTTATCTGAGCTTTGCTTAAAGGTTTGCTACTAAAATCTAAGCTGATTTTTACTTAAAACACTGCAGGAGGTAATAGAGGAAGAAGTAATTTGCAGCAGAAGACAGTGTGTTTATACTGTTACATTTTTATCTCTGCCATCACCAATACTAACATCTACATTTATCTACAAGTGTACCTTAAATCAGCAATCCACCAATATATTAACAGGCATTATTAGCTGTAATAGCCCAATTCGGTCAGCTTTAATGGGAGAATCGCAGAATCTCTGCATCATATTTGCCATTACCCAGAAAGAGTTGCTTGTGGGCATTCACCTGTGTGCAAACTGGGCAGGAAGAATTAACATTGTGCATCATATGCTTACATTTTGGAAACAGTAAAAAGAAGCTGCAGTCAGTAGACAGATACAGGTATCCTACAAAACCCCAAAACACACACAAAGAAAAACCGAGTCTTAGGCTAAGCCATGTCCTCAGCTCTGTTTTGTGGCACTTTTATTTCTTTTAAAGACTCAGCATGGATTTTCTTCAGTCTCTTTATATGCTGAGTTTTACTGTACTGGTTCCACCACCACCAGACTCAGTAAACAAGGATGTGCCCAGGGAAAAACAGACATGGTTAAAAAGATCTGTGTTGCCAGCCAAAATCTGGTTAGGTTAGTGTGGGCTTCCAGCAGCCAAAATAAAACAGTTGTGCAGGGCCAAGAATTCCGAGATAGAGAGGGCTGGAGGAATTCTAAATATGCTACAGAAGTGGAAGCAACAGGACTTGGCAAAATCCTTGATCTAGTTAGCGAAACAACGTGTGTCACTAACCAAACAACAGGGTTGTGTCGAAAGAGAGAGTGGGATGGCAAAACCCCTAGGCAGAGACAACAGAGGATATCCAGGAAGGGGTGTTTGAGATTTGAGTCTGGATAGAGATTAAAAGTTGGCTCTAATGAAATGTCCATTTGCTCAGATTTTTGGTTCAATGTAAACATAAATTCTTGACCTAAAATTCTTCTTTAGTATGATCAAGGGTACTGACCAAATAAGCCTGAGAGATTCAAGAAAAACACAGAATTCTTGATGTATACATAAATAAATGTAATACGTATATCTCCATCCATACTTACATATATGTTCGTTAAATGGAGATGTTTTTGACATAATAGTTTGAGTAATAGACGCAAATATTTCATACTGGAATAGTATTAAACAATTACAGTGAAGAATCTAATTTCCTTGTGCTTAACATTAGTTCTGTATTGACATATTTATTTTTAGGTTTTCTTCTTTTCCTTCCTTATTTTAGGGATAATTCCATTCCCCATAGCTGCTTCACTAATAGAAAGAAATTTATCTGTTTGTATAACCTGCATCAGAGAAGCTTCACATGTAAAAAATGTTTGTGCCTATTTGACAAGAGAATTAGCAAGTGATGTGGATATTTTTATAGTCACCAATTACACACTAATGCTTATTGATTGAGAGAAAAGCAGTGCACACAATTTCTCAGAACCAGAGACAGATGCACTTAGTCAACATGGCATTTTTGCTGTATGATATTCTTTGTTTTTAGCACCAAGTTCAATATAAAAGGCAGGTACTTTCAGTTAATTAAAATTAAACATTTTATCCAAGTACACATCAATAGATAGGCGTGTAAAAGGTAGAGATTTTATCTCACTCAAAGAGAACATGGGTTTGGTTGACTCTTACTCTTTGAATTTGTGTTTGTGGCTTATTACCATTGTAATCAACAAAATATAAATCTCCTAAGTGCTCGCTTGAACCTGACAGCTCTAAGGGAACATTTTACAGCAGAACCTTTCCACCCGAGCCCCTGGCCTGCTCAGGGTCTTTTTTCTTCTTGCATTGGAGCTGTCAGAGCTCGCTGATTTAGTATTGGGGTGAGTCAGCAAAAAATAACTGCATGTCGCTCTGCTGGCGTCTGGCATCCAGAGCCTGGTTTGCAGTAGCAGAATTGATGCACGTGCCCCAGCAAGGCCTGGAGCCCGCCAAAGGGCGGAGACACGGCTCATGCCAAAATATGCAAAGAATTGAAATGAAGATTCTCCTAACCCCATACAACATACATTTTTTAAAAAAATGCCTAGATCTCTCATCAAAGTAAAATGTAATTAGGGATATTATTGCATGCCTTCTTAATTGGAACAGCTTGTGACAGAGAAGTACTTGGGAGGATTTCAACCTGACAACAAAGTGCACACATTGTGTTTGCTCCGCTCGGTTGGAAGTGCTGCCCGGCAAATCCCTGTGCACGTGGAGCTGCTGAATGGCAAAGGTCAGTGGGACTGCCCAGGTGCCCAAAGTGAGTCATGTGTGGAAAAGTTAGCTCAGAGCTTAGAATGTGGTCACAAGGCACTGTTAAGATTCCTCTGGACTACTAAAACAGCCTGTCACTTCCCTGTAAGCGGTAGCAAACATGTTAACAGATCATGTATAATTGTAAGTAATATCTTTTCTCCAGAAATATAAGGGATTGAACAAAATTTTGCCCTGTATTGCAATTAGCATCCCAAACTCAAAGCCAATGGTGTCAACACAAAAACAACCTAAGTGTGAAAAAAACTTTATTCCTGTGATACCCAGCCATGAGAGTGAGACACTGACAAATGGATGGGACGAATTCCCATGGACAGGGCAGTGGAGAGAGACCAGCAACATAGACAGGATCCAGGCACAGTTAGCGAGGGATTGACACCAGGGGAGTAAAAGATGCCTTTATTCTTCTGGTGCGATGGCGCTGCACTGCCGTGGCCAGAGGAATAATACTCCAGGGTGCTACTCACCCAGTCTGGCTACGAGCCAGGTATTAATTTCTCTGAGTTCCTGTGTGGGAGCAGGGAAAGTGAAGAAAAGTGTTAAAAATCACAATGAGATGAAGGTGTTAATGATGCCTGCCATAGGGTTTCTTCTTGGGCAGTTGCACTGCTCGCACAGCCCCAGAGTAAGTGTAGAAACAAATTTGTTGTATTTTACATGTCCTACTAGTAATTTTCATGAGATTAATAAAATAGTCTTTTTTTTTTTTTTTTTAATACATTTCTTGGTGGAAGGGGAGTGTAGCTGCAAAGATTTATTTTAATGCAGTGCATTGAGAAGAGCTGTTGCCTGACATTCAATAGTTAAGGTATGAAGTATCAGACACTGGAGTAATAAAAACCTACTTGCTTTGATCTTGTAGTTAAAAAATGATTAAAGTATAGAATTGCATGTGCCGACGTTAGACCTCCACCCACAGAGATTTAAAGCTGTCGGGGGAAAAAGGAAAGTTGAAAGACAGCTTAAATATAATAATTCAGAAATTGAGCCGCTTTGTTATTTCAAAGATGGTCAGAGTATGAGGGATTTTTCATACCCTATTTGTTATACTAGAACTAAGGGCCTTATCCCAAGACATTTCCTCTTGCACACAACCAAAAAGCTGGAAATTGCTAAGAAGAGGTAGCATGTCAGAGATCTGCGTTTCCATATTTTCTGTTGAGCTGAACTCAGTGAATTTGCAGCCTTGAGGAGTCCCTCTTCCCCTCTTGGTACCTGCACACTGCTCAGGGTGACCCTTGCCCTCCCTTCTGCTTGCATGCTACAAATAGAAAATACTGGAGTATTCAGTAACAGAGTTTTCAGCGATGAAAAGCTTTTTTTGTTGGTTTTTTTTTTTTTTTAATTGTATGTATATTGTCATCTCCCAGGCACACAAAATTACCTTGTGGAATTGCAATTATGAACTTATTATTGGTTTATCTAATTGTTAAAAAATACAGGGACTTGTTGAGTTGAGTTTCTGGCCCCTGACATGTAAACTGCTCCAGCGAAGGCACACCCTTACACCCACACACAATCCTGATTTAAGTCAGTAGGAAGCCTCTGTTTTTGCATAATCATTTTTTTAGCCAGTGTAGAAGACTTGAGAAAGTGTTATAGCTGATGCTTGCAGGATTATATCTGCCTAGCCAGGCTTCTTAATTCTTTTCTAGTGATGGCTTTGCTGGTGCAAAGTCAATGTTTGATCTTGCAGTGTCCTTGATGATATTAGATAATTTTGATTCTTTGTCCAATTACAGATACTTAGCATTTTGTCAAACATTCTTCAATAAAAGGAAAGGCTTTTATGGTAAAAAACTGCAGTAGCATTCATTGGAAATGACCCTGGAGATCAGACAGATCATTAGATCAAGGACAGCCATCGCTATGTTTCACTAGTGCTGCATTCATTACTGTAGACATGATTATCCTGATCAGGAATTGCAGTCTGATGTTAATGTTGCTGTTCTCTGAGAATAAAAACCCAGTAGACACAGCATATCACCTCTGAGACATGGGATATACTAGAATAGGACAACTCGGCTTTCAGGAGTCAGCTTTCATTTACACAGGAATCATTTTTGCATTTGAATTGACAACCACGTTGGCAATGCCCTGCTGCTCTTCTACTGTATGCTTTACCAGATGTTCCTTGCTGAAGCACACACTTAGAAAACCTGTTGTTTTGAGGGATCAGTAGGATTTTTGTAACCCGCTGTTTTGATACAGATTGGCCTTCTCAATATCAAAATGTGAACAGCATGAGCCTGGCTGCTAGGGTGAACGAGAAGCTCCTTTTGTCCTTCCAACCAGCAGGGATCCACTTGCCATTTGAAGGGGTCGCAGACTGCTGCAGGATGAGCTCCTGAGGCACCAGTGTTGTCTTTTGGGAAATTCATTGTCCACATTCATCTTCCCCATGTGGACAAGGGAACCTTCCAACAGTGTAGAGTTTCCTCAGTGTCATTTCCTGGAAGGATCATTTCTGTCCTGATCGTCAAAGCACACCAAGATCCACAGCAGGAAGCCACTTCAGATGAGAAAAAGAGTGTTAAACTCTCAGATTCTTCTGTCTGAAGGTTTGTTTCCTGGACAATTTTGAATTTTCATTCCTCCATGAGACAGAAGGTGAGACAACAACCTGGAGTGACCATGACGAGATAGGGTTTGCCTCTTGCAAGTGCAGATGCATTCTCCAGTGTCTCGGTCCCTTTGAGGTATTAGTCCTTGGGGGGCCTTGTGGGACCAGTTTAGGGTATTGCAGAACCTTAAGTTAGTCTTAACAACTGGAAGTAGAAGCATAAAAGCATGATGTAATAGGGGTTGTAGTGGAAGTGCATAACACATGGGTTAGGTTTAAACGGGGGAAAAAGAGACAGTTGCACAGGAGAGCATGGCAAAGGAGATCACCATGTCTCGGCCAGCTTCATCTTCAATGGCAAATGTTATCTGGCTATAAAGATATGTCCATTGGGAAATGGGCACTCTCCAGCAGAACTGTAAAAGAGAGCTGACCAGTCAGATTCATGGAGAACAGGACATTACATGCCTTTGGGTTCCTCTGAAAATGGGTAACGTGAGGTATTTATAGTTCATTTCAGAGGGCTAAGTTTTCACTTGGGGTTTTACCACAGCATGATGGAAGTAGACATGTTTTAAATGGTCAAATCCTCTATGCCAAATACAAATAAATAATGCTTTCATGTTAAAATAGCAAATAACATCTTGAAACATATCTATAGAAATAAGCCCTTTAGCTAAAAGTAATTGACTATTTATAATTGCCTGATGGGATGCCTGACATCAGATGGTTGTACTAGTAACATGAGAATGGTATCTGACAGGTTGGGAAAAACACATGGCAGGAGATGAGAATATTGATTTGTGGGCAATATTTGGAAGGAGGGGGAGGGAGAGAATGGCCAAGAATGTGCTTTACTTTTTAAGAAAGTGACATTCCTACCACCAAAACAAAAACCTGAGAAAGAAAGCACATTCCACAATGATATCATCACATTCTTTCGATACGGACAAATATGTGGCACTGTAGCTGCTGTTTCCTGCATTTGTGATTTCCCTCAGAGTATTTCAGTAAGAGATGTTTTCAAGTAGGAAGAGAAAATCAGTTTCAATGTCCTTAGGAGCCTCTTGGCAAAATCAGACCTTCTCTCTGAGGCCAAGACTGGCTTAAATGAATGTCTGGGCTGGATAATACACCAGCTTGTAAATTTGTGATGTAGGTAGAAAGTAGGTTTTCCTCTCTTCGGTGACACTTTATAGGGAATATATATGTATTCTGAGCACCAGCTCTGATTTCTGTTGGATGCTTTAGGCTGAGCAGTAGACCAAACAGGAGGTTTTTCTTTGCGTTGTACTGAAACAGAATCCACAAAATGTCTTGGTTTCGAGGTTTGCAAGTAGGTAGGATGCCTGTGAGGCTAAAGAGGATTTGTCTTAAAATGACTCACTGAGTGTAGCAAACCACTGCAGTACCTGACCAGGTATGTGGTGATTCTCCACCATCAGAAGACCGGAGCAAGCCATAGTTCCTAAACCACCAAAAACCACAGACTGAGACCACAGAGTTGTGCAGGAGCTTCTGCATGAATTTCCCTGCCCTGGGTTATGCCAAAGGTCAGACTAACAGATCACGAGATCATGACAGACTCTCTGGCCTTAAAACCTGTATGATTACAAATCCGTGTGAATTGCAGTCATTGCCTGGATTTATTCTGCTGCTAGAGAAGGCAGTCAGGCCTGGGGAACGGTGAGTGCACAGGCTGCCACAGCCAGACACCAGCGTGGAGCTTCGCCTGTGCTGTACCCTTTAAGATGGGGAGAAAGGGAAGAAGGGGCAGATTCAGATTCACATGGAAGTAGTTTACATGCTAGCAAAAATATCTTACAACAGTAATGCAGGCAGGGTCTCACTGCGACTGCAAGGCAGGCGACTAGCTGTTTTTCTGCTTTCTGCTGAATTCCATTCTGGTATAACTCAGTGGTTTTCCACAAAGTCACCCCTGGTGTAACCGAAGAAAAAACAGACCTGATCAATTTACAAAAGAAAAGCCTGAGATCCCTATAGTTATTTTGGGTATAAACTGGAAAAACATAGGTCTATGTATGTTATTGACAGAGTATGTTATTCTGAATTTTATGAATGTTGTTGTTATGAATAAAAGAGAATGGTTTTCAGAAGCCCTGAATTTTATTATCAACTAAGGGATGAGCTCTTGGGAGATCTGCTTAATTATTTCACTATATTCCTGCATTTTAACATTAGCATTCTAAAATCAGCATTCAGGCACTGCCACTAACCTCTTGTGTGATTTCTGACATCCTAGTTCTTTCCTTTCCATTTCTGTTATCTTTGTCATACCACGTCTCTCTCTCTCATTTCAAATGCAAGTCTGGAGGGGCAGAGCCTGCCTCTGTAAGTATGAAGCAGTCTTGTTCTCAGTCAGGGTTGCAGTGCAAGCAATAATAGTTTTTATTAAAAAAAGGGCAGACTTTTACCCAATCCTTGACTCAGGCCAGTAGCTCGATCCTCATTCCAAAGAGGTCCATTTTACACAAGTGATGCCAAATTACAGCATCTTCACTCACACCAGGGTCATTGTAAAATCTTACTTGGCTTCAAGGAGAACTCTTTGGATGAGGAACCACCTACTGTGGCAGAAACCTGATGGTCCAGCAGAGACAATTACCATGACCAAACTGTGTCCCTCATAGCCTTCTTAAAACCATTCTCTGCTGATCGCAGTTTAACTCCAAATCCTATTCTGCTTTTATATAGTGTGTGATCATCCTCCATCCTGCTGCCCCCAGACTGCAGCTGTTCCTTCTGTCCTTGGAGCACTGAGGGAAACATATGACTGGTGTGTAACTCTTCCTGTCCTCAAAACAAATGACAAGGCTTTATGGCAGTCGCATGTTTCCTTTGTTATCCTTTTGTTTGAAGAAATAGGAATTGCACCTGACTAAGTCTGCAGAGGCATTCAATTAAACAAAGACATTTTATTTTAGCAACTGTTTAATGAAGAGGAAACCAATAGACAATATTGTCTTCCTCCAGGCGAGTAAAGCATTGACAAATGCTATATTTAGTTGTGAACTATGCAACCTGCAAAAGGACTTTACCCAACTTACCAGGAAATTAATCCCCTTTCATTTCTAACAACTTGAACTTCAGGGAATGTGAGCAGGTCACACCACACTGGAAACTCATGTTCCTAAATACATTTGTGTTAAAACAGCAAAACAACAAAACAACTGGGGGTGGGGAGGGGGGAGCAGGAAAGCATTTTTAGGCAAGCAAGTCTTCTATCTAGGTCATAATTTGGGATACATTTGCTGACATAGGAAGGCAAGGTAGGTTTTTTCTCTTGTTCCTCAGTGCCGAGATAGCCTAGAGGCAGTGATGGCTGCACTGGTCTGAATGTGGGACCGTGCAGAAGGAATAGCATGTTCAATGGAGCTCCATCTCCAGGACTAAGTATTGACCTCAGTTATGTCAGACAGCCCTCCTGAGCTGCAGGACTTTGATGTATTTATTGCTGCTGATGATTCATAAAACACTTGAGAAGGCAAGTGGTTCCTCACATCCCAAAACAAGTTTCCAAGGCTGGGTAGTATAGCTGTAAACTGAGCTAATTAAAGGTAATTTTTTGTATGTGACAGGAAAAAGCTGATAACATCAAACCCTAATGAAGAGATGGGAGAATTTCCCTGAGCTACGTGCTTTGCTGCTGAGAAAGCAGAGCTTGGCAGAGGGAGGAAGATGGAACTGATTTCCAATTTAGCCTTCTATTAATGTTTTATGATTTTAAATTTAGCAGAGTAGTTCTGTGTTCTATAATCTTTGCAGGGCTCCTATTTCCTTTCTGTGGACTGCTAAAAGGAATTCTGTAAAAAATATCTACATATACACATATCAGAAGTCTCTCGTCCAAAAGAACAAGAAAGTCCCAGTACAAATTCCACAGCAACTGCCCTTCCTACCAAATGAGTCTTAACATCCTCATTCTGTCAAAACTTCCTCTGAACACTGTGACTCAGATCCAGATCTGGCTGGATCCTGCTTTTCAGGTACAGATGGGTAAGAGAGGAGAGGACACAAGTTGTTCTTCCTCTCTTAAGCTGGCTAAGCAATTAGGCTCTTGGCAGAGAAAGGGGGAGAGATGCAGTGCAAGTACTTTCCTCCCTGCTCTGCATGGGCTTGAGCTATAGGCTGTAAGATTTTATCCAGTGCATTCTCATGGTGCATGGGGAGTGCTCCAGCATCAGGCCATCAAGGCACACTGATGGCATCCCAGGATATCCCTTTAGAGAAATGCAGGGAAGTAAAATACATATCCACCTGCCCTGGGCACTAAGGGCCATCTGAAAGATGGATGCTGATTCATTCTGCCCAAAAAAGGTACACAAAGTGCACAGCATGAATTGCCTTCTGCCTCTCTTTTCATTGACTGTAATTTAAAATGTGTCACATAGAGGTCTGGCTTGGACTCAACAACCTGAGGTTTAGGCAGATAAAGTTGGGCAAAAAGCATTCAGCTCAAAGGACCAAGATGGAAACAATAAGATCATTTCTCTTGGGGCACATTTCATCCTATGCTTGATACAGCATCAGTGCCTCAAGCTTAACCCCTGGGAGCATACCCATTGCTTCCATACCGCCATCCCCCATGTAGGCTGGGGGGCCATGGGATGAAGAGTTAGTGTGTGCTTGCAAGTTAATTGGGGTTTTGGTTATACTGACACGGATCTAGAGCAGCTCTTCCAAAGCCAGCAGCAGTTGCTCTCTGTTTATGCTGCTGACACTCAGAAACCAGTGAATGAAACGCTGTGAATTTGGGAGCTTCAATTAGCAGTTCTAAAAATGATGAAATCCTATGAGGTAGGGTGTCAGCCAAAAGCAAGCAGAAGGAAACCCAAAATATAAGTATGATTCTGTAACAAATCAGTAGGAAAAATAGACTGGGGAGGGAACTTTGCCCAGCAGGGTCTCCCCGCCAGGAAGGGAATCTTTATTTGGAGAAACACGACTTCATTGTGTCAGTTGCAGCCCTTTTTCTTATCTTGTGCTGTTGCACAAAGAGAAAAGAGGCGTCTGCAAGAAGGCCTAATATGCTGTGCTAATTTAGGTGTGACTGGGTGTAAAAACACAATCATTTTAGAGCTGGGGTAAAGTACTGCTGGCGATTTAGCACTGCATATCTCAGGGTCTCAGTCTGCTGGGGCTGGCTTCCTGCTGCTCTCCGCCATTATGTATCAGCAGGAAATTACACTTTTATGAGTGATTTACCTTTAAACAAACACTACTACACAAACAATATGGTATTGAATTTGGTGGTTTGTCTTTTAAGTATTACAGTGAAAGACTATAACAGCTGTCTAAGCTGATAACTACTACTAGGATAAGAATATTGTTGACTGAGTTATTAGTCGATTGTTTAACTAAATCTAGCTGCATCTCTCTCTTTTAACTGTGTGACATTTACAGTTTCTTTAAACAATATAGTTCCTTGAAACACACATATAACTGGTTCCTTGGGTGGGAACTTTACGGATAAAGAATTGTTTGGGAGATCAGATCACACTTTTCATTTAAATTTTTGTATGTTTGTTTGTATTTATTTATTTTTCTTGGCTGATTCCTGGAGGGAATAGTCTCCTAGAAGTGAATTTCCATGTGACTTTCTAAGTTCAGCAGATAAGCCGCAACCACAACTTGTGGCTAAAGACGACTAAACTGAGACAACTGAACTGCACAGCTGGATGAATTTTGGCAGAGAAAGATTGAGACAATGTAATGAATCCACTGCACATCTGCTGCTGTGACTTTTGTAAAAAGGTTTGTTCTAAGATGGGGCTTTTTTGCGACGTGCTGAATGCTTGCAGCCTCGGTGGAGACTCTCAAGTCTCCAAAATAGGACACAGCATGTGTGGATAAGGTTGACCTTGCAAAATTCTTATTCTGTTTTTGAACAATTAGAACTAACTTCAAGCCCAGTTGAGACTTCCAGACTTTGAGGCTCCAGAGTTTGGACTGGATCCAAGGCCCAGTGAAGTCACCTGGAGATTTTCCATTGACTTCACTGTGCTTTGGACCAGGCATTTTGAAAGGCTATTCCCATGAACTCAAATGCCTAAAGCCAAACATAGTTTTACACAATTGAAAATCACCTGCTTTGTATGTTTTCAAAGGCAGCTCCACCACTCAGCAGTAACAATATAAAATCAGGTTGAAAGGATGAAAATAGATGTGGATGTGGAATGACTCTTCAAAAAGCCCATGGCAATGCTCCAGTGCTGCAGCACTGAAAATGAGAATTTTTAATGCAGACCTTTTTATGAACATTCCTGCATTAGATTTGAGGGGAAAAAAATCACGTCAGTATTGCAGAACTAGAGCTCTCTTCATGTTTTATATATTTGACTAATGCTCACTGCATTATTTGAAAGGAGAAATACCTTAATGCTTCAAGGCATTCCTTTTGTTGTATCAGTTCTACTACCATTTCAAAGCCAATTTCTTGATATCAGCTCTGGTGATTCTCTGGAATTGATCTATACCAACAGCCCATTTTCATCAAATCACACCTTATGTGGGTTTGCCCATTGCATGAAGATTCAGTGCTGTGCTTCAGAGACAAGCCGTTCTCTGCAGCTTTGCATCTGGCAACCGTCTAGTTCCAAAGAGCCAGGCTGATCCCTGAATTCATGCTCAATCTACGAATAAAGGCAGTCTCATCTCTTTTGTCCCACCATTAGTTTTTTGAAAGCACAGTTCCCCTTTGCCTTTAAGTACTCTTTGTAACCCTGACTTTTTAGGTCAAGCCAGTATCACCATCTTTATGGTGTTTTTTTTTTTTCAGACAAGGTCAGTTTTGAAAATTCTTTGACATTTGTGTATAAAATATGTGGGTCCTGATGTGAGTGCCCAAAAACTTAGAGCAGTAGGCCCTTCTTTTCCATATTATGTGGATGAAAAGGAAGAAAAGAAAGCTTACAGAAGCTTTATATAGCCTTATAAGCCTCATCATCTACTTCTATTGCTTATTTCCTGCCTGCGTCTAAGTTTTCAAAGGTCTTTTCTTTGTTAGAGGGCTAATTATTTTGGCCAGTAGGCCAAAGCATAGATGCATATTGGATTAACAATGCCCATTAACTCTCCCTCAGCAGGTGGAAGATTTGATTCTGATCTGCTTGATGCTGGTGTAAAGGAAGAGTTACATCCTGGAACCAAATGGATGCACCATGGTACAAAGGAGGATGAGATCAGAAGCAAGCTCTGCTACTACTATGAGCAGCTCCCTGCTGATGTAGGCGTCCTTGAAAGAAGCATAGGGACTTACGGATGACTTTTCAGCTTCTCACGTGTATGGGGCACAAGAGCTATTGGTCACAGAGAAAAGAAATGTTCTCTTTTCAAGCTGATTTCCTTTTTTGTTGTTTTTTGTTTTCAGTGCATACCAAAGTAGGAAGAACTGCAGGTAATGATGTGTTTGAGGTTCTTAAATGCACGAAAATGGGACAGTCTGGCATACAAATAAAACAGAGCACTTATCTGTAAAACAAGTTGTCAAAAACAGTGCCTCTTAATGTGGAGCAGTAAAATAATCTTTTCAAACAGTTTAATGGTCAGGATGAATGAAAGAATCTGTGTATGCTTTACAAATGGCCTGATTACTGCCAGCTCACATGCTTGCTCTGCAGTTGTAGTACATTAGAATTTGAAGTAGGATGTTGTTAGCAACTCTTTGCGTGGGGTGGAATTTGAATCAAAAGCTATAAATGACCTGTGACAGCAAAAATGAAAGTGCAATTGCTTTCTCACATGACCTGTTTCTTTTAGTGTCATTAAACTTAATCAATGATTAACCTTTGGTTTAACAGTGCTTGTCATTTCATAGCAAATCAAGTAGAAAAAGATGTTGTCTACCTGAATAATTCCCTAGAAAATGTCTCTGAGGTATATTAATAGTTTGAGAGGTGAGAGGCTGGCCAAAACTTGAAGTGCAAAATCACTGAGTGCAATTGAGGGAATGAGAAACATCTGACTATCCATTTGATTTGTAAAAATCCTGTATGCAAACCCAGGCTATAGGAAGATCTGGTGTCCTCCTGCATGAACAGGACAGTGTTCAGCTCACTAATAGCACATGAGAAATAGTAATGAATGATTTCACAGAGCCTTCATCTCATTTAGGTTGGTTTTGCATAATAACTTCATGTAGTAAATATATACAAACAATGTGTCCTAATCCAAGATTGTCTGGATACGGTTGTGTTTTTTGATCTTCACTGAGATCAAATGAGTTACGTTACTTTACACTGAATTAAGTTCTAGCTGGAATGAATTTCCTTTTGGCAACCAATTAGGATGTTTAAAGAATTTACTTTCGTTTCTTGATCTCAAAAGTATTTGTGGACAGTTCACATGGACTTTGTATTACTGTGCCTAACTGCTATCAGCCTGTGAAATTATCTTATTTGCATATGCTAACAAGGTACATTATAGGTATAGTTTTTCACATGCCTTTTATCCAATTAGCTCATTGTACCCACCAGTCTTGTGTTCCCCCCTTCTGTCACCAAATTAATAAGAGTTGTGAATTGAAAATGGTTTCATTCATATGGTGTGTCTGTGCAGACAGACTTCACTCAGAAGAGATGTGGCTTCTGCTGTTCGCAATCTTTATTTATTTATTCATTACACACGTAGGGAAGGTCTGTAGGGTTCCCAAATAAGCTGGGGAGCTTGATGTGGTAGATGCTGAGTGAATTCAGAATTTTGCAAAAAAAATTTGTGATAAAAAAATCAAACTTCCAGAACAGCTTCTTGTCTTCATCAATCACCTTTCATCTGAGGGCACATGGAATGTTTAACCTTTGCTTGCTTTCATTTGTTTTCAAAAGGAAAAGTTGCACACAGTAGGGATCTCTTTCCTCTTTTTTCCTATTTCCAAGTGATCCATTGCACTCTGTTTTGTATTACTAGTTCAATCCCATTGAACTGGAATTAATTCGGGTGATGCAGCCATCCTCATGTGCCTTCACGTGCAAAATCATACCCATCTACATTTATTTTAAAAGAAGAAAATTTGCACCAGGAGGATGAAAAATTTAAGAAGTAAATTTTCTTCCTAAAATACTGGCACAAAACATGTATGGTCCTGCACAAGTCATGGCAACCTCATTACCCTGTTAATATCATTGCAACATGATGACTGGCTACTTACCTCATAGCCTTGTTGACAACAGTTTGCCATACCAGCATGCTGCAGAACTGGCATACTCGCATTTTCATGTGTACTTGCTGTAGACCAGCTAGACTGCATTTCAAACTGCCCAACTTCCATTTCAGCTACTGCTGGCCAGCATCAACCAGGCCTACTTTGGTTATTGTCAGTGGAGTCAGAGCAGTGCCAGGGAAGTATAACAGAGAACAAGGTTAGGCTTATTATCCCCAGTGCTCTTTTGTATCTCACCCTTCCGTAAATCAGGAATATTCCCAAGGAAAATGACAACATCAGTTTTCTTTGGGAAGGAAGGGTGAATTACACTGAGAGGTTCTCAGAACTGGCTGCTTTTGTTAGCATATTCAAATGATCTAAGCCATCAAGTAGGAGATATGTTGAATATATTTAAGTCCTATGTTTTGAAAGACCAATATGAAGGCACTTTAGGAACATCTCATGATTTATTGTCATGCAATAAAAACTCACTAACCTCATTAATTCAATGATAGCCTAATCGGTCAATGGAAAAATGAAAAAGAGATAAAAACATGGTGCAACAGCAAGACAATAGTATGCAGGTGAGAAAGAAATGAGTAAAAGAAGCATGGAGAATATGGTTTTCAGTTGCTCTGTTTTCTCCTTTTCCCTTCTTTCTCTCTCATCCATGTCACTCCAAGGAAGGCAGCTGGCATCTGTAGCCTGTTGTGCAGATGGGTTGAGAGGAGCACATATTCCACTATGTGTCTGGCACGCTTCAAAAGTGGCTGGTGGCTGATTGTGTATTTGCCAGCAGCTAGTGATTAGGGAGAGTGGCTGTAGCCCTGGATGTCTGGCAGCACACGGGGTCAAAGGGACTGAGAGCACGAGGAAACATCAGATTAATACCTCCCAAAGCGCTGACCACATATGCTGCCACTTAGTAGACATAGCCTGCAGGGTGAGCGGGTTCCTTATCAGGACTTGTCAGTTTTCTAGGAGTCCTAAGTTTCCATTTTTGTTGCTAGATGTACACACTGTATGTACACCTTATGAGAAACAATGCTTCACCTAAATAACTTGTAGTTTAAATAGGCAGAAGCAGCAAAGGATGGGAGAAGGAAAGTGAAATCCCCAATTCCACAGGGAAGGAAGGGAAACCCGGAGAAATAACATTCTTTGGCGACACAAGAGAGTCATGACAGCAGTAAGAACTAAATCCTATTATTTCAAGTCCTTGTTGAGGGTCTTACCATCAAAATATTTCTTTGCCATACGCACAAGGCATACATCTGACTCTAAGGCAGTTGACTCTCCCCCAGTAAAGCAAGGCTCTACTCACCTTGAGCATAGATACAAGCCTCACTGGGATTTTGTGACTCTCCCCTTAATTTCCACTGTAGCATCCCTGTCATCATCACTCTGCAACACAGCTGGGACACCGTTCTTACTATTTGCAGGAGACACAACAGCCACTTACTCCTTTCACTGGGCTGCTCCCTGCCCACCCAGACTAGTGTAGGACCAGGAGAAGAAACAAGGCACAGATGGGCAGTTGGCAAATGACACCGAGAGAATCCTTAAGTGGCCAGAGGGGCATTCCTGCACAAAGCCAGCTGCTGGCAGGCAGCTTTGTCACTGTCCTTGCCTTGGAGGTGGGAGCAGGGCACGGCTCGGGGGCTCTCTGGAGCCCCTCGGTCTTTTCTCTGGAACGGTACCAGCACAAAGCTACAGCAACATGCTGATGATTCAGGCCCAGTGTGAATGACGGGACTAGACTAGTAGCTTTGCTGCATGCCAAGAGGGACTCTGCCAGAAAATTCTCTGCTAGCAGCATACTTGCACCACATTCGGCTTTATGGACACCTTTCCAAAACAAGTATTTCTGTTTAGAATGAAATTCAGGTTTTTGTGAAGCTGTGTCAGGCTCTGCTGATAGGGGGTGTTTGTTGAAAGTCACCAGCTCTCCGGTATTGAGGTCTCCAGCATCAAATCAAATCTCTGCATTTCTCAGCACAAAATTAAGAGCTTTCTTGAACATACACTCAGGAGTTAAGCTCGTGGTGTTCCTCAGGAGACACCAAATCAATAGCTTCCTCCCTTTTACACAGCATCGGGTGATTTTTCTTATTATATGACTTACGCACTTCCACTACTATGACCCTGGTGAGCTGATACGGTGATTGGTCGCTAAATCCACTTCTGGCCTCAGTTTCCCATCAGAAAATCCCAGCAGCAGCTTCTGCTTAACCATTAGGCTGTGATAAAAGACCCATGGGCTCTGACAGGAACTCAGCCAGCGTCAAGTTACTGGAAACCAAAGAACGTTTTTCTGACCCACCATGACACCTCTTCTGCACTGACACTGCTCCCAGATGACCCAGGAGCTGAAGGAGGTGTTTGAACACCAATGACTAAAGCAGCACGGGCAGGTGGGTGTCCGTGATCTTCATGTGGGACTGAAGTGCCCAGGTGGTGAGGGCTAGCTCACAAAGATGAGGAGACCACCACGGCAGCACATCCTCCTGAGCAAGAGCCAGGACCAACTTGCACTGTGGTGCAAGAAGCAGAGGAATGAACTAAAATACTTGCATGAACAGAAGTAAAATGTGGGGCAGTGAATGACAAGAGGCCAGGATTTCTCGTCAGTGTAGACTGACTTTCTTGGCAGTGGGACCAACTATGCGATTCAGGCATCTTTGGTCATTTTTATACATTCTTCATTTATTATAAATTGCTATTGTGTACCCTGCTATTGCAACCCCCTGTGAGCTGCCACTGGCAGCTGCAGAGATAGGTTTAGATGCCTGGTGATTTCATCTGCTGTGATGGCTGCCAGCAGCCTGAGCCCTAGCCTGGAGGCCTAGGAAATCCAGGGGCTTCACCAGGGGCTTTTAGTAGACAAAATTCCCCACAGACAAAGCTTAAGTGTACGAGGAAAGGAAAGGAAATGAAAAGCTGGCATAGCCTAAACTTGGAAAAACTGACAGACAGCAGTCCCCAGGGAAAATATCCTGATCTGAGGGAGCAGGAGGAATTGCCGGGGATTGGTTTTGGTGCAGGGCCAGGACCATGGTGAGGCCATGGTGAGAGCAGCTGGGCACATCCCTGGCCCGGGGAGGACAGGGGATGCAGAGGTGGGGGCTCCACTTGGACATCAGGTGTGGCCTGTGGGTCTTGGCATCCTGGAAGAGCAAGTCTGGTTGATCTGAGCAGTAACACAGA
Organism: Falco rusticolus; assembly: GCF_015220075.1. Taxonomy (NCBI): domain Eukaryota; kingdom Metazoa; phylum Chordata; class Aves; order Falconiformes; family Falconidae; genus Falco; species Falco rusticolus. The sequence continues at coordinate 29,427,200 of NC_051193.1, forward strand.
GGGAAGCAGTGTGGGGGATTTGCTTCAGACTTGCTTTCTCCCTTACAGAAGTAAACTATTCAACCCTATGCATTCCAGCCCCCCAGGGGGACATGCCACCCAGTTTGAGAATAGGTGCATTAATAAACCAACAATATCTTTGTCTGCATCTAGATCTAATCTATGACTGCTAAGTGAGATTCACCGTTTCCCACCCCCAGCAGCATTTTGGCAGTAGTTTTAGAGCTCAGTTCTCCACCTGTAGTTTGAACATCCCATACGGCAGTGTTCATTGAGTGCTTGTTGCTCCTTCACGGGTCCTGTTGGCTGCCATTGAGGAAGTTTGGATGATCTCTGGCCCTTCAGGGAAGCAAGGCCTCTCCTGCTTTCACTGGTTAATTCAGCCAAGGTGGTTCTGGCTTGCTGGATAGGCAAGCCTTCGCTGGATTTTCTCAGCTAAGCTGCAGTCCTTGGCTGTTTCAAAAAGAGCTCTCCACTGGCCATTAATTTGGCACTGGTGTTTCCTCCTGAGGTTGCTGTCAGGTTCTTCATGGTTTTACAGACCGATCTCTGTGGAGTCCTTCAGAGAGAAGCTTGATGGCACACAGGGCCAAGCAGAGCCTCTGCTTCCCCAGCATGCCTTCCTGCCACTTCTCTTCCTCTGTTTGGTCTGAGCTCCAGCTTTACACCACAGTGTTTAGTACCTTCAGATTCATTATTTAGCTACGTTTTGGCCAAAACACTCTAAATATTAATGCAAACAAGGCCTGTCTCTCTTAACTGTTTCCCTCTGCTTGCTGATAGAAACAAGAGAAGAGCTCTTCCCTGGGGACAGGCTGCCCATCTGGAGTATTTAAGCTTTTAGGGGCTGCTTTTCATCTTCTTCCCTGGCACTTGCTTCTTTCAGGGCTGGGCTACATGTTCACAGGTATATGACATTACTGATAATACCGCAACAAGCTGGCATTCATCAAGCACTTGGATGAAGGCTGTCTTTAAAAAGGCAGGTAGGGGCCTGTGCCATAGGAAAAATGACCAGGTTTTCTGATCACTCATATGGAGTTATCTGGACACATGGCTACCTTTCATCACTTATGCTGACGCCAAAAAAAGGGGATTATAAAGCCAACGTGCCTGTTGAAATGTCTGTGTGTACTAAGCTGTCATGGACTTGTTTTGGGTCAAAATAGCACGTGTACTCAATTTCTTTGTTTTTAGTTCTCCCCCCCCCCCCCCCTTTTTTTTTTACTGTCCTGAATTTCTTGTGAAATTGTGAATAAAGAAGACATAACTCATCCACTGAAAATGTAATATTGCCACTAACCAACACTGCTTCTTGAAAGCTATGCATAACCCAAAACATAATGTAATGGTAGAAATAAATACAAATATCGAAGTCATTTTTCTCATAAGAATTAAACACTTCAGGAAATACAAACTGATTCACAACTCCAGTCTCCTTATCACTATCTGTACCACAAACATAAAACCAGGAGAGTAGCCATACCAGGTCACACCAAGGTCCATCTACCCTGGCACCCAGTTTTGGACTGTAATCGTAAGCAGATGCCTTAGGAAGAGAAAGGAAAGGACAAACCTATAAGATACGTTCCCCTGATACTCTTCTAGCATTCGGCTGTTCTCAGGGCAGGGGCTCCCAGAGCAAGGTGTGTTCTGTATGCTTAGTAACTTCAGTGCGTTTCTCTACTGCACACTTATCCAGTCACTGCTTGAACACTTACAAATTTTTTATCACCCACAACATCCTTTCACAAGCAATTCCATAGATCTGCTATCTATTGCATGAAAAACTACCACATCTTGTTTGGTTTTAACCCAGTTCACGTACAGAAAAAAAAAGAAGAAGAAGAAAAAAAAAAGGACAATTCACCCCTATCCACCTTTTTTGTGACTAGATTAAGTGATCATGCAAATTATCACCAATGACATAATTCTGATTTGGCTTTACATCATTAATGGAGCCATCCTGACATATTCCAGGCTAGCAAATGCTCATCATCTGCAGATCTTGCTTGGAAAAGGCACAAAACCCTTAATAGCTAATAAAGAAATGCATTCAAAAGGTTTTCTGGCCTATACAAATAACCAACCAATTAGAATAAGATGTAGGCCTTGGGTTTGCATTGCATGGCACTAATGGAGTTACTCTTGGAAAAACCCTGTGTAAAGCTCCATGGATTGGAAAGGAAGTAACTGCTATTAAAATCCTATGTAAAAAAAAAATAAAAAATGTATGGTGCAGTACTGGATGATGTAATTTTCAAAAGTATGCTTCAAGAGACAGAAAAGAAAGAATATATTGATTTTTAAAATGTCATTGTTCTAGGATGTAACATTAGTCCTTCCAGTTTTTCCTGATGGTGGTGAGTGATATGGCTCTGTTTTGCTCCCCAGTGAGTCAGTGGTGTGCACCACCCCCAACAGTGATGTCTTTTCATTTATCATTGTGCAGCATTTTGTTCCCATTCTTGTGTGTTTTCCTTCACTACTGCCACTTGTGTCATTTCAGTTGGGGCATTTTTAACTGGGATGCTAATAAGCAGCAGCAAAGCAGTGAGACCCTCAGAGAAGGGAAGCAGCATCTCCTGTGACTCCAAGGGGAGATCTGTAATGAATTCCAAGGAGGATGCCAAGCCAGCTGGAGCTGGGAGAGTCACTATGGCAAGGGAGGAAGAAGAAAGGGAGGAGAAAAGGAGAGAGCTTGCCACCTTTCCCTGCAGGACTCATGCAAAGTGCTGATAATGTGTATTCCATTCATTCCTCGCCTTTGTTCTCTAACCATCTCTTGAGAGACATTTCAAAGAAAAGGAGGTGAGGAAGAGACTAAAAGTCTCCCTTTAGATTGAGGAATGCACGCTCCACCCTTGCTCCCAGCTCCGTCCTTTCTGTGCTGCTGCAGCTGGGGAGTCTCCCTTGAGGCTCTAACTTAAACCTGGGGTTGGTCCTAAGCCAAATGGTCCAAGGATCAGGGGAGCCATGTTCTTCTCCAAGCTGAGGGCTGGCCTTTCATTGCAGTGTATGAAGCTGAGGGGGTTAAGGAACCCTCCAAAAAGAAGAGGACTCAGTTCCTTGCACTATAAGGGAGCTGTAAAGATGTAGGGGTGATGGGAAATAACCAGATAAACGTCAGATCCTTGTGTGGTGCTGCTGTGCAGAACATCCTGAACACTCACAGGAGGAGCCATGACGTGGATTTATTTCTGTGCACAGAAGCATGGGGCTACCACGGGAACACTCTGTCTTGTTTTCAAGTCCACACTTCAGAAAAGATGTTGACAGGTTGGAAAGACATCAGGGAAAGGTATATGAGCAATCTGAGATCTAGAAAACTTTACAGTAGGAGACTGAGAAATCAGTGGAATTCAACTGTTTGAAAAAAGGCTAAGGGGTGACTTGCTTGTGGTCTTCAAGTATGAGCATGGGGAAAATGCAACAGAGGTTTCAAGCAGAAAATAAACCCATAACAAAATCCAGTGTTTGGTTGTGAATGCTAGACATCCAGAAGAGAAGTCAAGTAAAAAAATTGAAGGTAATTAACCACTACTTACAAGAATAAAGTTGGATACTCAGTTTCTCTTTAAATCAAGGGTGGATCTCGTCTGCAACATCTGAAGATGGAGAAGAGTCCATGAGAAATGATTTTTATATCAGGGTTATATGCAGATCAGATGATCATCATGAAAGCTCCCAAGACAAAACTGAATGTACAACAGAGTTGATCTTCCATGCCAATCCCCTTTAGTCCTTATTCTGATAACCTTTGTGTGACCCTGATTACACTGGGAAATCCATATGGTCCGTTTTCACATTGTGTTTCTATACCCCAGAGAGATGAATGAGAGAAATGTTTCCATACTGGGTAATAAGAATGAAATCTCACTGAGATTACAGCATTCAACATCAGAGCCTCAGAAACAGAGATAAAGAACAATAATAACAAAAAATAGCCCCCCTTTTTTTCACACAATAGGTCTGCTATCAAAAGTAACCAACTTGCTAGTAATCGTGTTAAAATATATTGCTATTTTGAGGAAATGTTGTATTGCTTTTGGTTGTAGTGGGTACCCTTGCCTAAAACCAGCATGGTCTGGCCTACTGGGAGAGGTGAGTGTTAGAAATCGTCTGGTCGCTTGAGCTCTGGGGAGATCCACTGTGCTACCTGGAGGCTTTGGCACTCTTTGGATTCAGATCTCCATAAGTGTAATTTTTTTTTTTAAAAAAAGGCATAACGTGCTTGAGTTCCTCACTTTGCGTATTTGACTTAAAATGGTTTCTAGGTGAATGCTCACACATCCATCTGCAGTGGCCTCTGCTGGCAAGGGCAGGACCTGTAACCTGCCTTCAACAGCGCGATGTTGAGCACATCTGCAAGCATATCTTATTAGCACCTTTATCTGAACCTACCCTGTTACACTTGATGTCGTTAGTGCAGGGCAACACAGTTAAGGTTAGGGAGCTGGTATGGAGCTACAAATGCAAAAAATGCCATGGGGCATATGAAGGTGGTAGTTAAACACAGATAGTCAAATCTGATTAATAGCAACGATAAAGGAATGTCAACATACGCCAGTCTCGATGATTAAAAAAGAAGGTAGCTGGAAATTAGCAATTGTTACAGGTAGCTTAAGGGTATTGTTATTTTTTTCACCTTTTGAAACATCCCTACGGGCTTGCGTCTGCCAGTGAAATCATTGAGATATTTCTCCAGTGTGTAAGGAATTACTGTCATGCAATTTATAAATATAAAAGATGCCCCTTGCTCTTCTGGAGGGATCTATGCTTTTAATGGCAGAAAGTCTCTGTTGCTGTAAATCAAATTACTTGCAATTTACTTCGTTGCTTGCTTACCCTGCCAGAGAATCTGGATCCAAATCTTTGCATTGCAGTTGTCCAAGAGCACCTACCAACATGGGTTAGTTTTTGGCCTTTAGACAAACCCCCACTGTTCACTGTTGCAACTTGCCTTCTTGTATCTGATTCTTCTTCTTTTTTTAAAAAAAACAACTTGTTTTTCTTTCTGTGATCACCATTCTCCTGCCATTTCAGAAATGCTTTGCAGCCCTACCTGTAATCAATCAAGCCGTATTTCCATGCAGAATGCAGAGAGGAGCAGTGTTTCTAGGTACCATCCTCAACTTCAATGCAAGTGGAAATGTTAAAGACTCAGCTGCCTGCCTGTCCTGAACTCTCCTCTCCTTACCATCACTCTCTAAATATGCGTGGCTAGTTCTAACTGTGAACAGGAACTCAGAGCCAGAGCACAAACAGAGCAAAGAAAGCAAAATTAGCTTACAAATTAACATCCAATGTGTAACCTGAGCTTTGGCTATGTGTTGGTGCTCTCTGAGAGCAGCCAGGGACTGGTGTCTGTGGAAGAGGATAATAACAGGGCAGCAGATAGTGGTATTTCTCCAGACTGCTCTGCTAACCACCAGTGACTAATCTGACCCAGGTGCAGCAACTGGTAATATATAAGATGTTGATGAAAAATTACTCATTTTCCAACACATATCTATAATGCAAATGATGGCCCTCAGCATTTGGAGGCATCTTGATCTACAAGAAGGAAGCTGCAAAAGCCCTTCTCCAAAGGGCTTCCCCTCCCTAGGCCAGTTTTTGCCCATCTCTGCAGGGTTGCAGCAGCAAATAGAGGTGGGATGCATTCCCTCCTCTGCAGCGGATGAGGCTCGTGTGTAATTGTGTTCCCTGAGGACACTGCGCAGGGCCGAATGATGGAAGGCAATGTGAAAGAGGGAGGCCATATGACTCCACCATGCCTTGTCCAGGATGGTTGAAAGCACCAGCAGGCAGGTAGGTTCATGCGTGCAGGATGTTTTCACCTGGTGAAGCCTTTCTGGAAAACTCAGGTTTGCCCCTCCATGGCAGAGTGCCCTGCTGTGTCCAAACCGCTCCATGGGAACTACCGGGAAGAAGTGGCTCACCAAAGCATGAGGAACATGACTGCCCCATGTGACCCCCATTAGACAATTCCCTGGGCATTCTGGTCAGGGCCAAACCACTGTGCTCCCTGTACTGGGAACAGGCCATAGGCCAAGCAGCCTCAGCACCTTCTCCCCCTCCTAAGTGACTCAGTATATTTTCTGTATCACTGACAGGCTGGGTTAGTTCATGGGGCTCTCCAGGGGCTCAGAGAAGACTCACAGCTCTTTGGGTCTCTTCCTGTGAACTCCTGGAACTTGAGGAACTCACCCTTACTAACCTCGCAGCCAAGGTTGAGGGGAATCTTATAAATCTTCTCCAGCCCTATTGTATGCTGTTTAGTGCATATTATCATGTTTGAAATCTCTAGTTATAGTAATCACTTTTAAAAATGTATTTCTGCAATGTCAGTAATTAATCAAATGCTTTTGTTTCATTAGCCATAACAATATCTTTGGTTTCATGTTCTTAGGTGTTCCTCTTTATAAACCTCTCTCATGATGAGTGTCTCCTCCTTAGCACTCAGTCACTCCAAATGCTTTAACATCACTGATAAGGTGTTTAATGGAAAGACTATGAAATAGGTTTTTTTCTCATATCAGACTGGGATCTAAAAGGATTGGGATCAGCATCAGGTCTGTTTTGCAGCTGCAAATATTGGCTCTGCTCTTTGAGCCCTGTAGCTCCTGACTGTCTTCGGAGAGCTGTTAGCCTGTGCTCAGCCTCCACACCCTCTGCAGTGCACAGCTTCCTCAGCAGCTCCCATTCCAACCCCTACCCCTGTCCCACACCTCATGTGAGTTCTCTTGATGGTTTAATAAGAATAGGATTGGTCCTGAGGAAAACTCTTGACAGTCTGTGAGAGAAAAGGTAATGAGCGAACAGGCAGTGTGGATTTTGGTGAAACTGGAAGAAAAAAAAAGAAAAAAAAGAAAAGAAAAAAAAAAAAAAAAAAGGATGTCCAAACCCAACACTGTATCTGTATTAATTAGAGAGAAACAAAGGTGATGATACATCTGCAATACATGTCATTACATATTTCCCACACTGAGAGCTGGTGTGTTGGGACTTCATCTATCACAGCAATGTTCACCGAAGAAATGTACACCGACCTGACTGGCAAAGCCTTTTTATTTTGTATGTCTAACTTTGTAATTTGTGCCACTAAGGCTGTTACTGTGGACTTCAGAGTCATGCTATACAGAAACTTTCTTTTCTTCTCTTTCACTTTTTCCCCTGGGCCAATTCCTTTTTTATTTTTTAAATCAAGCAGAAGAAAGTAATTCTGGCATACTTCTGGGAGTAAAATAATTGTATAAAGTCATTGGCAAACAATCTCTGCCCAAACACGCATGTAGAAAGCAAGTTCTCACAATTATGGTTAATACAAAATGAAGTCAGGTTATAGAGGCCTCCAGCGTGATTTCTAGCATGATAGTGATGAGAAGAGAAGATTAGGCTTATCACAGACAAAGCTCGTAGTGCTGAAATTTTTAGTAATTCAAAAACAGCCATGCTGCTACAATGCCCTTAAACTACTTATCTGCAGCAATATGTTCACAAATCCTGTAGCTTTGCAAAGTGAGGCAGAGGAGGCCTTTTCTGCACAATTTTACAGCCTGATACAGCAAAATGCTGAAGTGCAGGCATAATTTCCAGCATGTGGAGCAGCTCCACAGGCTCCACTGGGAAGCGCCATGTGCCTAGAGGTGCACAGGTGCTGCTCATTACCTGGGTGCTCAAGTGGTTTGTTTTTTTGAGTTTGTTTTTTGGGTTTTTTTTGGATTGAGGCCTTATCTGAACCTCCTGCAGCTCTGCTCTGTGCATCTGCCATGGGAAGACCAGGAAGTCTCAGAGGAGAGCCTGGCAGAAGCCCAGAGCAACACTCACCCCCTTTTTTGTTTAGTGAGGAACTGCAGTGCAAAACCCAGAGCTGTTATACCCTGGTAGAAGGTGAAGTTGGCAGAAAGTAGGTGCTGGGCATGGTGTGGATCCAAAATTCCTTACACATCCATATTCCCAACTTGTGTGGCAGAGGTTGGAAACAGAGCCTGTCTCAGAAGAAATGGATCCAAATGATTTCCTACAGCTCAATGAGGTCCCGCTGAGTGATGTAGCCACTACTGATCTGGCCATGGCAGGCACAGGGTCTCTCGCTTTTCCTTTGCAGCTATGTCAGGACCCTTGACCTCATAGTACCAAGATCCTCAGGTCTGGTCATTGTGTGTGAGAACTTATGCCCCTTTGACTTGATCCCAAAGAGGGTCTGCCCCCACTGGCAGAGACAATCCTCTCTTCTGGATAACCTGAATAACAACAACAGCAGGACATTGAAGAAATAGAGCCTCCAAGCAGCCATCACGTGAATTAGCCCAGCTGGAAAAGAGCCAGGCTGGAGGAACAGCAGTGCTGAGTCAGACTGAGGGGTCACCTAGACCATATCCTGTCTCTGACCAGCCCGTAGCGGATGCTTAGCAAAAAAGCACAAGAGTAGGGCAAGTACAGTGATGTTTCCTCCACTTCATCCTTCAGGTTCTGGAAATCTGGAGTTTAGGGACTTCCTGAGCCAGGGCTGTATCTTCATCTCTGAAGTCAAGGCGCCTTTGATGGAGTTTTCTTTCAAGAACTTTCTAATTGCTTTTGGAACCCATTTACACTTTTGGCCTCCACAACATCCTGCGGCCACTGGTGTCACAATGTGGTTATGCCTTGGGTATGCTTGTTTTAAACCTGATGCTTAATCACATAAAGGCTCCCCAGTCCTCACACTATGAGAGACACGTTTTTATCACATTCTCCAGGCCATTCCTGATTTCACATACTTCTCATCTGCTGTCCCAGTGGTCTCTTTTCCAGCTGAACAGTCCTAGCCCCAAAGATAGTTCTTTATTTTGGAGGCTTTCCATCGCTTTGATTATCCTTGTTGATCTCTTCTGAACCTTTCTGGTCCTGCTGTTTTTCCTAGGCACAGCAAACAGCCCTGCCTGCAGTGGTGAAGAGGGCACACACCATCAGTGTACACAGCAATGCAGGGATGAGAACAGGCATCTTTTTCTTTTCTCAGTTTCTTTCCTAACAGTTCCTGATGTTCAGTTTTTCTTTCTGAGTGCTGCTGGACCCTGAGTTATATACTTAACAGCACTATCCACAGTGGTTACAGGGTGTCTTTCCTGAGTGGTAATAGCTAATGTAATGTCCATTACTGTATAGACATTGTTAGGGTGGGGTTTTTCCCTGTAAGCATGAGTTTGCAGTTGCTATTATGAAATTTTTATTTGCTGTTTTATCATTGACTAATGTGAGATTGCAGTCACCGGCAGAGTGAGATTTCCTGCAGCTCACCACAACCAGCATTAGTTGTTATACTGTTCACAGTTAACAACACCTGGACAAGATTAATACAGGGCTAATGCTTAGAGTCTCATCCCTAAGGGTAGTATTGGACACAAGTCATCAGGCTTTGGGTTTTGTGCCTGTATGATGCTCTTCTCTGGACCAAAATTGTGTTGGACATCTCAAAAGGATAGATGACACCAACAGACTCCCTCATTTCTTGAATTAAAAACACCAATCCTTACCTCATCATACTACAGGGAGTACCAAGAGTTGAAATGCCTGATGAGTGAGATGAACGTATGCACATGCTTGGGGCTATTCCAGGCACTGGAGCTAATCCAGGCTGTGGGGTACCGTGATGGGCCTGGAGCTATGCGAGTTGAAATTAAGCTATTGATTTTCTTTATAAAGCTTTAAACATCCCAGAACACTTATATTTTGAAGGCACACCTCTTCTGATGCTGGTGTGCAAAACATGTGCAGGTATAACCTTGAATCCCACAGGTTACTTGTCGATTCTGTGTCATCCTGTAAGCTGGGATCTTCTTTCCCCTATACCAGTTTGACTGTAGGTCCTCGGGGTGCTGTGGAAGGCCCACTGATTGACTGCTGCCTTGGGAGGTAGGGACACAGTGAGGCTGGGGACGATTTTTGAGTTTACATTTGATTACGATTGGCTGTTGCAGGGTGAGAAGAAGTTGGCTTTCCTTGCAACAGATGCTGGGGAGGCAGAGCCAGGATAGGTCGTTTCCGATGGGAGCTCATGGTATGAAATAAAATAAGGGGAAAGTGAGAGTGAAAGACACATTGTATAAGATGTACAACTGGCGAGATGCCAGCATAAATATTCATTGAGTATGTTAATTAGCAACTATTGCTGTTACTCATTAACTAATTTATTCAACAAATAGCATTCAGGCCACTCTAGAACACTGCATACTGTTACTGCTAAAAGGGGTATCAGTTTCCCTGGCTGTCACCTGGAGACATTGATACTCCCTCATCTTTGCAAGTACTTTGATACATGGAGCTGAAAACTGCTGCAGGGCCAATGGAACAGAGTATATCACTTATAGAGTAGCAGAAGTCCAATGTTATTCCCAGCACCATGCATAAGAGATTTAATTCATTAGTTCAAACTCAATTGGAGAGGAATGGCAAGTCTATGACAAGACTTCTTCTGGACGACAGGAACAGCATGTAGGTTGCAAAGAGTCTGCAAAGAAATGGATGGGCTTCTCTGAACTGACTTTTTTTAAGAGTCCTCTCATTAAAGGAACCAAAAGTGGATTAAAACGTCAGCATAGAGGGTTTCCACCGAATCTGGTAAGACCTGGCTGTCAAAACTAGAGCTGACAGCAAAGAGTTGCAGAAGAGGTTGGCATTACTGAGTGACTGGATGATAGAACAGAAAATGGAACTCAGTGTTGGAAAGTGCAAAGTAATGCATTTCAGAGAAAACCCATATGAATATTACATATGTAATGAGGGCTTCTAATATACCTATTGCCAATCAGGAAAGGGAAACGAGCCACTGGGGACAGAGATATGAAACTATCACACCACCAGTGCTCAGTAGTGATCAAAAAAGCAAATGGCATGTTAGTAATTATTGGAAAAAGAATATGGGGGGTGGGGGGTGGGGTGGGCGGGGAAAGAGTTATTAAGCCATTACTTAAGTCCAAATACATTCAAACAGCCTGGTCCTCTCATCAAAAAAGCACAGAGCAGAACTAGACTAGATCTGTAACTATAGAATAGGGTATGATAGTTATGGAAGAATAATTTCTATGCAAAGACTGAACAAATAGATTGGAATCTTCCTTATGGAAAAAAACACTGATGAAAGGCAACATCTGGGAAAAAATGTTTTAAATCCCAAATGGCATAGAAAAGGTAAATAAAGACAGCTGTTCTTTGCGATAGAAGAACTGGGAGACATGCAAAGAAATGTTAAAGCAACAAACTCAAATAAGAAGAAATACTGTTTCATACCACATCTAATGGATTTGTGGAACTCCTTGCCCAGGGTGTTATGAAGGCCAAGAATATAACTAGTTTCAGAAAAGGAATTCATGATGAAAAATTCCTTTAGTGTCTATTAAATACAAAGGCTTAGGAAGCTGTTGGTTACCAAAAGCTGGGAGGAGGCTATGCCCACAGAAGGATTACTGTATCATGCCCTACTTTGGACTCTGTACAAACCTGCTGCAGGTCAGTCAGAAACAGGGTCCTGGGGGACCTGGACTTGTGGGTGACCTTGTGTAAGAATTTTTATGTCGATACTCTGCAGTGAGAATTGAGATCCCTTTGAGGCCCCTTCCACCTCATCTTCTCTAATTAAACATTGGAGAAGAAAAGCCAAAGGATGAAAAATCCTGATCTATCTACCTACCTGCCTATCTATCTATCCATCCATCCATCCAGATAGTGTGTATCATTTAGCAAAGGCTTAATCTACATGGTGTATCTTATAGTAATTAAGACAAATGTACCTTGACATGCAGTTGAGCCCCCAGTAGTATGCTGTCATACAAAGCAGCTGCGGATTGCACCATGGTACTAGCAACCTGCCCAGATAAAGCAGGGGGCTCATCCTTATGGCCTACTCCCACAGCACCATTTCTGTAGCAAGATACTCAGGCAGCAACAGCTGTGCTAGTAAATTCAGGTATGGCAGTAGCATCTCCACGTGCTGGGCTGTGACTGCATGCACTAGCAGACTATTAGAGTATCCCTGACATGAATTTGGCCCGTTCTCTGTTCCTGGGCACAGCACTTGGACCAGTCCAGGGACCATTTCCAGTAAGCTGTTACCATGTGAACACTTTTAACCAGGCAGTTCACTAGCACAGACACTGCCTTTTACATGCCAACTGGCCACAGCGCCCAGTAACACTGCTGGGCATGTTTAATTTACCAATGTACATGCAGCTTCTGTGCCTGGATCCAATTACAGGATTAGGTCCACAAGGACAGGGGAGATGAATTTGTGAATCAAAGCATTGCAAATTAGTTGCCTATGAAGGGCAACAATTTCACAAAGACTACTCAAAAAAAACCCTGAAGATTCTTATCTCAGTGGTAAGAAATGTGCACATTTTGGAACTGCATCACTAACAGCAGTAGGATGCTGAGCTGGAAAGTAAAGGAGCTGGAACAGAGGCTCAAGGACTCTGAACCTCAACAGGGTATGGCCTGGAGGGAAATCATAGGGGAAAAAAAAGAAAAAAAAAAAAAAAAAGGAAATAAAGGAACAAATGAAAACATAGCTGACATTTATGCAGTACCGGAGACTTTGACCTCCTAGCAGAGCGTCTTATAGCTGATGTATTTTAAATAAAATATAAAGTGAAGTAGCAATTAACCAAAAAGACAATCCAAGTCCAGCCCCTACAACAAGTTGCAAGATGTAGAGAAATATGTATGAAATTCTTTGATGGGGTTTTAAAGTATAAAGAGATAAAAGTGGTGTTGAGAAAACAGTATTCTCTCTCCTATCTGGTCCATCATCACCAGTGACTGTAAGTTGGTCGTGGTAACTGCCTAGCATTTGGTACTGCTGGGTTTTAAGGTGGTTGAGACTGAGGAAGAAAATGTAGATGCATGCTGTTCCAAAGTGTTGCTTGCATTTTATTAAAGCATGAAAAATACCAGTGAATTGACATTACTCATGCTCAAGCTGACAAAAAGCACTGCATGAAAAGATAATAGCTGGCCCTCTTCCTGCATTAGCAGGTTGCAATGACACAAACTTAGACTTTTGGATGAGCGTGAAGCTTTTCTTCCTAATCTGTGCTATGCTTTAACTTTGGAGCAGGGTAGTCAGCACTGAGTTTCATGCACAGAGCCGTCACATTTTCTGGTGTGGGGCAATGAGGGCAGTGGGATGGATCCGGCGTGCTGGTTCCTGTGGCAAAAGAGGCACTGTGTGTGATGGCAGAGAGCCAGGAGGTCTGGGAGGACTGTGCAGGACTGTGTAGCATGAGAACAGGAGTGGAAGGGCAGAAGCTGGGTCAGCAATGTTCAGACTTTGCCCTCAGAGATCCTCTGGGCTCCACTTCAGGAAAGCTTCCCCTTGCTTTCCTATTTTAATTTGGTCGCAAAATGTTTTCTCACACCACGCAGGTTCTATTATTATTATTATTATTATTTGCAATATTTTCCAGGTTTATTTTGATTTTGGTGCATTGGCTCACACCCAGCAGGACTCTTTTTAATACAATGAGGAGTATTCTCTCTTTGGATAAAGTCCTCATGGGAGCAGAAGATTTTAAAGCAACCCAGGGGAGGAGGAGGGGGGGCAGTTTCTTTCAACATGTATCTATGAATCAAAGAGATTACTGCAGCCTACGCTTAAAAAACCCTGGAGAGTCCCTTGCAGGGAGGATATCACCTCAGGGAGAGTCCAAACCTCCCTCCCTCCAACCCCCACACATGCTGGCTCCGGGTGCAGATGAAGTTTACCTCTGCATTCAAATAGCTGCAAGCCCTGGCTCCAAACACACTCAGCCTCTCTCGTCTCCTGTGGGAAATTGCCCCCCAGCTCGGCTCCCTGGATGTGGGCACTGGCTTCCCCCATAGCAGGAAAAGGGGGTGCCAAAGCCTCCAGGCAAGTGAGCATCTGGAGGGTGCCCGTAATCCAAGCCCAGGCCCCCATCCATCATGTGGTCAATGTGGTGAAGCCTCACTACTGGGGCTGGAGAAAGAAGACAGGTGGGCAGTTCACATCTGAGAGGTTTCCAAGGATATCACAAATCCTAGAGGATCTGCAGAAAGTTAAGCCCATCCACAGGGGCTGGACACCCCACGACTCCCCCCCTGCTCCCCAGCAGAGAGCCTGGAGACAGAGCAGGAGATGTGGTGGGGCTTTAGTCTTTTCTGGCTTTTCCAGATAAGCTTTGGAAGGCTGTTCTGGGGACAGAACCACTTGGTGGCCCTGCCTTGGCCCATCCAGCCTGGCATCCCATAGGGGAACCATCTGCAGGCAATGTCTTCACTACGGTCCAGAAGGAAATACTTGGGAAACATGGGATCACATTTACCTCTCTTCCCTTGGGAAGGTCCCTTCAAGGCATTACTTCTGTGGATGAACCCAGGCGACATAATTCCGTAACTGTGTTTCTAACAGAGGTGAGGGAAGTGAGTGAATGCTCTTACCATCCTCCCAAGAGAGATGTATTTCAAATAATGGCAAATACTGTAATTTCTAGATGATCTCTATCTCTATTGCATATCCTTCCTCTGTCCAGTTACCGGAATAAAGCATATCCTTTGGTAGCACTGAATATAAAAAGCAGCCCCATTTTCACTCAGATCAAAGATCGTGATGTGGTTGTCTGTTTTGTCTAGTGTAATGTGTGAAGACTTTTTAATGTCCCACAAGGAATATCTCTTTAAAGCACCCTGTCAGCTTTGCACTTTAATCTATTAGGTTACAAAATACAGAAAAATGAACAGAAAAAGACCTCTTTTTAAGCTACTGTTGCTTAACTTATTTCAGTATTTACGTATTTAACAGCAAACAAATAATGGGCTTGCTCATCAGCAAGGAGTTTGTTTAGTGCCATTTTTATTTTCCTCACAGCTTTGTTGGGACCTGATTGCCCATGAACAATGCACTGGGGAAAAAATGTCATTTTGTATGAATTAGCTACAAGGCACATCTTGGATTTCAAAATGCTTGCATGCATTGTTCCATTCACAGTATATGGTGTCCCACTCCCTTTTGAATAAGGACAAATATTTTTACATATGCAGGTCATCAGACAGCTCAAGCCCATTCTGTTTTGACTGGATACTGAAGGACCATACTCAGAAACCAGTCACATGGATTCCTAGTCCCGCCTCATTGTCCACACTTCTTTACAATCAGTCAGTTGTCCTTCTTGGCTTTTTTTGCTTGGAGCAGCTGAGTAAAGCCACATGTTCTCTGGATAATCAAACAGCTGATCCTCGAAGCGTGCATTGCCAGTCGTGACTCAGTAGATATGGAGACACTGTCGCTAGCTGGCCTTATGATATGCTCCTTGTGGCTACTGAATAGGCTATAGCACAAAGGGATGAGGAAAGACATTCAGGGCACATGCACAAACCAAAAGTATGGCGTGGCAAAGTACATCTTTGTTCATAAGGGATGTGTAGCGCTCAGCCAGGTCTTCATATGTTGCACCTGGATGTCATATCCTTGAATACAGTAGGCCCGCATCTACCCATTTCACTCACAGATCCAGCTCTTCTACATCCTCTTTTTCAAATGCTCATCTTTTGCAGAGAAGACTTGCTGGAGATCCATTGCCCAGACTAAGAACAGAAAACATGCACAGAGACCCCATTCTTCCCTTTAATGAGATGCCATCTCCATTTAACTAGTTTCTGGCAGAATTTTCAAGCGTTGCAGATCTCACATTCCAATTACATCAGTTGGTATTTCACTCTTTGGCAGAGGCCACCAACTTCAGCAGCTTTCTGCATTCACTAACAGTAGCAGAGATTACCTACAAAACAGGGCGACAGGCCTAAATAAGCAAGTTACACACAAGGAGCCAGAACCTTGGCCCAGCTGGGGTTGCTTTGCCCAGCTCCAGCAGCACAAAGCTGTCACCAAGCCAGCCCAAACAGCTGTTGGAGGATTCCCTTGGCGCAAAAGAATTCCTGAATGGCAAAGAGCCACTAAAGCAACTCCTACACAATCTCACTCACTGGTCCCCAGAAATCCCTGACAGCTGGGGCAGCACAATGGGGCCAGAAGCACCTGTTACCATTCAGAGCAGCCTAAAGGCTGCTCTATAGGGCAATGAATGACAAAACGAGCACCCAGTATCTTTGGGAGCATACAGAAGCCTGTCTTTATCACCTCACATCCACAACCGGAGGTGCACCGTGGGAATGTTTTTTCAAGGCACTGCTATGGTAGGGTCAGAAACTCAAGGCACTTGGTGTGTGCCCATGCCTTCTGATATTTGTATTTGTGGAGGCTTGGAGTGAGGGAAGAAGCAAGTCTGAATCCCTGTGAGGGGAAGGAGACTGGAAGCAGAGCAGGTTTCCGAGCTCAGCACCTCTCAATATGGACCCGCTGGAAACCTCAGATGTGAGCCTCCTTACAGAAATTTAGTGCCATCTATTCTGAAAGCAAATATTGGCACCTCGTTTAGTTTGGTGTTTCAGGTCAAATCTAGGGTTTTCTCTCAATCTCCAGTCCCAGCCAGGACTACCAGAACCTTTTTCTTCATCTTGCTTTCCCTTATGGCCAGCTGGCCCTTGCCAATCCTCTGTTGTCACTGACCCCAAAGAGTCAACTCGCTCCCAGCCCTCCTCTCAGACTAATACAACCCCCTTTTTATTCAGTGCCTACCTGCCACAAGGTTCCCACTGATGCTCTTAGGCATTCTGCTCTACTCAGATTTTGTGTGTGATGCCTGAACTTCATTAATCTTTTGGCACAGGGGAACTGATGAGTCCCTTAGAAACACAGGCATATCCCAGAAGAGGATGCTAGTTCCTTCAAATGGCCATAGAAGGCTCTGTGTTGTAATAAGAGGTGTAAAGAGAGGAGGTGTAAAGCAGAATGAAGCCCCTGATTATGCTCAGGTTTGAAGGCTAATATTTAGATCAATTTATCTTTTTCCCAGGTTTGAATTATGTCTGAATTTCTGAAATAAAATCTGTATAAATGGTACATAGTGAAAAACAAAGGAATAATTTTTTTATTTCATCATGCACACACCAAATTCAAAATAAATAAATAAATAATGTTCAGCTCTGTTAATAATCCTTTCCTAGTGTTCATCATGGAATTCATCCCCAGTCCTAGACAGACTTCACTCAAATGACAGTATCAGCATCAGGATTTCATGCAGCATCTGAATGGAGCATTGTCTCTGTGCTGTGCTTTTAACATGCTCTTGCTCTTATTAATTGGGCACTTAATAAGAATTTGTGATGAATCCACCTTTCATATACTGCCAATGTGAAAGGGATTAATATTGAAGAGATCTAACAAAGGACACAAAGACAAGCCCTGACCCGGAGACCTCCTAATCAAGGATTTAGACAGTACACAACAGGTGAATAACCCGGTAGGATAAATGGAGACAGGAAGGAGGAATGGAAAACAAGTGCATTTGCCTAAGCTAATAATCACAGTGGTCTCAAGAGTCACAGGTGGTCACTAGCTGAACCCATGATTGAACAGCCAAAAAAAGTTTAGTCCAAAAGCTTACAAGATGAATGTGCTCTATGTGAACACAATTCAAAACATTTTAAAGCCACTGGAAAGACTCACATTAATGAGGGGTGAGGAGCTGAAATATCTACCTCTTGGTTTTAATCATTATTGGATGCAAAATTTGTGGATGGAATAAAGATGGTGTTTATGGCATGTTCTAATCCCTCAGTAACAATTCTCAGCAAATACCTCTGTGTTCCTCAGTTCCTCAGGTGATAAATTACACACCTCTTTCCCTCTGAACCACATGGGCTAATGCCCTTCTGGACTCCACTGTTAGTACAATCCCTTCTGACACCAACAACCCACAGGCACCAACTACCTTTCACCTTAAGCGATAGTGCTTCCTGATGTATTAACTGAATTCAGAGCCATAGTTTTCAACCTGTACCTAGTTTTCAAGATTGGTACTGTCTGAACTGAAGTTTGGTGGTGTGCTTAAAAACTTGTCTAACCCTTCCAAGCACAACAGCTGGTCTCATAAAAGCTATGCCTTCTCCTTGCAAATATCGTCCTTCCCAACTATTTATTGGATGCTTAGAAATTGTGGATATTTTTCCTTTTCTGGAAAACTTGTTCAAAATGCAAAGCAAGCCTAATATTTTAATTTGTCAAGTCAATGATTTTCTATTGCAGCTCGGAAGACAGTCTATCAGAATAATGTAGCTGGGATCAGGTAAGCATGCAATCAGGGAGAGATCAGAAAAGGTGGGGGAGGACAAACAACATTCTGTTTAAGAAGAAAAAAAATTACTTATTCCAACAAGGATATGTCATCAAGATGTCACAAGATCAGGTAAAAAATGGTAGTGTGACCAGCAGACCTCTGGTTTTGCAGGCAAGGAAAAGTTTGCAAGTATCTTTGTTTTGAGTAGATTATATACTCCCTCAATATATGCCAGAGGGGCAATGCTGCCACAGAATAAACCTCTGAAAATAAATTTCTCAACAGTTTTGTGTAATACTGTAGCAATATGGTAAAAGTAACCAACAGAAGTAACCAAATGCAAAGGCAGTGGAAATAGACTCAGAGCTCATGTCTGCACTGCAAAGGTCTGCTGGTATAGCCACATCAGGCAGGGCACAGACGTGTCCCTTCCTCACACAGGTCTTACAGACAAACCTTCTTGCTTTGCTCTTCTGGGATAACACATTTGCCTGTGGGCTGAGGGTGGACATGAAGCAAGTCACACTGCCAAAAGCGCAGTTTTCCTGATATAAGCTACATTCACAATAAGGCATTTTGCTGGTGGAGAATACTGTTAAAGTTGTGTTGGCAGAGTACAGGGATGTGGACCTGATCTGAGAGAAGCTGGCAAGTTTGCATACTGGGTATTATCCCTTTCCAACCTTCTCTTCTGAATAAAAAATGCTGTGGAATCTAATTTCCTCTCTGAATAAAACATGAATATAGATAAGACAAAGTAAGAACCCAAAGACCACAGCAGCATACTTTCTTGTTCTTCTTACTATTCAACATCATGGCAGCTCACATATAGAGCAGCTCTAGAAACCATCTGTCATTGAGCAGCTCTTTATTCAAATGAAATCAACTGTGAAGTAATCATGGTTCTCATTTTTATTATCTCTCCTTACAGTGAACTTGATTAAAATCCAGCGCACGGTGTGCAAACAGGCTGTTGTAAATTTGTACTCTGACAAAAGGGGAAAGAAAGTGATCTGCCCACATGCCTAGAACGTTGTCATTATACATGGGGACAAAAAAAGGAAGGGGCATACCGGGTTGCATAAACAAGTTTGTCCGGACACAAACTGTCCTAGCCCTATACAAAGGCCACGTCTGCTGCGTGACACCATCAGAGGGGCTGAAGAGAAGCTAATTTTACTAGCACATATAAAAGGCTTGGACATGTTCTGAATAAACTAGATAGCCTGGTTTCAGCAGCACGTGCTTTTAAGTCTTTTGCCCAGGAGGATGATCTGAGCTTCTGAGGAATGAACTCAAAACAGACGTGATTCTCCTTTCACTTCTGGCAGTGTAAATGGGGAGTGATTCCATTGTATGGCTGGTATGAATGAGACTGGGAAACAGTCCCAATCAGTCAATCATTCCCTGCTTTGTCTATTCATTAAACCCCTCTTCTCCTCTGCACAGATGGCCAATGTACTATTGTACTCTAAGAACTGGCCAAGTTAAAAAAACAACAAAAAGGAATATGCCTGACAAGTCAGCAATAAATGTTTGTTTTTCAAAAAAAGGGGCATATTAGCCTGCTTCTAGGCTTAAGCTATACATATCGACATATATGTAAGTAGATACGAGATATAGATACACATAGATATGCAGAATATATATTACATAGATACATACAAACATATGTGTGTATGTGTATATATATATATCTCACTCCAACGCCCACAGATTTCCCAGCACAAGGCAAAAGGTGTGAATTTTAAAAAATCATGGTAGCTAGCACAGTGTTAATAAACTTATCTCTGTGCCTTGGAAAAGGCACAGCCAGAGAGGGAGACTGCAAGTGACATGAATTTGGTAGAGCAGTGTTTTACAGGCATGCCATCTAAACCCAGGCGCACGGCCAGGAGTACAGCCATGAAGTACGCAGGCTGTGCCGCAGGTCCTGGGACTGCCGGCCACAGAGCAAGAACCGGGCTGGAAAGGTGGAGGATAGGGAGAAGAATGAGGGGACGGGCAGACAAGGGATGCCATGTAAATCCTGCCAGTTTCCCGGGGTATAACAAGAGAAGAGATGGTGTCTGTCACGCAGCAGTCCCCAGCCCATCTACGTGACCCATGCAACAGAGTCTGTGAAAGACTGGGCATTAATCCTAGCTCTCCTTAGCCCTAGAGTGCTCAAGTATCAAATCTCTGTACCTTCTTGTGGCAAAATCCTGTAGAATAATTACCTAGGGTTAATACCTACACAGGTCTCGGTTCACCCCAAGAATTACTTTCCCACATTTCCCTGAGACATGCTACAAAATTCAGTCCGGGCTGAAATCTCAGAGCTCTGGCTAGCCACAGGGACCCAGAACACATTTGGCGGTTATAACATTCACACACGGCACACTCATATTTGCCAAAGTGTTTTACAGTATTCCCATAATAGCACACTGCTGAAAGGGTGATGCAGGTCACCCTCTGAGTGCTGTACTCTGAGCAAATGCACTCATCACCTGCAACCATCCAGTGGATTCTTATTAGTTGGCATGCAGAAATTCATGGACAAACTTCTTGGACAGCTTGAGTGATGACAGTGGTGTGCACAAGCCCATGTGCAGTGGGCTATACCAAGCCTGTCCAGGAGGCACCAGCCACACAGGTGGATCTGAGCTTTTTAAAGCACTGTCTGGGGCAAAACTTGCTTGTGGTATGAAAGACCAGGATTTGCTTCTTGAGCAAACCTCTCAGAGCAATTGTGTTTGGTGCCAACCCCTGCTTAGGTCTGCCCTGAGTAAGTCCCAGGAACAGATGCTCTGTCTGTAACGTGTTCAACTCAGACAACTTGCCATTGCCCGGACTCAGGGTGTCTGTAGGACCTGAAGATGGACATGTCTTCCTAACCTGTGTACTTCTTAACTTGGCATCCAAAGACTGATAGTGTCAAGAAGCTGGGCACAAGTCATACATCCGTTAAGATGCCCTTTCTCATCTCGTACTGAAAAGATCGTGGTTTTAAAGATTTGGAGTCTGTGTAGGTGTCAGAAGTGTATTCTCCACTAGCTGTTCTTTGCAGAAAATGTGCTGAACCTGGGGCATCACTGAAACAACTGTGCATGTAACAGAT
The DNA here is from genome assembly GCF_015220075.1 of Falco rusticolus. NCBI lineage: Eukaryota > Metazoa > Chordata > Aves > Falconiformes > Falconidae > Falco > Falco rusticolus. The sequence continues at coordinate 29,448,470 of NC_051193.1, forward strand.
GTACACAAGGAATGGAGTGCTTTATGCTGCCTGACTGGCCTCTGCTTTCCAGTCAGGGCACTTGGTACAGGTGTCCCTGCCTAAATCATGAGCTGTGAGGTACAGTAAACTTTCCTCTCTCCCTACAGGGCCCTCGATGCCCTGTAGGGATAATTTGCTGAGGATGGATTTGAGAGCCTTATTGTATTCAGAATATAAGGCCTGATAAAGACTGGACAGCTTCATGCTAACTAATGAGTTTTCAAGCTATTTCAAGCAATTTTGAAATATTCTTTGTGAAAAACAAGCATAGGGAGTGTTGCTTACAGATAACAGGATGTTCATAGTAGCTCTGGTATATGTCATTTTTTCCTATGCAAACAAAATGTTGCTGTAGTTCTTCAATGAGGAAAATGGTGCCAATAAAGAGAAAAGAAGGGAAAATCTGAGAAAGCATGGGGCACCTCTGAGTATACGGGATGCAGCTGCAGGAAGAACAAAATGTCTGTTTTGTCTGTGATAGGTAGGAACTCAAATATGCAGCACCCAAGAAATAAAGGATTTTACCCAGGCAATAAACAGAAGAGGGTGATTACTTTGGAGCTGCATACAAATGTTGAGATTCCTTGGCAATGATTTCACGCCTTTTCCTGAGGCATGCTCTCCTGGTACATAACACCAGTATCTTCCCGTGTCCCACAGGGATTTATGGTTTTGTTAGTCACTTGAGGTGGGGCTGTGGGCAGGGTCAAGCAATCCACCTAGAGGTGAAAATGTGGGAGCAGCTCTCCCTCCCGCTTTTCTGGGGGTTTCATTTTCTGCTTTTTTAATAATGAAAACCAAACCAAAACAAGAATGCAGCATCTGAAATGTTTAGAAAACACAGAGCCCTGCTTTGATGAAAGCAAACTGTGCTCCCTCATCAGGTGAATGGAAGTCTGTGCCCTCCTATGTTTATCTGCTCCCTGCTAACCTAAATTCACCTTCATGGCATCCAGGGAATCTTTGCTCCAGGGCTTACGTATCAAAGGCTTCAGTTTCTGAGCGTCTCATTGCCCCGTGCTTCATCAGATTAGGTTGTTGCACATCCTTCCATTGATCCTGTGGGCTTTGGATGTGGGTCCTTTGTGCCTTTTCCAGCCAGCAGGTTGTGACTTTCCTCAGAACTGCTACCTTGTTTTAGACGTGTATAGCCCACCCTTCATGTAACCTTGGATTCTTTAACCAGCACTTAGAAACAAGTCCCACCAATGATTTGTCCCTTAGTTAATCCACACAGATTGAGAGACAGCAGAAGAGGGGTGCTGAGCTGCGTGGAGTTGGAGACAGTCAGGAACCAGAGGAAAGGAGGGTTTGGGGTTCTCAGACTCTAAACATATAACTCATTCTGCTGCTGAATGGCAGGGACTTTTTGATAAAAAATCTCGAGGGTAATCTAAGGCCAAAAAAAATAGGAGGTTCAGATTTGCCCAAGCTATAGACCAGCCCCGACTCTGTCAGACAGCTCTCTGAATGCAGGGTACATACAGCTGCCAGAGAGCACTTGGGAAATGTCTTAATGTTGAAGAGTTGAAGAAATAAGACATCTCTAAAAAAGCAAGGTATTAAGCCTGGCTTCTTGCTTGAAGTATATATAATCTGGATACATTTATTGCTTGTGTAAAAGCGTGACTCACAGGGCTGGTGTGAGGTAAGCACAGCTCTAGGAAGCTCTTCGAAGGCCATCCCTGCTAGCAAAGAACTTTTTAACTTCTGACCTGAAATATCCTCTGCTGTCCCAGACAAGGGTATCTCTTCAGCAGACACCACCATTTCCAGTGAACAGAACAGCAGTTTTACACTCTGTGCAAACCAGAGTATCCCCAGAAAATTAAACATAAACCTATAACTTAAAATTACTTCTGAAATCCAACTTGTAGAATTCACCTATACACTGTATTTTATTTCAAAACAAACTCAATGCTCCTTTTGCTTCAGGCTGTACGTCTCCTTAATACACATTTTAAATATTAATCTCACATTCTTCATTTTCTTGAGTAATTATATGCATAGAGTCACCATCTCTCCATAGTTCAGCACTGAAGTAATTATGATTATTTACAAGATCAACTGAAGATGACCTGACATGAAAAAAGCAGACCTGAAAAAGGCTTACATGCCCCAAACCTTATCTCTGTTTTTCCACCCTTATCAGTTGGCTTAATAAAAAGATCCTATCTTACCTTCCAAACAACTGCCTTGTTTATATCGTTAGATCATGACTTTAGCAACTTTCACATATTGTCCTCACCTTTGGAAATAGAGACATTACTCATGTTGCTGCCTATAGCTTCTGTACTAAAGCATTATCACTTTCTCTATGTCACTCTAGCTATAGTAGTAAGTATTTTGAGCAACTTCAGAGAAAATCATAGCACAACTTAGGTTGGAAGGGACCTCAGTGTCACCTGGTCCAACACCTACTCACAGCAAAGCCAACTTCAAAGTCAGATGCAACTTCAAAGTTAAATCAGGTTGCTCAGGGTCATATCCAGCTGAGTCTGGACTATCTCCAAGGATGGAGACTCCACAACAGTCAATGATCTGAAGCACTCATTGCTCTCTTGAAGTTCTGTGATACTTAAATACATCCCACCATGCAGCTATTTAGCAGTGAACTAATGGGAGTTCATGTACTGGGCAATATAGTGCTAGCCCTTGGTCCCATGGAGATGCTGCTGTTGCACATGCATTCCTTCTTGTTCCTCATGAAAAAACAATTGCCCTCAACACTGGAGTGACTAGTAAGGGTAATGTGAGTTGCTGGTACTTTCATCTTCGTTTCTCTTGGTTTCAGGAAATATTTCCTGCCAGTTTGTCTGAGCATTTACATATTTTGATATTCTTTTTACCCAGAAAAGAAATAAACCCCCCAAAATCCCAATAAAACCTCAAACACTGGAGCTATAATTAAAAAACCTTATAAACTTCAAAATGAACCTGAGGCAAAATCATAGAGAAAAAAAAAAAAAAGAAAAAAGGTGTGCTTAATCCAAAGACTGTTTGCCTGCCTTTGCTTGCCTCCAATTTTACCTGATCTTCATTGACCTGAAGAGCGTTTTCAGTTATTCCACTGGCATGCTGTGCGTTTGTGTTTAGAGCATTATTTGAGGTCCTATGGCCTTACAGCTTTTTTCACTCATCCACAATTGCTTTGTTTTGGTTTGAAACATCACTAGGACATCACCTGTGGAGACTGTAGTATCCAGTGAGTGGATAAGAAGCAGAAATTGTGGGAGTGATCAGGAACGGTGTTGCGGAGAGCTGACTTTGGCCAGGGGAAGGACTTTACACATGATTTATAAGGGGAAAAGTGTGAAGTGTTCAAGGGTGTGTCCTGTTCTGGAAGAGCACTATTAAAGCAAAACCATATTTGTAAGTGGAAGTAATCAGATAGATGTAAAAGAGCACAGTTTGCTCTTTCTATCATCAATAGTAAAATGAAAGCATATATATTGTTTATAATGTTTGCCAGTATTTCAGTGTATTGATTTAGGTCTGTATAATATACTTCAAGGAAAAAAAATACCCAAAAAAATTGCATTAAGTCCAGGTAAGAAATCTTTTGACGTTTCTGATAGATTGTTGATTTCACCTAAATTAGTTTGAATTTTGATGCAACAATTCTTCTGCTAAAACCTTCCAGGTTTTAAGACAGCAGCCCATATTTTCAAATAAAGGAATGCCATTTTCCACTGAACATTTTGTTAAAAGCAATTTCTTTTCTGCTTTTGTCAAATATTTCCAACAAAATATTACCAGATTTCTGCTGACTTCTATTTGGCCCTGTGTTTGTGAGAACCAAAGCCCATTTTAAGGGATTTGGATAAGAGTCTAATACACTTGCAATTGCTTTACTCCCACTCAGCTCTCCTGATTCCTGTAGTGCAGATCTCTGGCCCTTCCTGATGAGTTGACTGTAACATGACTCATCTCCTTCTTGACCTACCCAGCTGTTATTATTTCATTTCCCTTTGCTGGGTCAAAGACAATCAGATCATTCATTTCAACCTTTCAAAAATGAAGGAAAACTAAAATTTTTAAAGGGCAACATGTCATGACCAATGACACAATTACATAGCCCCATACACAGATTTGTTGACGGGGATTTTGAGTGGACTCAGTTATTTGATGTTGATTGATAACATATGTAGGTACTTGGATTAAGATAATACCAGAATAAGTATGACATATCTTGCTGATTTTGTAAGGTCAAGGAAAAATTTCCTCTGTGTAGCATTACGCTAGGGCTCAGTGAGCGTGAACTCTCAGTTTACTGCAGTTCCTTTGTATATCACTACAGAAATGCCAATATAGCTTAAGGCCAGCCATTCAGGCTTCTGTCTCCCTGAATATTCTTATGCTCTCTTTTTGCCAGGTCTTCTCTTGGAGGAACTTACTCTGGTAGGCATCACACTTGTCTTGGGTGAAACATCATGAAGATAACAGGATGAGAGAGTTAAGCTGGGCAGGAAAGAAGGATTAATGAGGGGAATGGAAACAGACTGGAAAGAGGAGGTGATTTGTTTCAATAGGTTGGCCAAGGCAGGCAACATAATTTTTTTTGTTTTTTGATGGCTCAGTGTCAAAAAATCCATTATCAATGAGCAGACAGGAGAAGAAACAATTTGCAAAACATGAACACCTCAGCTTTATGTGTCTGGCATAGACCTTCCTGAATTTTTTCCATCTATGTTATTTTCCTCTTCACCAATAAAAAAACTGATGTAATGAAAGAGAAGTAGCCCAGGACAACAAGATTGGTGTGATGTATCCACCAGTCCTTTCTTTGAAAGCAGAAACCTCTGCCTACTTGTTCTATCACTTAAAAAAGAAGAAGGGGGGGGTGTCGGGGCGGGGGTCGGGGGGGAAGAGAGAGACCTTGCTCATATGTGAAGGCAAGTAGGAGGCCAGCTCTTGCTTTTCTTACTCCAATGAATAATCCATCTGAACTTGCATATTTGGTGTGAACTCAAAGTGAGTGAAGCTCTGGAATGTACTCCTGATTTGCAAAGGGAAGTCAATCCCCAAAAGAACCAAAAGAAGCTTCACATGGATCCAGGTGCCCCACGTGTAAATACAGATGCAAAAGCAGTGGTAAGCAAGCCTCTTCTATTGTGTAAATTAGCTAGTTCTAAGGTGGGGATTTAAGGGGAACTTTGTCCTGCAGCGGATAAAAGCGGGTGAGCTCTTCAGTACAAAAAAAAAAAAAAAAAGAGTCAAGGAAAGAATGTGCAGCTAATCCAGATGAAAGACCTACAGGCAGTTTTTAAAAACATGTTAGTACAACTGCTTGGGAAGTTTCCAAATGGATGCCACATCTTGAACAACTTTCACAGCTTTATATCTGCCTTCAGTATGGAAATGAGAGAAGGGAAATGCTGATAGGAGGGTTGAGAGGAATAAGTTGGGTACTTCGAAATGCAGTTGTTGTTCCCTGGTGTTCATTCCCCCCATCCTCTTAAGCTCCCCACAACAGTTTCTCATTTTTACAGAGCTGAATCTGTGCCCTGCCAATTGTCTACCTCTGAAGGGCAGGAGTAGTGACAGGTTTGCGGTCCTAGATCTCTTTTGAGATGTGAGTTCTCAGCATCAAGGTCAAAAGCAGGGGTCATGATCCCTCGCCTGCCTATCTTTCACAGTGCTCCTGGCTACATGTACTTCTTTTGAGGCATGGCAGATGGTGAAATACTGAAAGTACAAAGGATTACCCAATCCTATTCAATAGCTGAACTATTTGTGTATTATTGTTATTTTGGAGCAGGGGCAGCCTCGTGACACCCTGACTATGTCTTTCACTTTAAGCTGCCCTTAGATATGTGAGTTTGGAAGGCTAATGGGAAAGTGTTCTTTGCTCTCTTTCAAAAGGCTGCAAAGCATCCCCAAAATGTCTTTTCTGCAAATTTTAACATCAGCAAAATCTATGACTGTTTACCACAGAGGCTATATCATTGCTAGTTGGAAATGAGCTCTGTGTGTCCTTGCTAATAATGCATCAACCCATGTCTTCTTTGGGCCAGAACTCTGAAATCTGAACAAGGTCCTAAAACTTTACTTGAGACTAAAACTTAAGTGAGTTCTTCACAGACTAGAATTGTTTGAAAAACTGCTGTGTGGCTTTACTGTGAGCAGAGGGGGTTAGAAAGTGAAAGGACAAGGCTGTCTGTCTCATTCTGTTAGAGTGCTCATATTTTTTTATTATTATTTTAAAGTTTCTCAGAGATACCCAAACACAGTTTATTGCTGAACTCTGAATCTGAGAACAGAAAAGTCTTTTGACTCAAACTAGAAAATGCCTTTACTAATGTAATGCATTTTCTAGAAGCCTTTAACAAGTACTGCAGGAGAATGTAGACTGAACTGCTACTGTGTTGTTATCAGTTATGATGCAGTACAGTTCCAAAATTACTAAATCTTTCCAAACCACTCACAAACGTCAAAATGTTCTCCGTTTTCATCAGAACTGCAAAGGTTGTGATGGAAGTGTGTGCACATAAGGAAGTGCGGCCAAGCTATAGTTTGCCCTTCATGGCAGAGAAGGCCACAATTTATGCTGTCTTTTTTGTTATTTATTATTATTACAATAAAAGGAAAAGATGGGGGGAAAGGAGTTGGATTTCCATTTTAGTGAGTTGCAGCCATGATGCTTGCAGGCTGTTGTGCCTTCAGGTGGAAGAGGACATACTCTGCTATCACTTTCACCAGAAAAATGAGAGCAATATCTCAGCAGCCAGGTGAAGAGGTACAACCACTGCTGGAGAAAAAAGTGCGACTGCGCCAGGTGCAAGGATGGAGCAGAGGGCAGAGATAAGCACCAGCAGGGGGCTGAAGCAGGGACTGCAAGCCCCAAGGCCTTGGCCACCCCTCTTCCCTTCCCCTGTCAGGAGAGGGTGCGCTGCACTCCCAAGGGAAGTTGGACACAAGCTGGCATGGGAAGCTACCACTGACAGGTGTTTTGTGGAAGTCACGAGCTGACGGCAGTGTTGGAGCTGAGCACGCTGTTCAGTCATCTCACTGACAAAGATGCAGCATTGGCAGCTGGTGCAAAGGGAGGGAGCATTTGGGAATACCCACAACAGACACCAGGGTAAATCTGAAGTGACTCCACAGCTGAGTGAAAGTTTGACACCATTTATAACTGTTTGGTCCTGTTAGCGATCACCTAGTGCAACGGTGTATTTTGAGCAATACCCAGTACCTAGACACAGGCAAATCTGAGGGGTTTGCTTCTTTTTTCTTCCACACAAACAGAAAGCTTTTGACTGTCATTAATGAGGATGTAAAATGATAGTGACGCCAGCAGAGTGAAAGGTGGCAATTTCTCAGGCAATGGAAATGTCACCAGGAGTATATTGTTTTGTGGGTAATTGTTTCATAATACAGACCACACAAAAGGCTCTGGGGCTACCTTCAGTTGTTAAATTACTTTTGCTGTTAGCAGAAAGCCGCAGCAAATCTAAGACCATAATTTTGTGTTCGTGCAACGTTTTGAAAGCTCTCACCTGAGCAATCAAAAATTTGCTTCTGAATACCCACAAAATTATGCCGTGCAGGTATTTTTTTAGCATGCAAAGCTAGGCACATTCAGCTAAATACTGTGGTGCTCAACCTTAGGGGCATAAACAGGGATTATTCTGTTAAAACTCAACAGAGGATACTGAGGTTCTGGTCCTGTCCTACAAACTCTTGGAAATTTTGTCTCCATCACACAGAATGTGAGAGAACGGAGTCCCCTCAGACCAGTGTTTTTCAAACTGTAGTCTTATCCATGTGAATAATGCAAGTTGCACTGACTGAATGCAAACCATGTATTCTCACACGCACTAAACTTCTAGAATGCAAAAATAAAGTATCATCTCTTTTTGCATCCCAGACCAGAATCAGGCCCAATGTATTTGAATAAACCTGGCTTTAACTTAAAGGTCAAGGGAAAATGAGTAATGAACTAATTCTTAAACAATGCAAAATTCAGAAATGTTTCTAGTGTGCAATGTATGTGGCTGTTATCCTCCTTTTGCCATTAGAGTTCATAAATACAATGTAAAGGAAATGTCCTTTCATCTAATATTAACAATCAGAATCTGAAAAAAAGACCATTGACCTTAACGTGAACAGAATTCAAATGAGTAATAATTTCCTCCTATTTTAAAAAAGCTTTCAATAAATTTATTGTTTTTAGTTTTCATAGGGCTTGGCTGGTGTGCTGGGAACACTGGTATTTGCTTATCAAGCTTCTGCCCGTATATATTCGGAGTTAATGAAAAGCACTGTAGCCTGGTGCTGTCTGTGATAGGGCTGTGCTCATACATGCACTGTTGAAGGGTGGGTGGAATATTCTGTTTTTTCTCATGCACTATGTTTCATTGTGGATTTTTTCTGTGTGGGTGAGGGGGGAAGTGGATTACAAAATTAGGACTTTATTTTAGTTGCAATGTAATTGCTTCAGCCTCCTTTAGATGTTTTGAATAACTTTAAAGTAACAATGCACAAAAGCACAGGAAGCAATATGAGAAGCAAGCCTTTACCCAGCCTAGTTAAAATACTTTCGCCACAGTTTACAGAATCGAGTGCACAGCATTAGGCACCAAGACTTTGTACTTGGATCCCTAGAGAGGCTCATTCCACACCCACAGGTCCCACTGCCTTAGTTCTGGCATCAGTTCTGCGGGGATAAACCGAGAGGCATGAACATAGAAAAAAGCAGTCCATAGGATCAGTTTCTGCCATATATGTTCGGCATGGCCTTATGCACTGCTATGTCTGGGTCTGGTCGCTGTCACCTAGGTTGTCCTATGGTCTGGTCCTGGCTGGCAGCGCTTTTGACCTGGACTGGTTCTACAGTGAGCAGGAGATGCCCACGTAAATGATTTTGACCTAGCTCACAAGTGTGCCTCAGCCAAAACAAGATCAGAATTTTTCACACAGTGAGAGGAAAGCAGGGCCTCTGATTTATCTCTTTCCTTCTAGGAAATGATTACAAGGGCAGAAATTGCATATCCTTGGGCACAAAACAAATCTAGTTCTGTTCTTTCCGGTGCTGTGGGCAAGTCACTGCCTATCCTGGGGACAGAGTTTTGTTCTGGTTTAACCTCATTAATTTAGTCACTGGAGTGCTGTGGAGAGCTGGAGGCTCTGTATAACTGATGAATTTGGGTTATTTTTGTGAAACTGCTGCATCACTGAATGTTGCAGCCTAGAAGTATCCTTGAGACACTTTCACTCTTCCTGCCTGTATCACTGCAAAATGCTACACAGCAAGGAAAAGAAGCTGTTGTTCTGGGGTCTGCTTGAATGTCTGAGTTTTGGAGGATCAGTCTGGCCTGGAATCTGAAACTCTGCAATCTGAAGAAAAAGGGAAAATCCTCAGATGGGGAAGTAAGCCAGGACGTTCTCACCTTTAAAAATGCCAAGAGAGAGGTGAAACTGGGGCAGAAGAGAGAAACAGGAGGGCAAGCTTTTGTGGTAAAGAAGCTATTTTCACAGCTTAGGATCAGACAAGCTGGCGACATAGGATGGAGAAACTGAGATTCCCTGATCCATGGGAGAAGCCATGAGCTGCAGTGAGGGCCGTCTCAGGATCATTGACCAAAACCTACAGAAGGCTCAAGAGTGGCAAACTTCAGCACAGAGCTCCATACTGCTCTTCTACAATTTTGTCTTGATCTGTGTGTTTTGTGCACTGGTGAGAATGAAGGATCACTACTTTTAGCACATTTTATAAAGTCTGGAGTATTCTGCCCTTTGGCACTTCTCTGAAGGAATAAGCTGTAACCCACAGTACTCACAAGGATGGAGGCAGGGAAGTGTCTGATCAAGCAACTGGATGTCTATGAGACTGTCCACACAAGGAACAGGACAGCTGAACTGTGAGAGCCCATTTCTAAAGGAAGGAGAGATGATCAAAATGTGTTAAGAATGGAAGAAGCACCTTGTAAAGGAATAGCTTGGGATTGATCAGACTCAGGAATATGGAGGCACTTTAACAATTGGGAACCCCAAAATGACAGACTGTTCCATGGGGAGCTGTGAGAGTTTTTTATGACTCGTTTGGTGTAATTGTGATGAACCAAGTCCTTTCCTCCCATAACTCTAACATGCGCGACAGCTTGTGTAAAGGCTAGGTTTCACACACGAGGAAGACCAAACTCAACCCAGATGTATTTATTTGTGCTGTAGCGGCACCTAAGGGCAGCCAAGAGCCGCAGCCGGTCTGTGATATATACCATACATACATACCAGCACCTACCTAAAGAAAAAAAAGAATTCTTTGCGTCTAAGACAAGTAGCTGGAGAATAAAATGAAGATGTGGTGACAAGTGGTGGCTTAACTGAGCAAGGTGACATGTGGGAAGTGGAAATATATGTTTATTTACTTAAGCAATTAGTGGGTTTTCTGCCTTGCACTTTTGCACTCATACTCCTGTCCAAAGCTGTCCATGGGTACCAGGCTACTTTGGTTTGTTTTGCAGACTATGAATCAGATATCACTTGGGAACTATCACAGAAGAGAATCATTTGCCTGTGGTTAAATAATTATTTGGATGATCCATCTTTTCAGAGGCTAGCATCTCCTCTGGGTAATCCAAAAATGCCAACAAAACAAGGGCTATTTACTGTGTGGATTGAAAAGACATTGGAGAGCAAACTCTTTTCTGACCTGAGAAACATTCAGCTGGAGAATAAAATGCTTCCCCACCATCTTCTGTTGCTGTCACTTGTTCTTTCCATGAGAGACATGGGAGCTGGGACTAGTTCTGATGTAATCAATGCAGTTCCCCAAAACCTAGTTGAATGACTCTGATTAGCACCAGCCAAAGATCTGGGCCACAGACTTTCAGGGGAGCCTTCTTGTCTCAGAGCTATTGTTAATGCTTCCTGTTTATTGCAGTTCAGCACAAAGCCTTACAGGTCCTGTCCACAAAACAACACAGCCGAGGAGCCCAACCACTTATTAATAAAGGTTTCTTGCTAGCTTTTGCATGTTTCCTATATCAGTGCCAAGAACTGAAACACTTAAAGTGTGTCCAGTGCCAGTGTCCCCTCCTTTCAGATACTAAAGTATTAGTTTGACCACCTCATGGCGTGATTGTGAAGTAACTGTGTCTTTCTGGTTATGTGTTTTATCATGCAGAATTAGCTATGGGACTTAATATTTCTCTTGCTAAAGGCAGATCTGGGATAGTAGGTAGGTAATTTATCAGTACACTATGGAAAGAAATCCAGAGGGCTTAAGGTAGGCAAGATTCATGTGTGTCAAAGGACAGAACTACAGTCAGAAAGTCAGGCACAAACCTGAAGAAGGGAAGGAGCAGGCAAAGACAGGAGTAAGGACACAGTACAGGGAACAAGGCTCTGATGGACAGGTGGACATAGTCATACTTGAATTGGGGATACATCAGGGACCACAGGTACCACTCTTCCTTCCTTTTCCATGTTTATTATTAGTGAGATATTTCCAAAGGTGCAAGAGACAGCTGAGTGCCTGATGCCCATGATTATTCAGAGGGAACTCCCTGAATTACCATTACCTTTTAATGGCACTGAATGTCATTTGGGCCTGAAAAGAAATTAGTCTAAGAACCGGTTCCAGTTTGTGGTGAAAGTTGTTCTTTCTGATAGCCCAAAATCAAATTGAACAGGTGCTCAAGACAGAAAATAAGAAAACCCCATTATTAGGGCTAGACAGTGCAGTAGTGCTGGCAGGAATGGGTTTGTTAAACATCATGAACTGCACCACAGTTCCCCTTAGCCTCCTGGAAAAGCTGTAGCATAACCTGATTCCTGAGCTGCAGGAAGTGAGCAAGGCACATGGGGATGTGAACTGCCTGGCCAGGGTATATCTCTAGCCATAATACAGAACCTGTGACGTGGATGTGGACAGAAAGTACATGGACTGAAGAAAATGCAACCAAAGTTTTTAAATGAGGAGCTACACAAAGAAGGGGAGCAGAGCCTGCATGTTCACTCAGTCTCCTAATCCGGAAGCTAGGGATGTTACATGGAGATGGCAGGGGAAGGCTCAGAACAAATGAAAGGACACATACCTCAGACTGTGTAGACGAGTTGTGGAACTTCTTGGTGTGGGATGTTGTTGGTGTGAAAGCCTCAAATGGGTGCAAGATGAAGCTGCACAAGATCATGCAAAAGAAATCTGTTAAAGATTACAGAATAGGTAAAGACTATCCCAGTTTAGAATGTCCCTGAACTATGAATGGCCAAAGGCTGGAATACCCAGGGGATCTCATAGTTCCTTCACATAGTCGTGTAGTTCTCCTTAGGCATTCACTGTTGGTCACTGTTGGAAACAGTATACTGGGGAATATGCACTATGAATCTAACCCAGTATGGCCATTCTTATAGCTAAGTGCAATTAAATGTTAGAATGCAACAAAGACAGATCAGTGGCTCTGGTTTGATACTAAAAAGCTGTGGCCTCTCTAAACACCTTCAAACTGGAGACAACATCAGCAGGGACAAACTGAGGGAAGCTGGAGGTAATGAATTTTGATTTTGTCATCCAAACGGTCAGGGGTGCCACAGCACTTTTTCTTAGCCGTTGACTTAAAAGTATATGGGGATTGCCATGTTTTGACATATTTGATTTGTTTTGCATTTGATGAGTTTTATTCTTCGGACGGTTTATCTACACCTAACACATGCAGAGGAGAAACTGATTTGGGTATGAACCCAGTTTCCAAAAAGGAAGATGCGGCACTGCAAGATCTCACCCTCGCCCTCCCAAAAACTGTCGCAATGGCTTGTAACAGAGCCATCTACTGACTCGCGGCTACTATGACATTGATACTGCCTGCCTCTGCTTCTTAAGGGTCCTCAGAATCAGGCTGCATCCGAACTGTGCTAATGATCAAAATAATGATTTGATAAAGAAAGCAGGCTTTTAATAGCAAAGCGCCTGCAAGTAACGCAGTCATGGGAATGGGAGCAGAGATGATTCCTTGGCCTGGAACAGAAGGTTGGCTATCGTAGAGGCCAGATAGTGTGATAGCTCTGAACACTAGATGAAGCGCACAGCCGCAAGAATGGTGTTATTTGATGAGAGCTTGGAGCAGATGGGCAGTGTGGTTAATTAAAGGGCTAGGGATAATGTTTCCTAAATTAAAAAAAAAGAAAAAAAAAGGAAAGTAGTTGGAAAACATTTTAAGAAACCATAATCTGCATGCATGGGATGTCTCAGAAGGGAAGAATTGAGATAGTGGAAATTTATAACAGAAAAAATAAATAAAATCCAGTTTCTTTGAAGTATTGGAATATTCTCCCAAATGAAGTAAGTACTTTTAAAGTGGATTGTGATAAGCTTATGTTGGCGATTGGATGACAAGGTTACCAGCAATGGCAAGGAAATCGAATAAGTAACCTAGGGGGCCTGATTATTCCTATGTGCCTGATCTCCATTAACGTGAGGAAAGCTGATCCACATTACAGATCTGGTCCAGGGAATTTGTTAGTGCAGAGATCTTAAGGCACTATTGAAGATCTCCTATGTAGACTCTGAAAAGGGAAACACAGCACATCTGAATTGGAATTTTTACTGTTGCTGTTGAGCATTTACACTGCGGTGGTCCTCAGGGACTTCAGTTTATCATGATTCAGAGGTGCTCTGTGTTGTACTAACAGTGCTCTTGCTTGTTCCTGCTGCTGCAACTTAATTTACTTCTCAGTCAGATAAAGGGTACAAGCAAAGGTGCAGATGATGTTTGTTAAGGGAGCTTCTTTGATGCCATACTTTTACATGATTCAGATAACCCATATCTATCCTTTTAGAAGTACCATATCTTGAAATTTAATTTTACCTCAAATACTTCTTGGCTGACTCACTCTCTCCTTCATGGGGTGGTTGCATATCCCACAAATTGCCCAGGTTGTGGTGGAAACTACCTGCTGAAGGGGTCTGGGGTGTGGAACAGGTCAGACATGCGCAATGTTGGGATAATAGGAGAGAAGCAAGAGTTCATGTGAGAAGTGGAGGCTGATGGGTTGTCAAGAAAGAAGGCTCTACGTTAGATTTCCCCTTATAGTACCCACTACTTAACTCTCACTGTTCCTGAAATAATTACGTTTCTGGCAGCTAAACCCCAGATTGCACATGTGAAAACACAGTAGATTAAAGCATAGCAGACCAGACAAAGAGAAATACCAGAAACTTAGGTTTTGCATCTGTAAGATGATGATAATATCTGTCCAACTATGAAAAGAGCTAAAAGCGAGTATTGTCCACAGAGTTGTTTTTAATGGTTAGGGTGAACTGAATTATACTGACTGATGTAGGGCTGCCTTTGAACAAAAGCATTACAAAGAGCGTTTAAGAGATCTAAAGACTAACAATAGATTAATAGAGTTGTTAGAAGAAATGAAAAGGAAATTGAAGTATGAGTAATGCAAACAAGTAATGCAAACAAATTCCTATGAAATAACAAAAACCCCGTTATGACCACTTTTCTTACCCACTTTGGCAGATAACATGTCAATTATGCTTTCTATGTAGACAGTCAAACATTTTTAAATTAACACATAAGACATTTTATAAGCAAAACTTCATTCGCTCACATGTTTCAAGTTGGTAAAAGTATTTTTCATGCATGATTGGCCTGTGGGTGCTTACCCTACCAGACATTCTTGAATCAAGAACTTAGTATGATTAAGGCAATTCGGCATGTTTGAGTAAGAGAACTGGCCATGTTCTATAAGACAGTTAGACTGGATCATGAATAATTGAAGATAATTTGTGATTAAAATGACGGTTTTGTTATGAGGACCGAAGCTTCAGTTTCTAACTGGAATTTTGGCTCCATTGAAAATGATTGGGGTTTTGCATTTCACTTGTGGCCCACGTGGCTAATTTGACTTCATATAAGGCCTTGTATTTGCCTAAAATTTGGGAGTTAAAACCATGCGCATGATATTATTTATGTGATCTTTTAAATCTTAGATTTAGCAGGTTTTGGAAGGACAACCCATGGTAAGTTCTGCAGTATAATGACAGTTAATTTAAAATTTGTTAAGTTTGACTCGGTCTATTGGGGAGTGCCTAATTCATGGGAATTTTATGACATTTCTTACCATATTCTCTGTCTCATTAAACCATGAGTTTAATTGTACATCACTGAGCTCTTGGAGAAAAATTATCTTTATATCCCAGAAGAAATCACTTATTATGCCAGCTGCAGCTGCAGTAGATAGCAAAGCTATTATTAGGATATAGCTGTCTTGCACTCTTCCTTGGTCTTTAGGGCAAACACTGAAACATGGTGCATCTATGGATAAAAAGTAAATTATAAATTGTGTAGAGTATAAAAATACTTTCCAGAAGAAACATAGAAGTCAGTAGATCCCAACAAGCCTCTGCAATGAACTCTGCTACACAGAAGTGAATGCAAAAGATGTTAAAATCTGGGTTTATATAGTTTGGTTTTCCCTGAAATGAGCAGATAGATAAGTAAAAGAGATACTATTCAGTTTTAAGCAGAAAGACCAGTTACAGAAGGAGATTTCTAATAATGCTTTATATTCTGGTAAGTTTTAACTTTACTGTCTTCTACAAGTTTACACAGATTTGTTTGGAGCTACTGACTTCTCATCCCAAAAGCCAGAGTAAGAAACTTGAGCGAAGCGATAGAACATCTATCACTGCCTGACTCCTCCTGATATAAACATGAAACGAATATCAGATTCCTCAGCAGTCCTTATTTTGGCTGCTGCCCAAAAGGTGTTGTTCTTTTTTGGAATTTATGAAAGATGATAGGTGACCCATAGAGGCAATCATGCACTCTGTTGTAAAATAGTGAAATATATTTTGTGTGCACATTGTAAGTGGAGATGGGTCAAGTGGTCTCCCTGTAATGTGAATGTTGGCAAGCTCAACCTGCTGCAAGAATGGGAATAATGTGGTTTACGGCACCTCATGTCATTCTTTTCAGTGAGGACATCAAGTGTGCAGTCAACAGAAGCTTCTCCCAGCTCAAAATACCTATATGCATAAACACACACATCATATACAGCTGTATTCCATATGGACACAGGCACCTATAGTAATGGAAAAAAAGTCCTCATTATGTAAGCACCAGCTCGGCATACTCTTACAGGGCACAAGAAGGGCTTGTGTAAATATAAGAGTGACAGAGCACCGTGAAAGCACCCATGAAGACTTCTTTCAGTCTTGATATCTATTAAAGTAAAAGAAAAACATAGCCCTGCAAACTTTAACAAAAACAGATGAGACAATCCCTAAAGACTCCTGTCACTATCAGCCAAAAAAGACTCAGTGGCAGTATGCACAAACACTAAGTGAGCTTTTACCGGGGTTGTCATTTATATAGCATCCTTTGGAAGGAACAAGAAAAAAAAATACCTCAAAACATTCTCCCCCATGGAACTGCATAATCATCTATCTTTCCTTCTGGCTCAGTAAAAGCTGCATCCAACAAGTCATGCAAATATTTGTTTATCTTGAAGTGTGTAAGTAGTACAAATGAAGTGAATGGGATTACTCACATGCTTCGAGTTAAACATGTGCTTTGCTGGATCAGAGCCACAGATGTCAGCAACTTGTTGGGCTAAGCTGTAAACGTAGGCTACATAAAAATCCCAGGTCTTTGTCCAGATATTGCCATACTGAATCCCCTCTGTTGTGAACGTGTCTAATTGCCAATTTCAGTGTATTATTCCACCTTGTGATTGAGTTTTTTGCTCTGTTACCTGTGGCAAGTGAGACACAGCTATCTCCTAACAAGCATAACACGATACATCTTCAGACAAAAGATAATAAAAATAATATTAAAGAGTACTTTCACTGTAGTTTTAACCTCTTTGGCCACTCTCTCACAGCCTTAACAAGTAAGTGACAGTCATGGAACTCAAAATAATGAGAGAATGCTTTATTCACTTGTTACCAGAGATAATCTTTAGGTTGTCAGAGACAGCAGAGAACTATTCTCCACAGTTTAGAAGTGCTCTTATCCAGACTCAACATTAATGATAGAAGGACCTAATAGACTGTTAAGTCCTCTAAGTGCAGAGCATGCACTACCATACACAAATATTTTTGGGAACAGATACAGAAACTTTGACGTGTCCTTTCAGTAAATATTCCTTTTCAGCTAGTTTGCAGCAAAACATCACATTTTTCAACTGGTGAAAAAACTGCCTTAACAATGGAAAGAACAATAGATAGTCCTCTTGTAAAAAGACGTCTCCCTGTATAGAATGGGAAACATCAAGTTCAGAGAGTTATGTCAGTAATGATCATGAACAACCAGAAAAACTGAGTCACCCAATACAGAAAAAAAGTATTCACTGCATGAAAGCACTTTACTTAGGCTGACCCATCTATTACCCATCTTCCTTTCTAATCTGTCATGTTGTTATGCAGGATTAGCAATGTGAATGAATCTTAGTTGTTTTAAATTCTTTAGCAGGAGTATCAAGCATCAAACATTTGGCAGTGTTCATATATGACACAGGTAGTGACTGTGTGCTTGTGCATGTCATCTTACAGTCGTTCCTGTAGACTGTACTGCAGAGCAGTAGGTGCCACAGGACTTGTGAAGGGGACAATAGTCCCTGCTTATTGCTTGTTAATCCTGCTCAAGTGGGGTTCACATAGCTTCTGCTGTACGATGTCAATGGAGCTGCATATGCTCTCTGGCAGAGCAACTAGTTCAGGACACACCTAGAGACTGTCTGTATACCAGCAATTAATTATACACTGGTTTTGATAAGGCAGTTAACTCCAGTTGATGTAAATTTACTAAATGTACATTTCTCAAAAAAAAGATGCAGACCTGGAAGTGGAGCCAGGATCAAGTAAAGAGGAAAAATCTCAGAAATTTTTAATTTGCTGACATTAACACATTCTTTGGAAAAAACTAAAATGAAGGTGAAGTGTGTGTTCTACTCAAAGTGCAGAGTAATTAGCATAAGAAACAGGACTCGGTACAACTACCTCCTTGGTAGCTGAGTCCTACCACGAAGAAACCATCTCTGGCTCAGGAAGTACCTGAGCCATCACAGGCAAGAGCAGACAGAGCAGGGCAGTCTCCTGGGAGGGATCACTGTGTGCTTGCTCTGTTTTTCACCCTTCCCTAACCCTTGTCTACTGACTACCAAAGGAGGAGGACACGAAGTAAGATAGAGCTTTGTCTGGGCTTGTCTGGTAAGACTGTGGTTTTGTTGGGGTTTTTTTCCTGGTATGGTTATTTTAATTAGTGTAGAGGCAGAAGTCCTGCAAGAACCAGGAAGCAAGGAAAAAGATCTGTAAAGCCCCAAGGAGATTAATTTCAGTGAAGCCATCAGCAGGGAACTACATAAATTTAACAGAGAGAGAGAGTCCTTCAGTAGTCACAGCAAAATCAGTAACATGCATCTGTTTCTAACCATGCTGCTGTTGTGTGAACTCTACATACTCTGCAAATTATAGGCTGTTGGTGGTGACCATCAAGAAACATATATTTAGCCTTGCTCAGTAGTTTTCTTCCAGCACAGGACATTTTTGTAAGCCCTGGGGAAGCTTCAGGTAGACTGAGGTCACGGGACACAGGATGTGGTCCTGTATAGCCTCTCCCCAGTGGAGATATCATTCAGATCAGCCAGGAATATAGTAATGGCTGGTCATTGTAGCTTAGGCAGAGAAACCAGGATCGAGAAAAATACTTGTGGAAGATCTCTGGTTTCCTGTTTGCTGATCCATTCTGATGGCCAGAGCATAACTCAAGATTCATGCATTTTGCTCATGTCTGTCATGATCTGAACTGTCATGGATGAGAAGGTGAGGGAACAGAAAGCAGATTAATAGGCAAAGAACTGGTGGTGAGAGTTGGAAGAGAGCATGGGGTTGTTGCGGAGGGAAGGGATCAATAGGAATTGTAGGAAGAAATCAACAGGATCCAAGTAGGGTGGAGAGGATGGTTTGGTGTAAAAGATGAGTAACAAAAAAAACCCAACAACCTGCAGGTAATTGAATCCTTCTCATTTCTGTATGTGCTGGGGTATGCAAAACCCTATACCTCTTATGTGGGACCCAGAAGGAATGAGGTGTGAGGAGCAGTGCTGATGTCTTAGATTCATGTCTGTGAGGTGTTTGCAGTCGGGTGAGGTAAGGGGGCCACTGTGTACTCTCTTATATCTTCAGCACTGTGAATCAATGGGTGGAGCACTTCTCCCATGCACATGGCACACATTCTTGCAAGGAATCTCCTAGAGCACTCTTTCCTACACCACCAAAGGTGGTTCAGTTTTGATGCTTTGGAGAAAGTCCCTTGGTCGCTGACTGAAAACATGGCCCACCTCTGCGCTGGTGTGGCAAAGCCTCGCCTTCTTCCCAGGGCTTTCTAGGGGCATCACAGGGCCACCCTGTGGGGATGGTTTGACACCGTCGGTCCCCACAGGCCCCTGAAAGCCAGGGAGAAAGGAGAGGGCATGCGGAGTGGGGGCCATATTGCCTGTTCCGGTGGCCCCTCAGGGTGTGCGGCCATGCCACACCACAGGCCTTGCTGCCCGTCCTCACACCCTGATCAACGTGCGGGGCCACAACCCATGCTAGTAATGAGGCTCTTGGCATGTAACAAAGGCACTGGTGTTCATAGTTCCCCTTTGCATAAACATGTGAAATTAAGGGCAATTATCTATGGCATATGGTGCAGGAGGCGATGTTTAATTAATATCTAAGGGAGGCGCATGCTTCTCCTGGAAACATCCAGCCCCCCCATCAGGTCAGCCGGGGCTGCTCTCCCTCACCTCACTGCGGGGTGATTTTTTCAAATCACACTTTTTGACACAAACAACAGAAGTCTGCCCAGGTGCTTGTGCAGGTGCTTGTTGTGGCGGGCAGGGCAAGGAGGGGCTGTGGAGGTGAGGAGAAGCAGCAGCAGCATGCAGGGAGGGTGGGCAGGCAGGAGCAGTGGCACTGCCTGTGCTCCAGGGAGACAGAAAAAATTCAAAGCAAGCCCTGGCTATGAATGCAGAGCAAAAGGTAAGAAATTATCTCCTGCAGACCTGCTGGATAGCACTGCTGCTCTGAGAAAGAGTGCTCATTTGCCAGCTGTTTGAGGCCCAGGCACTCTGAGATACCATTGGTGTGACATACCAAAAGCATACTGATGTATCATACAATTACAGAATCATTTAGGTTGGAAAAAACCTTTAAGATCATTGAGTTCAACTGTTAACCCAGGACTGCCAAGTCCACCACTAAACCATATCCCTAAGTGCTTCCACTGCTCTTGCTGGCTGGCTGGTTTTTGGAGGAGAACCTCACATACCAGCCTTTTTCTGGCCTGATCCTTGCATGCTGTTGTGAGCTTTTTAATATACCTGGCTTCCAATAATTTTTGCAAGGAGGGACATATTCCCCCACTTCATCGTTGCCAGGACTGTCAGTGCTGTATGCAGTGTGACAGGACCTGGGGTCTCAGGGGGTTTGATCTCCTCACCTGGCACATCCCACAAAGCTCTGCCTGGGATGGGCACTCCTTTCCCACAAATCTGGTGGCAGTGCTAAGTAAGAACCAATCATACATGGATTTGCTTTCAGAAACATGGTACTGAGTGACAGTTCTCTTTATTCTCAGTGCTCTTCTCCACCAAATGGTTTATGCAGCATTTAATAGAGTAGCAGGGCACTTTATAAGAAGAAAATACTATAAAGGATATTGAGAATAGATGGTCTGATTGTAAAGGCATCTAGGCTCCAGAGTAATAGACAATATCAAACAACCACTGCATAGATAACTGGCCTGTTAATAAGCTGGCTGGCAGCAGTGCTGCAGATGCTGGCAGGCCCTGATACCAACCTGCATTGCAAAATTTTGCAAATGCAGAGACGTCTGTTTTTGAGCTGTCACAGTTACACTTAGTAGTTTAAAAATGGACCTTTCATCCCCTTCTAAGGACTGTGATTAGCATACTTATCAACACTATAATGTTGGCAGCCCCTCTCTATTTGAAACAATTAACTGAGAAAACAAGACAGAAAATCAATACTGTTGAGGACTAATGAGCCAAAGCATGTACTTCAAGTGAAAATGTTTGCAGTTTTTCTTTAACGTGTCATGGAGCCTCACAGAAGATGGCTATGAAAGGGATGAGTGGCAGCAAGACACTCATTTTGCGCTCTCCCCACTATTACCACAAAAATACAGTCAGGTGGTGTGATGGTCTGCTGCAAACCAGCCAGCTCAGACACTGCATGATTTTTAAGTTGATTTTAAAGCAAGGGAGTAAGTTTGGCTTATTCACACCTTTTTTCCCTAGGTTTCCTCTCAGGGAGGATGTAGACATTTTGCTATTAATGCACTCTGCTGCATTTGGACTGTGATATGGACTCTTCCAACCGGCAGAGGAGGCTGTGTGCATTGTCCCTCTGCTGCTTGCGCATCTATCAACGTGTCTGTCTGGGAGAGACGCATGTCCAGCTGTGCTGTCAGGTGAGAGTCAGGACTTGTTGCACTGCTTTTATACAAAACATAGCACACACTTGGATGTTTTTTAACCAATTGCATAAGAAGTTCTGCTTGTTCCTTGCAGCACTGATCCTCCTCCTGAGATCCTTGCAATACTGTAAATGGCCAGACGATGGTACTCCAGCATCGCTTTTCCTCTCTTCCTGCTGCCACGGACACATCTGCAGGATCAGATTATTCCCGGAGCCCTGACCTCTTAATTTCCAGTTTCACTTTGCTAATGACTGTTTTGCACCCGTTCTCTCCTGAAACAACTTTGTGCATGGACCTAAATAGCTCCTCTCCATCTTTCCTATGTGTGTCTGTCGTATGTGCAGAGTCGGATTCCCTTCATTGCACCAGGCTATACAAGGCAAAACGCTCAAAGCCTCCCCTTAGAAGACAGGCTTTCCTCCCCCTTGATCACTGCATTTTTCCCCAGTGCAGTTCATCTGTCTTCAGCAGGAACTGTTGTATACCACAGGGATGACACTTTACCATCACTTTGTACAACAGTATCTCTCCTGACACCGCTTAAGACCACATTTTCTTTTTACACACACTGGCAGCATATAATCATCCCATAATCACCTCATATGCACAGGTCTTTTTCTGCTTCACTCAATTCTAGCAGATGAGTTCCCAGCTTACAGAAAAAGGTTTTTTCATTAGTTCCTTATTGCCAGACCCTGAACATTGTGCTACTGAATTTCACCTTAGTTTTGTTAATACTCCAGTCCTCAAGCTCATTCAGATCTTCTCAGACTGCATCCCCAATTCTTTTCTCTATGGGTGATGCCTCCTACCTTTGTGTCAACAACAGATGCCATTAATAATGCTCTTAACATTTATTTCAGATCACTAATGCAAACATTAATCATTACCACCTCTGATGATCTCCACCAACAACTGTTCTCTGATGTGGTATTTCCCACTTTAACATCAGCCATTGCCACATGGCCTTAGCCAACTCCTTATCCACCATACAATTGTCTACTGTTATAGTATTTTTTTTAAGTTGGCTTAAATTTTAAACTGCTACTGTTATTTTAGACTAGTGTGCTTGAATCAAACTGGCAGGTTCTGCTTTGGGGTTTTCTAGACAGTAGGGAGCACACTTCCTTTATTTTTCAGCAGCTCTGCTGGACATAGCCAATAAAATCCTCTGCATTTCAAAAGAGGCTATAAATGAAATGCTTGTGATGTGGCTGTGCCAGCTAGACAGGGAGCTCACTACATGAAAAAAACTTTATAGCTGTATTTCTGGTGGTGACTGGCTTCTGTGGATTTGTGGCAAATGTTGCACCATGGCCCACAGACATCATTCTGATCCCCACACTCTGGGGCCACCATGTAATTAAATATTGCACAGCTTAAAAGCTTTATAGGATTTAATTTTTTGAATATGTAGACAATTCTACCCTAATATACTTATGATTCAAATATATGCAGTTAATTGATGTTTCCTGTGGCTTCCAGATGGTCTAAAAGGAACATTTTATATTGCCCTAATTACTAGCACAAGAAAGAGATTTTAGGAAGGAAATGGCGCACTTCAACCTGAGACAAGTATTTGCAATAAAGCAGACAGGGAGGTCACACAGAAAAGGAAAGGACCATCTGGGTGTTCTACTCTGCCATCAGGATGTCATTCTTGCCTTGGTCCTCTTCTTTAATGATTTTTAGTATGGGGAAAGACAAAGCCAGTTATAACCAATTTTATGTGGTTTTACCTGGTACGAGAGGAAAACAACTGCTGCAATCACTGAATTGCCCACATGGAAAATATGAACAACTTAAACACCTATTTCTCCACAAAGGAAAGAAACTTGGAGGTGGTGGCATTGGTCCTGCTGCTGTCTCCCATGGAGACAGCAAGAGTATGGTCCATCATATTGAATGCAGCGTGGTCAGGAGGAAATGCAGAACGTGCTCTGAGGCCCCAAAGTTTTGCCCTTTGGGCTGGCATAGGTAGTAGTTTAGTAGCACCACTTTTTGAGAAGGGTTCTTTCACAGACTGAGTGTCCCCAGGGTGCTGTGCTGTGTGTTTGGGACATTGCAGTAGGTACTCATAGGTGGTTGTATGTGAGTTGAGAGGTGTATTTCTCAGCCATCGATGCCCCTGGGATTGCCCCTAGTGTCCTTTAAGATGGGGTAGTGCTACTTTACAGTCCTTGATTTGTCCCTTCCTATTGTATGTGGTGGGCAATAGATCTAGTCTTGTGCCACTTAAGCAGAAACCATTGCAAAAACTTAAGTCCTGCACTAAGCAAACTATTTCTTTAAACTTCAAAAACTTCAAATCCTGAAATTATTAATGACACAAGAAGTGCTCGATGGACAGGTACCACCCCACACCACCAAGACCTTGTCCCACTTAGGTCCAGCCTACAGTACTTCCTTTCTTCTGAGGTATCCTTTCTTCCATCCTCCTTCCAGTCAACCTGTGAGCTCATGGGCAGACTCCATAACCTCAGCCAAAGTGATGAAGCACCAGTGACTTCTTCCTCTTCTCCTGAGAGCTCGGTTGACTCCTTATGGACAACACACAATGTGAGAACAGATCCACTCAAGCTGCTGTGCACATCCCTCACAGGCCTTACCCTTGCATGGCTGGCTGTAGTAGCCAGTTTTTCTCCAACCTCTGATAACCTTGCCCAGATAAACTTTGTAAAAGGCAGGACCTCGGAAGGACCTTCCTTTCCAGGATAATTTTATGCTTTGCTCTATTTTTCTTCAAATTTGCTCCTATTTTCTTTTCCTCTCCATCACTGGCAGTTCCTACTCACTCTCATTTCTTCAGACATATTTTATGGTCAGCTCTGATCACACACGGTTCCTTGAAAGGCTCTTGTTGCTATATTCAGAAGAGGACTGGGAAACTAACACCGGAATTAGTGCCAGTAAGATCAAAATTGGATCTTGAAAATCCTTCTTGCTTGCTGCTTGTCTCTGGAGGTGCCTGTTCTCCAAAGACACCATTGTTTTCTGACATTAACATTTCAGAGCTGCCTAAACCTCATTCTTGTGGTATACTCAGGGGCATGTCAGGCTTGACAAGACTGATCAGATTGCTGTCTACCCTTTATCTGGGCCTTATGTTTTTAAGCTGAGGTGATATCAATTACTTTCCACTAATACACTGACCTAGTGAGCAAATAATCACAAGAGGCCTAACTTCTTGAGCAATGAAATGACTGACTTTAGCTCTGAGTGAATACAGCAGGTTTGGCACAAGCTCTGTCTGTCAGAAAAAGGATACAATCAACCCATTTTGAAATAGCTCCTGAAGACACAACAAAGGGAAAAAAAATATTCTCAGAAAATTATTTGAAAATTAATTGACATGAATGAATGCTCTAGATGTACTCCATGTCCTAGAAGCACTTGATTACGTAGTTGAGGAACAGAAATAGCACTACTTGACCTATCTTCCCCCTTAAGCAATTCAGTTTAAAGCTTGAGCCTGGGGTATTAGGTAGTCTCACCATACACACACTTTTAAAAGGTAAAAACGTGTTTTTTAAAAAACAGGGTCATGAAGCATAATTCAAGCAACAAACCCCAGGAAATGCCAGCTAGATCATAGGTCCCCTAAGACAGAAAGAGGCCTAGTTCTTCCCCAGGCAAACGGTTTGCTGCGAGTATTTCATGCTGTGCTGTGCACAATGAATCACACAGACTCTACACTCATCTGCACCCTGGGTCACCCAGTGGGGATTCCTTCACTGCAGCCATTCAAGGCAAGATGCTATAATAAACCTTACTAATAATACTTCCCAGCTCTGCTGCAACTTTGTCTGCAAGCACTTTGCAGAGTACAAGAAAACCATTCATCTAGAGAAGGGTGAAAAAACTTTGCATAAGACAGTTTGCTCAGCTCTTGTATGTCTTTGCTTGCTATCAAACCACCTTAAGTGGTTTAGTGGGGTTTTTTTGATATTACGGCCTAATAGGAAAAGCCTTCAGAAAAACACAAGAATGTATTCAAAAGGCAAAAAATATGGTTTCTCCAAGGCATTCCTAATCTCATCTGGAGTATTTTTGTAGGGCTTTACACAGGGAAAAGCGTACACTCTCTAAAGCTCACAAACATGTATGTATTTCCATAACGATGCACACAGGGGCAGAAGTTAGCATCTAAAAGTGGGGGCGTTTTTGCTGTGTTACACTTCAGAGCTCTGATCATCTCCTGCTATTTCAATCAGTTCTGTTAGTAAGGGCAGAGTGGAATTGGGGTTAGAAGGTGTACCAGGTCAGAGCAAAGGTTTGCCATCTCTCCAGATCAGTTATTAAATCAGCCCTTTGGCAGCAGCCCATTTATTTGGCTTTCGCTCTCGCTTTTGACCGGAGACCTGCTGGGAACCAGGGTGAAGATCCGTAGCTTGTAATGTGGCAGCCCCTTTAGTCCTGTCTGAGTGGGAGTTACAAAATGGGTCTCCATTACAATGTTTCTAATTAAATTGGTCTGTAAGTGGAAAGCAACTTCTTTGCTGAAGCCTGTGGCCTGAGTCTCATTTGCTTCTTGCCCTCAATTCCCCCAGTCCTCCTGCTCCGGGAGAAAAGCAGAGCAGGGGGGTCAGTAGCTGCCTACGCAGCCCCTTGCCCTGCTGCCCTGCAGCTCCTTGGTCCTTGGCAGCTCCTGATATGGACAGCCTCCTCCAGCTCACCGTGCTGGAGCGGGGTGTGTGTGTGTGTGTGTGTGTGTGTGTGTGTCTGCCTGGCAGAGCAGCTTAGGAGGAAAAGAAAGGGGGGGACATTTTTTCTCCACTGGTGTTAGCACAGCAGGCAAGATGCTGCATCTACCTAGCCAGGCAGAGCTGGGGGTGGGAGCCATATGCTTTGCCCCAGCAGTACTGGATCTTGACCAGCATGGGATTTCTTTTCATTGAGACTCTCGGTGGAAAAAAGTCTTGTTAGAGGCTCATGCAGTGCTTTGCCTTTGTTTGTACCTAGATGCCTCTTATGCCAATATAAATCTGGAGCCAGTGCATTGACTTCAAAGGAACAACAGGTAGCACTGAGTCAGCAGGTTTGCCCAAGAGCAGAATCACACCCCTGGGGACCACACAAATTTGGGGATGGGTAAGGTTCCTGTGCATTTAATTGCTGCATCACGAAGACTGGGCCAGATTGCCTGTCCTTTCCTTGTGACTCCAGAGGAAAAGGGGAACAGCTTGATCCTTTAGGGCTGACAAACCCCCTCAGTGTGAGGCTGACCACAGAGAGTAAGTAGGTAAAGCCAGCTATTATGGCAGTCCCCAAAATAGAGTGTGAGGGGAGGGCACATGTCCATACACTGCTGAGCCCTGCCTGGGCTGGGCTCAGGGGGCTGCAGCCAGTTGCTGTAGCTCAGAATAGAGCAGATGCACTGAGGCTGCTACACGGCTGCTTGGGAAGGGCAGAAGAAAACCACTTCTTGCCACCATTACCCAGCCCAGGGAAAGGGGGGACACTGAGGATACAGCACTGTATTTATGCACTGGGCAGTAAGCATCACAAAGCTCAGAGAGTGCAGTAGTGACTGAACTGGCCAAAGATTGTGAAACTGGAGGCAATGGGTCCCCTCCTATTGGAAAGGAAGTTTGCCCTGTTTTCATTCTTATAATGAAGCATTAATTTTGCCAGGTACCAGCAACCTTGCCAGTCCGTCTGTTGTTGCTCCCTGTACCAAACCGGACACTTTACTGAGCAGCTAGGGGCCACATGGGCCTGTAGGTTTGTGCTAATAAAACACTTTCATATCTTACCTTCAGATCCTTCACAGGCAGAAGGTATCACTGATGGGGGTCAGTCAGCTGCACCATGCCTCATTTGCCTCTTTTCCTTCCTCTTCAGTGATTTTTAGCAAATAAAAGCACTGAAGAGGCTCAAACATGCCCCAAGTTGCCTGGACTAAGACACAGTACACCATGTGTTTTCTCAAAGAAGCCTATTGCCCCTCCTCTGGCTCTGCCCTCTCTCTAGCCTTATTTGGGGTAAGGTCACTTTATTTTTAAGGCTGCCTTTGTGTTTAGACTAATGCAATATTATTATCACACTATTTTTTCTTCCTTTTGCTTTATAACACTGCAATATGTTGTGGCACTGATCTCTGATTCTCTGTGCACAGACCATTTTTTAAATCAGATTAGAATGGACTTCTCCAGAAGCTGTTCCTCTCTGCCACAGGTAATACTGATGTGAACTGCTCCAATTAAATAATCCAGCTGTTGGGTAACTTTTCCAAAGAAGCTCTTTCTGGCTTGAAATGTATGTGCACTTGAACTTGGTCCAAAGAAGACAGTTCCAACCCTATAGGTTCAGCTGCCTTCTCCTGCTTGACTTGTCCAAGCAGATACCAGCTGGAATTTGGGTCCTTGCATAATATAGCAACAGCTGCTGCTGGCCTACAGCACCTCATCCCACTGTTCATCATGGAGACCATGTTCTCACTGGCCAAACCTTGCTGCGCAGGGTCAAGTGTAGCCTCTCTGGTGGGTAGCTGGTAGAGGGAAGAGGAGGGACTGCTGCTGCCTTGTCTGTGGATTCTGGAAGTAGAAGCTGGGACATGATGAGACAAAGGGCTGGAGAGCGAACACAGGAATGCTTTGGGACAAAATCCATCTCTGTCTGTGAGCTGGATGGGACTCTTACTCCTGTTACTGAGTATCAGCAGTGGCATGTGTTTCTTCAGAAGTGTATGCTAATTGGAGCTTTTAAGTCATCAGCAGTTCAGCTTTACTATAGCTAGACATGGTGGGCACCAAACTGATTGTCTGACTCTGCAAGATGGTCCCAGCCATGACGACTCTGCATATCAAGGACTAAATCATGGCTGCAGCTAAGAGCTCTTTGGTGGTTTTGTGGGTTTTTTTTCATTCCAGATTAAATGACTTAGGGTTGAGGCGACTTCATTTTATTTAATCCTGGTGATTAGTCTCAGAAGGTTTCTTTAATTAAAGCCAGATCCTGATGCCGTTACTTCTGTTGAATTGACCTGGAGTCAGAGGGGCAACCAGGGATAAAGAGTGACACAGCTTGAATCTGGCCTGTAGATTATGAATTCCTTGGGGGTTGAAAGTCTAATATCATTTACCTGTGAAGTGCTGTGGTGCTGTATAAACAATAAATAAATATAATTTCTCATCTTCCTTTTTAATTTTTATTGTCTTACAGACTTGGATAAAGCAACATTTCCCTGCCTTGTAAGAGCAATAATGTCCCAGACTCTCTAGGAGTTACATGACAATATTGTACACCTGATTTAGCTAATTAACAAAGGAGAAGCCACATTGTGAATGCAGCATTTGCTTCCCACTGGCTTCTTACATGCTGTGCCTATCAAAAGAGAACAGCAAACGTGAAGAGAAATGAAAGAAGCTTCTTTGATTGTGTGGACATTCTAGTAAGTGGCACTTTGCATTTTGTAGATCAAGGTCTGGAAATAACACTGGCAATAATTATGCACATGTGGCATGTCACCTTGATGCACTGGTATGGAATTGAAGGGGAGAAAAAATTTACATAAATAATCACTGACAAACAAGATAAAGTGATTGCTATTAGCAAGTTAACTTTTCTGTACAATTACCACCCTGCGCTATCTGAGATATCCCACCTAGTGTCTCTGTGAAGAACAAGGAGGGCCTGCTGTGCTTCAGATATCACCACACTGCCTTTTTCAAGGCAAATCATAGAAAATCCTGTTAATTTACTTTTCATCCTTGGCTGTGAAACTTGGAATCACCCCATGGGAACAAGCAGAGAGAACAAGGCTGTCTCCCTTTGGCATACATGTGGATTGTAGAGGAATGAAGCTGGGTTAATTAGCATTGATAATATACAACTGTGAGTTGGCTTCAGGGGCGGTGGGTTGGCTGATGTAGTTAAGGTGCAGCTGTGGCTGGTTCTGTTAAGTGGTTGGGCAGCCAATGAAGAGAGAGCAGCCGAGGAAGAAGCAGAGGGAGGAAAAAGCAAAAGAAGGAAGAAGCAAAAGAGAAGAGAGAATACATGCCCTGGGTGAGGGGAGACTAGGAGAAGGCAGCAGAGGGATTGGCGTGAAGCGTATCTTGGTATGTGATGGTAAAAGACCTTGTTGCAGCGGGCTAGTTTGGAGAGTGCTGTGACAGTGGATGGAGATTACACACCAATATAAATTGCAAAACTTGGCAGATGGTCTTAAAAATTGGGCTCATTCAGAACACAGTACATGGGGAACCTAAAATATCAGGTGATCACAACTTCTACATGGGTTCTGAAATTGGATTATTTCATTCTTTTCAGGTTTCAAGGGGACATATTTCCATGCTTTCCTGTGCAGCTGCTAAGCCTGGAAACACTCTCTTTTTAGCCCTGAGATTTTTCCAACTGGTAACTGGGATCCTAGCTGTTGAGGTGTTGGCGTTAAATACTGTGAATCTCATCATTAAACCCGGTATTCCTTGCAGGATGTGCTTCTCCTGTCAGCTGGATGGCTCCTGTCTCTGGCAAACACAAACTTCTTGTTGAGGAGAAAGTGACGTAAGTTGCTGTGTGGATGTGTGCAACTCCTTAGATTGTGGATGGGATTGCTGAGTTCATGCTGTTTTTCTGTTAATAACGACCTCCCTGTCCCCCTCTGGATACTGCTTTGTGTGCCTGCCTTTTCACATTTACACTGTGAAGGGTAATGGTTTCTGCCTGCCAATCAGCTCTTCTCTTGAAAGCATCCTGCTTATCTACTCCTGTAGTTCCCCTCCTTGATTTTGGGGTTGGGACCCAGATGTGGCTATTTGGCAGACCATGAGCTCACAAAAGTTTTGTCTTGGGTCAGTGGCACCCTCTTTGGTTCACAGAAGGATCAGTGAAGCTGTTCCCTAGAGTGAAGCAGCTGAAATAGTGCAAGGTGCTGCTGAAGTTTCTTGGCTGCAATGGTAAGCTCTGGAGAGATGCAACTAGTTCAAGGGCTTCCCTGGTGTGCACCTCTGGGGCTGGGAGATTGCACCCTGCAAAGTCTGTCTCATGCAAGGGCTAGAGAAGTGTCTGTAAAGATACACTGAGGGTAAACAGAAATACTCCATGAAGTTCCTTCTGAGTCCCTTATTATTTCTTTGTTTTTATTTATAGCTCTTCTCAAAGAAATGGGACTTTCAAACCCATTCTTTGAAAACAAAGAAGATTGGGCCAAAAATATTTCATTAATTACACCATCATTTTTCTTCCTTCTATCTGGAACCATCCTCAAAGAAAGGGAAGGCAACTGTGCACAATTAGCACAGACCATGTCAGATAACCGAAAACCAAAAATGGAGTGAAAGAATAAATAGTGGAGGTGAAGAAAAAGTCCTTCTTGCCACAGAGAAACCAGAGGATAAGACTAGGGTAACACAGCCCACTGTGGCTTCAGTTAGTAACATCTGGGCCTGAAGATTGTGTCTGCAAAAATCAGGGTAGCCTGCTTCATCTCACCTTTGTGTCAGATCAAAGGTTCATTCTTCTCTGAGCCACTCATGTTGTCAAAGGTCCTCTTGTCAGGAGACTGTGGAATAGTAACAGGATAAAAGGCATTATGTTATGGTGAGCTGGGAAGTCTGCCTTGTCCTGCATGCAGCAGTGCTGGACAATGAAGCAAAAACATTCATATGCTTGCAAGCGGCTTTTTGTGCTGCATAAGAGGCATCTGCCCTGTCCAGGGAGCTTGTTGTGCCTCTGAGTTGGAAACTGAACTCTAAAAGACATTGAGGCCGTAAGGAACGGGCCCGACATAGTACCATGTGACCCCACAGGCTTAGAGGTTTTCATGCACTGTATGCAGATCAGGGAGTGTGTTCTGTCTGGCATGCAGAGACACTGTCCTGACCCTGTGTGATGTGGCTGAACTGGAAGCAAAGGGGATCCAGCAGCTCATGTCCACATGGTCACCACAAAGCAGGAGGTACTGGGCAGGCTGAAGCATCATAGCCCAGAAGAGAAGCAGAATGGTCAAGCGTTTTCTAATCTAGGCAGGGAATTTCCCCTAGAAAGAAGGGGGGAAGTTTTATTCAGTAATTTTCACGACTTCAGAATCAGTTTGTGTAAGTTGATTACTACAAGCATTAATGTAATTGAGGGTTTTCTGAGGGCTAGACTCTTGCTGGACTGGAGGCAGTGGGTGTAAAAGCCAGCAAAAGGGAAGAGGTCTCCTTTGGACAGCTGTAATTTCTTTTTTCTGCTGATTTCAGGGGTGGGAGAGCTCTGGAGAGTTAAGGAAAGATCATTAATTTTTGATGGGTTTTGATGATCATTGCTGTGGGGAAAAGCTGTATTTGCCTGTAGTAAGAAAGGGATGACTTGGGTTTATATCAAGTTTATGTCAGAAGGCGTTTCATCTTTATTGAATGGGGCCTATATGGAGGACATATATCAACGGTGATTTAAATGATTCTCTCTGGAAATGACCCATGCCCAGCTTCTTGAATGAGCCACTTTGCAAAGCAGAAAAGAAGGCAACAAACAGATAACAGAAAGAAAGTCAGTGTGACATCTGTCTTGCATGTATGCTTATGTTTTGCTTTCTGATCTGTGAGTTTTTCAGGCACAAAATCACTAAATTTCAACAAGTTCAAATCATGCCTCGGATCATCCTATACAGCAAGTTGTTTACCCACTATATTACAGGCAAGTAATTTCAATATTGACAGATTGGCTAAAGCCCAAATTTGATATGCTGCTATTAGCATATTTTTACTGTTTCTGTGCTTACAAAGGAACCAGAATGTTCCCTGGCAGTCAAGGCTAATAAGTATTCAAATCATGATCTGTGCTTACAGGCATGCTCTTTTTTGGTACATGAATCAGTATGCCAATTTGGCACTCCCCTTTCTGATCAAAGATAAACAGAGCTGCAGGGATTAGGGTGACAGATAATTTCTCCTGAAAACCGTCTGGGTTTTGAAACATGCAGAATTGTTTTAATCCCTTTTATTCTACACAGTGGATTTGCTATAGGAGAAGCTATTGACCAAAGGGCTAGTACACAGGTCTTTGTGCCAGAATATGTGAACCCATGAGGCTTTCTACTTCCTTAAGGTCACTTTTAAGCTTACATCTTCAAGAGCTAAGAAACAGCTTTGTATCTAATGATTTAAGGGTCTGAAAGGAGATTTACAGTACTAGTGGATCTGTGAACCAAGAGCACGTGAAACAAGATCTTAGCACAACCTGTGATCATCGGTAGCACACATCTATTTCTCAAGCTCACATATTCACTATCTGCACATTCTGTTCAGTCATGACCATCTCAGTATGATGTATCACACTTCCTTAGTAGCTCACATCTCTTGAGTATCCCCTCCAGACTAATCTTCTTTGTATCGCAGAGCTCTGCCACATGAACCTGTGTGACTGAAGCATCACTTTTTCATGTAAGGGAAATTACATCACCTTTCCTGTTCCTTCAGTGCTGATTTTTAACTGTAGAACCACTATTCCCCTCCTTCAAAAGAATGCTTTGAGAGCGGACATCCAAAAATCAGCCAGGCATTTAGACATTACAGCGGTGGAGGTCACTGGAGTGCATATTTAAACAAAATTATACTGAAGGATACTGAAGAAGATCAAAAGGAAAACTTAAGACTCCTTTCATGTAGCAGGTATTTCTTTCTTTCAGCCTCAGCTACTCCAACATGCCTCAGTAGCCCTTTGTTATCTGCTCCCACCTTCTTTCTACTTACAGTAATAGCTGCTGTTTAAGTCCCACAGTATTACTCTTTTTATCTCAACTAACACTCCTTTGAGAGTATCAGCAAAAGGGCTGCTGTCATCCCTGTTGAATGTAAACGGGAGTCTCTCCTGTGTCTGAATATCAATGTGTTTGGTCTTGAGTCAGGCCACGTAGTGGATGATTTGGGAGCTTCTTTGTGTGTGCTGTTGCTGATAATTCCTTTTATAATTCTTGTTATTGTCTTCTCACTTGGAAAGCTTGAATGTGCAGCTTGTTTTCTATGCCCATTTTTGACTACAGAAAAAAAAGTAAGGTTGATTTGTTCTTTTTTCATGGCCACCTCGGGTTAGATGCAAGCCTTCCTTACCACCTTTCGACACCCTCTGAATTCAGTGGAGAAACTTACCCTGTGGAACAACTGGGATTGTAATATATGAAGAACAAAAATAACCAGTGCACAGAAAGCCCTGAAGTAGCCTGCACCCTAGGGGAATGTTATCTCAGATGACGCATCTTTAAAAGCCTGGTATACCTTTCCAGCTGCCAGGGTCTTGCTGAACATCTGTCAAGGCCATGTGCCATAACAGGACCATGCGGGACCTCATAGAACCTTAGTTGTCTGGTGTGATTTGTCCAATTGATGAAAGTCTAATCTTGGATTTGGAAGTCCTGATGTCAGTTTTCTGCTGTGTGACAGATGTACTGGGGCTAATCATGTAATCTCTGTGGGCTCTATTTCCCTTCCCTAAAAGGGATGCATTTTGTACTTGCTGTGAGAATAGGTAAAGAAATTAAAGCACACAGATATGACTTAAGGCAAAAAAGGTATCTTATGCTGGAAAATGTTTGAAGGAAAAACATTAAAACCCAAGAGAAATGGGAAGGTGGAGTTCTTAGCAAAGATACAGAAGAGGTGAGGTCATTCAGATTAAGTAAGGAAAAAGAGAGGAGCATCTGGAAAAAGAAAACATGCAAATCAATGCCCACTGCTGCAAAAAAAAAATAATGGTAAGAAGGATTCCATCTGTGGAATTGTGGCTTAATATTCAGACTTATCCCATGTCTCTTAGATACATGGACTCCCGGTTCAGTTATAATATTAATAAATGGCCTTATAAAGGAGTTTTTGTGCTCATTGTGCTTTTAACAAATACACAGAGGAAAACTTACAGCAGACTACCCAGATGTCTCCCGACAAAATGATCATGTCTTGGCTGGTCTCAGGATGTGAAGACTTGATAGAAGGAGCTCAGTGGCATGAAGCCCAAATGTGTCCTCGATTACATGTCAGCTGCACTTAAAAAGCAGCCTTCAGAGCAGCCCTAAGCTAGGAGTCCTTCGTATTTGTCCCATTCTCCACCCAGCTTCCCCTGTATGTATGGCTCACCATGACTGCTCAGGCACAATCTGAGCTTCCCAGACACTGTGCTCTCCTCCGCTCGAGCTTACAGATTTGGCATACAGAGTCTAGTTTTAGGGCCGTATTACAAGGCAGTATAGACATATTCTTTGGCTTTAAGTCCCACAGAAGTATTTCCAGTGGGTTTCAGCAGGGTCTGGATGAGAATACTAATCCCTTCCGTAACAGGTTACATTGCAAGCAGCAAAGAAGAGCACATCTACATCTATATTTTATTATCTTTTGCCTTGCAGGGATGATAGGAAGTGTAGAATCTGCACTACTGGAAGGAAGAAGAAAGAAGGGGTTAGGCAACCATGCTAAGATTTAAAAATGGAGACAGCTTGCTTCCTGAAGTCTCCTAACTTGCAAAACATACACTACTCATGAAGCCATTGGTTTTCCAAGTGATAATTCAAATCTGCAGGTAAGTGCCAAGGCTTCTGATGAGGAATTGTATTCAATCCTTAGGGTGCTGACCACACAGTAAGTAACATTTTGTCAGAGTGGAGCTTCTATTTCTGTTGAAGGTCTAACTATACCTGACAATATATGGGCTCAATATCCATAACAAATTAAACTCTGTGCAAGCTAAAGGCTGAATAGAGAAGTCATGTTCTATTACGCTGGTTTTACATAGTCAAGTGTCAAATGTCAAGTAATGACTGATACTCCTGTGCAGAAAACAACAGTGTAATGGAGATGTTCTCAATTTTCCTGTGGGACCTTGCAATGTCTTCCCAAGGAGAGCAGCTAAAACCAAGAGACATCATTTTATGCGTTGAACAGAGAAAGGAAGCTGAGCTATCCAAGAGAAGAACCTAGGTTTCCTTTTAATAAAGATCTGCCTGCCACAGCAGTGAAGCTATGATAATCTTGTTTCATGTAGATGTGGTAAGGTAGTTAAGTTTCGCAGAAAAACCATCCTAGATAGATCTTCCACTTGCCTGCATTTCTGATGGAAGGAATAAGATTCCTTCAGAATCAGCATATGTGAATGCTTCCTGCAGCTATTTTGTTTGCTTACGTTATGACCAAGGCTTGGCCTGGCCATTATGAATAATAACTTAGGAAGAAAAAAGCACCAAAATATATTAAGGTGTATATCTTAAAGCTTGTTGCTCTTTACAGGATGAATATTGGATCAGCCCCATGGAAAAATGCCGAACTTTACATCATGTATCAGGATCTACACTCAAACCACTAACTTAGTCTTTTAAAAATATTAGCATTGTATGGATGTGAAGAAGACCTCATATACATACGTGAATGGCTTATGCTAATATGGAAAAAAATCATACCTTCCCAAATTCATACCACATGGATTTAGAACCATCCATTATTATAGCCAAAGGGACAATTTTCATGATCTAAACTGACCACTGTCCTAACAGCGGAGAAAAAAACAATCTCATAATCCTTTTTTGGAAGTTACTTATTATCTTTTGTTATTATTTTGTTATCACTGTTATTTGTGTTATGTGTTTGAAAGGCATGCAACTTAGACTTCAATATATCAAATACATTAAGACCTATCACAACCCTAAATAAATTATGTGAATAGTTAATTGGGCTGACACTTAGGCTTTTGGTGTCTCATTAGGAGAGTGACCTGATCCAGTTTCAGTTTCCAACAACTGGCTCCCAACATGCCATTCCAAAAGGCTGCCTGCCACTTCTCTGGGTAGACCTTTGTATACTGTGATCAAGCAAACTTTTAATTTCAGGTAGAGGTAAAGTGAATGTATCTTGGGTCTCTTGGAGGGATTAAGGATATTACATAGACAGATATTTCTAAGTTTTAAGTACTCCTGGAGATCTTTTCTGGCTCTTTTTCAATTTTTCAACTTATTTTGTAAAATGTGGAAAACAGGATGGACCTAAATATTCCAAAAAGGACCTCACAAGAGCCATTAGCAGAACTGAAGTTTTCTCTTTACTCTTCTATGAAATCCTATTGCTTGCCCATAGCACATCTGTATTTAAACTAATAGCCACAGCATTGCACTTGCAGTACCTCTAAGTGTCTAGCACTGCTCCTGAATTGGTGTGAGGCAATGTATATGTGCAGCATACATGACCTGCAGCCCACAGAGCAAGTGGAAGACTGGCAGAGGTATTGTGTTAGCTTGATGGTAGTAGATCCTATGTATTTTCACATTATCATTGGACAGCACGTTGGTTTTTTGTTTGTTTTATTTTATTTTATTGCACAAACATGTTTCACAGTTCTTTTCAACCCTTGGTAAGGGAAAGTTTCTCCTCCCTTAAGCTAAATCTTTGTGAGGATCATCATTCTCTCCACCATTGATTTGAGGTCTCTGTAATATGGAGACCATCACAGGGATTTTTTTGGATGCTCTGCTCTTCATCTGGACAAGACTGACATCCTTAGTGCTATATGCATTCTTTTCAGCCATTCTAATAACTAGGAAAGACAGGAAACTAAGCATTCATTATGATGTAATTTACGTGCTGACTTCTGTCATGGCAAATCTTTTTAGTTGTAAGCAAAGTAATAACTACTTTAAATAAAGAGTCTTTTGCCCCAAAGAAAAAGATTAATCTTTCACAGTTTGCTGTATGAGTAGCTAAGAGTGTTCCCCGCGCAAGTTCTCTGTCTATACACACACTATGGGATATTGCTATGCAAAGAATTCCTCGTTCAGCAAAATACTCCAACACACTCAGCTTTGACCATGCTTGAGGAAGATTTTGCTGTAGCAACAGAAAAAAATATTTGTTCATTGAAGCAACAGTTAGCAAAAGCAGGATAAAGGAAGATGAGCTGCGTGAAGAGTGACAAAGTGAAATCAAACAAAAATATTTATCGGCTGGAATGGGAGCAGACTTCTATGGACTGATGCGTAGATACTGGATTAAGCACCTGCTCCAGAGGAACCATGTGATGAGAGGCAGTAAGTAACAGATCTGATATCTCTTATCTGACAGCCCCCTAGATTTACATACAGAAAATCCTGTTAGTAGCAGCATATGGTCCCCTGAGGCTCTATTGCTCCTCACAGTTGCAGCTATTGCTAGTTGAACAGCACAGGGCAAAGAAAGGGAAAATGTTCCTTAGAAATGTTACTCCCAAGTGGCTGTTGCTTTTGAAAGGTGTTTCTGTTAATCAAACTGAAAGCATGCTTGGGAAAGCCTTTAGAAAGCATTTTTACAAAGCAAAGAATATCTGTGTAAACATGTAGTGCAAGTTTAAATCTCATCTAAAGATGGAAACAATGCAGAATTATACCAAATACATTTAAAATGCAGGGAAAATACATCTTTTGGTAACATTCTTCTCTAGTTTGCCTGTAGAAGGATGATCTTCCTTGTTTGTGATATGAGCAGCTGCTAGCATTTCATCTTAAGGCTTCTCAAATCTTCAAAGTCCTGGAACATACTTTGTCATACATCCATAATGACCCACAGCTTACACAGAAAATAACAGAGCTGCCTCTAGCCCATTGGCCATGAAATCATTCTCTAGTGATTCCAATCTCATATGGCCTTGTTAAATTGCCCAGGCTAAATCATTTGTCAGGCTTACCCAGGAATAAAATTATTTTATGCTCTTGTCAAGTGTCATCCAGCTCTGACAGCAGCATTCAGTGTTCTGTATTTCTCCAAACCCAAATTGGAAAACAAAGCCACCATCACCTTTAGAGACAGGAAATTACTGTAGTGAATTTTACAAGGGCTAAAATTCACATGTGCTGGCTCATTAGTTCTGTGCAGTGTTTCCTTCCAATGTCCTCTGGATCCAGATATCTAGATCAAGAATTTTTTATGTATTTTGAATAGGAGTCCGCTACAGAAGATGGACTTGAACTTTTCCTAATTACATCTGCATTTGACTATCAAAGATTTGTAGCTATGCCACTGCTGTTTCTCTTTATTTACTTTTTTTCAACTTGGAGTGTAAATAAATGGGAAAACAACCTAAACACCAGAACATATTTCTTCCGTAGTTAAAGCACTGAAAATCAGTATGTGCTGTATGGCATGACAGCAATTGGATTTGAGACAGCTAACCATTGCACTACATGGTGTCAAAATCTGTTGGGCAATAAAGATACTTTGCTGCCACTGCTCCTTCAGAAGCAGCTTCCAGTTTCTGGTACCAGAATCAGCCATCATAAGGAAACACTAGAGATGTCAAATGATTTCACATCAGATGTTGTCTAATACTTCACCTGGAAACCTGCTTCCCTCTTCTTTGTTAAGGGTCATAGAGACTTGTGCACATTCTTATTTTTAAACAAGGCTCATCTAATGAAAATGCCAAATGGATAGAGTGAAATGTACGTGTAAGCATTCCTGAGATGAAATTGTAGCCTGGCCCACAGTCAGTCTCCTACTGACTACTGGACTTAGAACAGCAGCTGAGTGTGTTAAGTCGCAGGTTTAAAAATATTTTAAATGCTTTCTCTAAAGTCCTTTTGCCTGGAAAAAAGAGTCAATGGTAGAAGTAAAACCCTAACCACACACATCTGCAGCAAATCTGTATTACCCAGCAGCCAGGGCAGGTGCATGGTGCTACACAGTGAGCTGTGCATAACAGTCTCTCTCCATATGCCACGTTCCACAGCCACCACAACTTACATAGACGCTTACTAGAAAAAGACCAAGAAACGCAAATGAGCACAAACAAGCTGAGTGCAAACTCTTCAGCTGCTGTGTCATGTATTCCCACCATCAAATAGTTCTTTCCTGTATTTAGGAAACATCTCCCAGCTCATGATCTCCAAGCAACAAAAAAGCACTCATGAATTCAAGATTACAAAACTCCCTTGGTGCAGTTAAGTATAATTATT
Source organism: Falco rusticolus (assembly GCF_015220075.1). NCBI lineage: Eukaryota > Metazoa > Chordata > Aves > Falconiformes > Falconidae > Falco > Falco rusticolus. The sequence goes on from NC_051193.1 coordinate 29,487,818, forward strand.
CTGCTGCTGTCTTTTCCTCTTTCTTTTTCAACTAAAGAAACAAAGGAGACAAATTAATCACCAAGTTTTGCCACCTTTATTTTAGTTGAACAGCTCTTTTGTCCCTGAGTAGTCATCTGGATTCCTCCTGGCTGAATACTGTACTGCTTAATTGGGGAAAGAGGAATAGATGCAGGTGTGAGATGATTTGTATCAAGACTTGATAAAGGAAACAGAGACCAAATCTACTGGCCCTCAATTTGCTAGTCTGAAATTGTTGTTAGAGCAAGTAATCTATCCAATGGGACTTTTCCACTGGGCATTGGCAGCAGTGTGCTCTGCAGAATTTATCATCTTTCACAAATTCACCACGTGAACCCAATCCAGAGCAAATCTAGGCTTTTTTTGGTAGATCGGTATCTCTTTTCTAAACTTATGATGATGAAAATAAGTTTGTATGTATGACTTAAAGAAAGGAAAGAAATGGTACTCTTGAATTCTCTGTGGTTTATCACCATTTCCAAAATAGGAACTATCTTTCTCCTGGTGCCGTCTCCACCTTCCCAGTCAGTGCTGGAAGTGGTGCAAAGGAAAGCTAGGATTTTGCCTGTGATGAGTTGATAGCATTGACATGTAAGTTGATGACAGTTTTGGTGGTTTTGAGGGATTTTGTCCTCCTCAAATCTGTAAGACATTACTAATAATTTCCCATCAAATGTTTAACCCATAAGTAACATTTTTCTACTGAAAGTGTTCTCTGGAAGAGCTATGCCTTTTCACAGATTTTCATGGATTATGCATTCACCTTGATCAACTTCCCCATTCCTCCCTCAAAATGCATTACAAAACAGGAGAAAAAATGTTCCCAGATAATTTGCGGGAGCGCATTATACTTGCTCAGTGCAGCCTAACAATTAGTGTCACTTGGCATGTTACTGTCTTTTTCTTTCTAGAAGCAAATTCAATAGCTGTTTCAACAGAAAGGGGGTGGTTTTGGCAGCTATGTGACCCAGATACAAGCCTCAGTTTGAGTATATTTTCAGCATTGCTGTCTTGGTTTATCTCAGGGTTGGGAATCTGAAGCTCTCTGTAAGCATCCAGCTGCAGTGGAGTTCGGCAGCTGGAGTCCTGGCTGCTTGCTTAGGGCAAAACATTAAGGGCCAAGCTGCATAGAAAATGCCCTTGGCAACTGCTCAATGGAGGGAGGAGAGAAGGCAGTAAGAGTGGGTAAAACAGATCCTGGAAATAAGGAAGACAAGAAGGCTTTGCTGCACCTGAGCAGGGGACATACTTGTATTATGGGGGCAGGGTTATCGGAATACAAAGGTTTGGGTCTGGTTTCCAGCTTTCCTTTGAGATCCCCCTCAGGTCAAGAGTGCAGGGCAAACAGGGATAGTTTAAAGCTCCTTTCTGCTCTCAGTCCCAGACCAGGGAGCTCTGCAAAACCTAGCATGGATTAAGGGGGTTGTTAACAGGGGGATTCACACCATCCTGCTTTCATCACCTCCTAGCCTGGGGAACGGCAGTGTCCTGTCAGAAGGTGATTTAGAGCAGGACTGGGTGCTGCTCTGAATGTCTGTGCTCTGCTCTGCCCACAAAGGATTCCACAGGAATATGAGCCAGCAAGTCAAGTGCCTCTAATGGGACAGTGTGTTCATTTTCCTGCCTCCAACTGCTGCCTCTGCCAAGGATGTGCCAGCATGCTACACAGTCTGCCTTATCCTCTCCCTGGCTTGCTCATTGTACTGAATTTTGTAGGCTGGCAGTAAGGTGGCTGTGCCAGCTTGTTGTCACCTAAGAAAGCTTGTGTATCATGGGGAGTCTTTGACAGCTTCATTTGGGCAGCTTTGTTTGTTCTCTACGCCGTATTAGCAGCACAAATGGGTGGAAACTGGATGAGCTATCCAACCTCCAACATATGATCTGGGATAAGCCAGTTACAGTAATATTTCCCCTGCATTTTGTGACCACCGCAGGAGGTGGGGGTTGGCATGGCTCAGCATCACCTGCATGTTCCTTATTGTGCTGCAAATTGTGTCCAGCAAAGCTGGGGAGGAAACCTAGCAGGTGACAACAGTGCAAACAGATTGAGAGGATGACTGTGGAGCTGGAAAAGATGCCAGGTATTTCCAAATGTCTGCCCTTAAACACATCAGTCACAATGACTGGACCAAGAGGGCCTGTTGGTTGCTGGCTGGTGGTTCTCAAACACTGTTCTTACTGTCCCTCCGTGGGCCACTTTGGGCAACCTTTGCGATGAACACAGAGGCTCAGTATGAAGAATGCACACAGCTATCTAACACACACAACTGATGGCTAAGAATAACAAACTGCTCTAGGTGAAGCATTCATATGGTCACTACCATGTAGCACCCATAGAGAAAGGTGGTCTTGCACTGACCTTAGGTTCCCTGCTGGCCAGCATGCCAGTGGTTGGTTGAGGCCCCACAGGAGCACTCAGCACCTTGAGCCTGTTCTTAGGCGCTCTGGTATGTTTTGGTTTTGTCCTATCTGATGTGGATTGCTCCCTCCCCATACACGTTTCTGACAGTCTCTGGTAATGGACATGCTTGAGCAGGAGTGTGAACAGCCACCCCTTAGCCTGGACTGGAGACTTAAAACTGTAGGGCACAGCAGACTGATGACCTTGGGTTTTGTCTGCCTTTGTAGACACTTACTGGGCTACAGGGGCTCATGTCTTTTAGTTGCCTTGCAGGTCCCAGCCAGAACATTTCCTATATTTGTTTTCTGCCTTCTGGAGCAGTCTGCCACAGACAATATCCTAAAGAAGACTTCTGTGGACGTTTGACCTCACTAGTCTTTGAGGGACCCCAAATAACCCCAGTAAGTCACAGTGGACTCCATAGATTTCCTGCTGGCATTTCTACGCACTGTTTCTGGTAGGAGAGACAAACCTATATGTGTTCATGCTCTTTTCTGATAGAGTGATAGAAGGTGAGAGCAGTCTTGTGGCTAAGTCTCTGCCAGCCACTCTGCTAAGTGAGGCAATGTAGGATTTTTATTGACAGCAGGGTAAGCATACATCTTCGCTGGCCTGAAAGCTCCCTTCTAGCTCTGTGACTCAAGATCCCCAAGGATGATCACAAGGCTGGGCAGCTGGCATTTAATGCTGGAGTCAGAGGAGCTAGTGGTAAGGCACAGGGAATGAATGGATGGTTGCAAAGTATGTGTGAGATTTTAGGATCTGAGGGCTGTGCAGGGTAGTTGCACTGCTTCTTCCTCCCTCTTCTACCCATCTGCAATCACATCAGGCAAAGAGCAGCAACTGTTCTAAGACAAACGAGAGGTGTGTGGATAGAATGCATATGTAAGAATAAGGACTTGCAATAGTGCATCCTATCCAGCATGGACCTTAAACAGGAAAGCCCTACCTGAGGCATGGCTTAATTTATGTGTGTGTTGCCTCTGAATGGTGTATTGTCAGGTACACCTTTACAGGAAAGTGGAGTCTTGATCCATAGGTAACTAACAAGCTGCCTACAACCTGTTAAAATTTCACCACCTTGATTACTGGAGTTCACAGAAGGTGAGGAGTTAGCCAGTTAGGAAATGTGCATATCATGCAAGCCATAAATAATTATTTGTACTTATCCCTTAACTGATGCCTTGAAGCCATAGAATGAATGAATGGAGCTTCCAAAATCCTTAGGCAGAAACTTACTGTGTGTGCTTCTCTTCTTGCTTTTTCTTGTTTAAACAAATGGGGAGAAACAAGCCATAACCAGAAATGGAGGATATTTTAAAGAGAACATGGTCCTATCAGTTCAAAGAAAATATCAGTTACATATACGGTTGATACAGATGACACTTATGCATATATATGCACACTAGGCACTCTTTCCTAGCTGCAGGTTCTCACTAGATTTCCCCAACCCTGTGATACCAGCTTCCATGCTCTCCTTTTTACCTGTGTCAAGCACATTAGTAGGTTTATTCACTTAAGGTGAAGAATACTTAAGATGCTTAAAGTGAAGCATATCCTTCAGGGTTTTGCTGGACAAAGGCCAAAGATGTGTAGTGTTGCTCCTGTCTTAACACATACATGAGACATCCACTAATAAACAAATTAAACAAGTTCTGTCATGTGCTAATGGCATCCTCCCCCACCTCCCCCACCCATTTGGTAGCCTGTATGTTTTCCAGTGCAGATGTTTTTGAATGCAAACAAGGAGAAAACGGTACTGAAGTGGTCAACATTTTGGTTTTCCCTTCATTCCAAAATTACAATTTTAAGAATGATTTCCCCTCAACCCTCTCATTTGTGTGTGCCTTGGCATCTAAAATGGCACCATTTGTTGTGGAGCCCTGAAAGGAGCAGAAGTGCTGACATGTAGCTTCACTCCAGCTATGGGAAAGTGCCATTATAATTAACTACAGGGATTCTCTTCATTGCCAGTAAAATTATGATGTATTTCCCCCCTGTAACCTGAAAAACAGCTCCAGGGTTGAATTTTTGTCCCAACGCTTACTTTTAATCTTGCATGTATTAAAAAATAAATACATTTTTTTGAACTTTGATCCTCTGCCAAAACTTGTATAAGCAGCAGTTCATGAAATAATATGTTTCTCCTAATTTATGCAAAGAATGGAAAAGCATTTGCACTAACACTACAGATGGCTGTGCCCTGTCTGTAGAAGCCATGTAAACACATTAGTGGAGACATGAAACTTCTGTGCTCTTATAACACAGCTATAGCACCAAACAGCTCTATTGGTCTAAAACCAATGCCTCTGCCACTCTGAGAAAAACTGATGGACAAACTATTTCTTTTACACTACTGTTATGTTTTCCAAAGCACTTTAGAAGTCAGTGATGCATGAGCCTTGGCTAATGCTAAGAAAAGCTGCTGAAAATCTATATGGGTTGTATGTTGAATAACCCTGTTTTCTGAGCATGCCTCCCAGGCTGCCCGTGTCAGGCACATCCTGCACTACAAAAGATCACTAGTATTAGTTCCTGCACCTAGCTAAAAATGATCAGCTGTGAAGCTAGACAAGAGGCTCTGGCCATGTTGAGGTTGAGGGATGGCTGTGCAAGCAACAGCGATGTTTCCCCTGGGGTCAGCAAGCTTGGCATAAAGCCTTCAGCTATCAGGAGCTGCCTGTGGCCATTGATTACACCTCTGGAGCATGCAGGGCTCCCTCAAAGGCTGTCTCAATGGAGAGCACAGTGGACCATTCAAGTCCACAGACAACAGTGTTGCAATGTGACAGCCATAACACAACAGACATCCAAAATGCAGTAGGCTGAGCAGGTTAGCCAGCTCTTCTGTGAAATGGCTCTTCATGCTATTTATTCCTCAGCAGCAGCAGCTCTAACAGTATGCTTAAACAGATATGTAATAAAAAGATCAGTGGAAAATGACCACTGCAGCCCAATGAGTTGAAAAGGCTCCATTATCATGCAGTATTTGAACATCCCTCTTCCACACCTCTGAAACATCCGTGATTGCATTCAGTGTCACAGCATCTTGGGGTGTGTGCACGTGTCTTCAGTAGGCTCAGCATCTAAGCAGTGTCTTTCATGAGCAGATACCTGCTGCTTGCTTGAAAATATTTCACTGGGTGATAAAGCACAGTGTTGCACGAAGGCTTGCATAAAACATCTGCAGAGCAACTCTGGATAAGTTGCTGATAACCTGTGTTTCATCCCATTCCTCCTGCTGTTTGGAGCACATCTGCTGCATACGTTGTAAATAAGGAGCCTACTTATGCACAGAAAACAAGAGGTCTGATGAATGACAAAGAAATATAATTTGTGGGGAAGTAACCTGAGAAATTGCACTGGAATCTTTTCTCCCATAAATAGTGTGCCTTTTAAGCTGACATTCAACATCCAAGTCTTGTTACTGAACATGCTGAAGCATGTTACAGTGAAATCCTTGACTGTGATACCTTAGTGGACTTCACACAGCAGGGGCAGTCCAGGCTGTGTAATGGCTTTGGATGGAAATGCAGAGCTGAAGCACTGAAGAACCCTCCTTCGTTGAAAACCGCTGTTCAGGAAAGGGCCATAAAAGCTTGGGCTAAAGCAGAAACCCTGTGGGACTTTCTGCTCTGGGCCTGCTGTTTGTCAGAGTTCATGGCAACAGTCTGGGTGCATGAACTGCTCAGATCTCATGCCCTCCCAAGCCCTTTCCCCCACTGTTCATTAATCTTTTTTTGTAAGACTCCTTCCAGTTATAAGCTCCAGCTCTGGCTTCTCATTAATTGCCACTTAATAACTGGGCTGGTGGTTTGGACAATTAATAGCCTAATAATTGAAGAAGTCTTTTGCCTCTGGGTTGGAAATTCAGACGCAACATACAGCAGTAGTCTGGGGAAGTCATTAACATCAGATGGCTCACTGGCAGTCAGCTGAAATGTGGCAGGTACCCTCATTCCCCTCCTCTCTGCACAAGGGACCATGTCACCAGCTAGCACATCCACCGTGCTCCCACGGCCACAGGGGAACAGATGGATCCAGGCAATGAAATGGGTCCTCAGCCCTCATAGACTCCATGGCACCGTGCTGCCCAATGCTGGGAGAGACATCAGCTTGTTCCTGTCCTACACTTGAGACAAACCCCGTGAGTCCTATGGGCATCTGCAGGCCAGACAGACTGACCTGGGCTCATGCCCAGCACGGACTGAACTCGAGGTGGATGGATGAGGTCAAGGTTTCAGCTGCCCAGTTAAAAAACATTTGCCTGGCCCACTTATATTCAGACTGAAGCCTCATTTCTTATGCAGCTGAAGTTACATTCTAGCTTGTCATTACTTATTCTCTGTGACCCATATTAATGTCTCTGTTTTAATTATCTGTGTCAGACTGAGTGCACAGAGAATTCAGTGCTGGTGGATTCACAGCAGTGGAAATGGAGACCCCCTGCCCTGTACAACAGCTGCTTGAAGGTCCTCTTCAGAGCCATGCACCCCCCATCTGCCCCTAGCCAGGGCCATGGACCCTGCTCGTGCCACCCCACAAACCAATTCATGTGTGCACTGTCTACTGTCTATCTGCAGACAATTTTATTTATTCCTGCACCTACAATGCTAGACACGTGCAGATGCAATGAAAAATTCAATCATTGTCTCAAAGTCCAATTTGTATTTAAAATGCATTTCCACTCTGCCCTTTGCACAGCTTACTGCAGGTGGCTGGGGGAAACATGCACCTGTATCTCACAGGGAACCACTCCCCCTGGTACTCAAGTCTGCTGACTGCAGAGATCCAAAAAAAGGCCTAGAAAGGTCCTGGTAAACCCTACTTTTTCAGTGTGGGCAACTCTGTGCAGATGTGAGTCAAACTGGCAGATTCCCAAGTGCCCTCTGCACGTCTCTAATTTAGGGGCCTTGCAGCATTAAAATATGCAAGTCTGCCTCAATTCACAGAGCAGTTTTTTAGAGCAAACCTGCCATCATCAGTGTCCTAAGCTGGTACTGTGGACAGTGATGGGGATGTGGAGGTTAAGTTGAGGACATCAGTTTCATTCTGTTTCTGGTACAAGGACAGTAACTGCTGGTCAAAGGGGAGTGGCGGCAGTTCAGCATGGTGGCATCTCTAAACGCTGCAGCTAAATCCAACTGGGTTCATGAGTCAGATGTCTTTCTAGCATGGCATCAGACAAGTACCTGAAGACTACAAGGAGTTCGTTCTTTCTATTTTAAGAGCTGTGTGAACAGAACTAGAATACTGCAGCTATTTTCCATAACTACACACTTACAGTCCACCCAGATCATGCAACAAAATCCCAGGCTTGGAAAAATCGTCTTCTCATGATCAGTGATTTCTGGTGAGAAATCACAAAGCAAGGAAAAAGTGTGAAAAGAGAACAGAAGCTGGTGATGCAGGCAGAGAGAGAAAAAAAAAAAAAAGAGAGAGAGAAGGCAGGCACAGAAATCAGTGCAGGAGAAGTTATGCCCAAATTCATCATTGAAAGGAAAGAAGATATTAAGTGCAATTGTAGATGTGGAAAGAAAACAAGATTGCCTCTTTGAGCCATCTGAAAATATAGAAAATGTCATACAGCCCTATAAAAGAGGTTGGGAACAAATGACAATGTGACTTCAAAAAAGCTCATGGTGCTCTTTAGATCAGCTAGACCTGACATGGCACAGCCTCAATGACAGGGTACCTCTGGCCCCGAAGAAAAAGGAGCTCCAAGTTACACCCAAACGTCTGTCATGAAACCTTCCTCACAGGGCAGTGGCTCTGCTCCCTCAGTGTCAAATGTCTCCTCGCTCCACCAGAAATTCAACTAACCTGCAAGAAATTAGGTCTTCTCCACTGGCAGTCTGCCTGACTCCAGACCTTCTCCTCTGATTCCATTACAGAAACAAGCTTTTTCCTCAGGTCAGGCTGAAAACGGACAGGTCTTTTCCTAACCTCGGAATTTTATGAAGTCACTTAAGTTCAGTCTCTAACACTGTTTCCTGAGGCAGGGCATTTAATTCTGCAGTACAATAGTCTTTTGAAGAAGATACAGTTTGCTGAAAAATGACCCATTCAGCCTTAAAGGAAGGAAATAAAACTTCAGGTGTCAAATCACGGTACTTTGATTCACTGAAACCAGACAGCACATTTCAAAAGATTAACAATAAAGTCCAGCAAATAACTTCTTATCAGAATTTGCCCATAATTGACTGAATTCCAGCAGAGACAAGAGATAATGAGAGGCTGCTCATCTCTTGGCCCAGGCCAGCAGCAGTGCTGTAGGTTGTATCTAGTGAGCAAATCGCACCAGCCCTGTCCCTCTAGGGCTGGATTTTAAGTGTTAAATTCTTGCAGCTCTGCCACTGCTGGAACACGCCCATGGGGCCTTGTTCCAAATTTTTGCAGCATGTCATTTGGCCCTGAGAGGGTATTTCTTGTTTATGTTTCAGAGAAAAAGTTACGCTTTTTTCCCCTCCCAATCAATTCACTAACGTAAACGTCCTCAGTGCAGAATTTCTAACATCGACAATACTGTACATCTTTACCTCTCCAGAGTATTGCTCTCTTCTTTGCAGTAAAATAGGTCTGCCGCAGTGGGAAAATTCTCAACCTTAACTTATACACAGCTGCTCTCTTTTTTCTTGGGAAGTGATAGAGAAATACACTAGCAATTGTTCCCATTCTCTGTATTTATTTTATTATTCACACAAATGTGAATCACTAATCAGCATCTGTCTTAAATCACCTTAAACTTCCTGACTAGCTTGCTTTGTCTTTTCTCTAGGCAGCCAGCCCAGCTGGTTCCCATAGGTACTAGCAAAATAAAACCCTGAGAGAGAGGTCTAACGTTTGATTCTTGCAAGCAAAAGCTTCTAGTATTACAGCCCAATAAAGCATCAGTCAGCGCCTGGCAATGTTCCTTTCTTCTGCTGCATTAGCCCAGCCCCTCCCTGATTTGCATTCCCGTCAGTGGGCAGGAACCTCATTGAAGTATTGACCAAAACAAAACCCATTCCCATCAATATGTACTGTTACCATTAGCCATAATTTTGTTCATTCATTGTTATACACAGTGACAGCCTAAGCCCAGTGTGAGTAAAGGGCTGTAGTGGCAGTCTTCAAGGCTGGTCTGTCCCTTTACGTAGTTTCTGTACTCGGGCAGCATGTAAAGGGAGGGCCACATCAGCTGGAAGAGCTCTGCTGTCAGTAATGGCACTGCATCGATTTTGACTCATTCAGCTTCCAGTTCCTAATGCTCAAAGGGAGGTTGTTGACATCTGTATTGCATACCTGGGGCTTTCCCTCTTTAGGTCATACTTAGAGACAGTGTTTGTCCCCAAATCAGAAATGGTGCGCAAGCCTCCGAAATGCATTCACTGGCTTGTCCCAGAGGGTGAAGGATTGTTCTAAGGGGAGGAATCAGAATGTGACCAGTCTCACCAAGCCCATCACCATCCCACTTGTTTTGTATGTGAAAGAGAAAAAACGTGGCCTGGGATGGTACTTTCTAGTAGAATAAAGTATTTGAGGTATTAGTTGTTCATCTCAGGGACCAAACAAGCCTTTGAGATAAAAGATGGACCATGGGCCAAATTACATATGATCTGCTTCTGCTTCTCTCGGTTTGCCTCCTGAGACAGCCTCGACTCAGTGTCCGAAAAGTGATTGACACCAAGCCTAGATGAGAAACAGAAAATGGGATCCAGAATAGCTTGCTGCCACATCTGACATCTAGGGAGTGCTGTGCCACACTCTGCAGGCTGTGTCAGCTCCAGATGAGTAGCTATGCCTTAGTGAAACAGCAACCTTTAGCCTGCATCCCTTGACAAGAGATATGAATATCAATAAATGCAAGAAGGCGTAGCAGCCCCTCAGACTCCTGGTTGGAGCCTGACAAGCCGCTAAGTGCCAAGTTTGGTTTCCTTTTGGCCTTTGCCAGATGGGAGGAACTGAGCATGTTAAGACACCGAAGAAGAAGGGCATATCATGCTCACTGGGAGCGAGGTGGAGGTTTGACTGTGCCTGGACCCAGGAGAGGAGGTTGCAGTGAAGAGGAGAGTTACTTGAGAACTGCTGTGAGTTTTATTTATCTGGCCAGCAACATCAGGTAGCCACAGACTGAGTCAATCTGTGCATGGCAGAGCATATAAAAAGTTGGAGGTTACGGGAGTCTATGATATAAAAACATCAGAGGAAAGAAAGGAGGGCCAGAGCTACACGTTTTGTGCAGTGAGCACAGACTAGCAAAAGGAATGACCCAGAGTGGCCCTGCAAGCTGCTACACTTCAGCTCGAGCTCCACAGGACCAGGAAACCAGAACAATGCAGCTCAGGTGGCATGAAGAAGCATGTCAATGTCTTCTGGGAGAGACTTGTGGTGATGGCAGGGGGTGGTCTCCCAGCAGATGTAGCTCACAGCAGAGTATGCAGTGCAGGCTGCTGTACTATGGTTCCCTCCGACCTGTGTATAATTTCTACCTTCAACCATTTTAAAGCCAGGAACAAGTGAGAAGCCTAACCCATCTGGCTTCTGTCCTATTTTCTTATACTTCTGTTTCAACAGTGCTAATATTCTGAATGTTCTGGATGTTTCCCGCAGTCTTTGTTTGGCCAGAATGTGCCATTAGTTACTTTTGCTACTATCTTAATGAAATGGGGTTTTGCCATTCATTTTAAAGTGTGAAGGACAAATGCAGGAAGAAAGAAATACAAATGGAAGAATAAAAGGGCAATCATGTGCTTATGAATAGGAGCTCTGATATTTTACAAGTACTGTTAGAGACATGTATAATGCAATTTATGTCACTGAATACAAATAACTTTGCTTTTGAATGCCAAACAGGTGAAGTTAAAGTGAGACTGTAGATGCCACAGTTGGAGCACTGAACTGGGAGTCAGGAGACTTGCATACTCTGCAGGGCTGCCACTGACCTGCTGCATGAGTGCAGGGACATGCTGCGTGTGTCTTACAGCTCAGAGCTGCAATGGTGTCAGAGCATTGCTGTGCTGAGCCCTGCAATGCCAAAATTCCATAGTGCTCTCACAGATGAGTCCTGATGGTTTTAGCAGAGGCAGGTCCTTGACCTCAGCATCTGTACCCCACCTCTGCCAGTGGTCTTTGTCTCTGGCAGGGGTGGTGGAGATTGCACTGCTGATGAAAACCCAGAGGTAACTGAGATGTGGATGCACATCCCAACCTACCACCCCAGCTTTGCGACCAGCACAGTCAGCAGCCAGGGGAAGCAAGTGGCAAAAGCTAGTAACATCTTGATGGGCTGCAACTTCATTTGCAAGAGCTCATCTGTGAAAACCGTAAGTAGGGACATCAAAAGTGATAGAAAGAGCCAAGACTCCCTGACCTGCCTGCAGGACACAGGCCTCTGGGGACCAGTGTTTGAAAGGCATTTAAGATCCTAACAAAAAAATTCAGCTACTTCCAAAGTATCTTTCTCAAAAAGCTCCTGAAACTGGAAGAACCTGTAAATCATGTAAAATTTAAGCAGCATGAGGTATTACAAGGCCTAAGCACCTTCCAAAAGATGTAATCTGTTCATTCATATTTGTTGCAGGTCCTCTCAGAGTAAGCAGCACGATGCCACAAGCACAGCTCACACTGATGGTGCCCTGATCCTATCTGTGCACTGCTGTAATAGCAGGTTGTGCAGAATTATCATAAGAGCCCAGGTTTACCTTCTCCCATTCCCAAAATCTCATCAAGAACATTTTAAAAGGAGTATGCAGGTTTTTTTGGTGTGGGACACTGGGAAACACTGTCTTTCCAAGCCATATCATAAAAAAACATTTTTCTTCTCACAGTCATTGAGACATTTGGGAAAACACTTTGACATTCACCTTCTAGAATGCAGATGTCTGATCATCTATTTAATTTACAAGCCTGTTTATTATAAACTTATAAAAGATTTTTCAACAAGGAAAGGAGCAAAATTGTTAGATGTTTCAATAATCACTTCACTAGAGAAAAAACAAAAGTGCCATAAAGACTCTCTCTGTGACTGAAGAAGAAAGATGTAAAAAAAAAAAAAAAGGTTGGTAGTTCTTGAAGAGTTGAAGCAATCTCCAGGAATCTAATTAGCAGAAAAATATGCTCTTTCATTGACTTCTCAGTCAGAAGAAATGCAAAAAGTAGATCTGTCTATTCAAGCTCACAAATGGAACAGAAATAATGTTATGCATATATTCCTTGGAGCATTCTGGATTATGCATGGTTCTTCAAGACTTTACCAAATCTGCATATTTTTGGCCTTTAGCAAGATAAATTATGAGATGATGAAAACTGTACTTTCTATCCTGATGTAAAATATCTACTATGTCTCTTAAGAGTGACTTAATTTTACAACTAAAATGAAGACTGCAGGTTCAATCTGCACAGACAGATTTTGCAGCTGGAACCAATGCTGAAAGAATATTTACATTTTTCATCTGATTATGGAAAATACCTAGAAAACCTGCTGTTTGATAACAGCATCAGGTTTCAGCACAAACCATGACACAGCTATAAAAATTCCTCCTTACTTGTTTGGGGTTTTTTTTGCCACACAGCACACAAGGAGTACTTTATAACCCCAACAAGCTGTGCAGAATTAACATGATGCTAAAGCTTCATTTGTTCCAGGAACAGGCACAGGACTGAGGACCCAGAATTGGCAAATTTGACTTCCATGGTTAATTGTATTGTCACTTTATGTTATCACAGCAATTTGAAAGCACTGGCTAATTGGTTCCTACAATGCAACTGTTACAGAAGTAAATACAGCCTTCCTGATGAACTGCTTTTGCTACCCAGGTTGCACACCTGTGCGTGGCTGTTTTAACCTGCTCCAAGCACTGAATGCCCCTGAAAAGAGCAGCTCCCCATCTCCATCCCTGCTTGCTCATCCCCAGCTGCTCTCTCGGGTGGATGCAAAGGTCCGTGCAGCTGCATGGTGGGAGCAGAGCCAGACTCTCCCTGTCTGCGTTCTCTCTGGTACACCCTGCAGCTCCTGAGAGATGGGGCCAGTGGACCAAGCACAAGGGTCCCCTCATCCACCCCCTGCAGCACCTCCTTTTCTGCAGTGCTGGCTGGCACAGATGAGGAAGGCGCTGGACAGTAAATGCTTTAAGAAACACAGTTCGTCCCTGCTGGATTGGGGTACAGCCAGGGCTGTACCCAGGGATCCAGCAAGCCACCAAGTTGGTGTGGCCCTGCAGCTTGCAGTGGCTGCAGGCAGGGTTTGCTTTCAAGGTCAGTGGAGACCTCAGGCTCTGGATGCCACCCGGGAGCAGGCTCAGTCTGGGCACACATGCATTTGTGTGCTTGCTGTTCTTCCTGGTACCCTGCAGCCCATGGACTTTCACTAGCTCCTAGAAGCGGGCAATATCAACTCCAGCAGACTTGGAAATGAAACAGAAGTTGCTCTTGGATAAATTATTCAAATTTTGTTTCTATTTAAAGCAACTTCATGGACTTCCCAGTTAAATAAAATATGAAAGTGGCATGATAAAGCATGTAATCAACCTTACGCAAGCTGGGCAGGAGCCGGGGAACAGGGCTGAGTTTAACTTCCTCGCCTTGTTTACGGTTACAGGCCAGACACCAAACCCCATACTCTTGCCATAGGCAAAATGCTATGTTTTATCTTTTTTCCTGAGCAAAGGCAGCAGGATGGGAGTCTTTTGGGGAATATCAGCAGTTTTCTGCTAGATGTTGATTTGGGGCCTAGCCTGTTGTGAAATGTTTCAAATACTGATAAAGGTATCAGTGTGCACTAAGATGCTGGTGATGGAGCTCTTCAAACAACAGGTGCTCACCTCCTTCCTGGCACAGTCCAGCCTGCCCCAGGGAGCATCTCCCAGCACCTGCACAGCAACAGTTTGGGGCTCCAAACTGGGAAAAATCCCATGCTCAAACACTACCGGGCACTGCGTTTTGCAGAGAAAAGAAATTAAAAGCATCAGCTTGAGCTGTGCCATTTTCTCAAAGCCATGGAAGGGACTTCAGCCTGATTTATTTCCTGTTATAGAAATAGCCATCACCTCTTCACCCATCAAATTCTCACACGTAAAAGGGGAATAAAAGTGTTTCTTCTTTCCACATTCTGCTGTGAGTAGGAAGACCACCTTATCTGGTCTCTTACCAGTGAAGATCCAGCATCTTGTACACCTCCCAGTTTCTCTCACAGCTGGTAGATATTTCTGCAATTTTATCAGCAATGTATCTAATTCCACATGGCCCAGTTTTCACAAATGTGGCTGGCTTGGCTCTGGTTTATTCTTTGTACAAAAGCATTAGCTGAAATGCTGGTGGTTTTCTTTCAAATCCTATTTATTCTTCTCTCTCACTAACTCTCTAAGCAGAATGTGTTGGGTTGGTTTGTGTTTTTTTTGTGGTTTTTTTTTTTTTTTCAGAGGAATTTATATCAACACCCCACCTTCCCATAAATATTGTTATTATCGTGATTAAGAGCATATGTCTCTGTTTGGTACATCCAATGCTATTGCAGAGTTATGTCCTAATTGTTCTTTTGCAGTAGAGCAGAGAATTGGATTTTAAATATGAGCTTTGTTTTATAGGTCATGTGGTGAACTTGGTTAGCAAACCTGGGTAAACAAAAATAACGAAAAATATTATTGTTTTGAAGGAGACAGATTTATTCATTTATCTTACAGAACAAGTCTTTCATCTTCTGGAATGTGTGGCTACTTGGATCAATGCAATATATCAGCTCTTCTGCATAACTAAAGCTTGCTCCTTAGACACATTAATAAGTGCAGATATTCTTATGTGGCATCATGCTGGAGCTTTATGTTCCTCACCCTTTCCCCATTCAAACATTTTAAAAGCTGCAGGTTGGCTGTCCATATTACTGCTAAAAATCAGAACTGAAAAAATTCTAATAAAAATGCAATGTTCTCTCCCCTGTAGATGAAACTACAAAATCTCAGAGTCTTTGACACCAGGAATTCATATGGGAGAAGGATTTGCAAAGGTCTGAGAGCTATCGCTTCCATAGCTGAGATCCCAGGAAGAAGGAAGATAATGTTGCCTGTGGCCAGAGATCTGTCCCTGCCTATGAATGTGGCAATTTCTGTCCAATTTTGCATTCACGGCCACCCTCTGAGAGGCTTTTAAAAGACACACAAAATCCAAATCCCAAATTTCTGGCTATACCTTAATTAGTGTGCCCTTATCCATCAAATTCCTTACCCTGTAATTGGCTGTGCTACTCCTGGCTGATTAATTTGCCCTACAGCCAGTTTTATCCATTGTTACGGACATTTTTGTGTTGTTGCACCCATTGGCTTTGTGCAGAAGGGGCAAGGAACGAACCCTAAATGTGAAATTGCAGTGTTTGCTCCCCCTTTTTTGATGTTTCTCCTCTGCTATCGGCACAAAACTGAATTTTAATTCAGAGCACCTCAGCGTGGAGGACTAAATCCTTATATATAGTTAGGGAGATGGGCATTTTTTGCTGGAAGTTGAGTCAGGGCCTCAACAATTGCCCAAAGCTGTGTGTGTCTCCCATAAAACTGCTGCATATCTCAGCTCTCCAAATGGAGACAGCAGCCAGGAGCAGAGCTGTGTTCCTGAGCTACTAAAGGCTCTAAGATCATGGTAGCAAGTCTCATGTTTTCTGCAGCAAGAGGGTTAAAGGATGCCAGGGAAAGCACTTCTCAGGAGCCAGAGGGACTTGGCTGAGTGCAAGCCGGGAAGGAAGGATGCAGTGGGCAGAGAGAGAGATGAGGCTATAAATCCTCCTTATTTCTGCTCTGCTTTACTGAGTGTCTTTGTACTTTTTCTATTTCAGAAGCCAAGCATTTAATGTTCAGTAAAATGTGGCTTTCCTGAGCTGAAAAGCCTTATCTCATCTTGAGTCTCTATGTAAGGGAAGGTCTGGGTGTGTTCAGCGTGAGACTCTGGCCAGTTTGGGGTCCTGTCATGCATGCAGGCCCCAGCCACCCCAGCAATCTACTTTGCAGAGGGAAAGGCCTTGATTTTTATCCTGCATCAGGCTGAGCCAAACCTCCCTGCCCAGGGGTGAATCTCCATGCATGCAGGAGATCACAGCCATAGTGGGGGTTTTGCTTGAGGGAGGACTGCAGGAGCAAACCTTAACCGGATGACAAGCATGCAAATTCAATAGTAAGCACGGTGGTCCTGCGGTACAAATGTTTCAGCTGGAAAGCTCCTGGAGCCAGGCAGCCATGCTGGCAGTTTGCATGGGCCTTACAGGGAAAAACATGGGTATGCCTGGGAAATTGGTAGCCACCAGTGAGAAATGTATGAGGTTGGGAAAAAGACAAGCAGGAGCTTCATGCTTTCCAGCCAAGACACAGGAAAGAGCCACCTTCCCTCTCCTCACAGGTAGCTGAAATGAAATTGAAGATTTTTTTTTAAATTGGAAAAAAATTGGAGAGCTTTTACTGGCTCCTCTCTGAAGGCAGCAGTAGAGCTGCTTTCTGTCTTCACGTGGCGAAGGAGTGAGAGAGAATGCAGGGAAGGAACATCACCATCTCCTTGGTCATTTATCCCTCATGTACAGCTTAGGGGTTAGAATACATATCCAGGTGCCAAGGAAAAGGAACAAGATGTAAGAAGGGTGTCAGATTAAGCAAGGCAGGGACTGGGGAATGAAAGAAAGAAGGAGCATCAAAAATACACATCAGAAATCTGCATATAATGATGAGGAACTTATTACATGGCTGTTGAGAGTCTTGCAAGCTCATTAAACTCTTACCTCTCTGCTTCTTCCCAAAAGCCTTTTGAATCCCCTTCCCTGTGGTGGCAATCATCTTAGGCTCTCTAAGGAAACAGGTGAACTCCATCTGATTGCAGCCTGGTGCTTTTTTAGCCCACTTGGCCCCTGTCACACCTCATGGAAGGAGGTCATGTGAATTCAGAAAGGGAAAAACATGCCAAGGTGCTGCAAATTATTTTGGTGCCGTCTCTCAGCTCTGCTTTGATGTGCCTCTGTTTTCTCTTCTGTGCAAAACCGTTCTGGATTTTGCCAGACGTGCCACACAGTAGCAGTATTATACTGTTATTCAGGACCATGCACCCTATAAACAAACAGCATTGTATTAGGATCTTAAAAAAACCAGAAATCCCCCAGACTCTCAGATTAAAGCTTGCAGCATTTGGCCCTGGGAAGAAAACAACTGCACCCAAAATACTATCCATAACTGTTGTTGCTGTAAGGAGTAACGTATGTATGTGTCTTAATTTTTTTTCAGACACTCATAACTCAGCAGTGGGAGCTTATTTTTCATAGATCTTGCCCAAGTAGGGTGTCAAGCTTATTTTATTGTGTTTCTGAGGATGAGAATGTGTAAATAAAAGAAGGGGAAAAAGCTGCCACTATTGAGGCCATTTGGCCTTTTGGGTTTTAAATAACTGTTAGAGTGGTATCTGAAATTTTCTGCTGAGTATATGCAGCATTACTTTCACCAGAGCCCCCTAAGAGTTTGTGCTACATCCAATTTTTTGGGGCAGGGAGGCATGAGAAAAATTTCTGCTCTACCATATGTATTTTGGGAAACCGGAATGAGAAATGAGAGAGAAAAGAAGGGAAATTCATACGGATATTTTTTCTCTTTTTTTTCTCATCAGCAAATTATGGAATTTTGACCAGGTCATTTAATGCCTTAAAAAGGCCTTTTTAAACTTTAAAGTATCCAAGATACTGTAATAATACTAAAAACACTCATACAATAGTAGACAGAAAAATGGATAAGAGCTTTTAATATGTAATCATACAAAGCCAATGGACTGTGCATAAAAAGGCGTTTTAGCACGAAGGCACTCTGTCCATCACTGGGGCGATCAGCCCTCCAGCTATTTGTTCTGATGATGGCTCCAATGAAACAGGGGCTTTCTGGGAGTATGTGATTTTTGCCATTGACTCCAGCAGAGCCATGATTCAGGTACTGAAGTTTTCAGGCTCATAGGAATGAGAGGTGAGCAGCTGAAGTGGGAAGGTGTCAGTCTGCTGGGCAGATTAAAGCAGCCAGAAGAAGGAGTCAAAGCATCTCTCTGCCAGCACTGACGATTTGGAATGTCAGAAGCAGAGGACCTTCTGGGTGGTGCAGGGTGTAGGGCTGACCAGTGCCAAGGGGAGCCCAGCTGACGGTCAGCAGTACCTAAGAGACCAGCAGAGAGCTGTTCCTGGCCCTGACACAGCATCTGTCCTGCAGGAGCAAGGAACAGACTTCATGGCAGTGAGCGTTGCAACTAGATGATCTTTAAGGTCCTTTCCCATCCAAACCATTCTAGGATTCATTTCCTGCCCTACTAATTAATAGAGTTCAGCCCATTTTGGACAAGTCCCCAACCACTCTGCTGACACCGAGCATCAGCAGTGAACTTAAACTTGCATGCTGATTCCTCAGGTATGGCTGTTCTCACACACTTTGTTCTGCAATGACCTCTGCATCTCTAATGAGACTACACGCAAGCATAAATGCTTTGCTCAAAGAGCCATGGCTTTTTTAGCAGTGTGAGATACATGTGAAGGTTTGAAAAAGCCAGAAGTTCCCCTTGCAGAGTCAGGCTTGGCTCAGCTTCATCTCATGTTGTCCTTTATGTCACATGACCAGCTTGTTCTCTGAGCTCTGCAAACTCATCACAAATGTGCATGTGGACTTGCTCAGCTACAGCAGGAAAATAAGGGCTTTGGGTTGAGTGACAAAAATGGTGAGTTCACAGGAGGCTTCAGTGATCAGATTCACGTAGTCAGTCAAAAGTTGGACTTGGAAAGCCTTATGGGAAGGATGCATTGATAAAAATGGCGAAGGAGGCAGTGGGAGTGCAAGAGTGGAGGAAAGAATTGATTTATGATGAAGCCAAGGCAGCTGATCTGAAAGAGATAATTATTCTTCTATAACTGGCCAGGGAATGGGGGAGCCATTATGTGGATGAATGGAGACAGCAGAAGCAATTTGTCAGCCTGACTTGTTTGAGTGAGTAACTTCAATTCCTCCTTGTCTTCTTCTAAGTGATTTTTCTTTCACTGTCACATAGGAATGTGTTTTACATTTCAAACTCTCTTGATGCTTGCCTGAGTGAGGGAAGAGAAAAAGGACTTTTGCATGAATATCAGCCATGATTTTTTGCAATGTGTGCAATGTGTGCCCACTGGCACTGCTGAAACTACATGCACATTGTGGCAGTTGTTCCCAGTTTGGGGGATTTCATACTTGGCTAGAAAAGATTCCTTCCCAAGGAAAATTTGGAATTCAAAAGACACAGCTCAGGAGCAGAATATTTTATGACTTGTTTTCTGTGGGTATTATTTATTTGTAGTTTTGATTGAAGTGAACAAAAGTTGTTTCTAAAGCTTTCACTTTATAAACCTAAAGCTGCATGGCATGTGCTTGTTGTGCATTACTCTCATGCACTCAAAAATGGCTGGGTTTTTTTCTGAGGTTCATTTTGTGGGGACAGGTCATCCATGTTCTACACTGCTAAATTCTTCCACTTTCCTTTAGGAAGTGAATGCCATCTCCAGGACTGAGAATAAAAGCCAGACATGGGGCTGGATGGATATGAAGCATAGGGATGGAGGTGAAACATAGGAAGAAGTCCCATGGCTCTGCAACTGAACACATTTGTCCCTGTGCACTACACCTGATGGCAACCAATCCCAAAGGTGCCCCTTTTAAAAATTTTTAAATTGGCTGAATGTCATGAAGAAGATCCTTCAAGGAAAATGTTGGCAGAGCTCATCAGCATGGTGTCTTTTGTATGCCAAAGGCCCATGTGGATACAAACCCAGTTTCTTCCTTATACCCCTGCAGGGCTGGTGGACATTTGCTGGGCAGGCCTGGCATCGTGGACAGCTTGGGCTTCAGATGTTGGCTGCTCCCTTCATGACATAGGCTTGTGGTTAGACCACTCTCTAGGTGAGAGATCTCCACTTAATTCAGCCTTCTTCCCCAGTAGGTATGGACCAACATCCCTGACTTACAGAAGACTCCTTGGGAAGAAATATCAGAAAAAAATGATGCAAGAATTTGTCTCTCACCTTCTTTCTCTTAGGTACCGTACCCAGGAGGCAGGGCAAAGGAACAG
The DNA here is from genome assembly GCF_015220075.1 of Falco rusticolus. Taxonomy (NCBI): domain Eukaryota; kingdom Metazoa; phylum Chordata; class Aves; order Falconiformes; family Falconidae; genus Falco; species Falco rusticolus. The sequence goes on from NC_051193.1 coordinate 29,508,300, forward strand.
CAAAGGAGTGTGTGTGATATACTTGCTTCCCTGGCTGTCATTTAGGTAAGTCACGTTTCTTGTATCTTTTGCCTGGATGAGCTCATAAGTGCAAATACTTGTAGTTTCAAATGTGTTCATTCATTATTGATCAGGAAAGGGTAGTGGAGCACTTCTGTCAGAGGCTGGAAATTATAGAAGAACCCATAAGTGACGCTCGTAAAAAAAAAAAAAAAAAAAAAAAAAAAAGCTGTTATCACAGAAAGACAGGGAGGGCCCGGGGAGGAAGGCAAACCCCCTGCATTTATGCATTTATTCCTCTGAGACACAATTAAAACCTTGAATGAAGATTTTTGGGAAGGACCATGTTATTCCCTCTGTTTCAGGTGCCACACTCAAAATGAATGATAAATTTGCAACAGAAGGAATTCTTTCTTCCCAGCTTTAGCTACTTGACTCAAAGTTTAAGCGTAATGAACCCATGGGCCCACATTCTGCTTGTGCACCTGTGCAGACCAGAGGCATCTTGGCTAGTGTTGGAATGGTGACTGTGGTGTGCAGCCTAGCATGAGGGGAGAGAGAGAGCATCACAACAGCATAGGGCATATATGTGCAGATTCAGAGTTGAGGTAGTTCAGAGTGAGAGCATCCATCTGGGGATTAGCTGGTAAGGTTCAGAGTTGTAAACTACACGCCCAGAGGGAATGCCCTTCTTTCAAAGACAGCTAGTTCATTTTTTATGATCATTTGGACTTGACTCTTGACTTCCCATGCACAAACATGCCCCAAAACTCTTGGACATGTTGCGGAACAAAGCTATCAGAGGTGACTCATGATTTATAAAGGATAAGCATCTCTCTCAGTTTGGGATATGAAATAAGATACTTGGAAATTAAAAGCCACATTTATATGGCAGATTCTTTTCATTCCTCTTCCTCAAATGTAAAATAAAAAAAATGTAGGCCCAAAGCTTCTAAAGATTCAGATAACCCATGAAAAACTGAAAGTGCCTTTCTTCAGCTGAAAGAGTTCCTCTTTGTCAACCTAAATGCACTTTTATTTAATGTATTTAACCAGATCAGCACCCAGGGCAGCCTACAAATTAAAACACCAACCACAGAGGTTATGCTTGGAAGCCCTAAAACATCTTTCTCTCTGTTTGGTAAGATTGACACATCCCATCCTTGGCTTAAAATAATCGTCATTATGTTTCTAGACAGTCAAGGGTTGAAGAATTTAAAATTCCCTGGGTGGAGATGAAGTTTTCTTTTCATTGCAGGAGTTATTTTTTTTTACTAGGGAAGTTAATGTGATATTGATTTTGTGCAGGGGAAAAATATGCTGCCATATTGCGATAGATGCAAAGGGTGAAAAGGGTTGTCAAAAGGAGATTAATATTTTTTATTCATTTTAATAACATTCCCAGAAAATCTGTAATTGCCCAACATGTGATTTTTTTTTTTCTGTGAGGTTAAACATTTTACACTGTTCTTCTTGCAGCTACAAGTCTCCTTCTTTCCTTTTCCAAACACATACGTAAGAGAAGAGTAATGTTATTCCTAGCTATGAAGTGTTACAGTTAGGTAGCAGCTGTGATGGTATCAGCCAATATGTTGCTTTTAATGATCTCACTCATACATTATGAATGAGGAATTTGCAAGGCAGGAAAACATAGCGAACATAATCTTTAACTGTTCAGCTACTAAAGAGCTTTCTACACAAAAATTACAGTCCCTCTGACTTCCCTGTTTGCAACAACAACTTGGCATTATGCTTGGCTTTAGATCAGTGTAAAACAGAGATGTGGTCAAAGCGCAAGCATGTCAATAGGTTTTCATGAGTGAAAAAAAATAATCCAGCCCTTAGATGCAGTTCACTTTGTTACACCCCAATAAAATTAACCCGTTAATTTCAAAGCAACATTTTTGCTTACCAGATCTCAGCTTGGCAGGAGATATGTCATGAGTGGTTCTTTGCATTGTGCTAGTTAAGTTTGCAACCCCTTTTTGAGATGGTGGCAGAAAAAGAGCATGCTCCATGGCTCCTCCATCAGTCAATAGCCCATTGTTATTCAGGGCTGGAGTAGCCATGCCAGGAACATTGAACACCCAGCCTGAACCAGCAATGCCAGGTGGACACTGGTGGATAGGGCCCCGCCCACACCATGAGGGGCCAACAGCCCCAGAGGGACTCCTTGGCCCCACATCTCTGCTCAGCTGGGTGACACTTTCCCTGGCAGACAGGTACTGTCCTTTCTCACTGCTGAGGGCTTTGCCTTCATTCCCCTTTTCCTCTCAATCAGTTATTTCTCTCCTTGCCCTGGAGAATCAGGAGCTGACTGTAAAGGCATCCCATAAGATGCTCCAGACAAGTGCATAATTTGTTCTTTCTTCTTAGACCAAAAAGGCTGATATTTTAGACCTGATCCCCCAGAGACAAGAATCAGCTGCAAACTTCTCTAATGCCGCAGGAAAGTGCTATGACTTACACCCTGCCCTTCCTGCCTTTTTGCTGCCAGACGTGAAGAAGAGATTATTGCTTTCCACCTTACAGCAGCCTTTTGGGTCCTTGAAAACTGTAACATTCTCACCCCCTCCAGCCAGGCTTCTGGTCCTTAGGCTCTTGGAGTGGTTATTGCTGGCTGACCTACACCATGTCCCACCGCAACTACCCATGTGCAGGAGCCCACCACGAGGACCGAGGACTGTCAGTAAATTACTAACTGACATCTTCTTGACTCCAGAGCAAGCTGGCACCTCTTGCCTACTACAACGTAAAGGACATTACCAATTTCTTTAATGGAAATAAGTCTCTTTCCATCCTTCCACTGTAAGAGTTCGCTGAATACACTGGGATATACCCCCTTCATACAGGTTTGCAACACTTTCTTTGCTCACTGAAGGATTTGGAAGATTTTTACTTGTTTGTGTTGACTAGATAACAGAGGCATTTCCCCATCCTCCAATTTGGGGGCTGCCGAGCTCAGAGAGCAGAGGACACAGAGCATGTTCACATGTTCCTCTCACACCGTTCAGCGAAGGGCAGCGGAGGTGGACACAGGCAGAGGAGGAAGAATGAAAAAATTACTCCACTGAGGAAAGGAGATACTTGCAAGACACTTCTGCAGCCTTTGAGTCTGATTTTTTTTTCTGTGACCTCACCTAAAATTAAAGCAGGAATCACAGGGAGAAATTGTGCAGCTAGTGTTTTGCAGGAAATGAAATTAGATCATTATTTCTCTTATTAATTTTAGGAAACCAAACTCTAGATGCATTTCTGGATTATATTTACATGCAAATATTTTAATATGGATGATATATTGGAAGACAAATATTCACTGCCCTACTAAAAGAAAAAATTATGAATATTTACATCTGCTTCAGGAGACGATTTGTGTATGGAGGGCAGCCAGAAGGAGAATCTCAGAAATGTTGATTTTATCCCTTGTAGGCAGGTACGCTGAGGCACTCCTGTCTTCACAGCATGGCACATGCTCAAGAAGAAAAAGAAAAAAAATAATGTAATCACCTCCCGCCAGGGATGCCTTGTTCTTGGCATAAGGATTCCTGAAGACAGGATAGGAAACACAATGTGCAAAGGCAGAAGAAGGGCAGAAAAGCAGCCCACTGTTCTTCCTGGCACTGCACACACCTGCAGAGCATTCTCACATACATCATGTGAGCACCTGGAATAATATACGGTATGGCTGGCTGCTTGCAAATGACTGAGAAGACTGCTTCATGGCAGATTTGTGCCAGCTGCATCTATGTCTGTATCCTTTCTGACCTTGTCCCTGTTGAGGACATGTTGTGTTAGACCACGTCCTCCCTCCCCACTGGCCATTCATACCAAGCCAGGCAGCAATCCTGCAGGGATGTCCTCACCGTGTCTCTACCCCTTTGGGCACCCCATCTGCTGCAGTCCATATCAGGTGGACCTGGCAGTTATGACGTTCTCTGCTGGTGGCCCTGATGCCAGGTGTGCTGAGACAGGGGCAACTGAGCTGGGTTTGCTTAGAGGGGTGGCTCCATGTCACGCTGGGGCCACAGCATGGGCAGGCTTTGGGAGGGTGAGGAGGTCCCTGCATCAAGTGGGTTCAGTCCCTTCCATTGAGGCTGAGGAGCACATAGAGGTTACTACAGGGGAGCATCTGCCATTCAAAGTTTCTGTTGAGGTCACCTCTGAAAGTCAGAGGATGCAAGTTTAGAGCCACGCCTTAAAGAAATCCCCTCTCGGCCACAATACCCGCTCTGTCCTCCAGACTCCTTGCAGACATGTCACCTTACAGCCAGTGGCAGCAATCCAAGGCTAGATGTGACAAACTGTTACTACCCTCCTTCCTATTCCTCTTCACTCTTCTTTCCTTTTTTTATTAAATCCTTCTGCTTCCCACTTGCCATTTTGAGTGAGAGAATATTAATTTGTTTATAAATTAATTTACTTCTATTTTTGTGGTGATGCAAGTCAGAGCGGACTTAAAAGAAACACTATGTCTGCATGGCTGGTTTTGGACAAAATGGCCTTTATTGTTTATACAAACTATTTATATATCTTAGACAGCACAGGTGTTAGACCCTGATAGGTTTTTGTGTCCTTCTTCTTGCTTGCTATTTGCTGTTGCTGTAGGTGCCCGTATGCTGTGGTTCTAAGTTCCAGTTCTTCACACACTGTTTACATACCTGACAATTTGTGGCCGTCTTAAAGGTACACGGCTAACCCTTTGAAGTCAACTAACTTGTCTGCAGACCCGCTGCAGACCCCAACATATTTTGCTTTCTCATTCTCTGCTTCTGTATATTTTGTCTCTACAACCTCCACTTCTTCTAATCCAAACTTTTGATGCCTGAATTTGCATGTTTTTCACCCTTCACTCTTATAGTTAGATGCCTTCAAGAAGAGGCAGTTGCCTACTTTTACACACTATGCTAATATTTACATATCAGGAAAATGGCAGTGTTTAATTCCTCTTGAGAAAAAATATCTTAAGATCTCTAAATGAAAGACACAGGACCTGTAAAGATGACTCTGTGTACCACTGCATACCATCCCACCTACTGTCTCCCATGAGGCTGTGCAGTGTGGACCTCTTGGCACTGTTGTGCAGACCTCTTATAGTGTGATGACCCAAAAACTCAATTAAAAAGAAAAAAGAAAAAAGAAAAAAAAAATCTACTGAAGTTTTCTCATTACCAATAGATGTCTTTGGACTCTTTGGAAGGCTGCAGCACATTGCAGTTCATCTAACTGCACTCTCTCTGCCATTTACTTATGGCATTATCTTACATTTGCTTCTCCTTCACAGGGAAAATAAAATATTTTCTCAGGCTGACAGACAAGGATTCATGTTCTGCTCTTCTAGTAATTTGGAAAATGAAAATATACTGCTCACAGGTTGTGGGTTTTTTTTAACAGATCTATATTTCATCCTTTCATGTCAGAAGTGAGACAGATTAATGGCTTCTGGAATTTATTTCCAATGCTGATTTTGTTTCCAAAGTTTCGGGAGTGATGAGATGGATCTGTAGTCCTCTCTCCACTGGGAAAAGGAAGTGGCATCTGTTCCTGCTTTGTCTTCAGAGCTGCCAGCAAGGGTGTCTGGATCAACCATCCATCCTCTGCCAGTGCATGTATTCAGCCGGCAACACAGGCCAGAGAGCCTTTTTCTGCTGATGTAAATGAGAGTTGCCCTGGTAGTGCTCTAATAAATGGTAAGGAGCCAGTAGTCCCTCAGTTTGCTGAGGGAACAAAAGAGTTTTAAATCATCTTTACTTTGCTTGTCCTTGGGACTCGTGCTAAGCAAAGCTTAACTGGACTTAAAGACCTTGGCTTACTGCTCTGGCTGTTACTCTGTTGAGCTGACTGTCCCCGTGCAGACATACACAGCAGGTATGCACAGCTTGTGATTTTCTGTTCTAAACGGTATTGATATGCTAAACTTGTGGCCGTACTTCCTTACAAGTGAGCTACTACTTCTGCCTGGTCCTGCTGCGAATGGGAAGATCCGTACCGCTATTGCTCAGTCCTTCTACCAACGTTTTGATCAGACCCAGGATTCTGGATGGCATTGTACAAAGCTTTCTGGAGATTGCTAATCCAGAATGGTAATCTTCCAGTTACAGACAGCACAAACTGGTCATAAGCCAAACAGAGCCAGAGGTATTGAGGGTACAGCCAGGGCAGCTCTCCCAGAGTCCTCAACCAGGGACAAACCAGAACAGGAGGCTGCATGGAGGGATGAGGGCAGGAACAAAGGCTGCTGCTGGCTGCATTGGAGATGTTTCACCCACGTCTCCCTGCTAATTGCAATATGTCACTGAAGCCAAATCAGATCAGTGTGGTGTTTACTCTAATGTGGCTTTCTGTGTGAACTGGAGCAGGAAGAATAGAACACCTGAGCTCCAGAAGAAATGGTTTGCACTGACTTTCTGACATAACAGATGCCAAAGCCTCCCTTGCTCCCACAGCACTTTCTGCATTTCCAAAGTTTGTAGCTGAGCAGGAGCATGTTTTATAATCCAGGCTTGATTTAAGCTCTTCAGGTGATGGTGAATTCACAATGCCCTGAACTAAACTGTTCTAATTAACTCCATGGTTCTGCCTTATCCTTTATCTGAATTCATCTGTCTTCAGCATCCAGCTGCAAAACATTATTATGCTATTGTCAGTGAGATTAAGTTTTCCCTCCACACAGGTACACAGGGTAGCATTAATCTGCCCAGTTTCAGACATCTGCAGAGCACATCTATACCTGCATTAATCATTAGTGATCCTTGTATGGGTCAAAGGAGAGAAATGGAGTCTAGCATGATGCAAATTACCTCCCTTAAAATAGATATCTAGTACAGATCAGATGAACTACTCTGCAGAAGTCCCTCTTCCTTTCAGACTGAATGGCCAGCTCAATCAAAACTTAAGCGAGGTGAATCTTCACAAACTAGAAGTTGTCACCACTTAATCTAGCAAAGCTATTTGGACTGAGTTATCGTTTAACATACAGAAGAAAAAAACCACTATGAAACTGATAGAAATACTAGGCATCAAAAGTACTTCTCGGGAAGATTCAGCCCTATTCTTCATTCTCTATCTGCAAATGGTAGCTGGTGGCTGGAAATTACTTTCATCTCACTGCAGAGAGTCAGTGCCATGTCTATTTGTCACTTTGGTCCCATATCATCTTTCAGGTTTATGCATGTGCAAGTTATACCTGTTTTCAGTTTTCGGTGTTCCAGGGTTACCTGGAATTTATCTTGCTTTGCCTCAAGTAGATTACATGGCAGAAAGAGTGTTGATTTTTAAAACTGAGGAAACTAATATGCTAATATTACCTTTCTTTTATCTGATCTGATTTAGAAATTACTTCTGCCTCAGCCATGGAAGACAATAGACTATTGGGGTTACATCCAAAGAGAATTCAAAGCCTTTTTTTTTTACTGTTTGGAGAAATGGGTTAAAATCAATAACATTCAACTTTAATTATTTCCTATAGGGAAGTTTGTCTTACAATATCTGAAAGTCATAAGTCAATGTCTCTTTGAAATATTAAATTTATTATGAAAACCCTGAAGATATTATATTTTAAATACATGGAGGCTTATGTTTTTACTGGATTATAACTGTTTATTAAATATAACACTTTCCATCTAATGGATCACAGCAACATTTTCACACTATTATCATTATCCTGAATCTTGACTTGCTCCTGCACAGTCACAAAAAAGGTACCTATAAAATGTCTATCTGGCATTATGCCCACTTAATTATCATCTCAAGGATTATTACAGTGGGAACATGGGGATCTCCTTTGAGAGTACAAGGCCTATATAATAGTATCTCTTTATCCTTTAATATTTAGGACCTTCCTTTGGATGCTCCAGGTGTCTGGCAAAGGGTTTTGAGTTTGGGATGTTGTGGTAGGTGGGTTTGCGCTTGTCTGTGTTTGTTCTAGCCATGGGATTTTCCATCCCTGTGTTATGCTTGTGTTTCTATTTACTGTGCCTCACACAACAAACCTTTTGGTAGCTCTTCTTGGGCATGTAGTTAGTTTCTAAGGAGAGAAATGGTGTCACCACGCCCCGACTTTTTAGGTCCAGCAGTGCTTGGACTTTGTCATGCCCAGCTCCACACTGAAGCTGCTACAACCTGCAAGGAAGACAAAAGCATGACTCAGTGAATGCCCCTCACCTATGTTTTGCTGTAGCACAAAGCAAATAGCATCCCAGTTTGCGCCTGCAGGCTACACCTACTGATTAAACTCACTGGTGTAAGTAGTCCTGACAGCTCTATCAGTGGGATGTTTTATTGGGGCTTCAGCCAACCTAGCACAGAAGATAACTGCTGGGATTTCTGCCTGATGCTTATGCACCACTCCAGGCAGGGGATCATAGTCAGCACGTGCAAAGGCATGGTCAGGTGGCAGTGTGGAGGCTGATGGACAGGGCGGGGAGGAGCTGATGCTGAAATTGTACCTTATGAGTGGGAAGGCAGAAGGCAACAAGTTAATGGGACCTGAGCCTGCAGGGCAGGAAAGGAAAAGGGATCAAGACATCTTCTCAAGCACAATGGTACTAGTTGTCAAAAATGGCATTGGCACCATGGGACCTGGGACACAGTTGTGGTCCCTGGCTGTGCACCCTGGCCACATACTGGCTGTACTGGGTGGGAGATATTCTCCGTTGCTCTTTGACAGAAAACCTGGGACAAATGATCCAGTAAAAACAAGGCTCAGATATTACCTTATTTCATCACATCTTCAGTCGGGATTTCTCCTGAAAGTAGAGGAGAAACTTTGGTAGTAAATAAAACCACTGCATTTCAAAAGCTCCTACAGGGTAAATCTGCAAATATTTGTTTTACTGCTGATGAAATATGCCCAGGTCCATTAACAGAGAAAACAATTTACTCCCAAGAAATAAAACTACTGAATGATGAAATATTAATTTAGATCATGGGCTTTGTGTCAAACAGATTGCCTTTCTGCTTATAAACTAGAAACAATGGGGTTTTCTCTTTATCCTTTTAAAACTTCTTTAGCAATGTTATGAATTGTTAGAGATGGAGCTTTGACAGTTCTAATTCATAAGCTGGGGACTTAGTTTTGAATTCCTTTTCTTGCCTCAATATCTTTAACAAATCAAAGATTTGTCTCCTATTTTTTTTTTTTTTTGGAGGGGAGGTGAATGAAGTTATAGGGAGTGTTCATAGCTATGCAAGAGTCTCAACATGGAATGAGCAGGGCATGCTCAGGCACACATCCAAGAAACAAATTTGCTCTAATTTCCTTCCAATTTTTGCCCTGTGGATCATTTGAGCTGGAAGAAGTTTCTGTCAAAGTTTTAGAAATAGGGCATTTCCCAGGTGAGTGTAAACTCCTGAGCACAATTTGCTTCTCACCTCTGTGAGAGTGGAGCTTGCTCAGCACCATGGGGAACTGAGCCTGCCTGTGCATGCACAGCAGCATTGTATAGTACTGGAGCTGTAAAGAACATGATGCTCTCCAACAGGACACAGTTTGGGCTACTAAATCCAAAGCTATTATCTCTGAAGATGCAAACCCTGAAAATTTCTCACCTCTAGTCTTGCACCTCCTTTTCCGGGGCATTTTCTACCAATGTTTTTAAACTACGGTGGAACTGAAGATATGCTGATGCTACTCCAGTGCCTGGAAAGGCAATGTGGCTGTATTAAGAGCATGAAGCTGCAGAGTGGCATTAGCAGAGGATGAAGCTGAAGACTTGTATCCTCAGTCAGATACAGAAGAAGAAATCCCAGTGAAGGGATGCACCGCTTCATTTGTGCCATGGAGAACCAAGCTGCTTGATCTGGAAAAAAATGTTTGCGGCTATTTCTCCCATGCCCAAAGCCTCTTCAAATTGGTTTTGCTCATGTACCTCATATTTATTCTTAATGAACATAGAGCAGAAATGGTTGTTCTTCAGGAATAAAATCTGTTCCACAGAGAGCCCAGAAACCTTGCACACTTCTGTATGGACCACTCCATCCATTTCTGAGCTCACAACTGCCACCTAAGGGGAGTATGGCTCTGAGGGAAGCTCAGGGGAGGGATGCGAAGGAATTTCACCAAACAGGATAGGTTTGCTGTTCGTTACTCACTCTCATTTAAAAGATTGCAGTTGTCCAATCAGGACTGAAGCAGCAGCACCCTTGAGAAATCTCTGTAGCAATCACATCTTGGTGAAAAGTACTTAGAAAATCATAAAATGAAGAAAAATTTGAACAAGTTCTAAAGCCTGGAGGTCTCATTCCTCCTCTTGGTTTGCTGTTTGAAGGAAGTTTGGAAATCTTTTCAGAACAAAGTGATAATTTTCATTTTGGGAGTAATTCTTTTGAAATAAAATTCAGGCATATATTGGACTGAACTAATACTTCAAAATGTAAAAGTCAACTTGTTTCATTTTAAACACATTGAAACAAACCTCTACGTTTATTTTCCTCTTTTGTTTGGGTCAAAGGGGCTCATTCTTGTATGTAAAATTATTTTTCATATTCCAAACATACACAAGCTATTCTTAGTGATACAGTGTTTGACTGCAAAAAATTCTCTGGTGCTTAAATAAAAGCTTTTAAATAGTGAGTAGAAGATAGGACAATTCCCTACAGCCTAAATAATTTTACATACGGATATAGGCAGTGGCTGACTAAGGCAAACAACTAATTTTAATTTGCTTTGTAATTGCTTAGGAAAGAGCAACTATCTTAGACTTTTGAAGTAAGTCACATGATGAAATTAACAGGTTTCATCCTATTATATAGAGTGCTTTAAAAATTGGTTTGCTGACTTAGCAAATGTTTCTCCTTCTTTGCAAACTGAACCAGAGTATTTCCAAAAACCATTCAGACTATGTAAAGGTTTCCTAAACACTATTAAAGGTTTCTGACCTTACCATTTGTGAAGGCTTTGGTGGGAATGGAAAAGTCTGGAAATGATAACATCTGGTGCTCATAACAAAACAGAGGAATAGAGAAGAAGTGCTTAGTGGTACTCAGCAAATGAGAGACTTGTTGCTGGGTATGTGTTTCTGACTCAAAAATACAGAATTGCAAAAATGTAGATGCCTGTCCAAAAAGAAGAGACTTGATGTGGCAGGGAACTGAAAATCTCTTCCACGGGAAAAATCGACTTTCTCCATGCTTGGATGCTGTGGCAAGAGGGCATATATAAATATAATGCAAGAAAATAATGTATTGATTTTACCACTAAATGTTATAATACATGCTCTGTTGTTCCAGGAAAGGTTAATTGTGTTGCCCAAAAAAGGAACATACTATTATGTTCTGAAAGTAATAAAAGTACATTTTAAAGTTATTACCCTAGGCTGTAACAGAGCATAGGAGAAGCTAACTATTAACTTAACATACAACATGATGAGAAACAGGCGACAGTGCTTATTGGAGGGCCAGACTTTGCCAAATAGGGTTCAAAAGAATGTTTATTTGTTAATGTGCCAAAGGCACCACCAACTTGTCACCCACCTCTGGTTTCTAGAATACCAGTGAGCTTCCTTCATTTCTCCCCCTACTTGGAGTGGTAATAGCAGTTAATATGGAATAAAGCAGAGACTTCCAAGTAAACGAGGAATTTTGCAGTTCATCTTGCCATGGTGTGTGGCATATGAAGGCATGGACCCCAGGTGAGATCCTCCATTGTATACATAAATACTGGTTACATACAATCTCTAATCCACCCAAGTTCTGCCCTGGAATATGCCTACGTACAACTAAGCACCTTTGCAGCCAGGTCACACTCCACCAAGCTGTTTACTTCCTCCATGCTTACCTGAGGAGATCTTTTCTTCCCCAGTACTTAAGCTGTGGGAGGCTTTTGGCATGTCCCTCATTGTAGAGAGGTGTGCAGACAATTAATTTGCAGGTGAGTTCAGAGAGCCAGATTTAGTGTTAGTTGTTTCCTCACTACATTTTAAGACATAATCACTCTGCAACCTGGCACCCAGACAATGAACAATCTTACAGTGGTGAATCACTGTTGCATGTCCCTCTGTGCACTTGATAAACCTCCACTGCATCCTGTGTTTGGCTGGTGCCACCACTCTATGGTCATCCATTAGGCAAGACATCTAGTCAAATAAATCCACTATTTGTACCTCACGAAGAGAGACAGGTACTTGTAGAAGGGAATTCATCTCAGCTTAGGTGCCTGGTTTAGGATCGGATGAATGACTCTCTAGCAAAATCTCCTCTTGACTACAGTCTCAGCAGCAAGTTTAGAACAATTAGCTTATTTTCAGATAGCTAAAAGTTTATGGCTTAGCTTAAGACTAAGATACCTAAATATAGGTGTTTGTGTACACACTATCTGCCTAAACTGCTTTTATGGTCAGGGCAGCTGGGGTCAATGCCATCAGTAGAGCCAAGGGAGGTGAACATGCTCTGCCTCTACTGTGGGGTGGGTTGAATCCTTCTCCAGGTTTCTCTTATTGTAAAGATAAGGATTGGAAGGAAGAACTGATCAGTTCATGCATTTTAAACCAAAATTGAGATCACAGTGGTTTATTGGTTTGCTAAAAACATATAATCAGCAATCAATGAACTATACATTCAGGGTCAATATTAGCAATGTTACAAATAAACCATAACACCACAATAGGAGACACTTACACAAATTTAATATACCACTACAGACTTCTAAACACCCCTGTATAACCAGTCCCCCAAATTCCAGTTTTTCAGCCCCATCCCCACTGAATCTTATGCAATCCTCAGGCCACGAGGGCCACAAACACAAACCTCATGGAAAGATGGGTTCCCCTGCTTCATAGCACTTCTGATGGAGGTGTAGGTGCTCCAACTTCATGTGTACCTGTGCTGCAAGCCCACAATCCACTAACAGACACAAAAGATGAGAAAGCCCCCATGAGTTCCCCTTTACATGCACCCCAGGTGAAGGTCCCTTACCCTTAGGGCTCGCTTCCGAGGTGTCTAAAAGACATACATACATCCTGGGGTACCTGAAACATACTGGGAAGGCTAGTGGATATGACATGGGACCTATGTGACGTTCACACCATTCTGGGATAGCAGCTGGATGTCAGATAAGGTATCTCAAAATATCTCAGGTGACACTGGATGCAGATATCGAGACAGCTGAAACCAAGCTACATGTTCTTCTGTTCACTTCATACATGCATCAGCATCTGCTTTCCAATGGACTGTGATCAGTCTTAGAGGCTGAGTCTTGTGATCCCATGGAAATGTTCAGATTTCATGCTCTGCAGTCTGTGTCTACAGGCTTTCTGCTCTTGGAGATGTTTAATAGCTTTTTTTCCCTTCAGCTAGAGTTCCTTCTTCAATGAAGTAAAAAGGTAGCTTTGTAGGATCCATGCTCCAGTCCCTCCATCACCTTTGCCATTAAGTACAACTTTCCTAAGAGCTGAGGAGGGAGTGATGGAGAGGCTGGAGATATATCCAAGAGTGCAGGAAGCCTCTGAGTGCTGAGGCATGCTCTATTTTTGAGAAATTGTCAGGATGTTAATTGATTTGTATTTCAAGGAGATCAAAGCTGGCCAGCAATTAACCATTTCCAGGAATTACTGGCTGACCCCTGCAGTGTAATGCATAGGGAAGACATTTTCACTGCCAAGCCTGCTGTTTCATTCAGCATTTTGGGTAAGGAGTGCTGATTAACTAGACAGGGTCATATCCTGGCATCGGTACAACCGGTCTAACCATCACCTGCCTCTTCCTCTTGGGGTTCCCGTGTTAAGGAAAGCAGCATATGGGAAAGGGCATGTCACTATCACAAGGCTCTGCCAGGGTGGGATGGCGCAGTGCTGCAAGAAAGCAGCATGCCCTGTCCTCCCTAAAGCAAAACCCGGTATGTCCTTCCAGTCACTGAGATGGATATTTTGTAAGAGCATCCACGTTGTGTGCTCATTCTTCACTTCCCCTCTTGCCTCCATCCCTTTGGCTTTCATTCCTCCCCTGCCTCAGAGCCACCCATTTCTTCTGCATCTTTTCATCCATACTTCTTCAGGAACATTTACAGTTGCTTGGGGATTAGTGGTTGTCACTCAAGTGGGTACATGCTTATTGCAGATCCCTGCTGATATGGCTGGCAGAGGAACACTGCGGGTTTCTCAGGAGAAGAAGGGAGGAAGAAAGTCTCCTGCTTAAATAGATATGACCCCAAAGCGGGAATCTGGCTGTGTTTTACATTGATACTGAATGCTGTGGAATGGCTAAAACAGCCTCTTTTTTCCTGTTCCTTTCCAGATGGGTTTGTTTCTGTAATGATCCTAGTAAAAAATACCATTTAAATCTTTTTCAACTAAAAAAAGACTTTTTAATGACATGGGAGTTTTGATGGAACTGTTTCCATTTTCATTCTGTCTAAAAAAAGAGCTAAAGCAAACTTCTAAAATTTGTGAACAGAAATTTAAACATATGACAAAAGCACAATATTTTCAATGACATTTTTCTTTCTTGTCATGTAAAAAATTTTTATATATGTATATGTATATACATATTTATATCTTCCCAAAGCTGCTCTCACAAAGAAATACAGAAGAAGCTTTCAGAAACACTGCCACTGATTTTTCTTTTTTCAAAACCGGAATGAGATAGTGCTCATGGGGACAGCTGATGCTGATCCTTCTGTCTCTGGGTCCCCAACAGGAGAGGAAGGATGGTTGCAAAATTTACTGCATTAACCTATGAGGTCCGTGTGGAACATGTCCTGTCACTTAGTGCTGGAGTTTCCTAGGAACTCATGTGTTCTGGCATGCACTGGTAGTGAATGGAAGAGGTAAACTAAGAAGAGGTCTTTTAGGAAGACAAGCAGTTCAAGGGCTGGTAGAATGCAGTGCTCAGCATTGGTACTTACAACATCTGCAACTAGTCTGCTGGTGGCATTGGAGCAAAAGTAAGGATTCGTCATGAACTGGCCTGTCTGGTACTTCTTTCATGTCCTGAACAACCCTGTCTCCATCCTTCTTCCTTCTCTTCTGCTCTCCCCATCTCTCCTCCAGAGCATCTCCCATGTACAGCCTTGCCTTTCCAGCTACAGAGTTCAGCCTCTTGGCTGAGTCCCCATAATCACAACTCAGAAATTGCAGTGTCCTTTTTTGTGCTCTTTACAAATTTCTTTCTTGATTAGTTACTCTTAAAGTTGCTGCAAATTGTGATTTCCCTGGCCCTTCACTTTGAGATGGATCTCTCTCCACCTTCCCTGGTTCCATCTTCTCCACTGTTTTAAAATCTTGCCTTTTTTTTTTTTTTTTTTTTTTTTTTTTTTTTTTTCTGGTGACACTTCATGCTTTTCCTTGGTTTCATCAGCCATTTTTCTGATTGATCAGTCTCCTTTGCTGCTGTGTTATGTCCTCACCTGAATGCTTTTGGAGGTTTTCTGGAACTACTTCTTCCCATTATAAGGAATTGTGGGTTGCCATCTGCATAGCTATCATATTGTCCTCCTCCAAATGCCATCTTTTCTGACTGCCCACAGATGCTACAAACTCAAACATTAAGCCCATGCGCAACCACCAAATCCTATTGTCTTACTTCCCACTAATACCTCAGGGCATTCCATTTCATCTGTTCATCTGTTTAACCCACTTCTCTAGTGACCTGTGTTTTCTCTCCAGTAGCATATTTACATACTGCAATCAAGACCGCTCTCATGCTTCTCTCTAACAATTTAAATTGATCCAGCTCTTCAGAACATGGAGACAAAGGCGTTTTCAGGAGTCATCCCATCTCTTCATATGTAACTTCTACAGTCTCCTCAAATTCTAAGCAGCTGTAACACCAAAAAAGTGCATGTTACACTCCAGCACTGCAGTTTGCATCACATCCTGGATTTCAGTGTCCTGCATGAAGAAGAAACATCTTCCCCACTTCTTCTCACCACTCTTCTGGTTTGGCAGCTAAAGATTGAATTAGCAAGCTTACAGTCATGGCATCATTTGGAGTACAGGGTGTGATTCCACTTGTACTTGAGCAGTTTCTTCATTATGAACGTGACAATCTTGCCAGAATTAGTGCTTTACAGCGTATAGTTTCTGCATGTTCCATAGAAGTCTAATCTGCTTTCTGTGTTCCCAGATTTTGCACCTTTCTGTGTTAAGACTCAATTATTTTTTTGTAAGCCCAGGTTAAAAAGTAAACCAGATTCCTTTGATGACTGACTGGTACTTTAATTTACGACTTTAACACTTTTTGCGCAATTTAAATACTTGGTAGTTTTGTGGTATTTTAATAATTCATTTGATAATTTAATTGACTGACTGAATACTGCTTGGCCCAGAACAGAAGGAAATTTGTGAAACATGTGTGATAAAGCTGCATCTTCCTGTTCCCTCCGATAACACAACAAAATTACTTAGGAGACGTTTATGTCTGTTCCGGACCATTATTGCCCATCTCCCAACCTCCTTCTGAAAACTGGCCTATCTTGGTTCTTGCTTTTCTCTTCTTCCTGACAGTCCTTCTTTAAAACCTCTTCATACAGTTCTTAGGGATGGATTTTTCTCTGGTGCCTTTATATACATATATAATTTTTCTGTACCTCATTAACTTCTCATTTATATTGATTGCTATGTACTTTTCTTTTCCCCCCTCCATTTATTATGTAGGGCTATTTTATTTCCAGTTGCTGCCTTCCTTCCACTGCTGAACTAGGATGGCCTTGTGCCAAAGTTCTTAGCTTGACATCAGTCAGTCTGCCTAGATGCTGAGACTATTAGCCGCCATCCTGACCAATATTGCCTCCTTGTTTCTTGCTTTCTCCCTTTCCTCCCAGTCAGTCTGTCTGCCTCCAGCTGTCTCTTGTTTCCTACTTAGATGAAAAGCTCTTTAGTTGGAGATTTCTGTCTTTCTGTCTTTGTATAGTATCTACCAGGGCTTCATCCATTGCAAGAACTCAATAACCCTCAGCTATAGGTGGATGTTCACCAGTGGAAAAGCTGTAACTGCGTCAGAAAGTACCACGCTTCAGCTCCAACACACGAAGTGACCGTGCAACCATGCCTAGATCATTTCAGCTGAGAGGAGAGCAGAGTAGCTGAAACCCCTGCTAAGGTGCTTTCAGTAACCCTGTTTCACTTTGCACTGAAATAGATCAGGACTGCTCACCTGGCCAGCTGACTTGCATCAGTCAAGCAGTGTGGTGAAGAACATTTTTATGGGCAATAATTTCACAAAATTTCTTTAAATATTGTATGAGCAAATGATTGGCTGCACACAATATTGGTCCAACAAAGGAAATTAGTTAAACCTGGATACAGGATACTGCTCCCTTTGGCCCAGGCTTTCTTTTATTGTTTTTCCTATGGAGAAAATGGGAGAAAGGAGGGTAAAAACACCTTCACACTCTGGTTGCTTTAGAAGCCACTCTGGTGACATGAATACCTGTTTCCCTTTCTCTAAGTAACATACTCCCACATGTCATGATCAGTGTCTTTGACTAATGTAATTATTAAATACTCAAAAGTTGTACTTGTTTTTGTCAAAACAGATCAAAGTTAAGCTTTTATTAGTCTCCATGCAATCAGTGTGGCTTTGATAATACACCAGTTACTACTTATTATTCAATTGGTGTGAAGGGAATGAAACAAGAAGAAGGTTTGTGTGTGTGTAATGCTATTTTTCAATTAGGTTGCTTGTGTTTTCAGCATTAAATTGGATAAGTGAAAGATGGTGGATAGGACCCATCTGCCACGAAACTGCTAACATGTGGCCTTCTGTTGCTATACTGCACTTGATCAGTGGTACAGAGTGTGTGCTGATTAATTCATTCAGGTCCCTCTGAGGTACACAGCCTGCCTAAGAACATATACCCTAACAAATAAAAACTCAATTGGTGAAAAGCACTTTGTGAAAATATTGAGTAATGTCACTAATTGCATAGAACAAACAAGAGTGGGATTCTTCCCCTCTCTCTTTCTGCTCCCCCCACTAGCATGGCTAGGATCCCATCTGAAAGAAAACCAACTCGCGTGCTCAGGCAGAGCCCTTCCCACACGTATCACTGAGGCTGAATGTGTAGACGTCGTGGAGACAACAGACCAAATGTTTGGCAGTTTTAAGCTAAGTACTTGTGACCAAGACCCAGTTCAGCTCATCTGAGGTGACCTGCAGCTGCCCTTTCTTTGGGGGCCTTCAGGCTCAACTCTACTCTTAGGGCACCTGCTGAATGAAAGCAAATCCCAGCATACCCTCATATCAGAGGCACAGCCGAGGCTGGCCAAGAAAAGCAGTTTCAACCTGGAGACCCTATAGTCACCTGCATGGGGAGCCAAGCCTGAATGTGTGTATGCTGCCCCCAGCTCATGAAAAGGATCTGCACTTGTTAAATGTCCTGTCTCTGAGCTTTCCAAAGGAAAAAAAACTTTTTTTTAAAAAAAAATTATTTATTTTAGAGGAAAATTTTGTCTCCTTTTGAAATGGAAAATGATAAAATGTTCCAGGTGACCAAAGTCCATTTCTCTCTAGTTTAAGATAAATAACTTAGATCTTTTCTTCTTTTTCAGGATGGTTATATTTTCAAAGGCTCATACACTGTTTCCCTTCCAGCCCTAATCTGCAACATCTTCTTATGCCTCCTCTGTTTCAGTCCCAGTCTCACCTCACAGAGCCTCTCCAGCTCATGCAGGCTTTTCCATGTCTAGCAGAAGGGGATAGTCAGGGCATCCTAATACCAGTCCACAGACCATCTAGAGAGTCAGAGAGTTTGGGATTGCAACAAAGTAGATGCAGGTGAGCTCCAAGATTCCTCCAAGTTGTCAAATGCAGGTAGAAGGCTAATAGTGGAGATGGATGCATTTAAAACAGCTAGTAGGCTCACTGGAAGTTGTAGCAACTATTCTGAACTACTTGTCCTTCAGACATCAGACAAAAATATTAGCAGGTATTCAAATTTCTGCGATGTTCCCATTCTCCAGTATTTTATCAAGGCACAACATCCACTTGCAAGGTGATGAAGACCAGGCTTCTAAATCCTACAGGACTGAGTATATCACAGTATTTACTCTCTAGAGTGCAGAGAACAAATATTTCCACTTGCCAAAGTACTGTTCTAAATCATCTTTCTCATTTTGTGGCTGTTTGGGTAGCACATCACAGCTTGTTTCTCTAGACTCATCATTGCTTTCATAGCCTTGATGAGACTTATGATTGTTTAATACACCAGATCTTTGGGTAAACCCAGTAGTACTATCTGAGGCTTTCATTAGGGATGTTACAACTAAAAATAGCAGACATGCTCAGAAGGAGTGGTGATCAACTGTATCCCTTGCTACACTGAATAATCCTTTTGTTTTACGGTTTTCTCAAAACGTGTTTTAAATGTGGTGGTTTGTTACAGCATTTTACTCTAATGGAACATTCATAGCATTTGTCTCTCCTTTTGTCATGCTTAAATTTAAAGGAGCAACAGAAGCATTGAGCAGCAGCAAGACCTGAGTTAAGAATGCCATCCTCTACAAAGAAAAATCACAGATTAAGTTGCTTCCAGGGAGAACTATTTACTATTCAGCCTTCAAATAAAAAAAGGCAATGGATAGTATCCCTTAGCAACCCTGAGAAAAACCTTGATTTATACCAAGAAATAAGCAGTTAAGTTTTATTAGATACAATCACATAAGTCCTCAAATCAGAGGTAATTCAAAGCTGCTAAGGCCCAGAATAGTGTATTTGAGCCCTCCTTAAAGCTCTGTGGTTCTATTTAGGCATCTTTGCAAAATGAGCTGTGTCAAAACTTGTAAAATGTGAAATTTACCCAAGGTGACAGCAGTCCTCTGCAGCAATCTGGCTCTTGGGAATCTGCTGGGCCCTTTCCCTTTCTCCTCTTCTCCCCAGGCACTTGCAGGAGTTACTCTGCTGCAGAGGTGAGCAAACCCAGAGTTTGGGCCATTTAAGAGTAGGACTGCACATGCCTGAAAGAGACAGGGACTTTGAGGTCTCATCCACTCCTCAGTTGCTGTATCACAGCCTTGTTCTCTACCCTGAGAATATTAGAGGTTTAGGGACCAGTACCACTGTTTCCTCCCAAACCAGCTCACCTTTCAGCACAGCCGGACTGAAAATTTATGCACAGAAAATCACCAGGTCTGACCCTTTCTCCTGCAAACTTATTTCTGCTCTCAGGATATTCTTCATAGTAGAAAGAAATGGCATTATTATTATCCTTATACATTTGTTTTGGCTTTCTCTTGACATTTCAAAGTTGGGTAATTGGGTCTGCAGAAGGTACCATGGGAGCTAGTGGAATAGCCCTGTGAATGTATTTTGGTTATCTGTGATCATTGTGAAATTGCTTTCTATCAGCACCTGCAATACAACACGTAGGATGGATAGAATGGAACAAATTAATTGGAGTTTATTTTTATATTAAACAGGAAATGCTTGTGAGTGGAATCGCAGAGAAAAATGTCAAAGTTTAATTGCTTTCTGCATTTTTGCACACACACATCCCCCTACACAGAAACAGCTGGCACAGATTTCCTTCGTATCTTCAGGGTTCCAGTGCTCTTCCTATGCTCTTCCCATTTCTGGAAACCTTGGCTGGTGGCCTGCAGTCTTCCAACCCCTCCCAGCACAGCAAGCTCTCACACCAGCATTGCAGGCAGATGAATAAATGCCCTGTTACCTTCTGGACACCCAAGAGCAAGGCTTTACATGACTAAGCCAGAAGTTTATTTATAGGTGTAACTAAACCGAGAGGAATGGTTTCCTTGTGTGTGTGGCAGTCACCATAATATTTCTCTTTATCAAAATATAGATATATGTAAAAGCAAATGTAGTTTTTAAAAAAACAAAGTAGATTGCATTTTTATACACTCTTTAAAACCAGAAATGAAGAGAGTTTGAACAGTTCCCATCCTTGCTCTTACCTTGCTCACATAAGCCAACAAGCTTCCAGACCAAGGAGCTCTATATAGCCCTGACTGTGTCTGGAAAAACTGCTTTTCATATTGACCCTGTCCTCAATTAACATATGAAATCATCTTGGGTAGCGAAAGACTTTCCATACCAATGACCCAAGTGGTTTTATGAGTGTTTAGCAGGCACCAGCCTTCCAATTCTAATGTAGGACTGTTTGCTTCCAGTACTGACTTACGCTGTTCCCTGAATGCCTGTTTATTAGAGGATGTGAGAATGATGGGACATACAGACATCTGTGTTAACCTCACTGTGTTCCTATCTGAGGCTGCCTTAATTAAATTTGGGAGCCTGATAATTTCTCCATGGACCAGTTTGCAGCACAGACAGCAAGTTCTCTGCTGAGATAATGAAACTGTTATAATCTGTAGGATACATTTTCCTGGGCAGTAGATTTTATACTCAGGGTTATAAAAAAAGCAGAAAAGGCTTGAGTTTTTACCATTTTTCAGTCTAGATGGTAACCAGAATTTTTTCAGCTCCCTGGGAATTCCCTCCATGCCATTGACAACATGGTGAATCATGGTGCTCTGCCACATCTCCGATGCTCGAACATGTTGAAGTTCACAGTAATTTGTAACAGATTGCACTGTAGAGCCCTCTAAAAGTCAACATGATATATTTGTTATCAGTAGCCGGTGCTTTTGTTTTTCTCAGTGAGAACAATGAGCAGCCAGCAATCCTGCTGCGCTGAGATGGGGCTGGAGAATAACATGCCTCAGCCTCCATCCTCATAGCCCAGTTTGAAGAGCAGGCTAATGCTGTTCGCAGCATTCATCTGATATTTGCTGGGAGGTGCTAAGGGACGTATTATCTTTATTTATTGAGGCCCTCATCATGACTTGGATCACTCCTTAACAAGGTCACCATAATCACATTGCAATCAGGCTGCCCTTTCCCTTCTCAGTCCTGTAATTAGTGTTTGCCCTTGTAACTGGAAGATTAACCACATGACCTATTATTAACTTCTCTTCACCTATTATGGTCTTAGGTGTTTCTTTTTAATGCAGACACTGTTGAAACAGGGGCTGTTTTAATTACATTCTATTAACAGGGGAGAGATTTTCAAACGTGTGAGGAAAGTGCTGATTATAGATGTAATGATAACTACAAGTATCAGAAAGTGTAACTGTTGCATAATTAGAGAGTAACTCCAGTGCACAACACACGGTTCTCACTTGGTACTCACTAAAATCGAAGTGGCTCCACAGTACAAATTGGTATACATAGGCAAATACATTCTCTGCCCCATGGAGTCCCATTCCAGGGCAGTCCAGTCCTGATGCTTATAGTCAAGTGCCAGATTTGAGACCCCTGTATACTCATCCTGGGTGGTTGTGTGCCCCTCTGTTGGGACACCTTCACACATTGCCCCAGTGCTTGTTCTGCACCTTCACCCAGGCCTGGAGTTGTTCAGAGACCACCTGGTCTGTCCAAGGGCAAGATGCAAAGGTAACAAAATGCAAGAAGGATACTGGTATCTGCAACTGTATTAGAGTTGTGAAAATTATTACAGTTATTACAATCTATTAATGGCTCTGAATTCACAGCCTCCTGAGATTACTTATCCTGTGAATCGAATTGAACAAAGGCTGAGTAACTATTTCAAACAGAGCACTAGTGACCAATGGACTGCATCATTATTTTGGGACTAAGGGTTCTGAGCCAGCAGGACTTCCGTACGGCTGTGGGTAGTCCCTTGATTTCAGGGTTAAAGAGATTAAAAGAGAAGTGACTTTATAAATGCTTTTGAGGCTACAGTCCTCCTCAAAACAATACTTGATGTTTACTCACAGTTAAAACAAGCAAAGTGAGTTGTATAAATGTTATTCTGAATTATTAAGCCAGTTTGGATGGTTCTTTGGGAATGTGTTCTCATACCTTTCTGGAAGCTGCTGAAATGTCAGTTAACCTCTCCAGTGTTACGGCCATGCCCTGCAACACCGCAGGGATGTGCATACGTAAATACACACCTTTCCTGGTGCCTATACTGTTCATCAGATCTCCTAATGCCCGGTCATCAGGTCAGAACAGTGCTTCTCCTCAGAAGCATCCCATACTCCTAGTTTTACTGAAGTGGATAGAAAAGAAGCGTGTGGATATGGAGTATACCTGGTTGAATATGGAGTCCACACTAACTGCTGGGGAGTGTAGGAAGAAGCTGGTAGCAGCACCTAATAGCTTGTTACCAGCTTCTGTTGGTTGACACACAGTATTGTACCAAATATTTCCTCCTCTTGGATTAACAGCCATCTGATGCTTTATTTTTCCTTTTCATTCATGGTGCCGCAATTAGACTGTACATAGGACACAAGATGTCTCGCCAATGATTATGTCCAAACAGACTGACTGAAAACTTCTGGCTGGTGAGGATGCCCTGTCTGCATCTGTGCCTGCTCCCCCCAGGGCCTCACCTGGACACCCATTTGCCTCGCAGTTTGGATGCAGACTGTGAAAAATCTGGGAGCAAACACTCCTGACCACTACTCTGCACTAGTCCTGGAAGTCAAGAAGGATGCACAATTTCACTCTGTAAAATCAATCAGGCACAGCGGAGCTACTGGAGTTTCTTACTGTGCCTCTAGTTCAGTGGCGAAGTGACTCATATATGTGTATCGGGTTCCATTTGCTGTTTTTGTGTTTACCCTGTGCCTATCTACTGATCCATCCTAAGCCAGCCAAGGACTCGATTTAACATCTACCCAACTCAGAGAGAGTCTTTCCCTTTGAACTGGGGCCCAAGAGCACAGATGTTCAGGCTCATCCTCCATGAACTCCCTGCAAGCCACAAAGGATGAGATGGCAAAGTCTCTCTCCACGTGACAGGACTGTTCACTGAAGTCATGGCCCCAGTACAGCCAACAGACATGGGGAACATGTGCAGAGGTAGAGGTGTCACAGAGCTGCAGGCACCACCACTCTGTACTCAAATCTTGCTGCCATGAAGGGAAGCCCTGGATCTCCAGAGCTGTAATTTAACAACCACCAACACCCAAGGGCTCCCAGTGCTGCCAGTGGTCTTGGACTTTGACACACAGGATATAATTATGGGGGTAGCTGCAGCAGACATATCAATGGAGGCTGAATTTGAGGATATCCTCCCCCAAAAAAGCAAAATGAAAAATGACACTGACCAGCTTGGTGGGATGCCATCTTTTCACCTCTGTTAACACAAAGCAACAAAATAAAGAGGTATTTTAATCTAACAGCTTCATAGGAACTAAAAATCCCTAAATGACTTTGCATTTGTTGTCAAAATTATCCCTATAAACTGATCTCATAAATCCAGGACTCTAAGAAAATACCTATAACACTTTATGTTTCACCTCTATTACAATTTTCTATAATCACAAGAGAAAAAATATAAAGATGTCTAAAACTCACCAACAAGTGGAAATGAGGATTTTTATGATTTATAGTGTAATCTCCCTTCCTCAGCTTTTTGGGATATCAGAAGTGATAGTTTAATCACACATCTATCTATGTCAAGAAATAAAGGAAAGACACATGTTATACAAAGGGGAATTAAATGCAAGCAGCAACTCTGTGTGGTCTGGTGATTGGAAGAAAATCATCCATGTTTGCAGATAATTGAAATTTACTTACCATAGGATGCTTCTAAAAATATTTCATTTTCTACTTAATTTGGCTGCAGTGAGTCTGAAATGTACTAATTGAGTCTCATTTTTCATCTGCATGCAAGTCTGTGAATGTTGTCACTTTCCAATCTACAAGGCCAAGGAAATACCTTCCAAGGGGATCTGACAGTGTAGCTGAGACATCTTTATGGTTATAAATTTGCTGCTTCTGTTTCAGGCCAGTTAAGTGTTGTGTCAGGATGCAGGCATTCTTTTAGGCTGTTGTGAAATACAGATCATAAACTGAGAAATTACTAGTTTCTCCAGTCCTCTATTTCCCAGTTTGTTGCTACAAAAGGGGTATTGCTGGAGAAAATATCTTGAGTTCCCATGGTCCGACCAAACCCAGAAAGGTCATTATAACCACTGAGGCTTAAGAGTAATTTTTTGGGCTGGGGCTGTTTTACTTTAGGAAAGGATATTATCACTGCAAAGGTTGCCTTATGTTTACCCTTTGCAGCTGCTACACCCAGGGTCTGGGAGATCATTTCATTTTCCAGTTAGAAAGCAAAGAAGAAGTCAAATGTGGTAAATCTAACTCATTGCACACTGTGAGCTGCCATCAGTGTGTCGTAATGAATGTGAGCATATTGAGGCCGCTGGTCCCTAGCAAGAAATTCCTGGCCATCCAAAATACTCTAAATACAGGGTTCTTTTAATCTAGCTGTTGTCTCATTGATGTATTTTTTTTCACTCCTTGCTCCTAAATATTTCCTGTATTACAATATCATAGGCACTAGCCTATAGGTGATTTTAACACATTGCTTGCAAAGAAAAGACAACATCCTTAGTAACAGTAAAGCTGGGCTGTAATAAGTTGTGATTAGCACCATTTGATTCTAACCATTTTTTTTTCCTTGAGCTGTCAAATAAAGACAATAATTCTTTGATGTATGGCGATACTAGGATTCTGTGTCAATCTGCAGCACCAATAACTACTCATGTCCTGTGACATCCAAGTTAAGCTGCCATTCACCTAGACTGGCATTGTTTCAGGTATAAGTCACCCAATAGCATACCTTTTCACTGTAAAGTGATGTGGTGACCAACCCTCCCATATAGCTGCTTACTATCAAGCAGCCTAAAGCATTTGACAAGAGCTGTATGTGACAAAAAGACAATACGGAGATGCCTGTATGCTTCTTGTCAGTGCACTTCCTAATGCCTTGCTTGATGTCAAGGAGAAAAGATATATATTACTTTGTTTGCAACCTCAAAAGCATGCAGGAATGACACTTCCACCAACAAAAGCAAACTTACTGGGTTTTCTTTGGCAATATTCCGGTTTAAGTCTGGTGGGCATGGGGTGGGGAGGGAAGACATCCCTTGACTTTTTTCTCCATATGAAGATTTATTCTCAGAACACAGTCTACCTTGGGACTATCAACTCACTCACAAGCCATTTCTTGATTCAGATATACTAAACCATTTCCTAGACGTACATGGAAATGTTTGGCTCAAATTTAAGCCAAGCAGATTTTGCTCAAAGTGTCCTTTTTCCCCCATATAGGCACAGTTCTTGGCTTTGACATGTTTGGTTAACACCTCCAGGACTGTCATGTGCAGATGTAGAGCTCCCAGACAGCTTCACTGCCTGCAGCGCGTTTCACCCATCACCAATGATCCTGTTCTTTCTGGGAAAATTTGGACCTGCTGGGCATTTGATGTGCAATCGGTTTGGGTATGGAGAGAGTGATCCATCCTAGGAGTGCTACATTCACTGTTATACATACATTTGGGCTTAGGAAATCCATGACAAATATGGCCCCATTAGGAAATGTGGTGTATGCATTCAGGCCTCAAAGTGCGGAGATTGGTAACTTTTGATATGTGAAGTGTAACTAATGGTTCCAAAATTATGAAGGGAAGGCAATGTATTTTATTCCACTTAGTCCTCCTCCACACCTGAATTTATAAGGAATCTGAGACACAGCATTTAAGACTTTGTAGAAGTGGGATCAGTCTTAAGGAGCAGAGACTGCAAAGGTCTTAACAGATATTAAAGCTACTTTAGTAATAAGAAAAACCAAATGAAAAAAACAAGTTCTAGGAAAAGGGGAAGACAAATAGAATATGAAGAGGATGCAAGAGAAACTGGAGGGAGAAAGAGTAAAACCTGAAAAAATAATTGCTAACAACCTTCCTCCCTCTCAACACACTCTCCCAGGATATATGAAATATACACAAAGCTCACAGAGGCCAATGTAACATCTGTATTGCTCTCAGTCGTTCTGTTGTGTCCTCTGATGTAAGGGACCTGTTCATCACTAGTGAGGAAACCATTTAACCATCTGATAATCTCCCATCTTGTGTCCAGTCCCACTGACTTCAGAAAATTTGAAAGCATTGGCCAGAAGTCCATGGAACTGCACGCTTACTCAACCATGGCTTTGGCTCAGAGTGCTTTGGCGAAAGAGTTATGGACATTCTAGGAAGGTGAAAGTCATCATCAAATCCAGACTCTCCCAGAGGCAGGAATTATGAAGCAGATGTTCAGACCAGAAGGATCTTCATAACAACAAGGAGAAGCAGAGGGAGGAGAGAGAGAGCCCCAGATGTAGGAGAAGCCCTGGGAAAAGAAGAGGGCCCGGATTAAGGAGAGGATGGCTGGAAGAGAAGCAACAACACAGAGAGAATCCAGACACAGCAGAGGCAAGAAGCAGGGTGGACTGGCCTGAAGAGGCTGAAGAAACAGCACAGACAGTAGATGAACTCTCAAACCATGTGGGGGATTGTTGGCCGCGCCGGGGCAAGGCACGGGACCCACTTATTGAAGTTAACCTGGTATGGGATGGTAAAAGCCTTGTTGCAGCTGGCTAGTTTTGATAGTGCAGCGACAGCCAACCAGCTGTAAAAATACTGTTTAAGTCTCTCTGAAATACTTGATACCTTTATTTGCTTGTGGAGAACCTAAGAAACCTTTGGATTCACCCATACAGAAACATGTACCCAGGTCTGATCCCTGCCCAGCAGGAATACAAGTAGGTACCAACCCTGAATCCTGGAGTAGAGAGAGGGGAGGGGAGGCGAGGGGAAAGGGAGGCAGCAAGGGGAGACAGAGGGAGAAGGGGAGGGAGAGGTGAAGGGGGAGGGAGCGGATGCCCATGGGGAAGACCTTGCCTATCACCTGCTTGTGCACCTGAAACAGAAAGGAAGGGCAGAGGCGAGAGCACCCCTGTGATGTGCTCTGGCGCACATGCTGCTGCGCTCTGGCACATGTGACATAACAGGTGAGTCACAATGGGCTGTGGTGGAGGGTGTGAGGCGGGGCAGCAGGCAGTGCTGCCCCAGTACGGCCTGGGCCAGCGGGGAGTGCACATGCAGCGAGGAGACTGGGCTGGATAAGGGCCGGGGCGGATATGTGGGCCCTCGGGGAAAGGGTCTGACCCTGTGCAGAGGGCCTGGTGCTCAGAGGAATGCTGAGCAGGGCAGGGCAGGCCATAGCTCTGCCAGCACCAGGGCTGGGCACTGGTCTTGCCGCCTCCCAGCGCCCTCGCCCCCTCTCCTGCCTGCCCCCAGATCCCTGTTGCTCCTGACCCCACTGCCCCCGCCCAGCCCCACCGAGCCCCCTTCTCTACCCTCTCCTGCACGCTCCATAGCTCTGGCTGCAGTGTTGTCCTTGATTGTGCTGGGCGTCATCCAGATGCCACTTGCACAGGGCAGCTGCTCCAGGACATGCCTCAGATGATGGAGCACTGGACCCAGCAGCTGAGCGAGGTGGTCAGGGGAGCCATGCTCTCCACTGACTTCCAGCAGTGCCTGTCCTGGGCCTTTGCTGAAGGCCTGGTCCTGCTCTTTTGTCTCTGCTGGCTGTGCTGGAAAAGGAGCCGTGAGACGGGAAGCAGCAGCAAGCATGGCATCTCCAGAAGCCTGGAGGAGGAGGAGGAGGAGGAGCCATTAGATACGGGCAGATTTCTGTATAAGAACCCGACGAGCAGGCAAATCCCCTTTTTGGTGAAAGAGCTGGTGGACAACCTTCTCTGTGTTTGCCAAATGCTCTCTGGCAATGGCTTCGTGCCGCGGCTGCAGTCAGCTCTCGAGGACGGCACCTTCCTAGAAGGCGACGATGCCCATCTTGTCTATCGCTTCTTTGTGCCCCTCAAGCCGCCCCCTGGGCACTCCTTCCACCTCGAGCTGGGCACCAAAAGGCACATGCCGGTGAGGAACTCCTGCCTGCGTGTGGAACTGGAGTGCATGTGCACACAGGAGTATGAGATGCAGGGCATGCTCTGCTTCCTCCACCAGCCTGAGGACCTGCTGATGAACAGGCAGGAAGCCAGCCTCCTAGAAACCTTCTGCACTGGCTCGTACCTCGACGTGCAGAAGACTGCCTTCTGGCTCCAGCAGTTGATGATGATAGCCGGCGTTGTTGTGCCTCGGTTGGACAAATCCAGGCTCACGGTGCTGCCCTCATCACGTTTCTGCAAGATGAAGCTGACCAACCTCCTCGAGAGATCCCTCAGCATTGAGCTGGTCTTGGCAGTGCAGCTGGGCAACTCAGACGCTTTTGTGAGCCTGGAGTAGGCAGAGGCCCGTGTCAGCAGCAGTGCCGCGAATGGGCATCTAGTGCCCTTTCTGTTGGCTTGGGCATACGTATTCCACCTGCTCAATAAAATCCTTAGGGAATTGAGCACTCTTGTGCAATTTCTGTAGGATTCTAACATTTAACTTTTAGATGTCTCTCTGAAAAGGCTAGATTCCAGCCGTGGTGAGCATCTGGCTGAAGCCTGCTCTGGTCTGACAGCGCCCTTCAGCCCTCTGCACCAGTGCTCCTGCACCTGCCGTGACAGAGATGCAGGCCCCACTACTACTGGAAAAAGTGCTCCTGGGAAGCCGGCAGTGGGGAATACCAGCCTGCGACAAAACATCAGACGTCTGAAACACAATTATTCATGCTTTGACCACCTTTGGTATTTCCCTGCATGTTTGTAAAGGACAGCTGCCCAAAGACTAGAAATGCAACACGGCCTTAGTGCAACATCCTGGCCTCAAGGGACCGATGGAAAACCCACGGGAACTTCTGCACTGCTGCCTTGCTGGATTTTGGCTCAGGAAGCAAGGCTTTCCCCCACCGCCACTCTCCCAGGCAGTAGCTGCTGCGACTTCCAGTCCGCACCGGCGGGGAGAAGCTGGGTGCGCTCCGTGGAAGGCCATTCTGCGAGCTGACCATAGCAGAGCTCCTTCACAGCCCTGCCGGGCTCGCTGTAAGGCTGCCCATCCATTTAACCGAGCCCGGGAGCTGTGGGCCAGACAAGGAGCAAACAGCCACGCGGAAGCAGGCATCGGCGGGGGTCCAGAAGTGGGTGCCTCCTTTGGAGGTCATCTCCAGACACGACCCTGCCCCTGCCTGCCCCTGCCCCAGCCCGCTTCAGCCTCAGCGCGCCAACGCGGCTGCCGCGTGCCCCCTCAGAACCGCAAGTGCCGCTGTCAGGGAAACGCGCTCCAGGACGCTCTATAAAAGACTGCGGCCCCGGGCACTGAGGCGATCCGGGGACTCCACCACCAACGGGCTACGGAACTAGGGACTGGCGGGCCGCCGCCGCTGGGTCCGTGCTGGTGACTGTCTCTTGCAGCTCTATCCCTGTTGCTCACTAGGTTTCCTCCTTTCCTAGACTTCCAAGTACTGGCCTGAAGAGGCTGAAGAAACAGCACAGACAGTAGATGAACTCTCAAGCCATGTGGGGGATTGTTGGCCGCGCCGGGGCAAGGCACGGGACCCACTTATTGAAGTTAACCTGGTATGGGATGGTAAAAGCCTTGTTGCAGCTGGCTAGTTTTGATAGTGCAGCGACAGCCAACCAGCTGTAAAAATACTGTTTAAGTCTCTCTGAAATACTTGATACCTTTATTTGCTTGTGGAGAACCTAAGAAACCTTTGGATTCACCCATACAGAAACATGTACCCAGGTCTGATCCCTGCCCAGCAGGAATACAAGTAGGTACCAACCCTGAATCCTGGAGTAGAGAGAGGGGAGGGGAGGCGAGGGGAAAGGGAGGCAGCAAGGGGAGACAGAGGGAGAAGGGGAGGGAGAGGTGAAGGGGCAGGGAGCGGATGCCCATGGGGAAGACCTTGCCTATCACCTGCTTGTGCACCTGAAACAGAAAGGAAGGGCAGAGGCGAGAGCACCCCTGTGATGTGCTCTGGCGCACATGCTGCTGCGCTCTGGCACATGTGACATACAGGTGAGTCACAATGGGGTGTGGTGGAGGGTGTGAGGCGGGGCAGCAGGCAGTGCTGCCCCAGTACGGCCTGGGCCAGCGGGGAGTGCACATGCAGCGAGGAGACTGGGCTGGATAAGGGCCGGGCGGATATGCGGGCCCTCGGGGAAAGGGTCTGACCCTGTGCAGAGGGCCTGGTGCTCAGAGGAATGCTGAGCAGGGCAGGGCAGGCCATAGCTCTGCCAGCACCAGGGCTGGGCACTGGTCTTGCCGCCTCCCAGCGCCCTCGCCCCCTCTCCTGCCTGCCCCCAGATCCCTGTTGCTCCTGACCCCACTGCCCCCGCCCAGCCCCACCGAGCCCCCTTCTCTACCCTCTCCTGCACGCTCCATAGCTCTGGCTGCAGTGTTGTCCTTGATTGTGCTGGGCGTCATCCAGATGCCACTTGCACAGGGCAGCTGCTCCAGGACATGCCTCAGATGATGGAGCACTGGACCCAGCAGCTGAGCGAGGTGGTCAGGGGAGCCATGCTCTCCGCTGACTTCCAGCAGTGCCTGTCCTGGGCCTTTGCTGAAGGCCTGGTCCTGCTCTTTGTCTCTGCTGGCTGTGCTGGAAAAGGAGCCGTGAGACGGGAAGCAGCAGCAAGCATGGCATCTCCAGAAGCCTGGAGGAGGAGGAGGAGGAGGAGCCATTAGATACGGGCAGATTTCTGTATAAGAACCCGACGAGCAGGCAAATCCCCTTTTGGTGAAAGAGCTGGTGGACAACCTTCTCTGTGTTTGCCAAATGCTCTCTGGCAATGGCTTCGTGCCGCGGCTGCAGTCAGCTCTCGAGGACGGCACCTTCCTAGAAGGCGACGATGCCCATCTTGTCTATCGCTTCTTTGTGCCCCTCAAGCCGCCCCCTGGGCACTCCTTCCACCTCGAGCTGGGCACCAAAAGGCACATGCCGGTGAGGAACTCCTGCCTGCGTGTGGAACTGGAGTGCATGTGCACACAGGAGTATGAGATGCAGGGCATGCTCTGCTTCCTCCACCAGCCTGAGGACCTGCTGATGAACAGGCAGGAAGCCAGCCTCCTAGAAACCTTCTGCACTGGCTCGTACCTCGACGTGCAGAAGACTGCCTTCTGGCTCCAGCAGTTGATGATGATAGCCGGCGTTCTTGTGCCTCGGTTGGACAAATCCAGGCTCACGGTGCTGCCCTCATCACGCTTCTGCAAGATGAAGCTGACCAACCTCCTCGAGAGATCCCTCAGCATTGAGCTGGTCTTGGCAGTGCAGCTGGGCAACTCAGACGCTTTTGTGAGCCTGGAGTAGGCAGAGGCCCGTGTCAGCAGCAGTGCCGCGAATGGGCATCTAGTGCCCTTTCTGTTGGCTTGGGCATACGTATTCCACCTGCTCAATAAAATCCTTAGGGAATTGAGCACTCTTGTGCAATTTCTGTAGGATTCTAACATTGAACTTTTAGATGTCTCTCTGAAAAGGCTAGATTCCAGCCGTGGTGAGCATCTGGCTGAAGCCTGCTCTGGTCTGACAGCGCCCTTCAGCCCTCTGCACCAGTGCTCCTGGCACCTGCCGTGACAGAGATGCAGGCCCCACTACTACTGGAAAAAGTGCTCCTGGGAAGCCGGCAGTGGGGAATACCAGCCTGCGACAAAACATCAGACGTCTGAAAAACAATTATTCATGCTTTGACCACCTCTGGTATTTCCCTGCATGTTTGTAAAGGACAGCTGCCCAAAGACTAGAAATGCAACACGGCCTTAGTGCAATATCCTGGCCTCAAGGGACCGATGGAAAACCCACGGGAACTTCTGCACTGCTGCCTTGCTGGATTTTGGCTCAGGAAGCAAGGCTTTCCCCCACCGCCACTCTCCCAGGCAGTAGCTGCTGCGACTTCCAGTCCGCACCGGTGGGGAGAAGCTGGGTGCGCTCCGTGGAAGGCCATTCTGCGAGCTGACCGTCTCAGAGCTCCTTCACAGCCCTGCCGGGCTCGCTGTAAGGCTGCCCATCCATTTAACCGAGCCCGGGAGCTGTGGGCCAGACAAGGAGCAAACAGCCACGCGGAAGCAGGCATCGGCGGGGGTCCAGAAGTGGGTGCCTCCTTTTGGAGGTCATCTCCAGACACGACCCTGCCCCTGCCTGCCCCTGCCCCAGCCCGCTTCAGCCTCAGCGCGCCAACGCGGCTGCCGCGTGCCCCCTCAGAACCGCAAGTGCCGCTGTCAGGGAAACGCGCTCCAGGACGCTCTATAAAAGACTGCGGCCCCGGGCACTGAGGCGATCCGGGGACTCCACCACCGACGGGCTACGGAACTAGGGACTGGCGGGCCGCCGCCGCTGGGTCCGTGCTGGTGACTGTCTCTTGCAGCTCTATCCCTGTTGCTCACTAGGTTTCCTCCTTTCCTAGACTTCCAAGTACTGGCCTGAAGAGGCTGAAGAAACAGCACAGACAGTAGATGAACTCTCAAACCATGTGGGGGATTGTTGGCCGCGCCGGGGCAAGGCACGGGACCCACTTATTGAAGTTAACCTGGTATGGGATGGTAAAAGCCTTGTTGCAGCTGGCTAGTTTTGATAGTGCAGCGACAGCCAACCAGCTGTAAAAATACTGTTTAAGTCTCTCTGAAATACTTGATACCTTTATTTGCTTGTGGAGAACCTAAGAAACCTTTGGATTCACCCATACAGAAACATGTACCCAGGTCTGATCCCTGCCCAGCAGGAATACAAGTAGGTACCAACCCTGAATCCTGGAGTAGAGAGAGGGGAGGGGAGGCGAGGGGAAAGGGAGGCAGCAAGGGGAGACAGAGGGAGAAGGGGAGGGAGAGGTGAAGGGGGAGGGAGCGGATGCCCATGGGGAAGACCTTGCCTATCACCTGCTTGTGCACCTGAAACAGAAAGGAAGGGCAGAGGCGAGAGCACCCCTGTGATGTGCTCTGGCGCACAT
The DNA here is from genome assembly GCF_015220075.1 of Falco rusticolus. Lineage (NCBI taxonomy): Eukaryota > Metazoa > Chordata > Aves > Falconiformes > Falconidae > Falco > Falco rusticolus. Next base: position 29,541,934 of record NC_051193.1, read on the forward strand.
GCTGCTGCGCTCTGGCACATGTGACATAACAGGTGAGTCACAATGGGCTGTGGTGGAGGGTGTGAGGCGGGGCAGCAGGCAGTGCTGCCCCAGTACGGCCTGGGCCAGCGGGGAGTGCACATGCAGCGAGGAGACTGGGCTGGATAAGGGCCGGGGCGGATATGCGGGCCCTCGGGGAAAGGGTCTGACCCTGTGCAGAGGGCCTGGTGCTCAGAGGAATGCTGAGCAGGGCAGGGCAGGCCATAGCTCTGCCAGCACCAGGGCTGGGCACTGGTCTTGCCGCCTCCCAGCGCCCTCGCCCCCTCTCCTGCCTGCCCCCAGGTCCCTGTTGCTCCTGACCCCACTGCCCCCGCCCAGCCCCACTGAGCCCCCTTCTCTACCCTCTCCTGCACGCTCCATAGCTCTGGCTGCAGTGTTGTCCTTGATTGTGCTGGGCGTCATCCAGATGCCACTTGCACAGGGCAGCTGCTCCAGGACATGCCTCAGATGATGGAGCACTGGACCCAGCAGCTGAGCGAGGTGGTCAGGGGAGCCATGCTCTCCACTGACTTCCAGCAGTGCCTGTCCTGGGCCTTTGCTGAAGGCCTGGTCCTGCTCTTTTGTCTCTGCTGGCTGTGCTGGAAAAGGAGCCGTGAGACGGGAAGCAGCAGCAAGCATGGCATCTCCAGAAGCCTGGAGGAGGAGGAGGAGGAGGAGCCATTAGATACGGGCAGATTTCTGTATAAGAACCCGACGAGCAGGCAAATCCCCTTTTGGTGAAAGAGCTGGTGGACAACCTTCTCTGTGTTTGCCAAATGCTCTCTGGCAATGGCTTCGTGCCGCGGCTGCAGTCAGCTCTCGAGGACGGCACCTTCCTAGAAGGCGACGATGCCCATCTTGTCTATCGCTTCTTTGTGCCCCTCAAGCCGCCCCCGGGCACTCCTTCCACCTCGAGCTGGGCACCAAAAGGGACATGCCGGTGAGGAACTCCTGCCTGCGTGTGGAACTGGAGTGCATGTGCACACAGGAGTATGAGATGCAGGGCATGCTCTGCTTCCTCCACCAGCCTGAGGACCTGCTGATGAACAGGCAGGAAGCCAGCCTCCTAGAAACCTTCTGCACTGGCTCGTACCTCGACGTAGCAGAAGACTGCCTTCTGGCTCCAGCAGTTGATGATGATAGCCGGCGTTGTTGTGCCTCGGTTGGACAAATCCAGGCTCACGGTGCTGCCCTCATCACGCTTCTGCAAGATGAAGCTGACCAACCTCCTCGAGAGATCCCTCAGCATTGAGCTGGTCTTGGCAGTGCAGCTGGGCAACTCAGACGCTTTTGTGAGCCTGGAGTAGGCAGAGGCCCGTGTCAGCAGCAGTGCCGCGAATGGGCATCTAGTGCCCTTTCTGTTGGCTTGGGCATACGTATTCCACCTGCTCAATAAAATCCTTAGGGAATTGAGCACTCTTGTGCAATTTCTGTAGGATTCTAACATTGAACTTTTAGATGTCTCTCTGAAAAGGCTAGATTCCAGCCGTGGTGAGCATCTGGCTGAAGCCTGCTCTGGTCTGACAGCGCCCTTCAGCCCTCTGCACCAGTGCTCCTGGCACCTGCCGTGACAGAGATGCAGGCCCCACTACTACTGGAAAAAGTGCTCCTGGGAAGCCGGCAGTGGGGAATACCAGCCTGCGACAAAACATCAGACGTCTGAAAAACAATTATTCATGCTTTGACCACCTTTGGTATTTCCCTGCATGTTTGTAAAGGACAGCTGCCCAAAGACTAGAAATGCAACACGGCCTTAGTGCAACATCCTGGCCTCAAGGGACCGATGGAAAACCCACGGGAACTTCTGCACTGCTGCCTTGCTGGATTTTGGCTCAGGAAGCAAGGCTTTCCCCCACCGCCACTCTCCCAGGCAGTAGCTGCTGCGACTTCCAGTCCGCACCGGCGGGGAGAAGCTGGGTGCGCTCCGTGGAAGGCCATTCTGCGAGCTGACCGTCTCAGAGCTCCTTCACAGCCCTGCCGGGCTCGCTGTAAGGCTGCCCATCCATTTAACCGAGCCCGGGAGCTGTGGGCCAGACAAGGAGCAAACAGCCACGCGGAAGCAGGCATCGGCGGGGGTCCAGAAGTGGGTGCCTCCTTTTGGAGGTCATCTCCAGACACGACCCTGCCCCTGCCTGCCCCTGCCCCAGCCCGCTTCAGCCTCAGCGCGCCAACGCGGCTGCCGCGTGCCCCCTCAGAACCGCAAGTGCCGCTGTCAGGGAAACGCGCTCCAGGACGCTCTATAAAGACTGCGGCCCTGGGCACTGAGGCGATCCGGGGACTCCACCACCGACGGGCTACGGAACTAGGGACTGGCGGGCCGCCGCCGCTGGGTCCGTGCTGGTGACTGTCTCTTGCAGCTCTATCCCTGTTGCTCACTAGGTTTCCTCCTTTCCTAGACTTCCAAGTACTGGCCTGAAGAGGCTGAAGAAACAGCACAGACAGTAGATGAACTCTCAAGCCATGTGGGGGATTGTTGGCCGCGCCGGGGCAAGGCACGGGACCCACTTATTGAAGTTAACCTGGTATGGGATGGTAAAAGCCTTGTTGCAGCTGGCTAGTTTTGATAGTGCAGCGACAGCCAACCAGCTGTAAAAATACTGTTTAAGTCTCTCTGAAATACTTGATACCTTTATTTGCTTGTGGAGAACCTAAGAAACCTTTGGATTCACCCATACAGAAACATGTACCCAGGTCTGATCCCTGCCCAGCAGGAATACAAGTAGGTACCAACCCTGAATCCTGGAGTAGAGAGAGGGGAGGGGAGGCGAGGGGAAAGGGAGGCAGCAAGGGGAGACAGAGGGAGAAGGGGAGGGAGAGGTGAAGGGGCAGGGAGCGGATGCCCATGGGGAAGACCTTGCCTATCACCTGCTTGTGCACCTGAAACAGAAAGGAAGGGCAGAGGCGAGAGCACCCCTGTGATGTGCTCTGGCGCACATGCTGCTGCGCTCTGGCACATGTGACATAACAGGTGAGTCACAATGGGGTGTGGTGGAGGTGTGAGGCGGGGCAGCAGGCAGTGCTGCCCCAGTACGGCCTGGGCCAGCGGGGAGTGCACATGCAGCGAGGAGACTGGGCTGGATAAGGGCCGGGGCGGATATGCGGGCCCTCGGGGAAAGGGTCTGACCCTGTGCAGAGGGCCTGGTGCTCAGAGGAATGCTGAGCAGGGCAGGGCAGGCCATAGCTCTGCCAGCACCAGGGCTGGGCACTGGTCTTGCCGCCTCCCAGCGCCCTCGCCCCCTCTCCTGCCTGCCCCCAGATCCCTGTTGCTCCTGACCCCACTGCCCCCGCCCAGCCCCACCGAGCCCCCTTCTCTACCCTCTCCTGCACGCTCCATAGCTCTGGCTGCAGTGTTGTCCTTGATTGTGCTGGGCGTCATCCAGATGCCACTTGCACAGGGCAGCTGCTCCAGGACATGCCTCAGATGATGGAGCACTGGACCCAGCAGCTGAGCGAGGTGGTCAGGGGAGCCATGCTCTCCACTGACTTCCAGCAGTGCCTGTCCTGGGCCTTTGCTGAAGGCCTGGTCCTGCTCTTTTGTCTCTGCTGGCTGTGCTGGAAAAGGAGCCGTGAGACGGGAAGCAGCAGCAAGCATGGCATCTCCAGAAGCCTGGAGGAGGAGGAGGAGGAGGAGCCATTAGATACGGGCAGATTTCTGTATAAGAACCCGACGAGCAGGCAAATCCCCTTTTTGGTGAAAGAGCTGGTGGACAACCTTCTCTGTGTTTGCCAAATGCTCTCTGGCAATGGCTTCGTGCCGCGGCTGCAGTCAGCTCTCGAGGACGGCACCTTCCTAGAAGGCGACGATGCCCATCTTGTCTATCGCTTCTTTGTGCCCCTCAAGCCGCCCCCTGGGCACTCCTTCCACCTCGAGCTGGGCACCAAAAGGCACATGCCGGTGAGGAACTCCTGCCTGCGTGTGGAACTGGAGTGCATGTGCACACAGGAGTATGAGATGCAGGGCATGCTCTGCTTCCTCCACCAGCCTGAGGACCTGCTGATGAACAGGCAGGAAGCCAGCCTCCTAGAAACCTTCTGCACTGGCTCGTACCTCGACGTGCAGAAGACTGCCTTCTGGCTCCAGCAGTTGATGATGATAGCCGGCGTTGTTGTGCCTCGGTTGGACAAATCCAGGCTCACGGTGCTGCCCTCATCACGCTTCTGCAAGATCAAGCTGACCAACCTCCTCGAGAGATCCCTCAGCATTGAGCTGGTCTTGGCAGTGCAGCTGGGCAACTCAGACGCTTTTGTGAGCCTGGAGTAGGCAGAGGCCCGTGTCAGCAGCAGTGCCGCGAATGGGCATCTAGTGCCCTTTCTGTTGGCTTGGGCATACGTATTCCACCTGCTCAATAAAATCCTTAGGGAATTGAGCACTCTTGTGCAATTTCTGTAGGATTCTAACATTGAACTTTTAGATGTCTCTCTGAAAAGGCTAGATTCCAGCCGTGGTGAGCATCTGGCTGAAGCCTGCTCTGGTCTGACAGCGCCCTTCAGCCCTCTGCTCCAGTGCTCCTGGCACCTGCCGTGACAGAGATGCAGGCCCCACTACTACTGGAAAAAGTGCTCCTGGGAAGCCGGCAGTGGGGAATACCAGCCTGCGACAAAACATCAGACGTCTGAAAAAACAATTATTCATGCTTTGACCACCTTTGGTATTTCCCTGCATGTTTGTAAAGGACAGCTGCCCAAAGACTAGAAATGCAACACGGCCTTAGTGCAACATCCTGGCCTCAAGGGACCGATGGAAAACCCACGGGAACTTCTGCACTGCTGCCTTGCTGGATTTTGGCTCAGGAAGCAAGGCTTTCCCCCACCGCCACTCTCCCAGGCAGTAGCTGCTGCGACTTCCAGTCCGCACCGGCGGGGAGAAGCTGGGTGCGCTCCGTGGAAGGCCATTCTGCGAGCTGACCGTCTCAGAGCTCCTTCACAGCCCTGCCGGGCTCGCTGTAAGGCTGCCCTACCATTTAACCGAGCCCGGGAGCTGTGGGCCAGACAAGGAGCAAACAGCCACGCGGAAGCAGGCATCGGCGGGGGTCCAGAAGTGGGTGCCTCCTTTTGGAGGTCATCTCCAGACACGACCCTGCCCCTGCCTGCCCCTGCCCCAGCCCGCTTCAGCCTCAGCGCGCCAACGCGGCTGCCGCGTGCCCCCTCAGAACCGCAAGTGCCGCTGTCAGGGAAACGCGCTCCAGGACGCTCTATAAAAGACTGCGGCCCTGGGCACTGAGGCGATCCGGGGACTCCACCACCGACGGGCTACGGAACTAGGGACTGGCGGGCCGCCGCCGCTGGGTCCGTGCTGGTGACTGTCTCTTGCAGCTCTATCCCTGTTGCTCACTAGGTTTCCTCCTTTCCTAGACTTCCAAGTACTGGCCTGAAGAGGCTGAAGAAACAGCACAGACAGTAGATGAACTCTCAAACCATGTGGGGGATTGTTGGCCGCGCCGGGGCAAGGCACGGGACCCACTTATTGAAGTTAACCTGGTATGGGATGGTAAAAGCCTTGTTGCAGCTGGCTAGTTTTGATAGTGCTGCGACAGCCAACCAGCTGTAAAAATACTGTTTAAGTCTCTCTGAAATACTTGATACCTTTATTTGCTTGTGGAGAACCTAAGAAACCTTTGGATTCACCCATACAGAAACATGTACCCAGGTCTGATCCCTGCCCAGCAGGAATACAAGTAGGTACCAACCCTGAATCCTGGAGTAGAGAGAGGGGAGGGGAGGCGAGGGGAAAGGGAGGCAGCAAGGGGAGACAGAGGGAGAAGGGGAGGGAGAGGTGAAGGGGGAGGGAGCGGATGCCCATGGGGAAGACCTTGCCTATCACCTGCTTGTGCACCTGAAACAGAAAGGAAGGGCAGAGGCGAGAGCACCCCTGTGATGTGCTCTGGCGCACATGCTGCTGCGCTCTGGCACATGTGACATAACAGGTGAGTCACAATGGGGTGTGGTGGAGGGTGTGAGGCGGGGCAGCAGGCAGTGCTGCCCCAGTACGGCCTGGGCCAGCGGGGAGTGCACATGCAGCGAGGAGACTGGGCTGGATAAGGGCCGGGGCGGATATGCGGGCCCTCGGGGAAAGGGTCTGACCCTGTGCAGAGGGCCTGGTGCTCAGAGGAATGCTGAGCAGGGCAGGGCAGGCCATAGCTCTGCCAGCACCAGGGCTGGGCACTGGTCTTGCCGCCTCCCAGCGCCCTCGCCCCCTCTCCTGCCTGCCCCCAGATCCCTGTTGCTCCTGACCCCACTGCCCCCGCCCAGCCCCACCGAGCCCCCTTCTCTACCCTCTCCTGCACGCTCCATAGCTCTGGCTGCAGTGTTGTCCTTGATTGTGCTGGGCGTCATCCAGATGCCACTTGCACAGGGCAGCTGCTCCAGGACATGCCTCAGATGATGGAGCACTGGACCCAGCAGCTGAGCGAGGTGGTCAGGGGAGCCATGCTCTCCACTGACTTCCAGCAGTGCCTGTCCTGGGCCTTTGCTGAAGGCCTGGTCCTGCTCTTTTGTCTCTGCTGGCTGTGCTGGAAAAGGAGCCGTGAGACGGGAAGCAGCAGCAAGCATGGCATCTCCAGAAGCCTGGAGGAGGAGGAGGAGGAGGAGCCATTAGATACGGGCAGATTTCTGTATAAGAACCCGACGAGCAGGCAAATCCCCTTTTTGGTGAAAGAGCTGGTGGACAACCTTCTCTGTGTTTGCCAAATGCTCTCTGGCAATGGCTTCGTGCCGCGGCTGCAGTCAGCTCTCGAGGACGGCACCTTCCTAGAAGGCGACGATGCCCATCTTGTCTATCGCTTCTTTGTGCCCCTCAAGCCGCCCCCTGGGCACTCCTTCCACCTCGAGCTGGGCACCAAAAGGCACATGCCGGTGAGGAACTCCTGCCTGCGTGTGGAACTGGAGTGCATGTGCACACAGGAGTATGAGATGCAGGGCATGCTCTGCTTCCTCCACCAGCCTGAGGACCTGCTGATGAACAGGCAGGAAGCCAGCCTCCTAGAAACCTTCTGCACTGGCTCGTACCTCGACGTGCAGAAGACTGCCTTCTGGCTCCAGCAGTTGATGATGATAGCCGGCGTTGTTGTGCCTCGGTTGGACAAATCCAGGCTCACGGTGCTGCCCTCATCACGCTTCTGCAAGATGAAGCTGACCAACCTCCTCGAGAGATCCCTCAGCATTGAGCTGGTCTTGGCAGTGCAGCTGGGCAACTCAGACGCTTTTGTGAGCCTGGAGTAGGCAGAGGCCCGTGTCAGCAGCAGTGCCGCGAATGGGCATCTAGTGCCCTTTCTGTTGGCTTGGGCATACGTATTCCACCTGCTCAATAAAATCCTTAGGGAATTGAGCACTCTTGTGCAATTTCTGTAGGATTCTAACATTGAACTTTTAGATGTCTCTCTGAAAAGGCTAGATTCCAGCCGTGGTGAGCATCTGGCTGAAGCCTGCTCTGGTCTGACAGCGCCCTTCAGCCCTCTGCACCAGTGCTCCTGGCACCTGCCGTGACAGAGATGCAGGCCCCACTACTACTGGAAAAAGTGCTCCTGGAAGCCGGCAGTGGGGAATACCAGCCTGCGACAAAACATCAGACGTCTGAAACACAATTATTCATGCTTTGACCACCTTTGGTATTTCCCTGCATGTTTGTAAAGGACAGCTGCCCAAAGACTAGAAATGCAACACGGCCTTAGTGCAACATCCTGGCCTCAAGGGACCGATGGAAAACCCACGGGAACTTCTGCACTGCTGCCTTGCTGGATTTTGGCTCAGGAAGCAAGGCTTTCCCCCACCGCCACTCTCCCAGGCAGTAGCTGCTGCGACTTCCAGTCCGCACCGGCGGGGAGAAGCTGGGTGCGCTCCGTGGAAGGCCATTCTGCGAGCTGACCATACTCAGAGCTCCTTCACAGCCCTGCCGGGCTCGCTGTAAGGCTGCCCATCCATTTAACCGAGCCCGGGAGCTGTGGGCCAGACAAGGAGCAAACAGCCACGCGGAAGCAGGCATCGGCGGGGTCCAGAAGTGGGTGCCTCCTTTTGGAGGTCATCTCCAGACACGACCCTGCCCCTGCCTGCCCCTGCCCCAGCCCGCTTCAGCCTCAGCGCGCCAACGCGGCTGCCGCGTGCCCCCTCAGAACCGCGAGTGCCGCTGTCAGGGAAACGCGCTCCAGGACGCTCTATAAAAGACTGCGGCCCCGGGCACTGAGGCGATCCGGGGACTCCACCACCAACGGGCTACGGAACTAGGGACTGGCGGGCCGCCGCCGCTGGGTCCGTGCTGGTGACTGTCTCTTGCAGCTCTATCCCTGTTGCTCACTAGGTTTCCTCCTTTCCTAGACTTCCAAGTACTGGCCTGAAGAGGCTGAAGAAACAGCACAGACAGTAGATGAACTCTCAAACCATGTGGGGGATTGTTGGCCGCGCCGGGGCAAGGCACGGGACCCACTTATTGAAGTTAACCTGGTATGGGATGGTAAAAGCCTTGTTGCAGCTGGCTAGTTTTGATAGTGCAGCGACAGCCAACCAGCTGTAAAAATACTGTTTAAGTCTCTCTGAAATACTTGATACCTTTATTTGCTTGTGGAGAACCTAAGAAACCTTGGATTCACCCATACAGAAACATGTACCCAGGTCTGATCCCTGCCCAGCAGGAATACAAGTAGGTACCAACCCTGAATCCTGGAGTAGAGAGAGGGGAGGGGAGGCGAGGGGAAAGGGAGGCAGCAAGGGGAGACAGAGGGAGAAGGGGAGGGAGAGGTGAAGGGGGAGGGAGCGAATGCCCATGGGGAAGACCTTGCCTATCACCTGCTTGTGCACCTGAAACAGAAAGGAAGGGCAGAGGCGAGAGCACCCCTGTGATGTGCTCTGGCGCACATGCTGCTGCGCTCTGGCACATGTGACATAACAGGTGAGTCACAATGGGGTGTGGTGGAGGGTGTGAGGCGGGGCAGCAGGCAGTGCTGCCCCAGTACGGCCTGGGCCAGCGGGGAGTGCACATGCAGCGAGGAGACTGGGCTGGATAAGGGCCGGGGCGATATGCGGGCCCTCGGGGAAAGGGTCTGACCCTGTGCAGAGGGCCTGGTGCTCAGAGGAATGCTGAGCAGGGCAGGGCAGGCCATAGCTCTGCCAGCACCAGGGCTGGGCACTGGTCTTGCCGCCTCCCAGCGCCCTCGCCCCCTCTCCTGCCTGCCCCCAGATCCCTGTTGCTCCTGACCCCACTGCCCCCGCCCAGCCCCACCTGAGCCCCCTTCTCTACCCTCTCCTGCACGCTCCATAGCTCTGGCTGCAGTGTTGTCCTTGATTGTGCTGGGCGTCATCCAGATGCCACTTGCACAGGGCAGCTGCTCCAGGACATGCCTCAGATGATGGAGCACTGGACCCAGCAGCTGAGCGAGGTGGTCAGGGGAGCCATGCTCTCCACTGACTTCCAGCAGTGCCTGTCCTGGGCCTTTGCTGAAGGCCTGGTCCTGCTCTTTTGTCTCTGCTGGCTGTGCTGGAAAAGGAGCCGTGAGACGGGAAGCAGCAGCAAGCATGGCATCTCCAGAAGCCTGGAGGAGGAGGAGGAGGAGGAGCCATTAGATACGGGCAGATTTCTGTATAAGAACCCGACGAGCAGGCAAATCCCCTTTTTGGTGAAAGAGCTGGTGGACAACCTTCTCTGTGTTTGCCAAATGCTCTCTGGCAATGGCTTCGTGCCGCGGCTGCAGTCAGCTCTCGAGGACGGCACCTTCCTAGAAGGCGACGATGCCCATCTTGTCTATCGCTTCTTTGTGCCCCTCAAGCCGCCCCCTGGGCACTCCTTCCACCTCGAGCTGGGCACCAAAAGGGACATGCCGGTGAGGAACTCCTGCCTGCGTGTGGAACTGGAGTGCATGTGCACACAGGAGTATGAGATGCAGGGCATGCTCTGCTTCCTCCACCAGCCTGAGGACCTGCTGATGAACAGGCAGGAAGCCAGCCTCCTAGAAACCTTCTGCACTGGCTCGTACCTCGACGTGCAGAAGACTGCCTTCTGGCTCCAGCAGTTGATGATGATAGCCGGCGTTGTTGTGCCTCGGTTGGACAAATCCAGGCTCACGGTGCTGCCCTCATCACGCTTCTGCAAGATCAAGCTGACCAACCTCCTCGAGAGATCCCTCAGCATTGAGCTGGTCTTGGCAGTGCAGCTGGGCAACTCAGACGCTTTTGTGAGCCTGGAGTAGGCAGAGGCCCGTGTCAGCAGCAGTGCCGCGAATGGGCATCTAGTGCCCTTTCTGTTGGGCTTGGGCATACGTATTCCACCTGCTCAATAAAATCCTTAGGGAATTGAGCACTCTTGTGCAATTTCTGTAGGATTCTAACATTGAACTTTTAGATGTCTCTCTGAAAAGGCTAGATTCCAGCCGTGGTGAGCATCTGGCTGAAGCCTGCTCTGGTCTGACAGCGCCCTTCAGCCCTCTGCACCAGTGCTCCTGGCACCTGCCGTGACAGAGATGCAGGCCCCACTACTACTGGAAAAAAGTGCTCCTGGGAAGCCGGCAGTGGGGAATACCAGCCTGCGACAAAACATCAGACGTCTGAAAAACAATTATTCATGCTTTGACCACCTTGGTATTTCCCTGCATGTTTGTAAAGGACAGCTGCCCAAAGACTAGAAATGCAACACGGCCTTAGTGCAACATCCTGGCCTCAAGGGACCGATGGAAACCCACGGGAACTTCTGCACTGCTGCCTTGCTGGATTTTGGCTCAGGAAGCAAGGCTTTCCCCCACCGCCACTCTCCCAGGCAGTAGCTGCTGCGACTTCCAGTCCGCACCGGCGGGGAGAAGCTGGGTGCGCTCCGTGGAAGGCCATTCTGCGAGCTGACCGTCTCAGAGCTCCTTCACAGCCCTGCCGGGCTCGCTGTAAGGCTGCCCATCCATTTAACCGAGCCCGGGAGCTGTGGGCCAGACAAGGAGCAAACAGCCACGCGGAAGCAGGCATCGGCGGGGGTCCAGAAGTGGGTGCCTCCTTTTGGAGGTCATCTCCAGACACGACCCTGCCCCTGCCTGCCCCTGCCCCAGCCCGCTTCAGCCTCAGCGCGCCAACGCGGCTGCCGCGTGCCCCCTCAGAACCGCAAGTGCCGCTGTCAGGGAAACGCGCTCCAGGACGCTCTATAAAAGACTGCGGCCCTGGGCACTGAGGCGATCCGGGGACTCCACCACCAACGGGCTACGGAACTAGGGACTGGCGGGCCGCCGCCGCTGGGTCCGTGCTGGTGACTGTCTCTTGCAGCTCTATCCCTGTTGCTCACTAGGTTTCCTCCTTTCCTAGACTTCCAAGTACTGGCCTGAAGAGGCTGAAGAAACAGCACAGACAGTAGATGAACTCTCAAACCATGTGGGGGATTGTTGGCCGCGCCGGGGCAAGGCACGGGACCCACTTATTGAAGTTAACCTGGTATGGGATGGTAAAAGCCTTGTTGCAGCTGGCTAGTTTTGATAGTGCATGCGACAGCCAACCAGCTGTAAAAATACTGTTTAAGTCTCTCTGAAATACTTGATACCTTTATTTGCTTGTGGAGAACCTAAGAAACCTTTGGATTCACCCATACAGAAACATGTACCCAGGTCTGATCCCTGCCCAGCAGGAATACAAGTAGGTACCAACCCTGAATCCTGGAGTAGAGAGAGGGGAGGGGAGGCGAGGGGAAAGGGAGGCAGCAAGGGGAGACAGAGGGAGAAGGGGAGGGAGAGGTGAAGGGGGAGGGAGCGGATGCCCATGGGGAAGACCTTGCCTATCACCTGCTTGTGCACCTGAAACAGAAAGGAAGGGCAGAGGCGAGAGCACCCCTGTGATGTGCTCTGGCGCACATGATGCTGCGCTCTGGCACATGTGACATAACAGGTGAGTCACAATGGGCTGTGGTGGAGGGTGTGAGGTGGGGCAGCAGGCAGTGCTGCCCCAGTACGGCCTGGGCCAGCGGGGAGTGCACATGCAGCGAGGAGACTGGGCTGGATAAGGGCCGGGGCAGATATGCGGGCCCTCGGGGAAAGGGTCTGACCCTGTGCAGAGGGCCTGGTGCTCAGAGGAATGCTGAGCAGGGCAGGGCAGGCCATAGCTCTGCCAGCACCAGGGCTGGGCACTGGTCTTGCCGCCTCCCAGCGCCCTCGCCCCCTCTCCTGCCTGCCCCCAGATCCCTGTTGCTCCTGACCCCACTGCCCCTGCCCAGCCCCACTGAGCCCCCTTCTCTACCCTCTCCTGCACGCTCCATAGCTCTGGCTGCAGTGTTGTCCTTGATTGTGCTGGGCGTCATCCAGATGCCACTTGCACAGGGCAGCTGCTCCAGGACATGCCTCAGATGATGGAGCACTGGACCCAGCAGCTGAGCGAGGTGGTCAGGGGAGCCATGCTCTCCACTGACTTCCAGCAGTGCCTGTCCTGGGCCTTTGCTGAAGGCCTGGTCCTGCTCTTTTGTCTCTGCTGGCTGTGCTGGAAAAGGAGCCGTGAGACGGGAAGCAGCAGCAAGCATGGCATCTCCAGAAGCCTGGAGGAGGAGGAGGAGGAGGAGCCATTAGATACGGGCAGATTTCTGTATAAGAACCCGACGAGCAGGCAAATCCCCTTTTTGGTGAAAGAGCTGGTGGACAACCTTCTCTGTGTTTGCCAAATGCTCTCTGGCAATGGCTTCGTGCCGCGGCTGCAGTCAGCTCTCGAGGACGGCACCTTCCTAGAAGGCGACGATGCCCATCTTGTCTATCGCTTCTTTGTGCCCCTCAAGCCGCCCCCGGGCACTCCTTCCACCTCGAGCTGGGCACCAAAAGGGACATGCCGGTGAGGAACTCCTGCCTGCGTGTGGAACTGGAGTGCATGTGCACACAGGAGTATGAGATGCAGGGCATGCTCTGCTTCCTCCACCAGCCTGAGGACCTGCTGATGAACAGGCAGGAAGCCAGCCTCCTAGAAACCTTCTGCACTGGCTCGTACCTCGACGTGCAGAAGACTGCCTTCTGGCTCCAGCAGTTGATGATGATAGCCGGCGTTGTTGTGCCTCGGTTGGACAAATCCAGGCTCACGGTGCTGCCCTCATCACGCTTCTGCAAGATCAAGCTGACCAACCTCCTCGAGAGATCCCTCAGCATTGAGCTGGTCTTGGCAGTGCAGCTGGGCAACTCAGACGCTTTTGTGAGCCTGGAGTAGGCAGAGGCCCGTGTCAGCAGCAGTGCCGCGAATGGGCATCTAGTGCCCTTTCTGTTGGCTTGGGCATACGTATTCCACCTGCTCAATAAAATCCTTAGGGAATTGAGCACTCTTGTGCAATTTCTGTAGGATTCTAACATTGAACTTTTAGATGTCTCTCTGAAAAGGCTAGATTCCAGCCGTGGTGAGCATCTGGCTGAAGCCTGCTCTGGTCTGACAGCGCCCTTCAGCCCTCTGCTCCAGTGCTGCTGGCACCTGCCGTGACAGAGATGCAGGCCCCACTACTACTGGAAAAAGTGCTCCTGGGAAGCCGGCAGTGGGGAATACCAGCCTGCGACAAAACATCAGACGTCTGAAACACAATTATTCATGCTTTGACCACCTTTGGTATTTCCTTGCATGTTTGTAAAAGGACAGCTGCCCAAAGACTAGAAATGCAAGACGGCCTTAGTGCAACATCCTGGCCTCAAGGGACCAATGGAAAAACCACGGGAACTTCTGCACTGCTGCCTTGCTGGATTTTGACTCAGGAAGCAAGGCTTTCCCCCACCGCCACTCTCCCAGGCAGTAGCTGCTGCGACTTCCAGTCCGCACCGGCGGGGAGAAGCTGGGTGCGCTCCGTGGAAGGCCATTCTGCGAGCTGACCGTCTCAGAGCTCCTTCACAGCCCTGCCGGGCTCGCTGTAAGGCTGCCCATCCATTTAACCGAGCCCGGGAGCTGTGGGCCAGACAAGGAGCAAACAGGCACGCGGAAGCAGGCATCGGCGGGGGTCCAGAAGTGGGTGCCCCCTTTTGGAGGTCATCTCCAGACACGACCCTGCCCCTGCCTGCCCCTGCCCCAGCCCGCTTCAGCCTCAGCACGCCAACGCGGCTGCCGCGTGCCCCCTCAGAACCGCAAGTGCCGCTGTCAGGGAAACGCGCTCCAGGACGCTCTATAAAAGACTGCGGCCCTGGGCACTGAGGCGATCCGGGGACTCCACCACCGACGGGCTACGGAACTAGGGACTGGCGGGCCGCCGCCGCTGGGTCCGTGCTGGTGACTGTCTCTTGCAGCTCTATCCCTGTTGCTCACTAGGTTTCCTCCTTTCCTAGACTTCCAAGTACTGGCCTGAAGAGGCTGAAGAAACAGCACAGACAGTAGATGAACTCTCAAACCATGTGGGGGATTGTTGGCCGCGCTGGGGCAAGGCACGGGACCCACTTATTGAAGTTAACCTGGTATGGGATGGTAAAAGCCTTGTTGCAGCTGGCTAGTTTTGATAGTGCTGCGACAGCCAACCAGCTGTAAAAATACTGTTTAAGTCTCTCTGAAATACTTGATACCTTTATTTGCTTGTGGAGAACCTAAGAAACCTTTGGATTCACCCATACAGAAACATGTACCCAGGTCTGATCCCTGCCCAGCAGGAATACAAGTAGGTACCAACCCTGAATCCTGGAGTAGAGAGAGGGGAGGGGAGGCGAGGGGAAAGGGAGGCAGCAAGGGGAGACAGAGGGAGAAGGGGAGGGAGAGGTGAAGGGGCAGGGAGCGGATGCCCATGGGGAAGACCTTGCCTATCACCTGCTTGTGCACCTGAAACAGAAAGGAAGGGCAGAGGCGAGAGCACCCCTGTGATGTGCTCTGGCGCACATGATGCTGCGCTCTGGCACATGTGACATAACAGGTGAGTCACAATGGGCTGTGGTGGAGGGTGTGAGGCGGGGCAGCAGGCAGTGCTGCCCCAGTACGGCCTGGGCCAGCGGGGAGTGCACATGCAGCGAGGAGACTGGGCTGGATAAGGGCCGGGGCGGATATGCGGGCCCTCGGGGAAAGGGTCTGACCCTGTGCAGAGGGCCTGGTGCTCAGAGGAATGCTGAGCAGGGCAGGGCAGGCCATAGCTCTGCCAGCACCAGGGCAGGGCACTGGTCTTGCCGCCTCCCAGCGCCCTCGCCCCCTCTCCTGCCTGCCCCCAGATCCCTGTTGCTCCTGACCCCACTGCCCCCGCCCAGCCCCACTGAGCCCCCTTCTCTACCCTCTCCTGCACGCTCCATAGCTCTGGCTGCAGTGTTGTCCTTGATTGTGCTGGGCGTCATCCAGATGCCACTTGCACAGGGCAGCTGCTCCAGGACATGCCTCAGATGATGGAGCACTGGACCCAGCAGCTGAGCGAGGTGGTCAGGGGAGCCATGCTCTCCGCTGACTTCCAGCAGTGCCTGTCCTGGGCCTTTGCTGAAGGCCTGGTCCTGCTCTTTTGTCTCTGCTGGCTGTGCTGGAAAAGGAGCCGTGAGACGGGAAGCAGCAGCAAGCATGGCATCTCCAGAAGCCTGGAGGAGGAGGAGGAGGAGGAGCCATTAGATACGGGCAGATTTCTGTATAAGAACCCGACGAGCAGGCAAATCCCCTTTTTGGTGAAAGAGCTGGTGGACAACCTTCTCTGTGTTTGCCAAATGCTCTCTGGCAATGGCTTCGTGCCGCGGCTGCAGTCAGCTCTCGAGGACGGCACCTTCCTAGAAGGCGACGATGCCCATCTTGTCTATCGCTTCTTTGTGCCCCTCAAGCCGCCCCCTGGGCACTCCTTCCACCTCGAGCTGGGCACCAAAAGGCACATGCCGGTGAGGAACTCCTGCCTGCGTGTGGAACTGGAGTGCATGTGCACACAGGAGTATGAGATGCAGGGCATGCTCTGCTTCCTCCACCAGCCTGAGGACCTGCTGATGAACAGGCAGGAAGCCAGCCTCCTAGAAACCTTCTGCACTGGCTCGTACCTCGACGTGCAGAAGACTGCCTTCTGGCTCCAGCAGTTGATGATGATAGCCGGCGTTGTTGTGCCTCGGTTGGACAAATCCAGGCTCACGGTGCTGCCCTCATCACGCTTCTGCAAGATGAAGCTGACCAACCTCCTCGAGAGATCCCTCAGCATTGAGCTGGTCTTGGCAGTGCAGCTGGGCAACTCAGACGCTTTTGTGAGCCTGGAGTAGGCAGAGGCCCGTGTCAGCAGCAGTGCCGCGAATGGGCATCTAGTGCCCTTTCTGTTGGCTTGGGCATACGTATTCCACCTGCTCAATAAAATCCTTAGGGAATTGAGCACTCTTGTGCAATTTCTGTAGGATTCTAACATTTAACTTTTAGATGTCTCTCTGAAAAGGCTAGATTCCAGCCGTGGTGAGCATCTGGCTGAAGCCTGCTCTGGTCTGACAGCGCCCTTCAGCCCTCTGCACCAGTGCTCCTGGCACCTGCCGTGACAGAGATGCAGGCCCCACTACTACTGGAAAAAGTGCTCCTGGGAAGCCGGCAGTGGGGAATACCAGCCTGCGACAAAACATCAGACGTCTGAAAAACAATTATTCATGCTTTGACCACCTTTGGTATTTCCCTGCATGTTTGTAAAGGACAGCTGCCCAAAGACTAGAAATGCAACACGGCCTTAGTGCAACATCCTGGCCTCAAGGGACCGATGGAAAACCCACGGGAACTTCTGCACTGCTGCCTTGCTGGATTTTGGCTCAGGAAGCAAGGCTTTCCCCCACCGCCACTCTCCCAGGCAGTAGCTGCTGCAACTTCCAGTCCGCACCGGCGGGGAGAAGCTGGGTGCGCTCCGTGGAAGGCCATTCTGCGAGCTGACCGTCTCAGAGCTCCTTCACAGCCCTGCCGGGCTCGCTGTAAGGCTGCCCATCCATTTAACCGAGCCCGGGAGCTGTGGGCCAGACAAGGAGCAAACAGCCACGCGGAAGCAGGCATCGGCGGGGGTCCAGAAGTGGGTGCCTCCTTTTGGAGGTCATCTCCAGACACGACCCTGCCCCTGCCTGCCCCTGCCCCAGCCCGCTTCAGCCTCAGCGCGCCAACGCGGCTGCCGCGTGCCCCCTCAGAACCGCAAGTGCCGCTGTCAGGGAAACGCGCTCCAGGACGCTCTATAAAAGACTGCGGCCCTGGGCACTGAGGCGATCCGGGGACTCCACCACCGACGGGCTACGGAACTAGGGACTGGCGGGCCGCCGCCGCTGGGTCCGTGCTGGTGACTGTCTCTTGCAGCTCTATCCCTGTTGCTCACTAGGTTTCCTCCTTTCCTAGACTTCCAAGTACTGGCCTGAAGAGGCTGAAGAAACAGCACAGACAGTAGATGAACTCTCAAACCATATGGGGGATTGTTGGCCGCGCCGGGGCAAGGCACGGGACCCACTTATTGAAGTTAACCTGGTATGGGATGGTAAAACCCTTGTTGCAGCTGGCTAGTTTTGATAGTGCTGCGACAGCCAACCAGCTGTAAAAATACTGTTTAAGTCTCTCTGAAATACTTGATACCTTTATTTGCTTGTGGAGAACCTAAGAAACCTTTGGATTCACCCATACAGAAACATGTACCCAGGTCTGATCCCTGCCCAGCAGGAATACAAGTAGGTACCAACCCTGAATCCTGGAGTAGAGAGAGGGGAGGGGAGGCGAGGGGAAAGGGAGGCAGCAAGGGGAGACAGAGGAGAAGGGGAGGGAGAGGTGAAGGGGGAGGGAGCGGATGCCCATGGGGAAGACCTTGCCTATCACCTGCTTGTGCACCTGAAACAGAAAGGAAGGGCAGAGGCGAGAGCACCCCTGTGATGTGCTCTGGCGCACATGCTGCTGCGCTCTGGCACATGTGACATAACAGGTGAGTCACAATGGGCTGTGGTGGAGGGTGTGAGGCGGGGCAGCAGGCAGTGCTGCCCCAGTACGGCCTGGGCCAGCGGGGAGTGCACATGCAGCGAGGAGACTGGGCTGGATAAGGGCCGGGGCGGATATGCGGGCCCTCGGGGAAAGGGTCTGACCCTGTGCAGAGGGCCTGGTGCTCAGAGGAATGCTGAGCAGGGCAGGGCAGGCCATAGCTCTGCCAGCACCAGGGCTGGGCACTGGTCTTGCCGCCTCCCAGCGCCCTCGCCCCCTCTCCTGCCTGCCCCAGATCCCTGTTGCTCCTGACCCCACTGCCCCCGCCCAGCCCCACTGAGCCCCCTTCTCTACCCTCTCCTGCACGCTCCATAGCTCTGGCTGCAGTGTTGTCCTTGATTGTGCTGGGCGTCATCCAGATGCCACTTGCACAGGGCAGCTGCTCCAGGACATGCCTCAGATGATGGAGCACTGGACCCAGCAGCTGAGCGAGGTGGTCAGGGGAGCCATGCTCTCCACTGACTTCCAGCAGTGCCTGTCCTGGGCCTTTGCTGAAGGCCTGGTCCTGCTCTTTTGTCTCTGCTGGCTGTGCTGGAAAAGGAGCCGTGAGACGGGAAGCAGCAGCAAGCATGGCATCTCCAGAAGCCTGGAGGAGGAGGAGGAGGAGGAGCCATTAGATACGGGCAGATTTCTGTATAAGAACCCGACGAGCAGGCAAATCCCCTTTTTGGTGAAAGAGCTGGTGGACAACCTTCTCTGTGTTTGCCAAATGCTCTCTGGCAATGGCTTCGTGCCGCGGCTGCAGTCAGCTCTCGAGGACGGCACCTTCCTAGAAGGCGACGATGCCCATCTTGTCTATCGCTTCTTTGTGCCCCTCAAGCCGCCCCCTGGGCACTCCTTCCACCTCGAGCTGGGCACCAAAAGGCACATGCCGGTGAGGAACTCCTGCCTGCGTGTGGAACTGGAGTGCATGTGCACACAGGAGTATGAGATGCAGGGCATGCTCTGCTTCCTCCACCAGCCTGAGGACCTGCTGATGAACAGGCAGGAAGCCAGCCTCCTAGAAACCTTCTGCACTGGCTCGTACCTCGACGTGCAGAAGACTGCCTTCTGGCTCCAGCAGTTGATGATGATAGCCGGCGTTGTTGTGCCTCGGTTGGACAAATCCAGGCTCACGGTGCTGCCCTCATCACGCTTCTGCAAGATGAAGCTGACCAACCTCCTCGAGAGATCCCTCAGCATTGAGCTGGTCTTGGCAGTGCAGCTGGGCAACTCAGACGCTTTTGTGAGCCTGGAGTAGGCAGAGGCCCGTGTCAGCAGCAGTGCCGCGAATGGGCATCTAGTGCCCTTTCTGTTGGCTTGGGCATACGTATTCCACCTGCTCAATAAAATCCTTAGGGAATTGAGCACTCTTGTGCAATTTCTGTAGGATTCTAACATTTAACTTTTAGATGTCTCTCTGAAAAGGCTAGATTCCAGCCGTGGTGAGCATCTGGCTGAAGCCTGCTCTGGTCTGACAGCGCCCTTCAGCCCTCTGCACCAGTGCTCCTGGCACCTGCCGTGACAGAGATGCAGGCCCCACTACTACTGGAAAAAGTGCTCCTGGGAAGCCGGCAGTGGGGAATACCAGCCTGCGACAAAACATCAGACGTCCGAAACACAATTATTCATGCTTTGACCACCTTTGGTATTTCCCTCCATGTTTGTAAAGGACAGCTGCCCAAAGACTAGAAATGCAACACGGCCTTAGTGCAACATCCTGGCCTCAAGGGACCGATGGAAAACCCACGGGAACTTCTGCACTGCTGCCTTGCTGGATTTTGGCTCAGGAAGCAAGGCTTTCCCCCACCGCCACTCTCCCAGGCAGTAGCTGCTGCGACTTCCAGTCCGCACCGGCGGGGAGAAGCTGGGTGCGCTCCGTGGAAGGCCATTCTGCGAGCTGACCGTCTCAGAGCTCCTTCACAGCCCTGCCGGGCTCGCTGTAAGGCTGCCTGGCCATTTAACCGAGCCCGGGAGCTGTGGGCCAGACAAGGAGCAAACAGCCACGCGGAAGCAGGCATCGGCGGGGGTCCAGAAGTGGGTGCCTCCTTTTGGAGGTCATCTCCAGACACGACCCTGCCCCTGCCTGCCCCTGCCCCAGCCCGCTTCAGCCTCAGCACGCCAACGCGGCTGCCGCGTGCCCCCTCAGAACCGCGAGTGCCGCTGTCAGGGAAACGCGCTCCAGGACGCTCTATAAAAGACTGCGGCCCCGGGCACTGAGGCGATCCGGGGACTCCACCACCGACGGGCTACGGAACTAGGGACTGGCGGGCCGCCGCCGCTGGGTCCGTGCTGGTGACTGTCTCTTGCAGCTCTATCCCTGTTGCTCACTAGGTTTCCTCCTTTCCTAGACTTCCAAGTACTGGCCTGAAGAGGCTGAAGAAACAGCACAGACAGTAGATGAACTCTCAAACCATGTGGGGGATTGTTGGCCGCGCTGGGGCAAGGCACGGGACCCACTTATTGAAGTTAACCTGGTATGGGATGGTAAAACCCTTGTTGCAGCTGGCTAGTTTTGATAGTGCAGCGACAGCCAACCAGCTGTAAAAATACTGTTTAAGTCTCTCTGAAATACTTGATACCTTTATTTGCTTGTGGAGAACCTAAGAAACCTTTGGATTCACCCATACAGAAACATGTACCCAGGTCTGATCCCTGCCCAGCAGGAATACAAGTAGGTACCAACCCTGTACCCTGGGGTAGAGAGAGGGGAGGGGAGGCGAGGGGAAAGGGAGGCAGCAAGGGGAGACAGAGGGAGAAGGGGAGAGAGAGGTGAAGGGGGAGGGAGCGGATGCCCATGGGGAAGACCTTGTCTATCACCTGCTTGTGCACCTGAAACAGAAAGGAAGGGCAGAGGCGAGAGCACCCCTGTGATGTGCTCTGGCGCACATGATGCTGCGCTCTGGCACATGTGACATAACAGGTGAGTCACAATGGGCTGTGGTGGAGGGTGTGAGGCGGGGCAGCAGGCAGTGCTGCCCCAGTACGGCCTGGGCCAGCGGGGAGTGCACATGCAGCGAGGAGACTGGGCTGGATAAGGGCCGGGGCGGATATGCGGGCCCTCGGGGAAAGGGTCTGACCCTGTGCAGAGGGCCTGGTGCTCAGAGGAATGCTGAGCAGGGCAGGGCAGGCCATAGCTCTGCCAGCACCAGGGCAGGGCACTGGTCTTGCCGCCTCCCAGCGCCCTCGCCCCCTCTCCTGCCTGCCCCCAGATCCCTGTTGCTCCTGACCCCACTGCCCCCGCCCAGCCCCACTGAGCCCCCTTCTCTACCCTCTCCTATACGCTCCGTAGCTCCAGCTGCACTGTTGTCCTTGATTGTGCTGGGCATCATCCAGACGCCACTTGCACAGGGCAGCTGCTCCAGGAGATGCCTCAGATGATGGAGCAGAGGACCCAGCAGCTGAGCGAGGTGGTCAGGGGAGCCATGCTCTCCACTGACTTCCAGCAGTGCCTGTCCTGGGCCTTTGCTGAAGGCCTGGTCCTGCTCTTTTGTCTCTGCTGGCTGTGCTGGAAAAGGAGCCGTGAGACGGGAAGCAGCAGCAAGCATGGCATCTCCAGAAGCCTGGAGGAGGAGGAGGCAGAGGCGGAGGAGGAGGAGGAGCCATTATATACGGGCAGATTTCTGTATAAGAACCCGACGAGCAGGCAAATAGCCATCGTGGTGAAAGAGCTGGTGGACAACCTTCTCTGTGTTTGCCATTTGCTCTCCGACAATGGCTTCGTGCCGCGGCTGCAGTCAGCTCTCGAGGACGGCACCTTCCTAGAAGGCGACGATGCCCATCTTGTCTATCGCTTCTTTGTGCCCCTCAAGCCGCCCCCTGGGCACTCCTTCCACCTCGAGCTGGGCACCAAAAGGGACATGCCGGTGAGGAACTCCTGCCTGCGTGTGGAACTGGAGTGCATGTGCACACGGGAGTATGAGATGCAGGGCATGCTCTGCTTCCTCCACCAGCCTGAGGACCTGCTGATGAACAGGCAGGAAGCCAGCCTCCTAGAAACCTTCTGCACTGGCTCGTACCTCGACGTGCAGAAGACTGCCTTCTGGCTCCAGCAGTTGATGATGATAGCCGGCTTTGTTGTGCCTCGGTTGGACAAAATCAGGCTCACGGTGCTGCCCTCATCACGCTTCTGCAAGATGAAGCTGACCAACCTCCTCGAGAGATCCCTCAGCATTGAGCTGGTCTTGGCAGTGCAGCTGGGCAACTCAGACGCTTTTGTGAGCCTGGAGTAGGTAGAGGCCCGTGTCAGCAGCAGTGCCGCGAATGGGCATCTAGTGCCCTTTCTGTTGGCTTGGGCATACGTATTCCACCTGCTCAATAAAATCCTTAGGGAATTGAGCACTCTTGTGCAATTTCTGTAGGATTCTAACATTTAACTTTTAGATGTCTCTCTGAAAAGGCTAGATTCCAGCCGTGGTGAGCATCTGGCTGAAGCCTGCTCTGGTCTGACAGCGCCCTTCAGCCCTCTGCACCAGTGCTGCTGGCACCTACCGTGACAGAGATGCAGGCCCCACTACTACTGGAAAAAGTGCTCCTGGGAAGCCGGCAGTGGGGAATACCAGCCTGCGACAAAACATCAGACGTCTGAAACACAATTATTCACGCTTTGACCACCTTTGGTATTTCCCTGCATGTTTGTAAAGGACAGCTGCCCAAAGACTAGAAATGCAACACGGCCTTAGTGCAACATCCTGGCCTCAAGGGACCGATGGAAAACCCACGGGAACTTCTGCCCTGCTGCCTTGCTGGATTTTGACTCAGGAAGCAAGGCTTTCCCCCACCGCCACTCTCCCAGGCAGTAGCTGCTGCGACTTCCAGTCCGCACCGGCGGGGAGAAGCTGGGTGCGCTCCGTGGAAGGCCATTCTGCGAGCTCACCGTACCAGAGCTCCTTCACAGCCCTGCCGGGCTCGCTGTAAGGCTGCCCATCCATTTAACCGAGCCCGGGAGCTGTGGGCCAGACAAGGAGCAAACAGCCACGCGGAAGCAGGCATCGGCGGGGGTCCAGAAGTGGGTGCCTCCTTTTGGAGGTCATCTCCAGACACGACCCTGCCCCTGCCTGCCCCTGCCCCAGCCCGCTTCAGCCTCAGCGCGCCAACGCGGCTGCCGCGTGCCCCCTCAGAACCGCGAGTGCCGCTGTCAGGGAAACGCGCTCCAGGACGCTCTATAAAAGACTGCGGCCCCGGGCACTGAGGCGATCCGGGGACTCCACCACCAACGGGCTACGGAACTAGGGACTGGCGGGCCGCCGCCGCTGGGTCCGTGCTGGTGATTGTCTCTTGCAGCTCTATCCCTGTTGCTCGCTAGGTTTCCTCCTTTCCTAGACTTCCTTCTCCTTTTTGTCGCACTTTTCTTATCAACACTCTGCCCCCATAAACGTTCCTAATTGGCGGCAGGTGAGCTCATTTGCGTCTGCACCTCCCTGCGGGTGTCGCACCGGATCTGCCTGACTCGGGCTGTCCCGGGCCGGAACGTTACAGTGGCGGAACGGGAGCCGAGAGCGCCGCGTTGCGCCCGTCCCAAGTGAGGTGTGGGGCGCTGGGGCTGGGCGGGCGGTGGGGGCGCTGCAGTCAACCCGCAACGAATTACTCTCTCATATGGGGCGTCCCCAGTTCCTGACAAGCTATTGACATTCAGCTACAGGGGGAAATCCAAGCCGTGTCCCGGGGCGAAAGGGCTATTGCCGCATTAGAAGGGATAGTGACCCCTAATTGCAAATCCCAGGGAAAGAAAACGTGGACTTGGGGAGAAGTTGCTCAAGAATCAAGAAGTTACAGATGAAAATACGGCCGTGTCACTGCTCTGCTCCAGGAAACTTTCCTGATTGGTGGCATTTGACCTCATTTGAGTCTTCATGTCACTGCAGGTATCAAGCCGAGTCTCCACGGCTCAGGCTGTCCCAGACCAGAACATGCTCTCTGTGGAAAGGGCTTCCCTGACATCGTGCACACTGGTCCCTGAGCACAGGTGTCCCCAAGGAGCGTGGCAGCCACCTCTCCACAGGGAATTAGAGAAAGCAGCCTTGCCCCAAGAACTCAGCGTGGCGAAGGGCCCAGAGCAACCCACTGTGCTGCCTGTCACACCTGCCAAAAGGAAGCTGTAATGAAAACAAGTGACTTTCAACAAAGCCTGTGCGTTCACTTGGAAATAATGAGAACAAGCACAAAGCAGCCAAGGAGTCCTTCTCAGGCTGTGTGTTGCTGCTCCCTATGGTCACACTTTCACCAGTCTCCCCTAGAATGCTCGTTCTGGCTCCTCGCTTGCCTCCTCCACTGGGATTCCCTTCAGATTCACAGTATTAAACATGCCCTCTTACCAGCACTGATAACAAGCCATGAGTTGTGCCCCCGTTTCAGCAGTAAGAGGAGGCCACTTGCATTGGTCTTGGAGGATCAGAGATACTAATCTGAGGGTGCTTTTGCTGTTTGCCATGCTCTGAGGTGATTTTTCTAAAATTGTTCTGATTATTCATAAGCCAGGCACTCACATCTTTTGCATGCAGTAGTTTATTTCTTCTGCTTAACAGAAGCTGATGGTTACATAGAGAAAGGCCTTTTTTAGTGAATCATGCAGAGCACTGAAGACACAATTTGCTGGTGAGAAATCCTGGAGTTAATGTGACCTGACAACAGAAAATTTGGTTCTTCATGTCTAGTTCCCAAAGACTTGCCAACCGGAAAGCTACAATTTATGACTAGTGTCACTGCAATCCAGTTTTTTGAAGGAAAAAAAAAAGATTGTTGATTTACAAGAAAACTCTAATTTATGTATTATCAAAGGATGGTGTTCCTGAGCTGGAAAAAGTTCTGACCTGCACAGAGAGAGCACTTTCCAGACCTATGGCACTATTTCAGTTACAAAGAAAGGAGTGACATGAGCAGGCTGTAATTTCCCTGCAGAACTTGTGTGGGAGTTCAGCTGCGTGCGTGCATGTGTGTGTGTGAGAAAGAGAAAGGGATAAGCCGAGAAAGGAAGAAACTTGCTGCACTATGCATTAATTTTAGTGTATGTAGGCAGAGTACATGCCAGAATTTTCTCTCTTGGGAGCCTAGAGTTAGGCCTTAGTTTTGTGTTGAGGTACTTATGTAGAAGCGCTCCAAATGCATTCCCAGTGTGCCCACTGCCTGCTACTTCAATTATGGTCATATTAAAACACAGCATTCATGGTTCTGAATGACTTGGGGTAGTAGGAGCATGTATTGCAGTTGTTCACCCTGAATTTCACCGAACTCCTTTTTTTCTGACGACTCCTTTCTGTTGCTACCAGAAAACTTGCTGCCCAGTAAAACCAGGAAACAATCAATCTTTTACCCCTCAACAATTCAGAAGATATATTTGATTTACTTGATACTAGCCAAGAAAAGGAATCTTATGAGGGCATCAGCTCCCTTAACACCTCAAGCCTGGCTCTTTCTCCATATAGGATAGGGCAGTTTAGACTTGGTTGCTACCTTCTCTTGATAAAGCAGTTATTCCTGAGAAGTACTGAGCACCACCTAGCAGAGAGGAAGCCCACTGATACCCTCTCTACTCATATCTTCTGGCTGTAAAACTTGAGGCAGCAAGGAGAAACCCACAGAGGAATGAGACATACTTTTGGTAGGTGACAATGGCTTACGTTGGCTTCTGACAGGACTGAGTTCAGCACTCAGTCTAATTGGGCTCATAAAATCCCAATGGTGGTGGGGTTTGCAGAAGTGCTCTTGTTCTCGTTCAGGAGCTGTGAGGTTTCCAGAGCTGCCAGCATTTAGTGGGATCTGGCTCTGAAGGTGGGTGCTCAGAAATACTGAGAATTAGACATCTTTCATTGAAAAGCCCACATGTTGCTTCAGAAACTGAGTGCTGGGGCCAGGGGACTACCATTGCTATCTGGGCAGGGGTCCCACTGGCCAGCTCCAGCTTTCATGTGCCCAAGCGGCAGCTTGTGCTCCAACTCTCCTCTGCTGCTCTGACACACCGAGCACTCCCAAACCCTCCTGCCAAGCCCCATTTAATGTACAAGAGACTTGACTTTTATGAAAATTGTCATAATTTTATCCACAAGCTCTAAAGTTAAAAAAAAATAAAAAGCCCCATCCAAAGCTTTCAGCCTGACAGCTTCTCCTGAAATGACAGATCCTCCATGTGCCACATATCTAACACCCCAGGTGTATCTTTATACATCTCTTGTCGCCTCCTCTCAAGCTCACAAGACCCAGACCCTGGTACTTTCACGGCTATCATTTTGCCAGCCCCCATCTTCAACGCTATCTCTAGCGCAGGGCCATACTGATTATTTCTTTGATTCTGCTGCATGCTAAGAATCATTTGCTCTTTTCTCTCTTACTATTTCTGATCTGGCACCACCAGCTTCATGAAGAGCACTTAGATGTACACTTAAGACAAGCCAACATGTAGTATCCTGAAAGAAGATGATTTTCCAGATCAAGGTCCACTTTGTGAATACTGTTCTTAAATAGCCCAATCTTTTATAAGGAATGGGATGCTTAAATGTTCCACTTCCTAAATGTTTCTCCAGGGCATAATTAGACAGCTTAGTGTCTTGCACCTTGATGTTGACACCTTGGATGTACTGAATGAAGGGTGTTCCTGCACCGCTCTGCTGCTTGTTGCTTCCTGTGTCCTGGAGTTATTCCCTTCTCTGTGGGAGGTGATAGCCCACCCTGTCACATGCCCAATTTTCCAAACAACATGAAAAAGCAGCAAAGACCCAGATATATAAGGATCTCCATGCTGTCCAGGATGTTTCATTTAGCAGTTCCTCCAGGAAAGTCTGCAACTGTTTAGCAGCTCCATTCCTGCTATTTTTGCAGAGGGGAAAACAAAATGGATCCAGAAAGGAGGAGTTTCCTTATTCTTCAGAAGCATACACTTGCTATCATAGCCTGCATTGTGGATATCAAGTAGCCCTGGTCCCCTAGCCAACTTTTTATTCTGGTTCATCCAATTCTGAGCCACCTCAAAATATTGTGCCTACATACATGCACACTTATTTGTGTAGGACTATACACATAGGTAAGACTTAAGCCCTGCAGCATCTCAATGCTAGTCTCCTTTACAAAGGAAAAAGTAGGGCAGAGTTATGTCATTTGTCATGATCATGAAGGGAATCCACAACAGACCAGAGACTGAAGGATTATCTCCAACCTGCCCCTGTACAGTTACCCCATTAGTTCACTTCTTATTGCTTTTCCTAGGGATACTGAGTGTTTCATGATAGCAACAAACAAAAATCTTCTGTGGTACATTTCTGCCTTTATGATGGTTGTTTGTTTACCACACCTTGTCAATATTCTCCTTCTTCTCTATTTTCTTCACAAACATTACTTTTTAAAAGGTGCCACATGTTCCTTCACCCTTAAAATTCAGCTCAAATGTAATCAAACCATAGCCCCAGATGACTTAAAAATCTCATTTATTTTTCTGAAGTCTATATATAAGATAGAGCTAGGAGGGAAGATGGAGCACTTCAGTTTTTTTTAAGAACCAGTGTCAAAACAATCCTATCAGCCCATGGCGCTAAATACTTGAATTACTGTTTCTTTATTTCAAGAGACAAAACATCAATTGTCATAACAGAAACATCTATCAGAAAAGGCATTATTGCCATATGATTAACAGCTGTCCTGACAAAACTCAGAGTTCAACATATATGCAGGACTATATTTTGAAAACATCATCAGAAGGAAATGAGTGAAGAAGGAGAAAGGAATATTTGGTACCTTCACTACTGCTGCAGGGTTGGTATGGAAATTAAGTACTCTTTCTGGAACGATAGCCCACACTATGGGATTATAGCAACAGATGCCTGAATTAGCCAGTATGATTCTTAAAATATTCTCAAAAATTCTGCCTCTAAAGCCCCACCATTTTAGTGTCTTAAATATAATTACTGAAGCAGGCTGTGCAGATACAGGTCAGCTATTTGCTGACTGTCAGAGCTGAGTGTTGTAAGTGAGAACACAAAAGCAGAGCTAATTTTGTGCTAGAAGAGTTTCTAAGATTTGTATACATAGAAACAGACATTTTTATCAGCAGTGTAGTAAGATTTTTTATTTTTCCCAGGAAAAGCTCTGTACACAGTCCAATATCACTCTGCTACAAAATTAGCTCTGGGCAAAACTATTCCAAGGGTTGAAGACCAACCTAGCCCCTATTATGCTCTGAATTCCCCTTTTTCTTAATTTTTTCCTGGCTGCTATTGATATGTAAATACCTTGACAAAATTCAGGCTTAGTTATGCTAGTAGCCATTGGCCAAACTTTGATGCAGCTACTGGTAATTCTGCTCCTTGCTACAAGCAAGTCTTGTGCAGGCCTCCATTTTCCACAGCTAGTCACCCAACCTGAAATACGCTAAGGCAGCATGTCTGTCAGACAGTCTAAGCACTTGTCCTCTCTAAGTGAGGCCCTGGAGGTATTTCAAGAGGGACTTTCTGAAACTGAGACACCTTCCATGACTACTGACTTTGCAAGTTTACTCCATTGTAATCCCACCCCTCTGCCCTCCCTTAATGTAACTGTGGTGCTTTTTTGAGGTCAAATCATTTAATGCCCAACATGAACACTGTCATATTTGGAGGGAGCATATCCCTTGCATCTCCATTGAAACATCTGGTTTTTTGAAATGTATGCCCAGTAGGTGGTGAAAAAGATGCCACTGGTCTGTAAAAAGGACAGTAATCCAGAAACTAACACTGCATCCCCTCAGCTCCATGACTGTGGTGAAGTCTGTGCAGAAATCACAGTGAAAAGAAGAAGCTGGATTGCTGGCCTGGGACTGAAAATATCAAGGTTCAGTTTTTCCTCATTAAAATGAAGCTACCATACTGTTGTATCTCACACTGACATTTATAGGAAATGTTATTAATTGTAAGACATCCCCATACAACACTGATGGGGATGTTTCAGATCACTATCAAAACTTTGGAAATCAATATAACTCAGGTCAATGCCATCCTGAGCGGGCACCTGAACAATTATTCAATCCTCTTGATAAATTTCCATGGAAAAAGATTAGTAATAATCAGTTATGGGCACATATATGAGACCTAAGTGTTTAAATATTTGCAGGAATTTGTAGTTAATATGCCTAGGCTGATTAAATGTGGCAAAGGCAGACCTGGCTGAGCTCTGCAGCCAGGGAAGGGAACTGGAAGGATGTGAAGGATGGGAGTTTTTAATAACATAAACTCAATTCTAATCAAAGTCCTGTCGGAGCAGAAACCTGCAATAACTTACACAGTGTTCTAACACAACACTGTCTAGTGCTGGAGATTTCTGGGCCAGTGTTGTGAACCATTCTACTGGTGTAGCTAGATCTGGAGGACAGTGGTGAAAAGGGCTCCTACCCACTCCAGCCCTGGCTCTGAGACATGAGATCCATCCCTATCTTCTTAGCAATGCATTGCCTTCACCCGCAGGTGAGTTCAGCTCCCCAGCACTGTGGCTTCAGATCCATGGTGATGCAGCCCTGGCAAGATCTCACTGGCACGGGGGGAGAAGCAACAGCAGCACCACAGGAGGAACAAAGGACCTCCACACAAGTGAAGGTGCCAAAGCAGACCAGTACATGGAAATGTCTAGAGTCTGAGCGCACTGGGGAGGGAACAGCTGTGGAAACAGCAGGCCATTATCCTCACTTACCATAGGGGAAAGTGAGGTACCAATGTTATATCACATTGCATCATCCTCAGCATTCCTGAATCCCAAAGTTCAGACCTGGCTGGAGAGCATCAACGAACTACCTGCAGCCTGCACCAGTCCTGGTGAACCAAACACAGCTCTACATTCCAACCATTTCAGGAAAAATATCTTTCTGGAAAAGAAGCTGTCAATGTAACCAAAGCTACAGCCTTGCTGAAGAGGAACTGGAGCTCCTTTTGTCTCTGACACATGGCAAGTTAGACAGAGTGGTTAGGAAGAGCACTTCAAGCATTAAAAATCTGCAAAGCTCTGGCACCCCGGGCACACAACTGAACCCCAGGACCTTGCTTCCTCTCTTTAACCAACAGAGCTAAGTGTATGTTGATCATTTGTGGCTGTAAAAATCCTTTCTTCGCTGAAAGCCAGAAGCCTTTCCTGTCTTGCACTTTCATTAGAGTTCAGAAATCAACCAACCAGCTCTGAAAGTGGCTGCTGGGCACACAGATTTGTGAGCTCTGCATTAACTTCCCTCTTTGCACCTCTGTTACTTGGGGATAAGATGCATCTTTTTTCTAAGAGTGACAAGATCTTTAGTCCCTGCGGGAAACTGTTTCATACAGGTCCTTACACTGCCATTGCCTCTCCTGTCACACCGACAGATGAGGATCAGCTTCCCAGCAGGAAAGTGGGCAATGACCTTGATAGATCGTAGCCTCGGGTGTGTTATCAAGGAGCTGGAAATGTGAAACAAATGGTGGAGACTCATAGCAGAGTACAAGCTTCCCTGCTCTAGGCTCTGTCTCACACCCAGCACAACAAAGTACATGGCAGCTCCTGACCGAATCCAGTGGGAAGAGGTCTTTTTTTTCCAGTATCCGCAATGATCAATGAGGAACCAGCACAGAACCCCCACAGTTCCTGCTGCAGAAAGCAGAGTAGGCACCAGTGAATTGGATTGCCAAGAACTGTCGGTTTTTACACAGGTTCGTGCAAGATGCCGACTGCTCTTAGCAGCATGGAAAAGAAATTAGAAGTAGGTAAAAAAGACCTTTTTGTTTAGCTGGAGGATAAATAATAGATGAAAATGTTTAAAATATTAGCACATTGCTGCAGCTCAGACACACAAGTGGGCTCCTGCAGCTTAACACATGGCAGAGTTGTCACCTGAGCGGTGGTGACTGAGTGTGTTGGTGGATGATTGCCAAGAGAAAAGCGTGGTCCCAAAGTCAATTATTATGAATGATCTGTGGTAGCCCATTGCTGTTCCCCCAGTGTCAAGCTCTTGGCTGATCTTGAGAGCTGGCTGGGAAGAGCAGCTAACCTGGCCACATGGCAGTGTGACATGGCTAGATACGATGTCCCATTACCTGTGTCTATCAGCAACTTGGTCTTGGAGAGGTGGAGCTGTTTGCCAGGGCAGCTTCTAGTGGGTTTGAGGGGTTTTTAAGCTCACAATAGTATATACAGACTTTCCTGGAATATTAAAATACCTTTTCAGCGTTGAGGCATTGCAGAGGGTGCTTAGATATTTGATAGGGCCACAACATGCTCACTGTTGTATAGGAAAAAGAGAAAGCAGGCAGCAGCCCCTGCCTATTGTGGCTGATTCCTACCCTTTGTCATCAAAATGCTGCTGAACTTACTCCCCTTGTAAGGAAGCCGATCATTATCAGGTCAACAATGGCAGAGATGAGGGTGAGCTCAGAACAACTGATGGAGATCCAATCCAAATTGCCAATTGCCAAGTGCTTTCTCCACCCAAGATGCACCTGCATGCTCTGCAGCAAGTTACTGGTGTCACCTTGGCAGGTGTCACAGCTGTCTGGGAAGGCAGCACTGCCCACACCACTGATTCCAGCCAGATGGACCCTTTCTGGGCTTGCACTGATTTTCTGCAGCTCTTTCTTTTACAAGAAGTGAGCAGAACAAGCCAGCTTCTCCTTCAGAATCATGTGTTGATGTGTTGTCTTGTCATTATTTTTTCTTTAATTAAAGGTATTAAAAGATGGCTGGATCCATGCATTTGGCTGGAGCTACTAGGAGAGGAAGAGCAGACTGGAGACCTGCCTCTCTGTGGAGTGGTCTGTGCCTGCAACAGCAGTCTCAGACATGCACCAAGGAGAGGCCAGCCCCAGTAGGCTGCACAGACCTGCAGTAGTTATTTTCCACATTGTAATAAGGATGCAAATAAAAATGTCCTTGTTGACATATAATTGCTGTAACTGATCTCAAGGCTGAACTCCTTCCATTTAAAAGCCATTTAGCTCAGAGCTTTGCTATCAAAATTGTTATCAATGTTAACTTGCCTGACACATCATACCTGTGTGCATTTTTCTTGTGTGCATGTGGGTATGTGCATTAAAAAAAACCACCCAGGACAGCAGATAACCAAAGTTTTCAAATATGCATAAACTCTGTAAATCTTTTTCTTGCAGAGCAGGAACAGGAGGGAATCTCCTACTCCTGGTGACGCAGCTGAGCTAACCCCAACCCTCTGCTGCAAACGCCCACAGCTAAACATGAGTTTATGGCTGACTTGTTCCCTCACCTTGCCAGGCAGCTTGTGACCACACTCCCATCTGCACAGACTCATTGCCAGCAGGGTTTACGTGTACTTATCTGAGCTGAGCTTGGCTGTGTTCACCTGAATGCCAGTCACAGAAGTAACTCCCTTGAAGACCTTGGCATTCTTAGCTGAGTGCCAGCCTCCTAAATTTACCTACATAAATAGTATTTATTCATAATATGCACATCTATGAATAAAACAGGCTGTCTGGAGAATGCAGGCTTTGGAGTTTACCTGCGAGTTGAGTCACGACTCAAAGAGCACGTACAGACCTTGCAAAATTATGTATCCTGTAAGCGCATTGAAGTGGCCAGAGAAGGGAAAAACAGCTGTGAATGTTTTTCTCTCTGCTCTTCTCACTTTGGGACTAAGTCTATAAAATAATAATACGCCTTTCTAGTAGTATTATTTGTCTCTGATTTTCTGTAGAGAATTGTGTAACAGCAACAGTCCTTTTAGCATTCAGCACTCATTTTTTTGCTTTGTGCTTTCTCCCTTGTTCCTTTTGCTTAATAAAAGAATGAATTTTGCATGTTAGATGCCTGACAGCCCAGGAGACTTGGTTGTGTTCTGTTTAGCCATTAAGTAGGAAAACATGGGACTTGCCTATGTGATAGCCCCTTTGCAATATGCCTGCTCTGTCCATATATTAGGAAGTGAGAAAATTCAGATCACACTAAGCCAGTGATGCTGATGAGAACCTAATAGAGCAAGAGGGACTGAAAGCTGTCACTGCCAGGGGGCAGTTAGTTACCAGACAGTCACATTTGCAAGGTCTAGGAGGTGAATAGGTTGAAAAGTGCTGTGTGCAAGGACTGTTTTCCAGACGTATTGGCTCAGAGCCTTGTATAAGGAGTTGCAACCTGGAGTTGCAACATATCCCAACTATTAAACAGTATTTCCTCACCTGCATTTCTTATCATCTCACTTTTATTATCTGCAGGCAAAAAATTTGCCCTGCAGAGCATCTGGAAGGTGCCTGTCCAGAAGGAAAGATGATGTCTCCTCCCTAGAGTAGGGAAGGAGGAGCTGATGCAATGCCTTGCTCTGCTCTGGTGTCACAGGGCCCCCAGCTCAGTGCATAAAGCTGGGCAGCAGGAGCCACAGGAGCAAAACACACATTAGTCCTTGCTTTCTCTTTCTGTCCTTAACTCACTGCCATGTAGAGTGCAGCTCCGGTGGCCTGGCTGCATCCAGGCTACAGTTCAGTGTTACAGGGGAGCGATCATCAGCAAGTGCAATACTTCATTAGCACCAGTGGCTGGAGAGCCCAGGCCAGTGAAGATATTACACACAGTGATGGTCCCTGCACAAGGGCCAAAGACTGGGAACAGACAGTCTTGGAAACCTTTGCAAATAGTTGCTGCCTTGGTCAGCACAGAGAGATGCAACATTTCCCCTGCAGTGAATAATCATGGGATTTGAGTCCCAGGGTAGCAGGTCTGGCTGTCCAGAGCAGCAGCCGCAGCAGAAATGAGCAGCACTTCCATTTAATCCGGTTACACGCCTGCAGAATGTCACAACTGCGTCAGAAATTTAGTGAGGATTTACTCCTCTCCCTCCTCCTTTTGGTAACGTTATGGAATTAAATATTTTTATTTTCAGAGCTGAGAGAGGAAAAAGGGAAATTCTTACACCTTCTCAAGGGAATGGTGGTGTTTACTGAAACTTCTGACACAGCCACTAGATGCCCCTGTTTTCTGACGAGTGCTCCAGAGCAGGGCATGTACCGGGTGCTGCAGCCAGGACCTGAACTTGGTAGTACTTGGTCTACGTAGATATCCTGACTGCTCCAGCCTCTTCCTCCCTAATGACCTTTGAATTAGTTGGGACTGTCCTTCTGCATGTGGCAATTAGGAGAGACAGTGCTGCTTAGTAACGGGAATGGTGGTGTCCACCTGCCTTTTCTGTTTAGGTTTTGTGGTGGCTCTGGAAGATGTGATGCAAAGCTCAGTCACGAGCGGTCGTGCATCTGGGCATGGCTGCCTGGACCCACACACCCTGTCCCTGTGACCATACAGTCCATTGCACTGTCCCACCCCTGGAGCAGCACTCTCAGCCCCCACTGACGCTCAGGGGTGAATCAATCCATACCAGAAAAGTCAGTCTCCAGGCAAAGCCATTAACCCAAGCAGAAACATTTCCTTAATTAATTCTGAAGAGTGAATGTTTTGTACAGGTCCAGAAAGGAGACTGATACCACTCAAATGGAATCTGGCGCTTGGTCAACGTGAGGGAGCTTTTGTGGCTGCTGAAATAGTTGTGCCTCCAGAAAATAAATGCTTGCACCACATCCTTCCAATCCCAGAGAAGGTAGGCAGCAATGGTCAGCATAGAAAATCACATACAACATTTGCTCCTTCTGAAGGGATCACTCCCCTAAAATTATCTTGACTTAAGCAAGGATTTATTTGAGGGTCTCCTGGTTTAAGAACAGCAAATGTTCCTGCTCCAGTGATATCCTGGCCAGGCTTTGTAGGGTGTGCACCAGCACGTTTTCTCTTACCAAAGTCAGCACCAGGTTCTGAGGTAACAGTGCATGGTGAATATTATGGTCAGATACCCAACTCAGAAATCCTATAAGATACAGAGTGGTGGTTTATGGATTTGGTGCAACAAGAACTTGTTTTTGTCTGGGCATTCAGCCTCACAAGGGGAATGTTAAGAGATCTCCTTGCTTGAGGTTTTTACTTAGAGAGCTGAGTAAAATCCTGGGAAACCTTCAGAAGAGAACAAAAGTGGGCTTTCAGAATGAGAACACCTATGAAGGGCTTCTGCTACTTAATTCTTCCTGTTTTCAGGAGCAAGGTGCCTAATTAGCACTACTGAATGTGATGGCGGCTCAGAGCTCTGAGTCATCTGGGAAGATGTACTTTTTTAGTTGAGGCTGCTAGAGAAGCTAAGAGCAGCTCAGAGGAAGAAGCACTAGAAATTCCTAGTAACCTAGTATCACAAATACTACTGGGGTCCAAAATACCTTTTCAGATGTTTAGAAACCAGTAGTTACTCACCCACTGCGACTAAAAGTGTCCCTCTGCTTCCCTCTAGAAGCTCTGGATCATGGTGTAAACCTTGTGACACCACTCCTCTCAGCACCCTGCTGCTAGTATCTGTATTTAGTGCAGCTGGTAACCAGCCTTATGATCATGATGGTACCAGCATTTCTGACAGGCTTACATAGATGTGTCACATAGCATATAGCACAGACAGCACTGAGGCTGGTCTCCCCCCTAGACTGACACTGTGCAGGCCAAGCCATGTCTCTGGAAGCCACACATTGCCTGCCATTTTTTCATAAATTAAAAAAAAAAAAAAAAAAAAGGCTCAAACATACAATAGGAAACGGAGCCTGGATTAACTGATATCTCTCTTCTTTCAGTGATTTCCCTGTGTTTTCCCTTGGGCCTGTGCTGCTCTGTAGGATTACGGCATTCCAGAGTCATTGGCATAACGATAACATGACAAAAAAATATGGAGACTCCCCTCTCCATGCTAATCTGTGCCAAGAGAATACTGAAGGCAGTAGATAAAGGAGTCACTAACACTGAGCTACATTTTGCTTCCAAGAATTGCCTCCCAGAGGCTGTAGCCATTTTGCAACCTTTTTAATTTTCAAAGAAAATGCCTCCTGTGCCCATAATGAAGAGTTTAATATGCCATGGGGTCTTGTTTATCACGATAACTTACTTTGAAAAAAAACCAGATAGACTCTTTGTAGGTCCTTTGAACACCTTTCAGCCAGTCCATTAGATGGGGCTGTGATACTGGGGATTTTAATCACTGATATTCATTATTCAGTTATTATTAATTTATTTTAATAAAGAAGCTGGGAATTTCCTTTGTTTTACAGGCAGCAGGATCTGATAAGGGATTTCAAAGCATGGAATAGTTCGGTTATCTTTAGCATCAGCTAGCTACATTTACAAGTTTGCAGGATGGACATCAGGCTGAGCTTTCTCTTCTCCTCTTAGCATTGTACAGAAGGCATGTGGATCCAAGGCAAAGACACCTGTAAATGTGGCATGCATCACAAGACATATGGGAGCAGTCTTTCATCTCATGCGATGATTAATTGCATGTTCCCAGCTGGAATATAGTTTCAGAGCTCTATGCAGTTCTTCAGCAGAAAAAAAGAGGTCTGTGTAATCATTCTAACAACTGTGAGCAGAGGGCCCTGGAAATGGAACATGGCATCAGTGCACTGTCCTATTTAAGAGGGCACATGAGATTTTATGGCAAAAAGTCAGATTGCTTTAGTGCCTCCTTGATGCAAGATGATGCAAAGGGTAAAAGAAATTATGTGCAGACTGCTTTGCCTCAACCAAGAGCAATTGCTGTTAAGTATGCTGAGCAGCCAGAGACTGAGTTATCACATAACTATGTATGTGTGTGAGTGTATTTTAATATATAGTGATGGTTTCCGTGATAAAAACAGTATCTAAATCATGGTGTCTCATGACTCGGTTCCTTGCTGTTCCTCTTCGGCACCAGGAAGCAGCCTGATTTCCAGCTGACTTCTCTCCAAATGCCCCTGTTTGTATATGCTGGTGGGTAGACTATTGACCTTGGTTAGTTTCTTTTCACTGCACTGAGGAGAACACAAGGAAATGGAAAGCCAACCAGATGCATACCAACGTGAACAGAGAGGGAATGCTTGCAGTACGTGAGCCATTGAGAATCAGTACAAAGAAAAACTTCTAGGATGCCAATTTCAAATGGTTTGAGCTAAACCATTTTCCTGAGGTGAGCAGCTGCCATGCTGGCAGGATCCACAGCAGAGGGGAGGATCATGGTGTACAGGGAGGTTTTCTGTACCTGGGAAACCTCAGGAGTGCGGAGAGACCCTCTGGGAGCCCACAGCTCATATGAGAGTGGCTGACAAGTCCCCACACCTATAAAAGAAACCCCTACGGACAGCTAGCTTAAGAAGATTAAGCGGAAAGCAAATGATGATGATTGGTAGCTTCTTAGTCACCGTGATGTTGAAGCAGTTGAGTTCCAAATCATTGGTAATAGGAGGAAAACCGGCAGCAAAACTTTGACCCCAGATATGGGAGAGTGGAATTCAGGCTGATGAAGGAGCTAGTTAGCAAGATCCCCTGGGAATCTGCTTTTGAAGGTATTGGGGTCCATGAATACTGGTCACTTTTTAAGAGCCATCTCCTAAAAGCACAGGAACAGGCAATATGGGACGACTACAGGGATGCTGTTTGCCACTGTCGGGAGAAAATTTGTGGGACCAAAGCTCAATTAGAATCATAGAACCATTTAGACTGGAAAAAGTCCTTTAAGATCATTGAGTCCAACCGTTAACCCAGGACTGCCAAGTCCACCACTAAACCATGTCCCCAAGCACCACATCTACGCGTTTTTTGAACAATCTCACGGATGGTGATTCCACCAGCTCCCTGGGTAGCCTGTTCCAATGATTGACCATCCTTTCAGTGAAGAAACCTAAGAAGGTTCTAGGGATAGCAACAGACAATGATGGAAGGGGTAGTGGTGGTGTGTGGAGCTGGTGTCCCTTGGTTGGCTGGTGTCTCAATCACTTCTGGAACTGGGGCAAGGGAAGATTTCAGAAGTCCTGGAACTGGGTCAATAAACAGGGGCACGCACAAGCCTCTGGAGCTCTCTCTTTACTGAACACTCCTGTTGGCAGCTCCAACACTGGATCCAGGACTGGGGATCTCCATATCTCTCTGTAGCTCTCCCTCTGTCTCTTCCCCTGCTCCCCTCTTTTTATCTTGAAGTTGTCAAGTAATACAAGGCCTACCTCAGCTTCTCATAAAGCTGCATAGCCTGGTTGGGTATAATTGTGAAAGGCTTGACATTTCCTGAGTGTTTGTTCCACAAAAGTCGATGTCTATGTACAGACCTTGAGTGTTATCTTACCTTAGCTCACACTGAGGGGATTTGTGAATCTGAGCCACTCTCCCCCTTGTCATAGGTGGGACATGACAGAGGGCAGACGTGGTTCCACCAGTCTATCTCCCTCTCACACTCACTGGTACTCCTTAACTTTTCTACTTCCTCTTTCAGCTCTGCCCCCAGGCTGAGCAGTTCCTCCACCTGGCTGCACCTCACACAGTCGTTATCCCTGCTGCCCTCTGCTAACAGTGACAGGCTCAGGCACTCCCTGCAGCCTGAGACCTGAATAGCTGCATGTTTAAGTGGGAGCTCTGTCTGGGTCACCACATGCCTTCTAGCACTGCCTTTCGGCCAAATGAAAATCATGCCTAGGTGTCTTGTGGGAGGGTGATGACCACTACTTGAGCTCACCTCTTGAGCTCCTAGGGTGACCGCGCAAACTGCCATGCCACAATCCTGGTCACTCATGCTCCCTGGGGGCTGCTTTTGCACGTGTGGAGGTTTGGCTGTCTTCACTCCCAGCCTCAGTGACATTGAGCTGGAGCTTCTGCTCTGGGGGAGGAGGAGGGCGTGCAGGCACCCTCTCTTTCTGTCTGTGCTCACCTTGCAGTTTTGCCAGTTAATGGAAAGCTCCCCATGGTCCCTTGGCATGATCTGCCACTCCAGAGAAATCTGCGGGAGTAGTAGAATTCAAACTGGCCAGCATTTTGAAGGACAACAAAAAGGGCTTTTTAAAATGTTAACAGCAAAAGGAGGATCAGAGATAACATTGGTGCATTACTTGATGAGGTGGATTACGTCACAAATAGGGGCCTAGACAAAGAAGAAACATTTAATGTCTTTTTCACCTCCATCTTTCACACTGATGATGGGCTGTGGGACCCCCTGCATCCTGTGTTGGAACACTGTGACTGAGGGGATGATAAACTCCTAGCTGACTCTAAGACCTGCTGCTCCAGCTCAATGTACACAAGTCTATGGGGCCCTATGGGATTCCTCCCAGGGTATGAAAAGAACTGGCCAATGTTATCACAGGACCTCTCCATTCTCTTTCAACTGTCTTGGGAGCCTAGAGAGGTAAGAAGACCCTGGTAATTACAGGCCTGTCAGTCTCACTTCAGTGCCTGGTAAAATTACGGAGAAGGTTATTCTGGGAGTTATTGAAAAACACTTGAGAGACAATGCAGTCATTGGTCATAGCCAATATGGGTTCACAAGGGGGAAGTCCTCCTTACCTGTCTTAATTTCCTTTTATGACAAGGTCACCCACCTAGCTGACCAAGTGAAGCCAGCAGATATAGGGGGGTGAGTTTTAGCAAAGCTTCTGATACTGTCTTGCAGTAGCTTTCTGGACAAAATGTCCAGCATACAGCTAGACAAGTCCATAATATGTTGAGTGAACAATTGGCTGACAGGTTGGGCTCAAAGAATTAGAATAAATGGGGTCACATTAGGCTGGTGTCCAGTCACCAGTGGGGTTCCCCAGTGCTCGATTTTACAGTCATTGCTCTTCAATGTTTTTTATAAATTATCTAAGTAAGTTTGCCAATGATACTAAATTAGGAGGAGCTGTGGACTCCCTCGAGGGTAGAGAGGCCTGACAGAGAGATCTGGATAGACTAGAGAGCTGGACAATCACCAACTGTATGAAATTTAACAAAAGCAGGTGCCAAATTCTGCACTGGGATGGGGTAATCCTGGTTCTGTGTACAAACTAGGGGAGGAGAGGCTGGATAGCAGCCCTGTGGATTGATTGCAAGTTGAATACGAGTCAACAACATGCCCTGGCAGCCAAAAGGGCCAACTGTGTCCAGGGGTGCATCAAGCACAGCATAGTGAGCCAGTTAGTGGAGGTGATTGTCCCTGTTTACATCACACTGGTGTGGCCCCACCTTGAGTACTGTGTGCAGTTTTGGGCACTTCAATAGGAGAAGGACATCAAACTATCAGACTGTGTCCAAAGGAGGCAATCATGATGGTGAAAGGCCTCAAGAGCAAGACTTGGAAGGAGTGGCTGAGGTCACTTGGTTTGTTCAGCTTGGAGAGGAGAAGGCTGAGGGGTGACCTCTTCACAGCCTGCAACTTCCCCAAGGGGGGCAGCGGAGAGGGAACTGCTGATCTCCTCTCTTCGGTGACCAGTGATAGGACACAAGGCAGTGGAAGTTCATGTTGGACATTAGGAAAATGTTCTTCACTGAAAGGGTGGTCAGTCACTGGAACAGGGTCCCCAGGGCAGTGGTCAGAGCACCAAGCCTGTCAGAGTTCAAGGAACATCTGGACGATGCTCTTAGTCATATGGTTTAGTTTGAAGTAGTACTGCAAGGAGCAGGGAGATGGACTTGATAATCCTTATGGGTCCCTTCCAACTTGAGATAGTCTACGATTCTAATGTAAAATGCCAATTAAATTTTTCTGTTTTCACCTGTCATCGCTGACAGTTTTGATTGGGGAGCACAGCAAATAAAATCCTGCAGGCCACTGAGTCTGGGTTTTTTTTTCTGATTTCTTTCATTCAGCTTAACAAGAAAACTCTGACACATTGAGGCAGACCTCAAACATCTAGCCCATTTTCTATTTACTACCTGACCACAAGCATCTCTGAGCTTGGGCAACACCCAGATGCTGGCTTGGAGAGGTGAGGGGACAATAGTCCCCCCTTGCTCCCTGGCCAGTACCCAGAGCAGCACGCACAGGCCGTCAGATCGCATTGTAGCTGTTCTCATCCACAGCATATCTGGATCCTGTCCTGCCTCTGCTTCCTGCATTATATCAAGGTAACTCACAAAGCACTGTGGTCCCCTATTCTGCAGAGGAGAATTACCACTTGTCTTCAGGAGAACAGGGGGATCACATTTGCCTGTTATTCAGACCTCAAGCTCTGCCTTAGCAGATGCATTTTTAACCCAGTAATTTTCCAAAGCACTTTACGCTGCAGACAAGGCCTATTCAAGGGTGTAGAATAGAGTGCCAAACATGCACAAAATCTGTAATTATACATATCTCAGCACAGACCTTGACTTCAGTCCTGCAGTTTGCCAGGCTGAGACACTCGGACAGCAGAGAAACAGCTGCTTCTGTTTAAGGTCAGTTAAGTGTTGTGTCAGGATGCAGGCATTCTTTTAGGCTGTTGTAAAATAGATATCATAAACTAAGAAATTAATAGTTTCTCTAGTCCTCTATTTCCCAGTTTGTTGCTACAAAACTAATATAGCTGGAAAAAGTACCTTGAGTTCCGGTAGTCCTACCAAACTCAGAAAGGTCATTATAACTACGGTGGTTTAAGAGTAATTCTTTGGAATGTTTTATATGGGATTATGGCCATTCTAGGAATATGACAGTGGTCATCAAATCCAGACTCTCCCAGCTGCAGGAACTATGGAGCAGATGTTCAGACCAGAAGGATCTTCATAACATCCAACACATATCCCACTCCACCACCCCTAGGTTTCCTCCTTTCCTAGACTTCCAAGTACTGGCCTGAAGAGGCTGAAGAAACAGCACAGACAGTAGATGAACTCTCAAACCATGTGGGGGATTGTTGGCCGCGCTGGGGCAAGGCACGGGACCCACTTATTGAAGTTAACCTGGTATGGGATGGTAAAACCCTTGTTGCAGCTGGCTAGTTTTGATAGTGCAGCGACAGCCAACCAGCTGTAAAAATACTGTTTAAGTCTCTCTGAAATACTTGATACCTTTATTTGCTTGTGGAGAACCTAAGAAACCTTTGGATTCACCCATACAGAAACATGTACCCAGGTCTGATCCCTGCCCAGCAGGAATACAAGTAGGTACCAACCCTGAATCCTGGAGTAGAGAGAGGGGAGGGGAGGCGAGGGGAAAGGAAGGCAGCAAGGGGAGACAGAGGGAGAAGGGGAGGGAGAGGTGAAGGGGGAGGGAGCGGATGCCCATGGGGAAGACCTTGCCTATCACCTGCTTGTGCACCTGAAACAGAAAGGAAGGGCAGAGGCGAGAGCACCCCTGTGATGTGCTCTGGCGCACATGCTGCTGCGCTCTGGCACATGTGACATAACAGGTGAGTCACAATGGGCTGTGGTGGAGGGTGTGAGGCGGGGCAGCAGGCAGTGCTGCCCCAGTACGGCCTGGGCCAGCGGGGAGTGCACATGCAGCGAGGAGACTGGGCTGGATAAGGGCCGGGGCGGATATGCGGGCCCTCGGGGAAAGGGTCTGACCCTGTGCAGAGGGCCTGGTGCTCAGAGGAATGCTGA
Source organism: Falco rusticolus (assembly GCF_015220075.1). Lineage (NCBI taxonomy): Eukaryota > Metazoa > Chordata > Aves > Falconiformes > Falconidae > Falco > Falco rusticolus. The sequence continues at coordinate 29,584,033 of NC_051193.1, forward strand.
GCAGGGCAGGGCAGGCCATAGCTCTGCCAGCACCAGGGCTGGGCACTGGTCTTGCCGCCTCCCAGCGCCCTCGCCCCCTCTCCTGCCTGCCCCCAGATCCCTGTTGCTCCTGACCCCACTGCCCCCGCCCAGCCCCACTGAGCCCCCTTCTCTACCCTCTCCTGCACGCTCCATAGCTCTGGCTGCAGTGTTGTCCTTGATTGTGCTGGGCGTCATCCAGATGCCACTTGCACAGGGCAGCTGCTCCAGGACATGCCTCAGATGATGGAGCACTGGACCCAGCAGCTGAGCGAGGTGGTCAGGGGAGCCATGCTCTCCACTGACTTCCAGCAGTACCTGTCCTGGGACTTTGCTGAAGGCCTGGTCCTGCTCTTTTGTCTCTGCTGGCTGTGCTGGAAAAGGAGGCGTGAGACGGGAAGCAGCAGCAACCATGGCATCTCCGGAAGCCTGGAGGAGGAGGAGGAGGAGGAGGAGGAGGCGGAGCCATTAGATACGGACAGATTTCTGTATAAGTACCCGTCAGGCAGGCAAATCCCCTTTGTGGTGAAAGAGCTGGTGGACAACCTTCTCTGTGTTTGCCATTTGCTCTCCGACAATGGCTTCGTGCCGCAGCTGCAGCCAGCTCTCGAGGACGGCACCTTCCTAGAAGGCGACGATGCCCATCTTGTCTATCGCTTCTTTGTGCCACTTGAGCCGCCCCCTGGGCACTCCTTCCACCTCGAGCTGGGCACCAAAAGAGACATGCCGGTGAGGAACTCCTGCCTGCGTGTGGAACTGGAGTGCATGTGCACACAGGAGTATGAGATGCAGGGCATGCTCTGCTTCCTCCACCAGCCTGAGGACCTGCTGATGAACAGGCAGGAAGCCAGCCTCCTAGAAACCTTCTGCACTGGCTCGTACCTCGACGTGCAGAAGACTGCCTTCTGGCTCCAGCAGTTGATGATGATAGCCGGCGTTCTTGTGCCTCGGTTGGACAAATCCAGGCTCACGGTGCTGCCCTCATCACGTTTCTGCAAGATCAAGCTGACCAACCTCCTCGAGAGATCCCTCACCATTGAGCTGGTCTTGGCAGTGCAGCAAGGCAACTCAGACACTTTTGTGAGCCTGGAGTAGGCAGAGGCCCGTGTCAGCAGCAGTGCCGCGAATGGGCATCTAGTGCCCTTTCTGTTGGCTTGGGCATACGTATTCCACCTGCTCAATAAAATCCTTAGGGAATTGAGCACTCTTGTGCAATTTCTGTAGGATTCTAACATTTAACTTTTAGATGTCTCTCTGAAAAGGCTAGATTCCAGCCGTGGTGAGCATCTGGCTGAAGCCTGCTCTGGTCTGACAGCGCCCTTCAGCCCTCTGCACCAGTGCTGCTGGCACCTACCGTGACAGAGATGCAGGCCCCACTACTACTGGAAAAAGTGCTCCTGGGAAGCCGGCAGTGGGGAATACCAGCCTGCGACAAAACATCAGACGTCTGAAACACAATTATTCATGCTTTGACCACCTTTGGTATTTCCTTGCATGTTTGTAAAAGGACAGCTGCCCAAAGACTAGAAATGCAACACGGCCTTAGTGCAACATCCTGGCCTCAAGGGACCGATGGAAAACCCACGGGAACTTCTGCACTGCTGCCTTGCTGGATTTTGACTCAGGAAGCAAGGCTTTCCCCCACCGCCACTCTCCCAGGCAGTAGCTGCTGCGACTTCCAGTCCGCACCGGCGGGGAGAAGCTGGGTGCGCTCCGTGGAAGGCCATTCTGCGAGCTGACCGTCTCAGAGCTCCTTCACAGCCCTGCCGGGCTCGCTGTAAGGCTGCCTGGCCATTTAACCGAGCCCGGGAGCTGTGGGCCAGACAAGGAGCAAACAGCCACGCGGAAGCAGGCATCGGCGGGGGTCCAGAAGTGGGTGCCTCCTTTTGGAGGTCATCTCCAGACACGACCCTGCCCCTGCCTGCCCCTGCCCCAGCCCGCTTCAGCCTCAGCGCGCCAACGCGGCTGCCGCGTGCCCCCTCAGAACCGCAAGTGCCGCTGTCAGGGAAACGCGCTCCAGGACGCTCTATAAAAGACTGCGGCCCTGGGCACTGAGGCGATCCGGGGACTCCACCACCGACGGGCTACGGAACTAGGGACTGGCGGGCCGCCGCCGCTGGGTCCGTGCTGGTGACTGTCTCTTGCAGCTCTATCCCTGTTGCTCACTAGGTTTCCTCCTTTCCTAGACTTCCAAGTACTGGCCTGAAGAAGCTGAAGAAACAGCACAGACAGTAGATGAACTCTCAAACCATGTGGGGGATTGTTGGCCGCGCCGGGGCAAGGCACGGGACCCACTTATTGAAGTTAACCTGGTATGGGATGGTAAAAGCCTTGTTGCAGCTGGCTAGTTTTGATAGTGCTGCGACAGCCAACCAGCTGTAAAAATACTGTTTAAGTCTCTCTGAAATACTTGATACCTTTATTTGCTTGTGGAGAACCTAAGAAACCTTTGGATTCACCCATACAGAAACATGTACCCAGGTCTGATCCCTGCCCAGCAGGAATACAAGTAGGTACCAACCCTGAATCCTGGAGTAGAGAGAGGGGAGGGGAGGCGAGGGGAAAGGAAGGCAGCAAGGGGAGACAGAGGGAGAAGGGGAGGGAGAGGTGAAGGGGGAGGGAGCGGATGCCCATGGGGAAGACCTTGCCTATCACCTGCTTGTGCACCTGAAACAGAAAGGAAGGGCAGAGGCGAGAGCACCCCTGTGATGTGCTCTGGCGCACATGCTGCTGCGCTCTGGCACATGTGACATAACAGGTGAGTCACAATGGGCTGTGGTGGAGGGTGTGAGGCGGGGCAGCAGGCAGTGCTGCCCCAGTACGGCCTGGGCCAGCGGGGAGTGCACATGCAGCGAGGAGACTGGGCTGGATAAGGGCCGGGGCAGATATGCGGGCCCTCGGGGAAAGGGTCTGACCCTGTGCAGAGGGCCTGGTGCTCAGAGGAATGCTGAGCAGGGCAGGGCAGGCCATAGCTCTGCCAGCACCAGGGCAGGGCACTGGTCTTGCCGCCTCCCAGCGCCCTCGCCCCCTCTCCTGCCTGCCCCCAGATCCCTGTTGCTCCTGACCCCACTGCCCCCGCCCAGCCCCACTGAGCCCCCTTCTCTACCCTCTCCTATACGCTCCGTAGCTCCAGCTGCACTGTTGTCCTTGATTGTGCTGGGCATCATCCAGACGCCACTTGCACAGGGCAGCTGCTCCAGGAGATGCCTCAGATGATGGAGCAGAGGACCCAGCAGCGCAGCGAGGTGGTCAGGGGAGCCATGCTCTCCACTGACTTCCAGCAGTGCCTGTCCTGGGCCTTTGCTGAAGGCCTGGTCCTGCTCTTTTGTCTCTGCTGGCTGTGCTGGAAAAGGAGCCGTGAGACGGGAAGCAGCAGCAAGCATGGCATCTCCAGAAGCCTGGAGGAGGAGGAGGCAGAGGCGGAGGAGGAGGAGGAGCCATTATATACGGGCAGATTTCTGTATAAGAACCCGACGAGCAGGCAAATCCCCTTTGTGGTGAAAGAGCTGGTGGACAACCTTCTCTGTGTTTGCCAATTGCTCTCCGACAATGGCTTCGTGCCGCGGCTGCAGTCAGCTCTCAAGGACGGCACCTTCCTAGAAGGCGACGATGCCCATCTTGTCTATCGCTTCTTTGTGCCCCTCAAGCCGCCCCCTGGGCACTCCTTCCACCTCGAGCTGGGCACCAAAAGGGACATGCCGGTGAGGAACTCCTGCCTGCGTGTGGAACTGGAGTGCATGTGCACACGGGAGTATGAGATGCAGGGCATGCTCTGCTTCCTCCACCAGCCTGAGGACCTGCTGATGAACAGGCAGGAAGCCAGCCTCCTAGAAACCTTCTGCACTGGCTCGTACCTCGACGTGCAGAAGACTGCCTTCTGGCTCCAGCAGTTGATGATGATAGCCGGCGTTGTTGTGCCTCGGTTGGACAAAATCAGGCTCACGGTGCTGCCCTCATCACGCTTCTGCAAGATCAAGCTGACCAACCTCCTCGAGAGATCCCTCAGCATTGAGCTGGTCTTGGCAGTGCAGCTGGGCAACTCAGACGCTTTTGTGAGCCTGGAGTAGGCAGAGGCCCGTGTCAGCAGCAGTGCCGCGAATGGGCATCTAGTGCCCTTTCTGTTGGCTTGGGCATACGTATTCCACCTGCTCAATAAAATCCTTAGGGAATTGAGCACTCTTGTGCAATTTCTGTAGGATTCTAACATTTAACTTTTAGATGTCTCTCTGAAAAGGCTAGATTCCAGCCGTGGTGAGCATCTGGCTGAAGCCTGCTCTGGTCTGACAGCGCCCTTCAGCCCTCTGCACCAGTGCTGCTGGCACCTACCGTGACAGAGATGCAGGCCCCACTACTACTGGAAAAAGTGCTCCTGGGAAGCCGGCAGTGGGGAATACCAGCCTGCGACAAAACATCAGACGTCTGAAACACAATTATTCACGCTTTGACCACCTTTGGTATTTCCCTGCATGTTTGTAAAGGACAGCTGCCCAAAGACTAGAAATGCAACACGGCCTTAGTGCAACATCCTGGCCTCAAGGGACCGATGGAAAACCCACGGGAACTTCTGCCCTGCTGCCTTGCTGGATTTTGACTCAGGAAGCAAGGCTTTCCCCCACCGCCACTCTCCCAGGCAGTAGCTGCTGCGACTTCCAGTCCGCACCGGCGGGGAGAAGCTGGGTGCGCTCCGTGGAAGGCCATTCTGCGAGCTCACCGTACCAGAGCTCCTTCACAGCCCTGCCGGGCTCGGTGCAAGGCTGCCCGGCCATTTAACCGAGCCCGGGAGCTGTGGGCCAGACAAGGAGCAAACAGCCACGCGGAAGCAGGCATCGGCAGGGGTCCAGAAGTGGGTGCCTCCTTTTGGAGGTCATCTCCAGACACGACCCTGCCCCTGCCTGCCCCTGCCCCTGCCCCAGCCCGCTTCAGCCTCAGCGCGCCAACGCGGCTGCCGCGTGCCCCCTCAGAACCGCAAGTGCCGCTGTCAGGGAAACGCGCTCCAGGACGCTCTATAAAAGACTGCGGCCCTGGGCACTGAGGCGATCCGGGGACTCCACCACCGACGGGCTACGGAACTAGGGACTGGCGGGCCGCCGCCGCTGGGTCCGTGCTGGTGATTGTCTCTTGCAGCTCTATCCCTGTTGCTCGCTAGGTTTCCTCCTTTCCTAGACTTCCTTCTCCTTTTTGTCGCACTTTTCTTATCAACACTCTGCCCCCATAAACGTTCCTAATTGGCGGCAGGTGAGCTCATTTGCGTCTGCACCTCCCTGCGGGTGTCGCACCGGATCTGCCTGACTCGGGCTGTCCCGGGCCGGAACGTTACAGTGGCGGAACGGGAGCCGAGAGCGCCGCGTTGCGCCCGTCCCAAGTGAGGTGTGGGGCGCTGGGGCTGGGCGGGCGGTGGGGGCGCTGCAGTCAACCCGCAACGAATTACTCTCTCATATGGGGCGTCCCCAGTTCCTGACAAGCTATTGACATTCAGCTACAGGGGGAAATCCAAGCCGTGTCCCGGGGCGAAAGGGCTATTGCCGCATTAGAAGGGATAGTGACCCCTAATTGCAAATCCCAGGGAAAGAAAACGTGGACTTGGGGAGAAGTTGCTCAAGAATCAAGAAGTTACAGATGAAAATACGGCCGTGTCACTGCTCTGCTCCAGGAAACTTTCCTGATTGGTGGCATTTGACCTCATTTGAGTCTTCATGTCACTGCAGGTATCAAGCCGAGTCTCCACGGCTCAGGCTGTCCCAGACCAGAACATGCTCTCTGTGGAAAGGGCTTCCCTGACATCGTGCACACTGGTCCCTGAGCACAGGTGTCCCCAAGGAGCGTGGCAGCCACCTCTCCACAGGGAATTAGAGAAAGCAGCCTTGCCCCAAGAACTCAGCGTGGCGAAGGGCCCAGAGCAACCCACTGTGCTGCCTGTCACACCTGCCAAAGGAAGCCGTAATGAAAACAAGTGACTTTCAACAAAGCCTGTGCGTTCACTTGGAAATAATGAGAACAAGCACAAAGCAGCCAAGGAGTCCTTCTCAGGCTGTGTGTTGCTGCTCCCTATGGTCACACTTTCACCAGTCTCCCCTAGGATGGGGTCCATTTGACTACAGCAATCTACTGCAAGGTATCGTTGGTCAGAAAACTTAAGTGCTAAGGGAACCTCCTAAAATAAATTACTTTCAAAAGAAAAGATAGATAATTATTTTATAGTTGTTCTGCAGTTGCTAAAATCGCTTTTGGAAGCTGCTTTTTCTCCAGGACATTGCAGACCCCCAGCTCACTTCAAGTGAGGAGGAAACTCCCTGCTGTGGTGGACTTCATGGAGCACCAGCCAGTTTCCATCCCCTCTGTCTCCTCCACAAAAGCAGAAGTGGCATGTGTACTTCGGTCCATGTTTTCCATGGGAGTTCCTGCCCCACTGACTGCCCTGGGGACAGGCTGCAGACTTATTGCACATCTTCAGTGGGTAGTCATGCAGTTGTGACTATCAGCAAATGTCTTCAACCCACAGTCTTCACTGTTCTTCCTTTACTTCCTCTAAGTTTGCAAGAATTAATACGAGAAGAGAGATGGAGGAAAAAAAAGATTATTTCCATGAAGCTGTCTGAGTTACCTAATGGTTTTATAGATCACCTTGCTAGGAAGGAAATACCCTACAGAGCAGTACTTTGTGTCCCTGAAGGTTTTAACCTGTATTCAAATAATGCTGGTTGACACTGCGTGGAGACAGTGACAGCCCTCGGAGGATAGACTACTCCAATAGCATGTTCCAATGACAATGTAAAATCATTAATTTATTTTTTTACAGTGCATTTCACAAAGTTGGCTCCCAAACTACAACCTAGCAAATAAAAAATCTCTCTGCCTTGTGTTGGTTGCTCTACCTGCTTCTCAAAAAATCTTGTTGGATCCCCACATGACTTGGTTGACATGTCATGTTTAAATTAGTACTTAAAGAGATTACTTGAAGTTTATTGCCCTTATCTTTGCTGTTCACTGGGTGTGCCTGTCCCTCGTTGATTTTTATTTTTATTTTTATTTTTTTTTGCGCTGAATGAAGCTGTCTGAAACACAGCGTTATCACTGCAGGGCATTTGTGACAGCAGAAGAAGAATAAAAGAAGCAAGTTTTTCCTAATCTCCCAGTATACTTCATCATCTTCCATCAATGCAAACCTACCAAATGTGAAGTTTAGAAATACATAACAATTTCTTCCTACAGCACAAGCTCACACTATTAAGGCAAACTAGCAAATATTCTTCCACACTAACATCAACATAAAGCAGATTAGAAGAATTAAATGCACAAGAGTGCATTTCTTTTATGATTATGCACCCTTAATCTTCAGAAGATGGTTAATTACATTTTAAGCAGCATAAGAGCCCTAACATATTTGTATGTTAATAAAAATTCTCACCAGGGGTTTAAATCTAACATGTATTCACAGGTATAACTGATGGCATTTTTCAGTAATGCTGTGAAAAAATATGCCTGCAAGTTAGTACCTTCATACAGGAAACTGCTGGGAGTTTTTAATTTACTCTCTAACTATTCTCCTAATCATTCTCTTATCATGCTGGGATGGCTAAATGCATACAGATTATAATGATGGTGTGCACCCACCACAGCAGTGTCAGCAATGACATTTGTCAGCGTTGGAAGTCAGGTTGCTGCAATCAGAGCTCAGCAGCCAAGGGAAGAAGAGAAATGAACAGGCATGACACTGCAGCCTTGCAGTTTCACAAGAGCTCACGTTAACCAGTTTAAGGCTTATTCCAGTTCAAAAAGGGATTAGTCTTTACCCAGCACAGGCCCAAACATCTCTGTGATTCAGAGCTTTTATGACTATGTGTTAACTATGTCATGCTCAGGGATGTTGAAAGTGCAGAGATTTCTTACCTAGAAATCCTCATAAGTGAAGACACAGTCTGTCCATCTATCTCTGCTTCCACTCTTTGGGAAGCCATAGCACTGAGATTCAAAGTGGAATCTGTATTCTTTATCCAGATCTGCTCCTTGGAAATTTCAGCTCCAGACAGTTCAGAATTTTGGCTAGGGTAAGACCTAGCATGCTTCTGGGTCAAAACCCTCTTTGCTTCCAATCCAAGGCAGCTCCAGGAAAGCAGAAGGGATCCCACTTCTGGGAGAGAGATAACATACCCAAATGGGAAGCACATGCCTTCCTCCTCATTTCACCCACTGCCCAGGAGGAGAGAGGGGCTCATTCACTGAACGGCACCAGAACCGAGCAAGCTCAGGGGAGTGAGTATCATGGGGAAAGGGAAAAAGCGGGTGCTCATGTTTCCTGCAAGTGCTGAAGTCAGTGGCCACTGGCTTTGTCCTTCCCTCGGGTGTGTTTATTCTGTTGGTTGACCATCATCATGCCAGTTTTCTCTGCAGGAGCCACCTGAGTTTCAGGAAAAAGAAGCTTTACAGATCAACTTTATTTTTCTCTACTGTTTGGTCATTTCTTCCCACAGTGTTTTTAATTCATGTCTGCCTTCCAATGCAGACATTGTAATTCCGAAATATCCCCAGGGCATAAAAGATAATTTGGGAATGGAGGAAAGAGCTGAACTTTTGAATTATGTTCCCTAATTATTAGTATTCTGCATTCTGAGCCTTATTTGTGGCAAGGGTGACTCACTGCCCTTGAAAACCCACTGCCTATCTATTTCCTCTAATATTGCTTTCCTTTCTGATTTTCCGGATATGGATAGCTGACTGCTTATCTAGTCCTACCGTTAAAATGATGCATAACTACTGCATTTTGTGGATGGAAACATTATGGACACTGAAATGTCATCACAGCCCCATTTGCTCATCTGCTGTTATTTACTTTCCAGCAGACAATATTCAGTACACAGGCACACACAATGTAGAAGTCAGCACAACATTCATCATGTTGATATCAGGACATACAACACATACTGCCACTGATCAACAGAAACAGTCCAGGCTGGAGGATTTACAGAGCTCCCCATCTCTCTTCAGGCTCTGTACAAATTTCCCCTGGCTGAGACACTGTGGCTCTGGAAAGGAGCAGAGGCATGGCTACCTGGCAATGGGAGGAGCTCCTGGAACAGGAGGATGTAGAGGTCTGCTGTCAGGGTGACCTTCCTCTCCGGTGGATGAAACTGTGCACTGGTTTCCTCCAAAGCCTGCCAGTGCCATGGCTGCACTCAGTGCTCCCTGGGAGGTTTGCATAACACTCCCTAGGGCACCAGCCTGTGTCACTGCCTCAGATACTTTCCACTGGTGAGGCTTTTTGTGGATGCAGATGAAACTCTGTTTAGAATAAGAAGACATCTCCAGAAAAACATCCTGAAGTCCTGCTACACAGTCAGGTCAAAAGAAGCAAATGCCTAGCTAGCCAAAAGCATGCCTCAGTGAAATCACTAGTGTTGCCCAACAGGGACTGTTTAGATCTCTTCAGTCCAGGGCTTGAAACCAGAAGCCACAATACCTTGCATCTGTGCATTATCATGTGCTATGCTCTTTATAAACACCCTGCAAAAATTGCCCTTACTCAGGTGAGTTTCCACTTCAGTGATGCAAGTCAGGAGATGAATACTGCCCTGGAGTGCTGGCAGCAACAGTAAGACCCCTCACAGTGGTTATGAAGACTATGGAACAGGCTGTCCAGTTAAGTCATTGAGTCACCATCCCTGAAGGTATTTAAAAGATGTGTAGATGTGGTGCTTAGGGACATGGTTTAGTGGTGGGCTTGGCAGTGTTAGATTTATGTTGAGACTCAATGATCTTACAGGTAATTTCCAACCTAAATGGTTCTATGATTCTACGATAATATTCAGCCAACTAATGGGAATCCCTTGGCAGGGAACTAGCAGTAATGGAGATGAAGATACTGGCCTTGGGCTCTGTGGAGAATTTTTCTCTGCTTCTGAGAGAGTCACCGAAAGAAAGGATTGGGCATCTCTTAAAGGCAGGTGACTGGTCATAGGCAGGCAGAGGACTGTACCTCAGAGGGCTTTAGATCTCTGGAGGCTGGGAGATTGCCACTGCATACCTGTCTTCCTCTTCTTGCTTCTCTGGCAGGCTCCCTCCCTTTTTGAGAAAAAAATCCTGGGTTATCTGGACCTTTGGTGACCATTCTGACGGACTTAATGACACAGATTTCTGGGAGAGGCCAAAGGAAAAGTTCAGCTATTAGAGGGTGATGGAAAGTGAGTTTTATGGTGTGGTTAAGCTCTTCTGTCTTACATTTCTTTATTCTTTTGATTCAGCTTTCAGTCAGCATCCATGATGTCTCAAAACTTCTAGCTTCACATTTGCATCAAGATCCTTTTCAGCCCAGAGCAGGGCACTGCTATGTAATGCTGAAAAAGAGCAAAATAACCACAACACTTGCAAAAAGGTGTAGGGAAGATAGCAAACAAAGCTGCTTGGAGAGCACTGGGGGTGGTAAGGAGCTGGCTGCAAGGTGATGAGATCTGGGAGAAAATCCTCAGCTGGTGCAAGACTGGGGCTTAGCCCAGCTACTCCCCTGAAGAGAGATGTGCTCTAAATAGTTGTTCATTTTCCTTCCACATGGTTCTGAATTTTTTTATCTTTTCCTTTTGATGCCCTTTTCAAACAAGGAGCTTTGCCATATGGAAATTCACAATTACACCAGCTTGTAGTTCCTCATATCTGCCACATAAAACAAAGCCAGTCACTCCTGACATCTGGAGGCAGCTGGCTGTAGAGGTTGGATCCAGCTTCAAACAGTGTTCACTTTTGTTGGGCTTGTCCTCCAACCCCAGTTCACACATCTGTTTTGACACAACCAGAATGATGAGTTTGTAAGTTTTACAAGAGCTGCCTCAGTGAAGGAATGAGGAAAGACTTTGCCAGGTCAGATCAGAGACCCACCAGTCCCTGTGTGGACCCTCCAACCTGGCCCAGAGCAGATGGACACAAAGGGAAGAGGATATGGACATTGCAAGCAGGTAGCCATACTTCCTCAACATGTAGTATTTCAGGTCAAATAATTCAGTCAGATATACACTGGTTTCTTGCAGTGGAAGGGAAGACAAAAAAAGTTATTCTTCCAAAGGTAATAGAAATTTCTGATACTGTATGCATTCACAAGCATAATTCAGAAAACTTCTGTCTTAAATAAACAGCTACTGCCCCAGCCCCAGGTCAGAGCCACACTGTACACTTTGCTAGCCATGATGGGAGGAGAAAGAGACGGTCTTCATCCTTAGAGTCAAGAGGGTGGAAATACTCCAGATGTGAGGAGCTGCAAGTATCAATGGGAAACCTGATTCAGCTTTTCCTCAGCACAGCGTGGATGCTGTGAACCACCACTGGGCTAACAAGCAGAAGAAAGACTGGAAGGAGCATTGGTGGTGGATGCAAGTGCTCAGTCTGGCTCTTCCGCCCGCTCTTCACCTCCTGCTTCAGGGACTGAATCTGTATCTCCTGATTGCCCATGACTTGGTTTTGGGAACACCCCCGTGTGGAGTCTTAATGGATATTGGATGCATGCAGAGGACTGGGAATAAAAATTATGGAAACACAAGGTTTTTGCAAAATATTTCAAATTGGATACCAGTTTTACTAATCTTAAAGTTGGATTGCTGGTGTTCAGGGTGGCAGGTCATGATGACCTAGAGCAATTTCTCCACACTTGCAGACACAATGAGGGGATTTTCAGTTGCACGAAAACTTCATCTGAGTGTAAGCTGTGATCTGGAAACCTCCACTCCACACAAGGAAAAGATTTGATTGTGACACCTGGAGAGCAAGAGGTCACACATTTCCCATTTTCATCCCCCCATCCCCAGCTGGGTGTAAATCATTCCTCCCTTCTCCTGGTGGTCCTTCCACTCTCACCTTCCTTTCACAGCCTTTTGGCTAAGACAAAGCCAAAAGCTGTTACCTGGAAATATGTGAAATCACAGAAAGTCAGGAAACATGGTGTCAGCTTCAGTCTTGCCAGAGATTTGCCATGACTGAGCATGTCACTTAACCTTACATCAATACCACAAGTGATGAAGGCCTCATTGGTATCACATTAATCTGTAATCAAAGCTTCACATAAGGATTACAGTATTAAGCTACTGGAGCAACAGAATATTCTTTGTTTGGGTGATCTCTTTGTTCCAAGAGCCCATGTGTATTATTGTCATTTTCACATCTGTTCATCACTTGGGGCAAATTTCTTTTGTCCCTTAGTAAGCTAAAGAATACATTTTCCCCTGCCATGCTCCCCCACACTAGTATTTTTAAATCTAGATAAATTCTCTAAAGGTTAGAACATGTTGTATAGTTAAAATCAAGTTGGCAGCAAAGAACTATTTCATTCACTACAGCTCTTTTCACCATATAATCTTCCAGCTGGAAAGTGGGTGGGGAATTTGAAGTGATCTCGTACTTCCTGGCAACAACAAGGCTGAGGTCATGGACAATGGCTAGTGACCCTGGATGTTCATTGTGACACTTGTTATGGGAGTTTAATCTTTCAGTTTTATTCAGTACTTTCTGAAAATGAGATTCTGTAAGGTAATTCCAATAAGCATCCCAAAATCACAAATCACTTCTGTAAGTTGTGACTTTTGCACTCATGCTGGGAAATGCACAGTGTAAGAAAGGTAGATACTGCTCAGCACTTCCACTATCCCAAATTTTTCTTTCCTGTCTTTTAACTTCTTTCTGTTATATATGAAGTAGCTCCATTCTCCATGCAGACTCCTTCCCAATATCTTTTAAAAGTAAATGAACTTTAAAATTGGAGGTGGTTCTCTAGAGAACTAGTTCAGCAATATTCCAACCTACAGAAGTTCCCAAGTCTGTAATTTATTGATTTAACTAACAGTTTATACTGACTAGATAACAGTTTCCTATCTTATTACCCTGTGTTTTCATTATATCCAACCTGTCTGGTAGAAGGAATATCAATCTTTGGCAGCTTACAGTTGCTAACAGTAGTTGTTAAATATCTCTAAACTTGCCTTTATTTCCTTTTGGAGTCTCTCGAAGTTTCCTGGTTTGGAGGATTGGCAGAGATTTAAAAAGGTTTACTTTTCTTCCCAAGGAAAACAACAAAAATAAAATATTTTGATCTTCACTTGTGTCTCCAAAAGAGATACAGACGGTTCTGCACTTCTGGTGCTTGTGCAAAATCCTCAGCTGCACTTCCCACCCAGCCTGCATAAAGCGTTTGTCACATCACCCCTCCCTCTCCATAGCAATAAATGCAGATGATGTGTGGTTGCCTAGTAGACAGAATAACAGAAATCATTGATGCACTTTATGATGCTTGGCAAGAAAGACAGACTAGATATTACTGCATTTTTAAGACAGGGTAGATGTTGATCACTGACACTTGTGGCTGAGAAAAGGTTCCCCAGGCCAGAGCTGCTAAAATTGGACCTGTAAAGAGGAAAGTATGAGAAGAGTTGGAATAATAAAGTAAATGTTGGGTATGACTTTGGTTCAACAATAGTCACAAATATTTTGCTCTTGGTTTTGGATGATATTTGAATGATTAGGTAGCTAAAAGGCTTACAAACAGTGGCTGTCTAAATTGCAAAGGAAAAAAGAAAACAAGTGGTGAACTGAGAGTTCACATACATGTTGTAGTACTGACACGTGCATCAGGAGTACTCTTGTGCTCTTACAGACATTTTTGTCCCATGCTACCAACAGGAACCAGAAAAAAAACCATGACTCAGCTGACCAGTCACACCTCAACAGATGCTGAACGCTTGCTATCTGTTCACAGAGAAAACATTCAAAGACATTTTTTAGGCAAGAACAACAAATAAGGCCTTCTTCAATTTATCAGTTACTGCAAATTAGTTACTTAGCTCAATTTATCATCTCAGACCTGGCTCATCTAATGAAGAACTGAAAGAAGTAAATGACACAAGATTCAACAGGCATTAGGAATGTGAAGTGATCTCGTACTTCCTGGCAACAACAAGGCTGAGGTCATGGACAATGGCTAGTGACCCTGGATGTTCATTGTGACACTTGTTATGGGAGTTTAACCTTTCAGTTTTATTCAGTACTTTCTGAAAATGAGATTCTGTAAGGTAATTCCAATAAGCATCCCAAAATCACAAATCACTTCTGTAAGTTGTGACTTTTGCACTCGTGCTGGGAAATGCACAGTGTAAGAAAGGTAGATACTGCTCAGCACTTCCACTATCCCAAATTTTTCTTGTCCCATATAGCTAATGCCTGCATTAATAAGGAGACCTCTTCAGAACAAGGAGAACACAGGACCTGTAACTCTCATGAGAAAGAAAGTTTAGAAGCTTTCCATTGCACTGGTGGAGAAGCAGTTATTTATCTGGCTTTTTATGAAACCAATAGCTGTTTCTTCTGCCTTATGGGCAATGGCACTATTTTGTAAGACATACACCAAAACAGATCAATTCCATCTCCTGATGGACTTACCTGCCCAGGCTGGCTAAATTTTTCCTAAGAAAAACCTATGTATTCTGCTACCTTTAAACAGATGACATTGCTAGAGCTGAGTCTTTGCCCTCAGGCTGGCTCTACCATACCATCAGAGCAGACCTCTTGAATTTCCTGTTTTGGGGGCAGATGAGTAGGGAGGCTGTAAAGGGGTTTGCACAGGTGCTCTACACTCATGTGTAGTGACCATCCCCTCACCAGAGCCCAAACAGTCCCCAATATCACCTCCTCGGGCCTGTCTTCTGTACAACTTCCCGAACTAAAAACTGCACAGAGCTCCTTAACCTTTCCAGTGTGCCAAAAGAAAGAAAATAGGTTGCCCTGTGTTCCTCCATTTCCTGAGCTGTGTGATGATTAAGTGAACATTCTGCTCCTTCTGCCATTATTTTGAGCTTGAGGACCACCAAAGTCTAGACACATTAGTGTTCTGATGTCAGTCTCACAGACTATATAACTTAGTGCACTGGTTTCAGCCAACATATCCCAGGAGGCAGCAGTTCCTTCTCCTAGGCCACAGCATTGACAAACTTGAAGAAGTAGCAGAGACTCCTCACCCAGGGGACCAGTTAGTGTGTGCTGCCCCTGGCCCTCTTTGCAGAACTCAGTGACTTTCTCATCTCACTTCTTTCCAAGATGCCCTCTTTGTTATCCAGCCAGGCTCTTGATGCAGCTCATAGTTTTCTTCTTCTTCTGAGAAAGCTGATGTCCCCAAACAGGGTAAAGCTGATTCCCTCTGCATGGAAGAGCACATGCTCAGCCTTTAAGCTACACTTGTTCCCTGAGCACCAGCCTACTCATAAATCAGCCACTAGGAGCTTCTATGCCTGCTTCTTTTCCTTCTGAAGCAATTAAAAAGGATTAATAGTCACAGTCCCACTGCCTCTGCATCCAGGAGCATAGGAGCACAGCTTTGGCTGAGGCAGTCTGTGTAACTCATCTCACCTTGCAAATGTGAAAAACCTTTGTTAGGAAGAAACCCTAGGATTTTGGTACCAAAATAAACTCAGGCCTAAGCATGGCTGGCCTGGCCTGAAATTATCGGACAGGCTGCATAATATGGTTCCAGTTCTCCTTTCCCGTGCCTTTTCCTAGTTGTCTAGCTTAATGCCACTGAAACCCTCTGGCCAGCATGTTCCCAAGTATGAATAAAGAAGCTGAGCTGTGCTTTATCTGTTTCTCCTGACAAATGCCCCAGTGTGAACTTTCCAGCCAGTTATTCCAAGCTGAGGTAGCATTAATCAAACTAATAATATCTGGTTATCTGGAGGAAAATCAATATTATATCACAAAAAAAAAATAATCCCACAATTAATAAATGACTTTTTTGGGTTTGGTTTTTTTTTTGTCTACTCTTTGGAGAGGCCTATGGTATAATGCGGGGTATTGGAACCCTACAGCTGTTCAAGGATAAAATACCTTAGCTCTTGGCTTTACTGTGTTACTCATGCAACATTATTATGGTCATGGATGCCAATGACAGTCTGGAGTCTCTGTCCTACCCAGACACTTTGTGCAAACTGTCAGTTCTGAAGTAACAACTCCTAGGATAAAACCTGGAGAAAAGAGATTGCAAATCTAAATGAAGCCACAGTGACCTGTGGTTTGGGAGACACCAAATCACCTGTATCAGGACAGGGAATTCCATCACCTCAGTCTGCTTAGAAAAGAAAAAGAAAGCATGGCCCCTTTTCTCCAAACAATGCTGTGGTCAGGAACTGATTTATCTTAAATCTGTCTGCAGCACTCACTGCTGGATTTTATGATTATGGCTCTTCAGCCATCCAGTATCAACAAGAGTAATTCAGTGATGAAAAATTCTCTTCACATCCCAGTTAGGCTTCTCAGCTGTGAGCTTTGAGCCTGTTGATGAAGTACCTATTTAACCCTTTTATTCTACTACCAAGAAGAAATGTCTCTGAGACCCTGCCCAGCTTTTCCAGCAAAGGCACTGTTGACCAACCAAAGAGGTAATAAAGATGCTAAAATCTGACTAAAACCAAGAGCAGGATCCCAGAAAAGCAGATGCTGAGCATCTCAGTTATTCTTAACCAGATAATTTGATCCAAGATGCTTTGTAAAGGAAGCTCATTGGTGGTAACGAGGGCTCTGCAGTGACTTCAGTGACACACACAGACTCTGAGAGGCCATCTTGACTTCTGTCCCCTCCTTCTTCCAGTTTTACTGGTATCTTGAAAACAAAAATGATGTCTTTTTTTGTCTGCAGTGATGTTTTTCTCTATGTTTGTTTCCGCTGGGCTCTCTGTCCAGGGGCCTTCAGAGGGACATCTTCAACCCGTGCATCCAGGTCAACCAGACCCCCTTGGTGCTCTAACCTAGAGATCCTTGAGTGGTGGTGGGTACACATACCTGGTCAGAGCCAGCAGTGAAAGTCACCCTGCTGCAGCATATGTTCAGAGCCAGAAAAAAACCCCTCATGTTTCCCCTTTCTGCTAGGAAAAGCCTTTGGTGAGGATGGGGTGACAGCTGGAGGAAGTGCCCTCTGCAATCATGGATCAAGGGAATGGGGCAGGCAGCATCTGGACCCTGGCCACATCTGGGCCCCGGCTGCAATGTATCTGGGCCAGAGGCAGGAGAACAGAGCAGCAGAGTCCTGCAGACTGCTTCAGGAGGCAGCTGTTTCTCCATCTGACATACCTCGCTTCCCCAGTCATGTGGTTTGCATTTGTCTCTTTTTTTCATGTGGAAATACTGCCTTCAAAGCCATCAGCAGGGATGAGAGTAACAGCCATGACATCATTGCCACCATGCCTCTTCTACCTGTAACTCAACATCTATTGACAAAGTGGGAAACCCCAAAGGGAATCCTGTGGCTTTGGCAGGTTTATTCTTCTCTTGCATGCAGATGGTCTCAGTAAAGAGCAGGAGAACATGTCAGGGCAGAGGAAGCAGGAGAAAGAGTTGGAAAAGAGGTAGGTTAATTAGAAAGAGGCAGCATCAGTTACTGTGACATTTATTATCAGTGTTTTCCTTTTAATAGAGAGCACACTAGTTCCTTTGGGGAAATCTGCTATCAGCTTTGAGCCAAATGCCAAACAAACAGAAACTATCACAAACTGTCTCAAGTCCATGATGCCATGTGAGATTACACCTGCTGTAGACCTGGTCATGTTGGTGCTGCACAGCCCCGTGGCTGCCTTGGCACACCCCTCCTGAAGCAAAACCCAGGTTCTTAGAGACAACTTTGGGCTTCATAAGACAGATTTATTGTTTACTAGAAGATTCTTTGGCTTTATTCAAATCTCCATTAGGACTTGTCACAGAAAGGCCATGAGATAAAAAAAAAAAAAACAAAAAACCAACAAACCACCAAAACCAACAACAAAAACCAGAAACAAAGACAAAGCTTTCCTGCTACCATGTCCAAATGCACACTAATGAGATCTAAGCAGATAAATAAGAGACAAAGCAAGGCACATGACCCAGGATGTATCTGCACTGCACTGCAGTCAGGAGCACTGATGGAGCAGGGGTAGAAATACTCCCACTGGCCTTCCTCTAGCTATGACAAAGCAGCAAGGCAGGTTCATTAATGAGCCCTTGGGTTCCTCCAGGATCACAGGGACTTCAGCAGCTACTTCACATTGCAATCCAGGCTGTTTTTTCCCATTAAGTTCCTGACCAAAATCTTTTACAGGGACATTTGCACACACTGTAACCACTTCTTTAAGCGCAGGGTCTTCAGACGATTATGACTAACTTAATGTGTCCAGGTCCTAAGAGGGCGGTCCCACACTCTTGCTTTTAGCAGTCAGGCTGTCCACTTTGAGAGTGCTGCATTCAAATGGATTAGTTTGGAAAGATACGGTTTAGTCTGATCAGTTGAAAATGATTCATTTTCTGCCAAAACAGCTCCTTGGTCTACTCGTGTGCCCCATTTCATGCTAGTACTGGCATAAAGCAAGACAAGTCTTGGGAGCTGGAAGCACAGACCCACGCCTTTCTATATCAATGTCAACTGTGATCAGCTTAAACAGATGGAAAAATTGCAGCCAAAGACATGGGAATGGTAACCCCAGATATCTGGTTCCATTTCTACCCAAACTCTGAACCTAAATCTTAAGCAAAAGACTTTTTCAGCTAAGTAAAATATAGTGTCTTGTTTTTAAACTCTGACCTGCAATAAAAATACTCATTTCTACAGATCATTTTTAAAAAAATGAAGATAATACCGCCTCACTTGTATGAATTTTCTTAGAAGAAAATAACATTGACTCAGGGATTTCTAATATATCCCTGTGCTCACAAGAATAAGTGGGGATTGTGATTCAGAAAGCAGTGGTGCTGCTGCTCACTGCTTGATGCTGATTGTACCTAAACTGCCAAGATTCTCCAAACTCCAGTGTTGTGGTTTAACCCCAGCCAGCAACTAAATGCCACACAGCCACTTGCTCACTCGCCTTCCTCACAGTGGGAAGGAGATAGATGGGGGGGAATTGGAAGAGTGGAAGGGAGAAAACTCATGGGTTAAGATAAAGACAGTTTAATATGTATAGCAAAAGCCACACACAAAAGAAAAGCAAACCAAGGAATTCATTCACCACTTCCCATCAGCAGGCAGGCGTTCATCCGTCTCCAGGAAAGCCGGGCTCCGTCATGTGTAATGATTAGATGGGAAGACAAACACCGTAACTCCAAATGTCTCCCACTTTCTTCTTCTTCCCCCAGCTTTATATGCTGAGCATGACACCATATGGTATGGAAAAACCCTTTGGTCAGTCAGGGTCAGCTGTCCTGGCTGTGTCTCCTCCCAACTTCTTTTGCACCTTCAGCCTGCTCGCTGGTGGGGTGGGGTGAGAAGCAGAAAAGGCTTGACTCTGTGGAAGCACTGCTTAGCAGTAAGGAAAACATCCCTGTGTTACCAATACTGTTTCCAGCACAAATCCAAAACATAGCCCATACTAGCTACTCTGAAGAAAATTAACTACCCCAGTCAAAACCAGCACATCTACTTTCCCTTTCTCCAAACTCCACCACTACTATTTACCTTCCAACAACAAATGCGTGGAAGATCTCTCACAGTTTTATCCTCCTCACCAGGCGGGAGATGGAAGAAGCAGTTACAGGGATTTCTACCTGTTGATGGGTATCAGTGAAATAGCAACGTGGCTTCATCAAGCGTGGGAGAAGGAAGCTCCCCTGCTGTTCAGATCATACTTTTCATTCTCCTTGCAGCTCTTGGCTGCCTGCACAGGAGCATTGTCTCTAGCTCAAAGCTCTCCTTGGCCAGTCAGCAACAAAATAATTTGTAAGGATGGCAGAATTGCAGATGATCTCATGGGCATTTATTAGTTCTGCATTTGCACTTCTAAACAGGTCAGGGAGCATTTCCTCCTCTTCATTTTCCACCTCCATGCTTCAGCTACTGGATTGAGAAGTGAAATTGGAAGCATTTGCAACCCAGCTGTGGGCAGGTCTCTGCCCACATGCTGTCCATCCCTGTCATCCCAGGAGATGAACATTGTGTGGCATCCTTGGCTATTAGCAAGACCTTGCCAAGGACATTTCCCATGGAGAATTGACAAATTCAGCTGTCATTTTCTTGCAGCATCTGCAGTGAAAGCTCCCATTAGGAAGGGATATTTTTAGCCTGGAGGTATTTGGCCAACTAGCCAGGGGCTGTCCTGGGTGCTTGAAGATACAAAAAGGAAAGGGGAGGTCCCAGAGGTCCGAGTATTATCTCTATTTTAGGAACTCTGGTTGCAGGTGATCTCCTGTACAAGGAAAGGGTGTTCCTTTCCATGTGAGCCAGTGTCATGTCACTCAGATTTGCCCCTTTTGAAAATTCATGCACTGTGCCTGGTAAATGTGTCCTGAGCTTTTCTAAGGGGTAAAATACGCATCAAACAATACCCCACAGTACCTCAGGAAAATGGAAGGGAATGGAGCTGCCATGATATGCATTATATTAAGTGTGCTTGGCATGCACTGTCATACTATAGAACCAGTCCTTGAGCTCTTCCTTGCCTTTTGCTGCTTATTATTAACTTGAAAGAGAAATGCTTTAAGTGATGCAGGGAGTCAAAGACAGCTGCTGCAACCATCATCAACTACAAGTCAGTAATGGACACTATCCAGAGATGCTTCAGTATAAGAGACATTTCACTTTCAGAAGACCAATTCTTGAAGTGAAGCAGCTGCCATTGTTAAAAGTACAATGAAATAGAAGAGTGGGGTAAAAAGTATTAAGAAAAGTGTTCATCATCATTAAGAGAAAAAAAAAAAAAAGAGGCCAACTTCTTAACTGAGACTGATGAGTCAAACTTTCATACTGACATGGTGCCTATACATGAAATTTCCAGCCATAAAGGTCTACCCTGCCCCTGGTTCAGGGCTCAGTTTAAGAAGTGAATATTTGGAGATGCCACAATGGTGCCTATGCTCACTCTTGCACACTCAGACACACACACACAAAGCCCTGACCAAGTGTAAGAAAGAAGACTTTTCTGCCTTTTGCTGAGTTAATTTGAAGACACAGCATTCCTCGGCCATGGGTCCAGACGTAGTGGCACAGAGTGATGCTGTCACAGGGTAGGAGGCAGGAGCATTGAAGAGCCAGGACAGACTGTGCCAGTTTAAGCTATCCTGTTCCCAGATAGGAGCTCAACTTCTTGTACCTATACAGTCCCCATCAGTGTCACTGGTAACTCCTTCTAAAACCTCAATATATGGTTAAACTACAGTACAGCTGTAAGAAACTCATGCCAACTGGAATTAAGGTTTTGGTTGAAGTCAGTTATGTGCCAGTTAATTGCAAGGTAAGGATGACGTATACATACACATGCAGCAGAACAATTGATCTGTATCTCATTGATTACTCTTTGCATTTAGGTGTGTTTATGGTGTGGATTTTTTCTATGATATCTCTAGGAATTACTGCTTTATCGCCCTGAGAGCAGCAGCTCATCCAGTCGGTATAGTACAAGGGCTCATCCAGATGCATTTCATCCGGCTGATGCAGAGAGGCTGTCCAGGAAAGTGTCCAGGAAAGACAACGCCTAGTTGAGACACAGTCCCTGGTCTACCCTGTGCAACTCTAAGCAAGTCACCATAGGCTGCCATGGCATGCACAGACTTTCTGTGAAATGGGATAATATCATCTCCATAGAACAGGAAAAAGCTTGATCACAGTTAGCAATGTTGGGTCATCTGTTCCTGCTTTCAGGAGCCTAGGGAGAAATTACTGTATACAAACACTTCCAATAACTGCTTTTGTAGATTCAGTAAACAGAGTGGTTAAAAATTATACCCTCAGTGAGTATCCAACAGTGTAACCTTTTAAGGTTGGAAATGAGTTCTGGATTGTCTGAGTAAAAACAGCTTTTAACTAACAGGATGGAGTCTAATGAGAGATCAATGTCTATTGTGGGAGAATTGGCCCCCTCCCCAGGAAGCTGAAGGAGACATTTGCCACTGTGGGGAGTGATGAGATGCGGGAAAGAGGCTGGGAAAAAGAAACAGGCTTGATTTTTGGTCAGTAGCACCACAAGACTAAAGCATGATCACACTGCAGCCCAACAGGAAACTGCCTCCAAGATCAAAACTATTTCAGATTCTGATTTCAGCATTCAGCCATCCTGCAGGATCTTTAATTACATGTACTAACATAGAAGCTAATAAAACACAATGAAACCCTAATAACAATCACTCCTTTAGTAGCCTCCATTGGCAGGCCAGAGCCAGAGCATTCAGGTCAGTGGGAGATGTGCCCTGAGGGGGGGGAGCCCTGTGTATGGCAGAGCAGCTGGGGAAGGATGGGAGAAGAGGAGGAGAAGTCCAGAGTTGAGGACTTTGTGACCCTACTGCAGTACTACAAGCTCCAGGTGTATATAAAGCTAGATGTTTGTAAAAAAGATCCCCTCTCCTAATACCATTCATTAAAACAAGACAGGTGGGATATGGGTTGCCCCAATCTAATTATAGGGGCTTTCTAAATGAAAGAACTGAAGCTTTGTAAGTGGAAAGTGTATAAGTACACCACATCTTGCATCAACATTGGGAAAGGATGCTGCAGAGAATCCCAGAGTTGCCATTTGGGCAGGCAGCTGTAGATTACAGCCAAAGGCCAAATCTGCTGTTGAGTTAACTGGCCATTGGGTAAGATCACCAGTTCCATTGATGAGTCATTATAGACAATTGTTCAGATTATGGAGATGTTTCATCTTCTTACCCATCTAGAAAGGAATCAGCAATACCATCTTTGTCATGTCAACTAGCCAGTCAGTGAATAGGAAAGATACCTGGGGAATAAATCTGAAATGAACTGTTTCTGGGAGGAGGAAGGCACTGACACTGCTCATTTATGCAGAGGGTAATTAATAGCAAAACATGCATCCTTCCTCAAGTTTTTTTTCAATAACATAGTTCAGATGAGCAGCCACTAAAACTTCTGCATTGAGCTGGGAAAATTCCTGAACATGGTGACACATTCAGCACACATTGCAGGAATATAAAGGCAAAAGATTAAAATTTTTGTACAGCTTTAGGCTTGCCTTCCTCAAGGCTTGACTTCTCTGCACCATCGTGGTTTATAGGCCCACCAGGTGGAGCTAGGTTAATTGTTTTATGAATCAATTTTAATGGACTCCAGGAGCTTGATTTTGCCAATGAAACTGGAACAGAGAGATGGATTCAGCAGCTTCTTAAAGTGTCTCCCAGTTGTTTCTTCAAAGCTTAGTGACCTCTGTTTGATCTGACATACAGTCTTTGCCTCAAACTTTCAACACTACCCATGGGTCCAGAGGAACAGAGCACAGGGTAGTCGCTGCCTTTGGAAGATGTGCTATAGAGGAAACAGGGCCATATCCAAGGTGTAAACAGCAATGCTGTTTAACCAACTCAAAAGGGATTTTAATCCGGATCACCTCTCTTCACTTGGGCTGCAAGATGTCAAATTCTGGGGAAAAAGTTTTGCCTACAACATTCCTTCTGAGGAAGCAGCAGTAAGGGTGCATTGCTGCAAAGAGTGGAAAGGCTTGTTAGCAGCTCATGCTCTTCTTGTGGGGTCATTTTTGTGTTCTGGTTATCTAAGTGCTTCCATGCCTTTCAGCAGAGTTAGCAGCCCAGGCTTTTCTACCTGGATGAATGACAAGGGAATCCATCACCATTACCTGCATTACCTGCTCATGTTCCCTGAGTAGTTCTGCTCTATGAAGTGTTGATAATGCTCTACTCATCTCCTTAACACATTTATTTCCCACTCCCTGCATTAAGTGTATATTCAATTATGTTGGAAGAAAATCTCATTCTGAAACTGGAAAACCTCCCTGTGTGCAGCTCCTCTACTGCTGACCTTCTTCAAAGCTGTGAAGACAGCCTGTGTCCTTTAGGGACTTCTCCTCATCTGGAATTAATAACTTTCTTCCTAGGATAGTCAATCCTTGTTGAACTCATCATGTAATTCTTGAAAAAGCCAATACACCTGTCATGAAGGTGACAGATTTTATCTCACAGATGGCCCTTCTTTGAGCAGGAGGTCACACTTGGGACTTCCTGAGGTCCCTTCCAACCTGAATTTTTCTCAAATTCCATGATTCTTTGATTTATCTAGGAAAACCTATGTGGTGCATGGTCATGTATGGGAGAGGGTCTTGCAGATGCCTCCCATACCCCATGTACTCTCTGCAGATGCTTTTAACTCCTTAAAGCACTCACTTGTGAGTTAGCTCAGATTTGCTGGCATAGCAACCAGTTCCAGGCTGGAAATCAGACTGACCTGGGCTGCCCAAGTGAAGCAGACTGCTGGGGAAGCAGAATTAATAAACCCAGCTAGACCCCAGTGCCCTATCACTTTCCTGACCTGAGCTATGTTATTGCACAGTGCGAGCTGTGTACCACCTCTCTCCCAACAAATCCAAGGAATCTCTCGAGACAAAGCAATGTGTCAAGGCGCAGATACGTTCCATACATGCAGGTGATGACGGGGGGTGCCACACATAATGACTGGCAAAGGTTACCTTGGCTGGGCCAAGGTGACTTGCCCAAGACTACAGCAGGGAATTAAGAATTGGCAGCTGACACAAGAGGGACATAGCCCTGATTGCACTATCCCCGGCGCTCTCCCATGGACCAGGCAGTTGTCCACATGTTCAAGGGCAAGCAGGAGCCAGAATTGCCCGTAGTTTCAGTAACAAGTGGAAGCTTCTGGCCTCTTTTCTCCTAACTCTGTACACTCACACACATTCTATTTACAGCACCATTTCTTTCCTAGGGCTATCCACAAAACATTAATGTCAGATTTTCAGACTCAGCATCCTGTTTTGGACTAAAGCATATATTATCATCTAAGACTGAAATCTTTGGCACTTGATTTTTCATGGCTGAGTTTCCTACACCCTGAAAAGGTCTAATTTGGGTCTTCAGGAGGAATCTACCCTGTAAGTTTCCCCGCACAGTAGACTGGAGTCATGTATATCTCTATTACATCTCTTTCGCAAGAGGCACAAACAATTGTTTTCCATTGAGTTCCTGGGCTTTCTTCCATACAAATCATGACGGAGGCATTATTTTGCACCACAAACTCATATGTTCTTCACCTGGAGGTTTGGGGGGGGGGGGAGGGTTTGTAAGATTTAGGCCAGAAACCGCAAAGAGCACAGAAGATCAAAATCTGTTGTTTCTCACAGAATGGAGAAACAGAAAGAAGAATGCAATAAAATCATAAGTTCACCTCCTGTAAACAACTTTGTAGATAAATGCAATGAGATGTGTCCTGCATATGAATACTGCCAGGCAGCCCTTTATAGATCTTAAGCTTGCATTGATCTGTGCATCCATAAAAGTTCTTACTCGTCAGGCATAAGAGAACAGACTCAGTATGCATGACCACACATGCCAATGCCAATGGAGCTATAAAGCTGCACCCTCAGAAAAATAAATTGTAAGTCAGATTTTAGTTCAAAAGAATGGAAATCTGTGACATTAAGAATTAAAAATCAAAGACTTCTGACCCAGATTAACTTTCTTTGCTCAATCGCCCATACATAACGTGCTCTAAATCAGCTCCTGGAGATGTCCTTCTGCATGTTTTTCATGATTAATTGAATTAGCAATTGATTTGTATAATATGACTCACTTAGAAATAAAGACACACCAAACTGACAACATGCACACCATTCAGGTAGCAACAAATCACAGGTCCTACAGTTAATCTCACCCCAACCCTCCCGGGCAATGCAGATTTGTTATCTACTATCCAAAGCATAGACTTCCAGAGAAGGGTAAGAGTGCCTGTGCATGCTCTGTGTGTGTGCATACTAAACAAGCATGCACACACATGGCGTGCAAATGCACAAATAAGTTCAGGCATTGCAGTCTCAATTTATTCTACAGCTAATTTACAGGTCTCTGCTGAGCCCCAAATTGGGACCTGTGCTTGCAGGGCTTGGAGTAAAGGTACAGGGCTTGGAGAAAACAACTCAAAATGGGTGCTTTTGAAGTCAGTTAGGGAAATGGGAAACCATATAAATTATTTAAGGTTTGGGGTGGGTGTTTAGTGATCCCTGACTAGTGTTAGAGTAGGACTTTGAATGTTCTAGGCCTGGGTTGCATCCTGGGTCTCGCTAGCAAAATTTAGGATTGAGGCCCGTGCATTTATCTCAGGACAAAGCTGGAAAGGAGGACTTGATGGGATAGAGACTGTGCTGGGGTGTGTGGGGTTCTGCAGAGTCAAACTGGGCCACTTTTGGGACATGCAGAGGGGGATTAAGCAGTGTGAGGGTGACAGGAGTTCCCACAGCCCACATGCTTGGAGTTAGTGAGAAGGAATGCAGAGCCACCCAGGATGGTGCTGGAGCAGCTGCATGCACATTGTTCTTCAGGCCATGAATATGGGTTTGGCTTGTAGGGTGTCCAGAGAAGGACAAAGCTAAAGATCAGATGTTTGCCTGAGCTCAGGTCAAACTGAGTGAGAGCCCAGGATTAGTTTTTGATGCAAATGACTGCACCTTGCTGGTTACCTCATACCCAGCACCACATACATGCCTGGTGGCTCACAACTGAGTGCATGAAGGAGGTAGCTGCCCTAAGCATCCATCCCCCCATCAATGGCAGAAAATAAAATTGAATTTTGTAGCAATTCAGGAGCAGACTCGGCTGACATCCCCCTGCCCTGGTGGCTGCCACTCACTTGGGAACCTAATAACACTATGATTTTAACCCACCGGTGTGCAGCATCCCAAGAAATAGCTGTGTGCATTATTCCCATCACTCAACCACAGCTCCTCAGCCAGCTGCGAGGGTGGGCTTGCACAAGATGTTGGAGTTCAGGACAGCTGGAGCAGGCAGAGCAGGAACAGGGAGGCTGACAATGAGACCAGGCAACTGCAGGTGGGGACATGCTTATAAGTGGATTAATCGAGTATGTAACTCCCAGACCAACTGTCCAGCAGAACGTGGCAGCCCACGTTTTCCAAAGTTTCCAGGAGATACCAGCGGAGTCCCAGCCCCCTTCCCTGGATGTCTCTGGACTTGCCAGAAATGTGAATCCTCCCAAGGTGCTAAAAGCCTTCATAAGAGCCCAGGGTTGCTTGGGAAGGAGGGTAGCTAACAGCAGTGGGAAGAGATGACCTTTCCTTGGCCCAATTATTTTGATATTTAAAATGTGGATCCAGAAGTAAGAGTTCATAATTTCCTTTGTTGGAGATCATTATGCAGTGAGAAATGGGCAATATTGTGAATTATTATAAACTGGCACCAGACTGAGACTGCTCTTTTCTTTTCCCCTGTCTTTTTCTTTCCCAAGAAGCATCCTCATTCATGTAGTGAAGGAACAGATTTTCATGAGAAAATAACATTTCTATGCCTGTCAAAATGTCCTTTCATTTATGCCAAGAAGTCACGACTGATGCCATGTCTCCTTTTCTCCTGGGTGCGAATCTCTTTCCCAGCACTGGTTAAGGTGGGGGGAAGACTGAACTTTATCTTTCCTGTCAGCTTGGCTAGACACCACTGGGAACAGGAACATGCAGAAGGATCCCATATTCTTCCCTGTCGGTTTAACCCTGCAAATCCTGATGCACTGTAACACTTGAATGGATAGTTTAGTCCCAGGACTCGGGGAGTGATTTCCCCTTACTCATCCCACTGCTAGGGAAAGCAATTCTAACTTGTTAAAAATAGCATGCCCATGTGCAAGAATAGGGTTTATTCCTATTTTCCACTGCAATATTTTCAAATCCACTTAGAAACTAGATTTCCCCCAATTTCTTGGGCCAATTCTTTAGACTGCAGTTTTTAAGAGGTTGATGGGTGGGTAGAGCTTCACTGACGTAAAGACCCCAGGATTTGGCTCACTGGTCGTCAATCTGTACAAACATGCAGCAGCTATGTGGTCATTACCATAGTAATTCCCCCCTTTCATAATTTCTTTGCTATACATACACAGTCCACGGGAAAGAGAATCGTTTTGTTCTCGGCAACTACATCATTACATTAAAGCAGTGTCCCTGCTGGCCTCCAATTCTGCTTGAATGGAGCTGCTCAAGAAAGTTGTGTAGTGCCTTGTTTTGTTCAGAAATGCTGATACGCAGAAATGAAAGCTGGCTTTGTGGAAAATGGTCAGTTTTGATGCATTTGCAGCTTTTTTATTCTCCCCTCCCTTTTTTTCTCTTTACAGAAAGGGGTTTTGGAACAGTGAATTAGCTGCAGCATATTCAAAACAAAAAAATGCTGGTTGCTCTTTCTGCCTAGAAAATTAATTACTCTAAGTGAGAGTAAAGTTATTTCAAAACTAGGGATGCTTTGAATCAAAAGGAAATATTTCTTGTACTTGTAGAAGACTTGTACTGACTTTTTCAGGTTTTAATTTCTCAAATGTGTTTTGCTTTTGATGTTTTTACCCTCTTTAGGTCTAGATGATTTTTTTTAATCTAGAAAAAAAGAAAATACTTGCAGGGTGAGGAAATCATCTCCAGCTCAGCACGACCCCTCAGTGGATGTTTCAGTGCACATGACAAATGTTACAAAGTGAGTCATTGTTCTCATCTGTTCCTGGGGGACCTGGTACTGGTTCCTTATTGGTTTTGTTATTTGTTATTTGTTTTTGGTGACTTGTTTGGAAGACAAGTCACCTAGACTAAAACCCCACATTTTGCTCTTTATGTTCAGGGAAACAAAAAAAGAAAAAAAACCAACAAAACCCAAACCCAGGTTTGATTCATCTCTTAGCATTATTTTTATTTTTGGTCTATTGAACAAGGAGTGGAGTTTAAATCAAGTGCTCTGATCTGGTGCCAGCTACTGTTACGGGGCTGTAGATGCTGTGTTACAGAGTTCACCAGTCACTGGGAAGACACTAGCTCTGCTGTTATTATTTTTGCAGGTATTGTCTGGGTAGAAAGAAAACCCCAGATTTAGAATTGATATCCTCAAAAGAAATAGTAAAATGACATCTGTGCATCTTCAAGCTGAAGACTAACAGAATATCAGTAACTGACATTTTACCTGGGCCAAATATGTCTGCCATGTACCAAGCGTGATTGAATCTGTAGTAGCACCACTTTAGATCTGAATGCACCTAGCTCAGGGCATAATAAATTTGAATTTCCCCACTAGCATCCATGTGGAATGAAGACAAAAGCAATCAAAAGAAACAGCAGAAAACATCAGGATTTCAGTTTAAGTTCAAGGCCACTTGGAACGTCTCTGCACTCCTCAAAATGAGAAACTCTGCAATGCTTCTAGCAAAGGTTTTTCTTGTGGTCTCTCTGCGTGCGTGTGCACACCCTCTCTCAGCGGGAGAGCACTCCCTGGGAGAGTCTGAGCTGGCAAAACTTCCCCACAAAAATACTCCCATTCACATCTTTGCTACAGGCTACACAAACAACAGGTGAAAAGACTGATCTGCTACAAAGATCCTCCTACCAGCTGGCAGACAAGTTCCAGAGAAATTAACTCTTCAGGGCTTACCGAAGATTTTGGTTTTCCTCAGGTGTTTTATGCTTTCAGGGGCAGTCCAAGGTAAAGGCTGAAATAATAACATTTGTTAGGTGTTTTAAGTAGGCACAATGTATTTAAAAGATTGAAGAGTGTTCTTACAGTTAGGCTACAGAAAACACAATAAAATCTGGACATAGGCAGCCAGAGTAGTTGCTTTGCTAACTCATTCTAGTATGGCTTTACTGGAGCAACTGCTTTCAACTCTTACAGCTTTATAGAGATCTGATTTTTGCCCATGGTAAGAAGCAGGCCACCAAGAAGGCTTCACACAAGCACTCTGCTGTATTACAGAAATGCCCTGTCCTTATCCTGACCTGGCCCAAATTTGCACAGTTTAGGAGAGGCACCAGGATCACAGCAAAAGGTGGCTGGCTACATCCCAGGTGGAAAAATGGGGTCTGCTCTTCTCGTTGGACAGTGCAAAGAGGGAAAGAGGAGTGTGGTCAGGGAAGGTGCTGAGAAACTCTCCCATCTTGCCAAAAAATGTACCTCCAGTTTTGATTCTCTAGCTAGTCCACAGATTCTGGGATTTTCTTTGGTTTTTACTAACCTTTGGTGATAGCAATGCAACCACAGTAAACGTGTGGGATCAATCATTCTTAGTTTTGCTGGCAGTGCGCCTTGCCTTTTGTGCCCACTCTGCCTCATAAGCCAACTTCACACAAATCCCTGTAAGAAGTCAATACTATATGCCAAATAATACCTGACAAATTGTGCTCCCCTCGAAGTTTAGACTCTGGTTTGGAAACTGGTTTTCATCTGTTTAAACCCTAAAGTCAACAACAGCAAAGATCTAAAAAACTGTAATGGGTCTTGGAGAACAGCTTGGCCATTAGAGTCAAGAGCAAAGGTTATATTTAATTTGGCTGCTCAGCATAAACCCAAGTATTTTGCACTATAAAGGTATCTTGGTATCTTTTCCTTTTGATTTTTTTTTCTCTCTTTTTGGAAAGGTTGTCTCCCAGCCATCAGGCGCGAGAAGATTAATGCACATTCAACGCAAGCATCCTGGGGTGCATGTCAGAGCAGGGCACTCCTACGGTGGTGGGACTCAGGGCTAATTAAAGCCCAACAATGTGTCCCCAATTCATACCAACACTAGAAACAGTGGCTGATAGGGAAATTCAGGCACAGCAGCTGCTCTTTTCACAGCAGTACAATAACTATCTCTTTAATGGGAAGGGGTGTGGGGGAGGGATGCAGCCCAAATAACAGCACCTGCCTGTTTATGTCACACCGAAAATCACAACAGCTAATCCTCCTTGCCTGTCATGTTAATTGTTATGAAGCTCCTTTTGATATCAAACTATTTGTCCTTTGATTGAAATAAATCAGGCCTTAAGCACTGCATTTATCTCGCTATGATACAGGAGCAGAGGTGAGCACTATGGAGAGATTTATACAATGGGAGCAACGTACAGCACACTGGGGCAGTATTTATGGGCTCAAGATCTTTTCATCAGGAAAAGCAGTCTGTTGACATTGTTCACTACAAAAGAAAAGTTCAAATGCTGTATATTACACTACAGCCCTAATACACCATTTGACATGAGCAGGAGGTAAACAAAGCAAGGAGGAGGAGGAGGGGGGAACACCTGGCTGGCTTTTGCACATGGTGGTGTTTTCAGCTGGTTCAGCAAGATATTTAAGATTTGTATACAACTATGGGGCCCAGTAGCTTCATTCTGACTGTTTATGCATTTAATGCTAGGAGTGTATTTAACAGCATTTGCTGATGTTGGTTCACATTATGGAAAATGCACTTCTGCAGAGCCCATAGTGTGCACTGGCACCGTCCTCCTGGCCCAGGGGTGATTGGCAAGAGACGAAGAAAGTTAACCTCACAAGGGCTGAAGCCACCCTGTCTCCATGCCCTCTTCACCTGATAGGCACTGAAGCAAGCCCTCAGTGCAAGATACAGTGAGAAGATGCTCAGAGAAAGGCACATGGAAGAGCCTTTCAGACTTCTAGTGCAGGGAGGTTACAGACTGGGAGGTGGGGGAAGAGATCCCAGACTTGTTTGCTCTTCCTGGCATGTTTTGTCCCACAGAACATCACCTTTTTTTCAGAATGACTAAAACCCCTTTGGGGGATTGCAGCTGAAGGGCTTGAACTGACTTCACAGAGCAGTTTGGGTCTTTCTGTTGATTTGTTCCACTAGTGCTCAGATGCCCTTGTTGAGGTCCTCCATCCCCCATGCAGTGCCCTCCACAGAGGTCCTGGGCTAGCTGCTCCTGAGAGTTTGCAAGGATATCTCTGGAAGGATAACCTGGATCCACATGGACAAGGGAAGGGGTTATTTGCTGCAATTCCTCTTTGCCTGCAGGGACTGCAGGTACAAACCTGCCTGAATTTGACTAAGCACCAGTGAATGTTGTTGAAAATTTTCCTATATTCTTTTTGGAGCAAAACAAATAAAAAGTAGATACCCTACAGTGACAGCATCATCTACAATCCAAGAAAATCCTGTTAATCTTTCACACCTCCTAAGAAACACCTGTCTTCTATTTTTACTGCTCATGTTACTAATGGAAACCAAGCAGTTTAACTTTGTTTGTGCAAATGTGCTGCTCTGGAGAAGTGTATTCAGAAAAATATCTGTGAGAAGAAAACCAGCAACTCCCTCACAAATATGTTGGTGTTACTGGGAGAAAAAAACTTGAGGTGTTTTGATGGGACAAGTCCCAGAGCAGTGTAGAAGGGACTTATTTGGGGTGAAAGGGAATTTTTACTGATTAAAGGATATTCCCTGGTCTTTTCAGTGTGGAGGCTTCTTTCCAGAGAAATGCTTATGGACTTCAGTGGGGTCTTCCCTGAGCTCCCCAGATGTAGGCAGTGTTGGGGAGGCCCTACTGCCCCCAGAGAGGGGGCTCTAACCTCCCTACTCCTGTGCTGCTTCATAACACAATGCAGAAATCCTATGAAGAGCAAGGGTTGTGTCTTCCCACAGACTTTAAGCAGGTTCCCAAGCACAAAAATCCCCTTACCCTCTTTGCCAATGTAAGGGCTGTCCCGAAGAACAAACCAAGTGCTCTGACCAGCATCAGATCTCCACAATCCATGTACAAGGTCTCTTTGCCCTGAGGTCTTCCGCTTGCCAGGAAGGACCCCACCTCAT
This sequence comes from Falco rusticolus, assembly GCF_015220075.1. Taxonomy (NCBI): domain Eukaryota; kingdom Metazoa; phylum Chordata; class Aves; order Falconiformes; family Falconidae; genus Falco; species Falco rusticolus. Next base: position 29,616,548 of record NC_051193.1, read on the forward strand.
GGCAAAGCTGGAAAATGTTCCCTACCTCCTCAGTTTACAAGGTACACTAGAAACTGTTAGACAGGGAATCCAGACGGTGAGGGATTCACTGAAACAGAGTTCACTGTGTTGCAGACAGTCCCAGAGTAAGGCAGTAAATAAAGCATATATGTTTGGGGATGACCTCACTCCCTTTAAAGCCAAGGACTTCTTTCTGTTGCATATATCTTGACAGAGTAAATGCAGTTGCTTTTTTCAAGAAGGTTGCGCTGTGTCTGTGCTCCTCAGGTCTGGCTCCTCTCCTGAGCCTGGACTGCACCAGCCTGGTTTCTGACAAGAGCAACATGACTGGGAGCAAAGTTAATGGCTTACTTACATGTCTGCCAGCCAGTTCCCTCTTCCCAATAAATCCTGAAACCCACTGACTCATTTTAATCAGATCTCCCAGAGCAGCAAAGGTCCCAGCGATTTTACACTCTGTTTCTCATGCAAATAAGCAGCCACCACAGGAGAGGAGGACCTGTTAGCACCATCACCAAAGGGGAAGCTGAGCCATGAGCTTAATTAAACACGGGAGAATCTGTAGCGATGAACATGTCTCAACAGCTGAAAATCTTCACTGGTGGCTTGCAGCTTATCAGACAACAGAGAGTCCACACAGGAGGTAGACATGCAGAAGTAAGCAGTATGCTGTTGCATTCTGCTCATGCAACAGTTTGTTGTACGGTCCAGCCCAGCTGCTTTCAACTTTGCATAAAATTATGCTATTTTATTAAAATTACATATGCTTTTTAAATCATGTCAATCGTTGCAATGTGCCATAAAAACCTGTGCCCGTCCTTTAGCAAGGGCATTTATTATGCCACGCGTGTGGCACAAGGTGATGTACACCTCAGGTATAAGCGCTATGATGCCACTGGTAATGTGCACCACTTGTTATTGCAGGCACCAGACCTGCATTTCACATGCAGGTCCCACACCTGACTCCAGAAGTCCCTGAACCACCCTTTGACTCAGGCAAGGAAAATAACTCTGGGGAGGCACTGCTCCCTGATAGCTGTCCAAACACTTTTACTGTTCGTGGGCATCTGGGTTTCACCTCCAGGCAATGCAGCCTTCACATGGGGCTGGGAAGTTTGTTACAAACAGGGCTGCACCATAAATAACGGAGCACACCCCATTCCCAGGGCTGCTCCTTGCCTCTGTGTACTGCATTACAAGCCTGGAGAAAGTTGTGTTTTATGTTTGCATTTAATTTACTTGGGTTTGGGGTTTTGCATGAGGTCGGGGGACTTGTTTTTACTTTTCTGACTTTAACACAGTTTTACAGCAAAGGACACAGTTACTGTGGGAATTGCTGTTCATGAGCAGTAAGGCTGTGTTCTCAGGCAGCAGGGAGTTTGTATTTTTATTTCTTAATGACATTCTTTCTGGCTGTGAAACTTCCTGGCTCCATTACTTGCTTTTTGTTGTTTCTGTTGAAATTTGCAATTAACATCCTCACTAGGTGAAAAGAAAGTTGTGAAGCTGGCACTGTAACCTGAAAGCCTGGGTCACTGTGGAGGATGCCTGTCCATCCATGCCCACTGGCATTTTTCTAGGACAGTCACCTATCCACATTATTTCTACACCTTCCTTTTTGAAGGTGCCTCTCAGCTCACTCATTAATTTTCTTTCAGTGTCAACAGCAGGTCTAATCTCTCATTGATATATAGAAATTCACCCCCTTCCCCACTCAGCTCCCTGCATGGCTGGGGGAAGCAGTACCTGCAGCCCACCCACGTGTCAGGGGAGCAGGCTGCTTCACCTCCCACGTGTCTATAAAGGTTTTGTTGCTGTTTACAAACATATTGGATATGCCTGATGGTTCCTGCTCTGCTTTTCATGTTTTGTGCATGGCAGATAGCACTGATCTGTGCCTTGATCTGTAGTCAGCAAAATCACTTGCTCACATTTTCTACATCAAAGCTGGGGGGTGGGGGGGAAGAAGCCATCTGGTGAATTAGCTCTAATAAAAATAAAGGGGGTCTCTTTGCATAATAGAGTATTAGGGGATAATACTGTGGGTTGTTGGGACAAATAGCTCTAAAGGGTTTTGACAGCTCACAGGCATCTTGGCTTATGTTTCAATATAAACATTACAAAACCAGAGCTCCGTCAGTGGCAACAGATCTATTGATTGCAATGAGGCTATGATTCCTCACCCTTATAAATATCTCGGTCAGCTGAATCTCATTATAACAATGTGCAAAGTATTTATTCAGTATGATTGTGCTCCATGAGTTGTTCATTTCTTCTACTGTTCCTGTAAAGCTGCTTTAACATTTCTACTGTTCATTATTCACCCAAGTTGTTCTGCTGCTTGGGCTCTTTCGGTGGCCTGTATGGACTTTTTAAAGATGCATAGAAATTGGTCCTTATTTGATACACGTTTAATTTCTCTTTGCAGGGCAGCAGTCTTCCCAGGGAAGAGTGAGGGGATTTTGCTTGAAGGCAGCAGGCCCCAAAGGGGCCACAGCCCTACCCCGGTCAGTGGTTAGCCTTAGCTGTGTTCAGTTCAAAACGGTGATGTGTAATACCCACATCTTAGGAGACAGTGAAGGGATGCTTGCTTGTTCCTATTTCCAGTTCTGGGTGAAAGAAGATTGTACTTGAGATGACATGGATGAGGATGACTTGCAGGCAGTGAGATTTTATTTTTAAAGTAGGTACAGTTTGCAGGCAGCTGGCATCATCTCAGATTTCGTTTGGAAACTATCTGCTCCAATGTGCTCTACAAAGAAAAGAGATTATGATTCTGGTTTTGTTTGATTCTGGTCAGACCTTTCCCTTCCACCACACACACGTCCAGACAAAGATGCACACACATACACACCTGCCCACACTAGTTAGCCTCTAATTTCCAACGCATTTAAGGCTCAGGCTCTGCTAAAGAGTCAACATGGATCCATTATTTGGTGGATAAATAGAAGATTGATTGGCTGGAAAAGACTTTCACTGATGGGGAAATGGCTGCAGGTGTCCTGCCGCAGGGAAACCACACCTGAAAACACAGCTGATGAGCAGTTATAACAGATCTCACCAGAGGTAAAGTCTCTCTTCTGTTTTCTGCTGAGTTTCTCATGCACTGGAAAGTAACTGCAGACATGCTTCTTTGTAGGATCTGTCTGTTTTTCAGTTGCACATAGTTCACCACTGTGCTATGGCTCACAGTAGGTACAGATCTAAAGATGACCTGTGACCCAGAGATCTCCTCATCCGCGTGGACAGGATTATATCTGGACAAGATAAAAATGGAGAAAAATATTTCCTCCTAGCTGCTGGTGGCAAGCCAGGGAAAACACAACCAGTATGATGTGGTTGTGGTGGCACTCTGCATGTATTCACAGTGGTGTTGGCCAGAAGGGACCTCTCAAGGTCTGCATTCCAGCCTCCCACCTGGAGAACTGTGGCCAGCACTGGATCAAGCCAGTCATGGCTTCATCTAGCTAAGCTGTGAAAAACTGCAAGGACAGAGGTTGGAACAGGCTGCTTCAGGGTTTCAGCACCCTCCTGGTGAAGCATTTTCTCCATCTGCTTATCCTGAACATTCCAAGCCACAGTCAAGGCCATTGCCCTGTTCTTGAGAGCAGCTTGGTTCCTTCACCGTTGTAACTGCCTTTGCAGTAGGCTGTTACTGGCTTAGTCCTTAGCCTTGTCTTGGCCAGAAAAAACAAGCCCAGATGCCTCAGTGTCTCATCATGGGGACTCAGGGCCTATAACCATTTCCACAGCACCCTCTCCAGCTTCTTTTTACCCCCTTGACCTGGGAGACCCAAAACTGGACAAAATATTCCAGGTGTGGCCTCACTCATGCCAAGGATAAGAGGGAAGAAACAAATTCTCACCTGGTGGCCACATTCCAGCTAACCTAGCCTTATCTATGTAATTTTTTATTTATTTTAATTTATATAAAATATAAAATTTATATAAAATATATTTTTTAATAAAAAACTATGTGATGGTTTGCCTTATCTGAGATGAGAGTGTATGGTTGGCTCAAGTCTGACGTAACATCCTCTGTCATGCTTGGCAGGGCTACTGGCCAGGAGGATGCATCCTGGTCTGTACCCATGACTGAGTTTATTGCAGCCCTTGTGCAGAACTTTGCACGTTTCCTTGTGGACTCCTTGCCTTTCTGCCCTTTTATAGCTACCCTTTGTGTACACAGGTATACATATATACATGTACATATGTATACAGGAGAACAGCTATATGAGGAATTCAAAACCAGCTGGAATCTAGGAATTAAATCCAAGGGGATCCATGAAACAAGAAGCTGTTGTGGCAACAGCTATTGTGCAACTGAAATTGTCCTTATGAATGACAGGACACGCTAATGAAATGATCCAGAACCTCCAGCATGCAACTACAGAAGATCTGAGCTGTAGAAGTGCTAGTGTTTCCAATACAGAAAGACCTAAAACTTCCCAATGCCTGTAAGTAGGTTTGTGTCAATGTCTTTTCCCTTAACTCCACCTCATGCAAGGGCAGACCTGACTCCTTTTCTCAGTCAAGCTGTAAATATCAGCAGTCCACAAGCCCCCAGCCTCTCCACAGCAGCTCAGCTGGTTTCTTGCCCAATGCCACAGCTGAGCCAATTCCAGCAGCTGCAGCAAAGAGGAGCAATGAAAGGCTGCCAGTGGTGTCAAGGCATAGCAGATCAAACAGAAGATGAAGAAAAGTTCCTCCTCCTTCTCCAAAATCCTCCAGGGCTGGGTGCAGTGGTTTATAGCCAGAGCCTGGCAAACAGGTGATTTGAGGCAGTAAACTACCCATGAAGTTTGGTGACCTGAATTCACTGAGTCAGTTTGGACTCTTCCTATTAGGCTGTTGCTAGAGTGGGGTACACCTCACCTGTATGCACCTGACATAGAGCCTGGGCAGGGCTGTAGGACTCTGCAGGCTACAGGACAGAGCCCCTTGTTCCCATTGTCTCACACAGAAGTTTAGTTACTCTGGGCTATTGCTGTCCATGTTAACCATCTGCAACGAAGATTGTGCTCACCTCAAGCTGTGCCTGTCTTTTAAGCGGTGGGCAGGTCAAACATCTGCTCCAGGCAGCTGAATTGCATCATAATGACTTTTAGCTATGTTGCAAACTTCGTCATGTCTCCAGCCTTCTCTCTGCCCTATTGCTGCTGCTTACCAGTGCTTCCACCAAGGAGTTTATACTATTTCATGTTGTTTCTCTGGCTCAGGATTACATTAATAAATGCTAAACAGAGACAGTCCCTAGTTGAGGAAATAGCATGTGGCTCTAATAGTAACCAAGTGTCAGAGCACTGAAGGAGGGAAAAAGGGGCAAGAAGCACAAAGCAAGCACAGCCATCTTCTTCCCCTTACAATATTGTTTGGGTTTCCAGACTTTTCCACTTCATGTTCTCCTAAAGTATAGCCCACATCAGTTTTTCAAAAGCAAAGCAACATGATCTACTTCAACAGCACTTTCTAGAAGCACTGATCGTGGGGGAGGTTGAGGGCAAGTAGAGTTTCCTTGTGACAGAGCTGTCAACAGGGCAGCTGTTTGTAACATCACAGCTTGGCAAACCTCCTCCTATTTAACTGCTTTCCCTTTTGGCTTTGCTCTGCACTTCCCAGCTCCAGAGAGCCAAACAAAAAACTTCCCTGGTGCCAAAGTGTTGCTTTGAATAGGGATGAAAGGGGCAATGCTGTAGCAGAACAATTACCAGTAGGAAGGTAATTACAGATGGCCATGGGTGCAAGAGCCACAGGGGCACTAGGAACAAAAGCTGTGGAGGGCAAACGGGTGATGGTCAGAGGTGGTGATGCCCCGAGCAGACCCACAGGACTGCCTGACAGTCATGAGACAGGGTGCCCAGTAAGCTGTAAAATACACAAAAACTTCCAATATTCTGCTTATGCAAAGTGCTCGAGTCATGGTGTGCATGGCTGGAAATGGCGATGAGAGGAGCTGCACGTGGAGTAGCTTCTGCAAAGAGTTTCATAAAGTTGCTACATTATGCAGATATGGTCTTACATGTTGACCAGGTAGAAAACTCAGACAATAAATTAAGGCATCCTCAACAAGTTTTTCAGCTGTGAGTGATTCCTGAACACCACATTGCTGAGAGAGCAATCTTAGCAGTTTTATCCTATCTCTTGCCTTATCAAAATACAATTCTGAAAGTGCTTGGCCTTCAAAAGAGTCTGAGATAGAGCCTGGGTGCAGCCTTGCTAGAGCTGTTCCCCCCCAAACCCTGCCGCCCCACCTGTATTCATCCTTTGCAGTCTCTTCATTTTAAGCCGCTGTCTTCAGAAGCAGCACCCTTCTGCAAAGCCAGCAGAGAGCTGCAAGAGGCAGGGCTCGGGCTCAGCAGGATGACCAGCAGCAGGACACGGGTGCTGCACACCCAGTTTGGGAAACGCTTCGCTTAACTTGGAGCAAGTCACCCTCACCTCCCCTCGTAGTTAGCTGGGAGAGACTGGCAGAGACTGATTCGTCTCACTCCAGAGCAGATGTCAGAAGGAGATTAGCTGTATCACACCTCGGATGTGCCTGTTTTTCATTCAGTGTGAGGGGAATGTGACAGCTTGTCCCCATGAGGGGCTTGTAGCCAGGCAGCTCAGCCTGGCCCTGGTGCTCCCTCGGGCACCGCAGGCAGCCCGGCTCCCTGATCTCTGCCCATGGGAAAAGCAATACTCATCGCATCAATTCCCATCAGCACGTGCCCACTCCTGTTCCCAGCTGAACTCTCCCCTCAGGCGTCAGAGACAAGTCTTTTTGGAGAGTCCAAGACCTCCATCAGGGCAGGGGGTGACCAGGAAAACAGTGGGACCCAGTCTGAGCCATGCACAGTGACCATCCAGCTCTGCAAAGTGCCTCTGAGGGGACTGTGGTGCCCATAGCTATGACACCCCCCACTCCCCGCTGAAGGACTAGTGGCGTGCCTGGTGGCAGGGCAGTGGCTGACAGAGCGATGCTGATAAAGTCACCGTGCCATGAAGCTGTCTGGGAATTTTACCACTGCTGAAGTCATTCTGGGCCAGCAGCCTGCTAATGAGCATCATTTGGGGGACATTACCTTCACAGGGAAAGGCTCAATGACAAGGGGAAAAACAACAGGCAAGGTTTTTTAAAGAGAGCAGCAGAGAAACAGACCTCTCTTTGCTTCCAGCTGAATCATGAGCCTAAGGTTGCTGTGTAGGTCTGCAGGGTCAGATGGACAGCAGAGGTGACACTTCCTGGGAAGCCACTGCTGGCCTGTCACTCTAGATAGTCACCCTTTTCTCCCAAGCCAGGGATTCATCAGGCCACACAAGCAGATTTCATCATTATTTGAGAGCAAGGCCGTCAGGGGAGGCTGTGCTTCATGTGAGCCGATTTGAACCCCAGGTAAACACCCCAGCTCTCAAACTGAGGCAACTGCTCCCAGTTATTGCTGGACCATCTGTAACTCCTCAAGATTTACACTAAAGCTAATGAGATCAGTCTCATCTGAATTCTGTGTATCTATTATATCAATCTGCTGAAGAACACAAAGTTTTAAAAAATTATTCATGCCACTAGCTCTTCATTTTTTACTCCCTGTATTTAAGCACCATTTCAATACATGTAGCAAAAATCAGCCTGGCAGGCTTGGTTTCTGGCAGTGTTTATAACTGCCAGCTAATTGTATTGAATGGTACCTCTACGTGATGTATTTGATATTCAAATAAAAAACAGAACATAAGACAATCATCATGAAAATGTCTTGAATGCGTCACAGGACTGTGAGAGGGATTAATTTATTAATATTTAATGAGTGATTTGGAAAGGTGAAGTGTCTAAAAATGAAAAGCGCTATAAGAACTTTGTCAATGATGAAAGATGCAGGAGATATTTCATTTACGCAGTTTGACTGTATAACAGCTAGTGCAATGTGACTCCAAACAAGGATGAAAAGACGGTCCCTGCAACAGAGAGTTTGTCTCATGAGACATATACTGGGTGCACTAAATTAACAGCTTTCCTCTCTGAGAGCAGTCTTCTGTGTATCAGAGAGGGTTAAGCATGACAGAGTCAATGAAGCGTGTTGCTGGCGGTGGAGTCAGGTCCCAGCAGCAGTGATGGTGCAGCGATAGCTCTTAGGTCTGTGCTGGGATGTGGTCCCCCCTTCCCTTGTGTGAGATGTGAGATGCTTACACTTCACCCCAGACTCGGACCTCCCCATGTGTGCTCCCTCCTCTGGCTCAGTGATAATGTGGGTGGAGGCACTGATGTGAGCACCTATGTACAGACATTTGCTCCATGGGCAAGGGCTTATATAGGGAAATTTATAAAATGGCTTGCGTCAGGACCTCCACAAGGCTTTCTGCTGCCAGGCACAGCTTTGAGCTGTTTTGTGTAGTGTAGGCTGAGTTTCTCTGCTTTGCATGCCTTGGTAATAAATATATATATATATAAATAGATTTGCGTGCACCTCAGGTACCACAAGCATTTGAACATAAATCAAATTGCCTGTAGGCAGTGCACTTAGCAAATGCACACCCATTTGAGGTGTGAGCAAGAAATAACTTTCAAAGCTAACAAAGACTGCCATTTGCTTGGGTTGGGAGGCCAAACAAAGGCCAGATCTTCACTCTAACTGCCTTGTACTGTCTTTACTTTGATATAATCTCAGCTGTTCCTGTATAATTTTTTGCACGTGTAAATACCTTCCCTGCCTTGGTCTGTTCTCATTTCTACCTGGTTTCACTAGGGAAAATTTTGGAAAAGGCTTGTTAAATTTTCTTCCTTCCCTAAACTCTCCTGGCTAGTTTTCACAAAGAAAACTACAGGCTACACTGAAAAAAAAAAAAAGGTAAATCTTGAAAAAAGAATTGATGTTGAATTGAATGGTTGAAATCAGCACCAACGTTCCAGGTATCAATGCATTCATTGCTTCTCTCTTGGAAACTGTCAGATGGACTCTGGATCTCCTATCAATGATGTAGTGATGGTAAGTGTGGAGTACCCACATGGGGTGAGATGAAGTTCCCTAACCCTCCCAGCTGATCCAGGAACCTCTTTCCCCCTAGCCTGCATGTGGCTTCCTATTTCCCCAAAGATAGAGACAGACTGTGGTTCCCCCAGGGGAAAAGCACCTTGACCAGGTCTCCATTCCATCCCACCCAGAGGGTGAATAGAGGTTTGTGTGGCAGTGAGCTCTATGTCAAAGCAGCACCACTCCGGTTTTTATCCCGTTGCACTCCCTTCCCTCACACAGCTCCCTGTGAAAGCTCATCCGGGGCCAGGGGTCAGCTGTGGAGGAGAAAAGCAGTTTATTACCCCTGGAGGCTGAGAAGTAGCTACTGTTAATACTGTATAATCGCTCTTTCAAAGGATGGAGCAGGGCACTGTTGAGACACAGGCTCTGGGTTCATGGGTTCAAGGTCTGGTTTTGATGTAGACTCTGGATGATCTGGGACAAGACACTTGCTTCTTCTAAACGCTGTCACTTGTATTAGCAGGGAAAAGAGAGTCCCTTTTCCATTTTGGTTTTTTTAGATTGTAGGAGTCAGAAGGTTATGAAATATGAGAGCAAAGGGTCTGACATACAGCCTTTTGGTGTTAATATTGTCACTGTAAAAGCACCCACTTGCATAAACACATATACAGTCTTACACTCACATACAAGTATTTCAGTGTGGTTTCCTGAGGGAAAAGCAGTCCCTACTAGGCATCCTCAGTGGAGAACAGGCTGTGACCTGAACCCAGTACAGAGGCAGAAAAGGAAAAAAACCTCAGAGGGGGCAACAATGGACCCTACTGCCCACAGGAGTACCCCTTTCCCTTGGGAGCTGCCTGCACCCTTACTTGGGTGCCCTGAACAGAATTTTTTGTAGCTGGTATGTACTCTTACACTCCCAAAACTGCAGGGTGAACTGGAAGAACTCAATCCTCCATCACCCTCGAAACACAACTAAAAGCAGGTTTTCTCAGGCCAGTAACTGTGGAGCTCAGCTCCTGGGTCATATTTTTGTTGGGTTTGTCCTATAGAAATCTTCTTCATCATATATTCCTTCATGCCACATATCATTTGAAGTCTCTTTCACCGGCTACAGGTTCATTCCCTTTCCTCTAAACTCAGATGTGAGCTCTCTATTACTCGTATACTCACTAAATGATATCACTTAATAGGTTCTCTTTGCCTCTACCACATTTCCATAACTTGTTCTTTAATCTTCCTTTGATCCTGAATACCAGAGAGATTTATGTGTAATTTATTCTTACGTTGTTGTACTTGTTTAATCTTTCATTTTCAGTTGGATTCATTTTCAAACAAGAGCGCTTGTTATAGGTTCAGATTATTGTTGACAGTTGGGACCTACCTGCTCTTTCTGAGACATGTTTCCATTATTGTGTTTTATCTTTATCAGTTTCCTCTCAACATGTATTTAACTCAAGGGCTCCGAGCGATTCAGCGTAACTCCTTTCTGCCTTCACATCGAGGCTGGGGTGTTCCCTTTCTTTGGCACGTACTTGATTGGATCTTGTTGCTCTAAAGGCAAAAAATATGACATCCCCTTTTGCCATTGCAGGCAGTCTGCTGGTGACATCAGCTCCATTCCTTTTTGCTCCTCTTTGATCAATGAATGAAGCTCCCCTTTCTCTGTATTTTTTTTTCCTATATGGAGCATGTTATCAATGAATTTATTGCTGTAGAATCATCCTCATCCTGCTCAGTTTAACACATGATAAAGTGTGTCTGAAGCTATCTCTTGCAGAGGTACCCAAATTAAAGCCTCCGGCTGCCCTCACAGTTGAACAGATTAACAAAGGAATCGATTTACCCCCCAGAAAGATAATTTCCATCTGTCCACCTGATTCTTCAAAACAGAAGAAGTAAGAGCAAGCAGCTGGCCAGCCTCCGTGTGATGCTGGCCAGATAACTCACCAAGGACACTACAGAAGGTGATCCATGAACAGTTTCCCAGAGTTTATTTTGGATCAAAGGAAGGAGGTTGCCTTTGGGAAGAAGCTGTGGTAACTGAAGCAAAGACAAAAAGATCTCCCCAGCTGAGATGGAGACAGCCCACGCCTTTTTAAACTATATCAGTCCCTAAAGACCCTTAGGTTCACTTTGAAATCTGAGGTCAGCCCAGATTTTGCCATCCAAATAAGGCTCATTTAAAAAGAAAGAAAGGAAAAAAAAACCCACCAATTTTTTTTTTAAAAAAAAAAAAAAGGAAAAGCAACCAAAGCTTCTAGCTCACTTGAGAGCAAATAATTTGTGAATATTATGTGGTCCAAAACCTGCTGAACAGACACCCTATGGATGGATGGCCTCACACTCACGCTGGGGAGTGACCCTGAAAATCATGGTGCTGCTCCTCCAGGTCACACACTCAGTCTTGGGGAACTGAGGCAGCGCTGGTGGGGGCCCTGGGCACCGAGTGGCAGGAGTCAGCTGGTGCTGGCCCCAGACACCTGGCAGGGACACGGACTTCCAAAGCACCGGCTTGACCAGTAGGAGCCAGCACGGCCAGGTCTCCTGGCGGCTCCCTGTTGCCTTTCTGATGCAGAGCTGCTATAAATACAGCCCAGTGAGATGGGGCTCCCTGGCAGTTTTGGGGTCCGAATCTGCCTTCGATAGCCTTGCTGCTGCAGGAAATAGGAAAATTTTTTTGGGGAAAAAAAATTAAAAGCTGAAATTCTCAGGAAAAAGGAACTTCATAAGCTAAGATGGAGGGAGTATATCAGTAATTTAAATACAACAAGTGGTACAAAGCTCTCCGTTTAGTTCCCCCACATGGAATCTGGATTTATTGTAAAGTGAAAATCAGAAAGGGAGCCAACTAGGAAAAAAATTTACTCTGCATTGTAATGGCGCCATGAGGAAAAAATATAGGAGAAAAAAGCCCATCTAATGTCTTGTTAAAATAGATTTAATCTCATCTCAGACCACAGATGCTAAAATGATTTCATCATAATTGTATTGTTACGGAATGACTGTTCCATGTAATCTTCGCTCTGAATTTCTCAGCGTTATGATGTTTGATTACGAGGGGAAGGAGGTTCAGCATTAATTTTTCCATTCAGCTTTGAAGAGGTGTAGGTAGGTAAGAGAAAAAGGGATGTCTAATGGTGATACGTGCAACTTTTGCAAAGTTGGAGACATTTTAAAAAGCAATTTGGTAGCAGGCTGGATGTTTTACAGCCTTTTATTCTTCTATTTTGTTTTCCAAAGTTGAGAGAAAGAAAGAAAAAAAATCTTCCTTTTCAGACCCACACTCCATTCCCAGCTTACCTGAGCTGCTGCAAAATCTGCTGGGGTTGTCCCTGAGGGACCAGAGTGAGCTGATGGGAAAAGCCCAACGTGGCTGAACTGAAATTAGAGCATTCTATTCACAAATCTATTCACAGTCTGTGTGCAGACCCTGGAAAGACATAAGCGCTCACAATGGAGATTTTTATTTAAAATAGAAAGGCAGCACTCTAGGCCATAGCAGCTCCAACAGCAAGTGGGAGGTGGGGTATCACCTTCCTCTTCTTTGTTGGTGGGGAACACAAGGAGCTCACAGCACTCCAGCACAGCTGACGTAACCTGAACATCATGTGCATCTCCAGTTTGCTTAAGGCTGCACTGGGTTAGGATAGTCCCTGATCAGGAATTGCAGCTCCTCCCCCAAATCCCATATCAGTACATCAGAGTGAAGTCTGTCTGGAGATAACCAGGGAGCTAAAGGGCATTCAGCTGTGCTCCTCCTTGTTATCTGGGCTTGCACAGGGAGGCCAAACCAAATGAGACCCTCAGTGCATAATTAAGTTGTTCTGTCAGCAGCAAAAACAATTAAACCTGGATTTCTGCAGATTTGCCTCTGAAGTTGTGTGCATGCCTCCCACAGAAAGCCAGCAGATCTCCTCCTACAGCATCTTCAACACACAGCCTCCTTCCTGAGGGTCTCTCCTGAGCACCTTTATGTCCTTTGCACTTTTTCCCTTTGGGCACACAATGATGATGCTCCCATCATATGCCATGTGCTCTGCCTCTGCCTTTTGGGCAAAACGTAAGATGTGCAGCAGCCAGGAGCTTTGCAGGGGCCTGCGGGGGCATTGATTCAGCTCTCCGTCCTCAACACAGTCTTCTGATTATATGAAACTTGCAGGAATTTAGTAGTTTGAAGACCTTTAGCTCCCTGACAAAGTTTGTTGACGTTGGCCAACAGATTGAGAAGCCATGGGGAAAGGCGAGGGGCACAAGCCCACAGACTACAATGGCAGAAGTTCTGTTCTCTTCAGGCCTCAGGCTTATAACCAAATTATCAAAGAGAAAAATCAACTGTTTCCCCAGGATGTGTGACTTGGAGAGGAGTCAGGTGGGCTTGTTCATGACGTGAATGAAGCAGAGGGAAGGCATCCAGCTCCGGCACAGAGCAGCCGGGTGGGCTCATACATTCCTGCAGAGGCTTTGTACTGCCCTTTATCCCTTCTTGCTGGTAAAGCTCTGTAACCAGCAGCAGTTTGGAGCGTTACACAATAAACACTCAAAATGGTGACAGAAGGAGAACAGCTTGATCAGAGCCTGCTGCTGCCACTAATCTGCCTGCTGCAACTTCTGTTGCTATTTTGGCTGCTGCTTCTTCCATATTGCCTCTTGCAGTGTGTCCAAGAAAGCTGGGCTATTGATCCTAAGCTCAGATGTACCAACCTCAAGCAAACACTTAGCAGGGAGAACACCAGCACAACATTTAGATGGAAAAAAGTCTATGCCCAAGTATCTGCTTTGGTTGCTGTCATGCAGTATAGTTCAGATTCACAGTGCCATAGCTTAGCATAGTTTGTACACAATTAAACCAAAGATGTTTAGGGCACTATTTCACTGTTCAGGCCTCAAGGAGCCTTGCAGGGAGAGCAAAGCTCTTGCAGCTTTCTCCCAGAGGCAGTAGAAATCATTCCTTATGTGAATCTTGTGACGGGACACCTTTGCGTATCCAGGAGCAATTTTGTACCTTTATACATTAAAGTCAGGCTCTGGTCTGCCTTTCAAACACAGAATGGATTATGTTCTAGGGAAAACACATTTCAGACAGCCCTGCATCACCAAGGTCCTTGAAGCCCACCACATGAAGATACCAGAGGTGTTTTTTCTTTGCATTGTGTTTTTTTATCTCACTCATCATATTTTCTTGCAAAAGATCTGCCTTTCCCCCTCCTTCAGATTTCCTTCACAAAACCTGTGACATGAGCAACATACATATCTGCTCTGAAGCTACAGTCATCTGTTGTTCCCTGCAAGGCCAATACATGCATGGGGCCGCTGAGCAGAGTGGGCTCTTATTATTGTCTTATTATTATGTAATAATGGGCTATTATTTAAGTGTTGGGAGCATATGGTACACAATGCAAGGGAGCCACGCGGTCCTCAGGGCTCCTGCAGCAGTGGCAAGTGCACAGACCTGACACCACCACAGCAGCTGACCCAGGAGGTAATTTTCCAGGGAAGGGAGAATAACTACTAGCAATGACGAGCTTTGCTGAAAGGCATATTTTAAGGAGGAATATGAGTGAATGAAAGGAACTGTTACCCTCTGAGTCAGAAGAGTAAAGGTAACTCAATTTCCAAGAGGCTTACACTTAAACAGTCCAACAAGGACAGCTGTTGGGAGCTAGCTGGTGTTCGGATAGTAAATAGTCACCTCTATTAGAAGCTCTTTCCTTTTGCATTTGTCAACCTTCATGTTGTGCCACCACTGTAATGCTCAGCAGAACCGTGTTAGGAACAAGCCCCAAAGAATGCAGCAGAGACAACCTCCAGCCTGGGAGAAAGCCCCCCACACAGGGTTTTGGTGATGGGAGGGTGGAAGAGACGTAGCAGCAGTAAGACATGGTATCCTGCCAAATTGGGATGGACAGCAGAGAGGCACCAGGCTTGGTGCAATACAAAGGGCAAACAGGGCCAGATGAAGGAAAAAGATGCTACCTAGGAAGAGAAGCTGAAGGGGAGGGGAGGGAGAAGGTTTTGCAGAATGAATGTCTAAATTTGCAGGAAAGAGGGCAGAGATCCAAAGGTTTATTGACAGTTAAATATCATTCTCCTCAGTTAATTAGTTTCATAGCTACTGTTAACAATACATCAAGTGGGCTGAAAATCGTGCCAGTAATACTAGGAGAAGCACAGAAGTTATTAACAGACACTTTATTATTGAGAAGCCCCTGTGTTGTCAGTGTTTTTCACTGTCATGCATCAGATGAGCTGCACAGTATGGTCCAGGGGACCTGTTTTGCATCATTTGAAAAGTAGGGTTCATTTCTGGTGTCAGAAGAAAGCAAAGTTTGAATGGTAGAATTCATGCCTAGACACTTGTGGAAATTGTCCCAAGACATCTCTTCTCTTGGATCCTGCCAAGCTGATCATCATTCTTTATCAAGGAGGGCTGTGTTTTGTGCCTGTCATGGCTGTGTGACTTTTAAAACCACAGGATCTTAAGGTCATGATCAAGGCCTCTCAGAAGCATGAGATGGCTCACAAGACCTGAACAGTAATACTGTCAACAGCCCACTCTCACAAGAGTACCTAAACAGTGCATCCCAAACCATGAGTCACTTCTGAAAATCTTGGCTTGTGGGGGTGGTTTTATCAGAGCTTTGCCATTTAAAAACCGGAGAAGCAAGAGAGCTGTAGAAATGCATTTCAGGAATAGCTTGTAGACACCCACCTTAGTCCTAAGTAAGACTGAGGAGGTGCTACCTGTGGTGCAGTGCTAGGGGACTGCATCTCTGGGATAATTCATGCTGCTCTGCAGCAAGCAACTGCTAAGGTTCAAAAAGCAAAAGGCGGAGGATAAAGTCCCAGAGTCGGGTATAACTTTCACTTCTGTAAGTGATTAGTGCTTTTCACTCAGGACCAATACTAGAGAATTACTCTGCAAGTGTCATTTTCCTTTAACCACCTTCCCGACTGCCAGTTCATGGACACCTGCAGGGGGAAATGCATGGCAGTGGCACACCATATGGCCATCGCTGCTCCTTGCTGTTGCACATCAGCTGTGCAATGAAGCCAGCCTCAGGGTATTTTTAGTAGGACTCTGCATGCTTCTTCTGCAACCCCAGAGCATGTCTTGGGTTTCTCTGCTGCCACTTGCCTCAGGAGCTGTAAGGGAACTGCTCACCACAACGGATGAGTGACAGCTATGGAGACCCAGCAGACAATGTGGTGCAATCACTGTGGTTTCCAGCAGCCTGCTCAGGCTGGCACTTACAGTTCTTCTGCCTGTCTTTTTTTGGTCTGACTACTGCCTTTCCCTGCACATCATGGTGCTCAGTGCTGGCTTGGGATGGGAGCATCACCTCCCTCACAGCAGATGTGGTTCCAGCAATGCCATGGCCATCCAACCCAGGAGAGATTCCCTGTTTCACACCTCTATCACTCATAGCACGAGAGCAGCTCAGAGCTGTGTGACAGGTGGCTATTTGTCATTTTTTTCAGTGCTTGGTCTTGCAAAATACAGTTTTCCTTTTCTACCTTCCCCAGGTGGAGGTGCCTCCACTCATGGGGGTGCCTGTGGCAAACACCCTGACCTTCGGGCTTATAACAGTATAACAAATATTGTCAGGCAGCAAAGCTCAGCAAAAGCAACCCAGCCAGTAAAGACATGCTCAAGGAAGCCCCTCACCACTGCGGCACCCCAGGAGGCCTGGCGGGGTGTCCTGAGGGCTGTCAGCACTCCTCTGCCACTGTCACAAATTGCAGCTGGAGGGTGGCCAAGGGGAGGGACAGTAGCCAACCACCCTGCCCAAACCCCCTGTCTCTGGTTCCAGCAGAGCACTCAGAGAGGCTTGCCAGATGGTGAGACCTGCTCATCACACTGGGGTAAAATTTAGTGTTAGATTCAATAGCACCTGAGATACCTCAGAGGCAGAGCAGAAGAGGGAGCGGGGGATTTCCCAGTGCTAATTATCGAGCAGTCATTAGCAGGAGCTGCTCCCCCTGCCAAGGGATTAGGTGAAGCATTGTTTCTCACTCAATAAATCTTTACAATAAATGCCTAATTCTCCAGGCACCATGTACGAAAATTAATCCTGATCCCCTCCTCCTTTTTTCTCATGGCAGGGATGTTGTCTTCTGCTGTAATGACAGCGATGCACTGTGATGGCACAGGGAAGGCGCACATCCAGTGAGCTGGACTGGTGGGGACAGGGAGGGAGTCACTAATGGTGCCCCTCCAACATGCCCAGTAAGCAGTGTAGCAGCCCTGGTAGCACTCATGCTCTTGTAGTCTGGCCATTGCCATGAAGCACAGTCCTAGGAGAGACCCAGGACCTCATGTTGCCTCTGGCTGCCTGGATGCAGCAAGAAAATGGCAAGGCCATTTTCATCTCTCATTGGTGTCATTGACAGGTCTTCGCTAATCAGCTGCTGAGCATGTTATAAATGCTCAGAGATGCTGAACGGAAGGGCCACGGTATAATTTTTAGCACAAGGAGAGGTTCCTGGCTCTGGGATCAGAGCAGTCTGAAGAGGAGCTTCAGGACGTGATAGTGATGTGGGAAGGTCCAGCAAGCCAAAGGGATATTTCTTTTAAAGCATGCTTTTAGCAGGAGCTAGGAGCCACGTATGAGCAGAGAGTCAAATACCATTGTGCTGTGGGACCTCCGGAGCCTCCTCTGTCCCTGCAGGTCATCAGCCTCTGGAGGGAAGCAGAGAAGCTGTACCCTCTCCCTAATTCCACCTCTGAGGAGAAAGCAGGAGCTCAGGCTGGGTTTTAACCAGGACAGGGGAGCAGGCCTACAGGTTTTACTCATTAAATTACTACATTATCCATGCAATCAAGCCTGCTGCTGCCTAATTCCTGCTGGTTCCCCGAAGGGCCGGCATGTCTCTCAGCCACAAACAAGGGTATCCTCCCCAATGCCACTTTTCATTTCTGCATCCCATTCACCCTCCGGGACACGTCTGCCTGTGGGATGTGCCCTGGCACACCCCACTCAGATATGTCTCAGCCCCAAGCAGAGGGGGGGGCACACTCCTCCCTGTCCACAATCTCAGGCAGAAGCATCCCCACGGAGAAAGAGGGCTGCATCAGGCAGCGTGGGACACAGTAGTATCACATGTCATGAGAAATGCTTGTTTAACAAGGCCCTAGTTCACGCACAGAGTGGCTTTTACAGCATTGTGGAAGGTGTTGCCATCCAATAATCTAAGATATAAAAAGAGGGGCACGTGGGTTTGCCCTCAGGTCTGGTGTGGGGACAGCCACATGGGATTTCACACCCAGCCACATCCCTGCAATGCTGAAAGCTCCCTGACTTCCAGGTGTCGTGCTTACTGTCACAATGAGGCAAGCCAGCAGCTGCGAGTCTCCTGGTCCTTCCTTGCATGGCAGCATCCAGTGCTGTTTGCTCACAGGGTGTTTGCAGCTTTCCCTCATCCTGGTCCAGCATCGCTATTTCCAGCATCACCATTCACCATTTATGGAAAAAAAAAAAAACCACGGCAATTTTTTTCCCCAGCCACACACAAGCATTTCCGCACAGCGACACCCTCGAGTCAGTGCACACAATCCTCCCTCGGCAGCGCTGGCACTGTCAATCTTTTCACACCTGCTAAGTGATAGAGTGCTTCTCCCAATTTACTTATCCATCATTTTTATTGAGAAATCTGCTCTAGTCCCACACAGTTATATGAGTTAATGGAATGATGATTCGGGGATTCTGCAGGAACGAGCTGTGATTTCAGGCACACCGGTGCAAAGCTGAGACTGCACCACACTATTTCCAGCATGGCTGCACAGAGCAGGATTTGATCCCTTTTGCCATGAGTTTCTAATTATTTGCATCTTCTTTTGCTTGTTTTTATCATTTTAAATATCTGTGTTGATTATTATTGTAATTTTTAAAGCCATCTGGCCAATTATTGCTGTGTTCCTGAGCAGAGAGAATACTGTGCCAGTCTGTTCCCATTAGAAAGCCTCTCTCCTTGATTAATTCTTCTGGTGCCAGTTTGATCCCCACTAAGGCATGGGGAGGTCACTGCTGCTAACACCCCAGCAAGGCAAGGAACAAGCACCCTCCCAGTCAGCAGAAGCACTGTGGCACAGAAACAGAGTCATTTAAAGGAGGGGAAAAAATAATATGCAGGTTCCCCAGTGACTGCCATTTCAGTAGGAGATGAAGCCTGGGAGAAATAATAGATAATCTTCTGCATACCCCAAGTCCCATAGCACTTCAGAACCTTAAAACATGTATGAGAGCTTTCACAAAGCATCTCCTATATAAAAGTTTTCTAGAGCTTAAAGCCACACTTGACCTCTGAGGTTTAGAGAGCCTGCTTTTTCCTCTGCACAATAGCGATCAGCATCTTTCAGGTTTGAATACAGGTCGGGGGCGAGTAAGAAGGACGAAGAAGAGGGTTTGGGGTTTTTGAACAGCATCATGAGGGCTGCAGTGAAACTCCAGTGATGTCCCCAGGGTAGTACCAGCTTAGCCTCAGCAAGAGATCCTGCACAGTCAATGGGAAGTCCAAAGTCTTAGCTAATTTACAAGACATTTGAAATGTGTGTGTTGAGAGGCACTGAGGGACATTCCCATCTCATCAGGCCTCGTGTTAATGGAAGCCAGATAAATGCTCACTCACTAAGAAGGGAATAGCATATCACCACTGACATCTTTAATCACAACCAATGCCAGCAAAATACCTACAAGGCACCTGACAAGTACGTTTAGTGCACGATAAATGTCAGCTGCTCCTTTCAAACATTCCCTCGTTCCGCACTCCCATCCCTCCGGCCTGGTTGAAGCCAGGCTGGGATTTTGCCTCGGAGCTGACAGACAAACCAAAGCTTGTGCCAGCTGCCAGGTGGACCCAGGGAGCAGGTGAACCATTAGCAGCTCCCTGCCCGGTGCCTGGCCTGCCATCTCAGTTCTGTATGTGCTACAGCAGGAGAAATTCAAGCTGGTTCAGGACCCTTTCAATCTACAGAGAACTGCCGCGGTGCTGAGAGCAAGCTTTTCCCATGCACAAGCCACTACAAACTGTGTCAAATCTGTCTCAACCCAAGAGCTGCTGCTCCGTGTCTTTGACGTTCAAATGGCTTGTATAGTGCATATATATCACAAAACTCCAGGAACTGAACTCTCTTTAGATGACAATTGATTAAACATTCAAGCTATATAAAGTACTGAAGTATTGTAAATACATTTTAAAAGAAAAAAAAAATCTTTGAAATTCACTTTACGCTTTCTTTTCAATTATTTATCACAGAATCTCAGCCCCATTAAAGTCAGGCTTAATGGGCTTGTTTATATATTACAGAAAACATTCTGCTTTTAATTGCTTGCTGAAAGGCTCTTACACCCGTCTCTCAGCTTTGCAGCACTTAACCGGGAGGCAAGAGCCCAGCGAGGCCAGTGGTGGGCTTGCCCACCGCATCTCCATCCTGGGATGCTGAGTGGGAATGAAACTCACCCACAGAAATCAATCTGCCCCTTGAGAGGTTCTTTTGCTGATGAATTCGCCCCAACTCTCCTCCCCAGTCAGGTGCTACATAAGGGGACCATGTCAACCTGATGATACTCCTATCCACTTTGCCGTAGACCCATTACCTCCATGGCTATTGTAGCCATCTGTATTCCTGTGGTACAGAATTACTTTGCCTGTGGCTTCTGTTCCCAAGATCCCTCTTTTTATCTCTTCTTACTTGCTGGAAATGATCCAGGTTGTTTCCATGAGGGCTGACACAATGGGAGACCCATGACACTTCAGAGCTGGGGGCCACCCAGCCCCGTAGCAGCACTTTTGATGGGGGGGGGTGGGTGGGGGTCAGATGCTGACTGTATCCTCCTGCTTAACCAGCTGCATTGGGGTTGCAGGGCAGGGCCGAGTATGGGCAGAAGAGCACAACTGAAGAAGATGGATCATTAATTGAGGAAACGAGGTGTATTTTGGTCTTTAGCAGCAACTCCCTGAGAACTGGGAAGGGAAAAGGCTTCCACTGGGATGCATTGGGGAGGATCTAGAATAGCATAAATATCTGTATGGGTTGTGAATGTTACTGCGGTGAGGTCTAGGCAAAGTGAAAGGGGAAAGAAAAAGAAAAAAAAAAAAGGGAAGGGGGGAGGGGAGAAAAGGAAAGGAAAGACTAAACTAGGAGAGGAGTGGAACAGAGAGCAGCAGAGTGGAAAGGAGAGGAAAGGAGAGCAGAGAAAGAAAGGGAAAAGAGCAAAATAATGAAATAAGATATGAAACAAACCAAACCAAGATAGAATTAAATTAAAACATCCAAGGTTCCTCTTCTCTGATGCTTGGGCTTGGCTGATTTTATCATCTGTTCCCCATATTAGGAACTCAGAATATCTTGGGTCTGTATCTGCAGCTGGCCACAGAACTGAATGTCTGAAATAACAGTCCAGTATTGTGGCCACCAGTGTTCCCCCAAAGCCCACGTGCAAGGCGGAGTATTTCAGACTGCTAAGTCAGTAAGTGCACTGTGCTTGGGAAAGCGAAAACTGTGTCATGCACACAACCGGAGGATAAATAAACTGAAGGAAAAACGGTAGGTTTTTCTCTCTCTGTGAGGATTGCAAATGAGCATTAGCACCTCTGTGCATGGTCATGTAGCTATTTCTGACCCTGTTGACCAGACTATCTTGTCTGACTTGCCTTAAGGGAAGAAGAGAGATAACTTCTGTCTATAGGTGCATACCAAGCACAGAAACAACCGTCCTTGCCTGCCATAACCAGTATTAAAATAATGAGTCCATATAAAGGCTGTGTGAGAAAAAAAAAACCCACCAACTTTGCTGTTTCTTTTGAAACCCACTTCAGCCCCAGCAATTAGTTTGAAGACGAAGGAGTAAGTTCTCTAAATTCACTTTAGAAATGGCTCCAGTTTCTTTAGAAGTTTGATCCTCAGGTACCTTAAGTTTAGAAGAAAAAGGAGAGTTGATGTCATAATGACTTCTGGATTTTGTGCTGAAATTACATTTTTGGCGCCGTTAAATCCCATTGTGTGCTATGGAGGATATAATGTAATTCTCATCAGAGGCAGGCAGCAGTGAGGTTTACTGGCACTAAAATCAATAGGCACTGAATAAAATGGCTCCAAATGATTTAGAATCATGCACACATCTTCTTTTTGTAAGCTTAAAACCATTTGGAGAGGCATTAATTCATTAAAGGCCTCTTGAAGAATGTCATCATACTGTGTAGTCTGGGCCTGTGCACATCAAGACCATCATAGATTGTGGTTTTTATTAAGGAGACTGGAGAATATAATTCTTCCTGGAGTACAACAGGCTTTAAAATATGGTGCACTTTGAGATCAAAACAATGTTTATTGCAATGTAGTTACTAAATATTTTAACATGTACAATATAAAACATAGTGCATCCTGGAATGTGTGTTTATGCTACTGAGGTAGCTGCTAGACTTGTCAGATCCATTACAAACCACCATGTAGAGTTTTTTATTTGTTTTCATTTCCTCTTATAGTTTTTTTCCTTTTTTTTTAATTGGTTGCATGCTATCATTATTTATTTTTATGTAGGACCACCAACCCAAAGCTCAGTACCTTTTCTCTTAAACATCTTGCAGATGTGAAATTAGTATGTCTGTCCTTATTCTTACATTTGAATATGGGCATTTATACTTTCACACCAATAACAGGATCAATTCCTTTACTGGGGAGTGCAGTATGATTCCATTGAAAGGAAAATAGTCTGGAAATAACTGGGGACCTCGTCATTGCCTCACCCTCTGCAAGCCTGCAGCTGAAAATGTCACAGTGGCATGGAAGATAAAACTCAGAACTTCTGCTCTGGATACGCTGGTCGATAGAAATCAAGGTGACTCATGGACTAACACGGGCCATGGTTATGGGAGCCACGCTAACATATCGTCTCCCATTGCATAGCTACAAGTCAGATTATGATGGGCCGTTTCTTTACCTGCACAAGGTGGCATCACCCTGCAGATAAGCAGTGGGACTACAGCGATACATGGCAGCTGAAGAGTCAGCCCAGCTGGTACCCATTGCAGGTTTACCTCTGGATGCAATTCTGGCCTCCGAGCACTCCCTCACGTTTTAGCTACAGCACATCTGCTGTGGGATGTGCAGAGCAGACACTCCACATGCTGCTTTAGCAGCGGAAGGGACGGGATCTGCGTGGTCGCGTGTACGGTGGTACACAGCCGCGGGAGCACGGGCAGTGGTGGCAGTGAGGCGGGAAGCCAGCCCTCCCTCCGAAGATGTGCTTGATGGATCCCAGCAGCTCAGCATGTGAGCAAGACCCCTTTGATGTACAGGTTCTCTTCCTGGGGATAGGATTTCACATGCAGGGAGGGACAGCTGCGTCCCTCTCCCCTGACTGCCAAACCACAACAGAGAAGCTGACCGTTCATTTAAACACTTAAAATCAGACCCTTCCTTTACAACAGATGTTTCCTCCTAATATGTAAGAATTAACTACAGTCAACTTAGACCTGTACAGCTTCTAAGTTTACGGTACTACCAACACTGGGAGGGAGGACTGGTATCCCTGGGCTAAGTGCTGTGCTCTGCTGGGACACAGTTGCCTTCTCACCACCCTGGGAACTTCGCAGTCTATGCCAGCTCATGGGATAGCTTAGGAACAACAAGGAGGCGTATCCAGTTGCTTATGACTGTAAATCAGAAATCACAGACATTGAATTACATCAGCTACATCCCCTCGGCCCAGCCCTGAAACACAGGAACGATGGGCATGAACACAGTGTGCAGTGTGGTCAGAGAAGTCTGACAGTGAGGGTGATTCTCCATGGTCAACCAGAGCTGGTTCCCGGGCTGACTTTTTCCACTTTATTTCATGGACAATGCTGAGGTTCATTTTCTGAAAACTATGAAATTTGGCACAAGGACTAAAATGAACTAGATTTGACCAGGAAGGGTGGATGAAATTGGAATGTGCTGTTTTTTCCTCATCACGTATGTTTGACAGAGCCTTCTCATGAAGATTTTGACAGAATCTAGGATGGATTTTCCTGCTGTTGCTAGATGGAGGGGGCCCAAAGTAAGGACATCTTGGCTCAATTTTGGTTTGCAAAAAGCATTTGCAAGGTTCAGTTTCTACCACTCCACAGACCAAAAAATAATTAGAAAACATCTGAAGCTGTCCCATAAACATACCCTTACACCTGCCCTTTTTTTATTGTTTTGGTTCTATTTTTTAATTTACAAGAACAAAATACATGCACTAAGGCTGGAGTTAGTGGAACTTGGATCACATCCAGCCTCCCCACCAGCAGCCTAACTGCAGCACTCAGGTCCAGCTGCCTTTGCAAGGGGTGAAGGGATCACACAGAAGCACAGGGAACATGAAATAGGGATGAGGAATCACAGCTGAACCATCCTGCAGGTAGAGGAGTGACAGTGAGGAGAAAGGCTAGTTATCTGCGTGAAATTTCTGGGCATCTTCCAGCAACTGAAGTTCAAAGAAAACTACCTTATTTAAGAAAGCTTTGAAAATATTCATTGAAAGTTATAAAAAATTGCTACTTAAATTCCAGGGCCTTTTCCCTGTTAATTGAAATACTAAATGAGTTTCTGCCTGTCCTGATTTTTCCACCATTTTACCTGTTAGCAGAAAAACATGATCCTCCATGGAATAAGCTTCAAGACATCCACAACTAAAGAAAAGTTGAAACTTCAGGATTTATGTAATAAATATTAATATTTACGTACCTAACAGATTCCCTCTTTCCTTTACAAAGTATATATTCAGGTATCTGAAAAAAGAAACATTCTGGGATAGAACATCACTGCTGCTCTCTTTTCATTTAATTTTGATATTAGATTGCACTGTGTTTTCACCCACCTTCCACCAAGTTCGCTGAAAACATAGTGCCTTCTAAAAAAATTATAAACCAGCCCATGGGGTGGGTTGATACAGAGGAGTACAAGGGCTGCAAGGTAACATCTCGTGATGTGCTTCTATTCAAGATGCTGAAATTAAAGGGTCCCCTATAAAAGTGCCTGTCATTCTCAGCACACCTCCTTCCCACCTGCTGGGCATCAAAGAGGCTGGGGTTTGAGCTCTTGGAAGTGTTGTATAGAAGGTGCTCTGGTTTACCCATCCAGTGTTTGGGAGACTGAATATTCACTGTGTAATAACTGGTTCATCACTGACAGGGGCAGCCCATAGAGGCTGGGGGATGCAGGGGAAGGTGTTCAGCTGTTCCCTGATGGGTGCTGGCTCTCACCCGGCCAGGGGTGGGAAGATTTACTCCAGATGGTACTGCAGCACGCCTGGATGGGAGCAGTAGGATGCTCTGTTAAAGCAGATGGAGCCGGGAAACCAAGGTGGATGTTTTCACTTCTCTTGCAAAACACATGGCTCTCTCGCTGCTGGCTTCTCAAGCATGGGTGCCAGGATGATGCAGAGGAAGAATGGACACTGCAGAGTCACAAGTGTGTGCTTACAGCAAGGACCCGTTGAGAGGTTTTTCTACTGGTGTTTACCCCTGCTCTCAACTGACTCTTTAAACCCTAGTAGGGCAGGATTCTATCTTCAGTTGCCTACGGTCTATGTCTGCTGCCCCCCAGCTACTGGTATGAGGGTCCCTCTGAGCATAAACTAGATTTTAAGCACCGGCTCAAATCCCAGCGAGTGTGAGCACGAGCAAGCACAGGCTCGGTCACACTGCTCAGGAGCATCACTGAAGAAGTATCTGCAGCAGGTCTCCTTGTGGAAAAGAAACTGCGCCATCATGTCTCATCTCATCTCAAGGGAAATGCAAAGCAATCAAGCCATTTAAGAATATATTTCAAACTCCTTATAGCAGGTGTTAGACACTATTCTCCGGCTGCTGACAGGAAATGTGTGTGCAATTCTCCTAGGTACCACGCTCAGAATATGCTTCTTAAGGGCTGGCTGCTTAAAAAATTCTGCAAAGCGTAAATGGGTCTCGTAAAATCAGATAGTAAATTGTCTTCTCTGTTTGTCCTGAAAGTGCTCAGCCAGCTGGGTCTTTCCTCCACGTCAGAGCCAGCCAGCCAACACATTACGGGGCCGTAATGAAATGTTGGGAGGAACAGACAATTCCAGGCTAGGAGCTCATCTTAGGAAAACTTTCTACAGAGAAAACTGAGTTCAAAGTCCCCCATCAGCTGAGAAAAAAATTTAAAGGGGAAATCAGCATTTTTACACAGGCTGTGTAAAAACTTTTCTCACACTTTCCCTTTCCATCCTGGCCATGGGACCGAGCAATCAGCATGACATAAACCAGCAGGTCGTGATGTATTTTCATGGGGGGGGAAACCCTCCCTCCACATCAACACTGCAGCGCTGCCTTCTGCTACTCACTACAGGGCAAAAAAAAAAAAAAGAAAAGAAAACTAGGCTAGATTTAAAGAGAATTTCCAAGCCTCTCTTCCCTCCTGTTCCCAGAACAAAAGCAATTGCATAACAAAAGCCTCTGCAAAGGAATGACAGCACACACGTGCGCAGGGTCACATCAGGAGAAGGGTTTTTTGACCCCACACACTGTCCAGTCCAACTCTGCCCACAACCCCCGCCCCAAAAGCTTCGGGGACCCTCGCTGGGGCTCAGGTCTGGTGATGGAGTCGCTGCAAGGGCAAGGTGGGAGAGAGGGGACAGTGAAGGGGGTCACCCCGCAGGAGCATCTGTTGAGGCCCAGGCGAGACATATGGAGTCTTTATTCATCCTTGTGGAGGCACGAGCATTTTCCTCACTTCTGCCATCCTCCTATTGTGCGAGGGGGCTGCGAGAGGCTTTGGAGGCAGCTGCTGCCTCTAAGCTGTTTCCTCGGGGGGGAGAGGGGGATGCCACAAAGGGGCCCGTCCCCATCCCCTGACAGAATCACCTCCCTCATCAATCAGGAGGACACAGCATCCCAGGAGCGGTGATGGACACCTTGGGTCTGGTTACCAGGGGACAGGGAAGTTAGAGGCCTTTTTTGTTTGGGTTTTTTTGTTTGTTTGTTTTTATATTTTTTTTTAAGCAAAGGAAAAATACCTGGTGGGCTGCTCGTTCTGTGAAAAAGAAAACTACCTTCCCTTTGAATTTCTGTGAATGTTGAAATACGGATATTTAAAGACATGGAGGAAAAAAGTCGTCATCCAGAGCTAATTATACAGCTGTTGAAAAGCCCAGTAA
Source organism: Falco rusticolus (assembly GCF_015220075.1). NCBI lineage: Eukaryota > Metazoa > Chordata > Aves > Falconiformes > Falconidae > Falco > Falco rusticolus. Next base: position 29,643,642 of record NC_051193.1, read on the forward strand.
ATATGTTACTCAGGAATATATAATACCTTTGATGTAGTTGTAATCTGACTGAAGTTATTATAGGTTTTCACAGCTGCAAAGCAATCCAGCTTAGGAAGGCTTTTTTTTGTGCTGCTTTTTTTTTCCCTTCCTTTTTTTTTTTTTTTTTTGGTAATTTGCAGAAGCAGAAAAGAAATTCTGCTGCCAAAGCAAAATGAAGATCCTCATATAAACACAGTAACACAGACTAAGAAAAATTGTACTGATGCTGAGGAGTATTAACCTGTCCCAAAGCTTGAAAGAGTTTACTGGGTAATAAATGACATCAGTGACTCCAAAAGGGCTAGATTTCAGAAAGGCTCTTCTTTAAGACAATTAAAGCTTTAAATAAAAGTGTGACTTTGCAGTTGGGAATTCTCTATTCCCTTCAAATCAACAATAACTATAAACTGTTAATGCTCTGAAAAAAATATGTACTGAAGCATGAAATACAGGAAGGCTGCTAGTAAACCTCCAACATGTTCATTTAAATTGATCATGGAAGTAGTAATATCATGAAGCTTTGTAAATGGATGGGTTAAAAGCTGGAACTTCATTGCTGTTTTCATTCCCCAGGGCTCTGCGGTAAAACAAGTCTCCACGGAAGATCTCTAGGCGATGAATGAATTATTCACCCAGTTATGGGTCATTAAATGAGGCTGAGCGAAGGCCGATGTCCATTATTATATTGTGATGTATGAAGAAAGACTTACTTTGTGGAGATAAGCATGGGGGTACTCTCAAGATGCCCAGTCATTTCTGCCACAGCTTCTTCTGAACTCCTCTGGCAGAGAGGTGAGCTTGCCAGCTGCACAAAATAGGATGAAAGAGGTTTGAGGTTAAAACCACAGGTAAAAGACAGGAAATGTTAAGCCTGTTCAGATGCTAATTGCAGAGATGTCTATGCTGGTTTTAAGCTGTTGTTGTCCTGCAGCTGCTTTTTGTCACCCTTCTGCATCTCCCAAGGCAATGCAGCCCTCCCTGGGATCACATCTCCTCTCCAAGACACCTGTGATTGCTGACTGCTTTCACTGTGCCTGTGTAACCCATAGTTGGGCACCCTTGGTTTCATCTTAGATAAATCTGTTCACAGTTTTAGTAACTTTCAGTAACCTTTTGGTGATTTCTAAACCAAATTCAAAATAGACTAATTTTTTTCTGACAGTAAGGTGTTTCCATACAATATGTCACCCTCTGTTAATGAAACCAGAGCAGCCTCTCTACGATTGTCCAGAAGTGCTGAAATACAGGTTTGCCCTTGGTCTCATTTTCTCCTTGAGAGCTTTTTTTCTAAGGTCAAACAAAGAGTGAAGTTGCTGTTATCTTAGTCCGCATTCTGATGAGAGACAGGATCATGGTGAGGACATGCCATTCTCTGGAGCTGAAAAGCCGGTGCATCCTATAATCCAGCACTATCTTGTATGATCAGAGGCAGACATGTAAACATGTCCCCGTTTGAACACAGCCTCTATGGGAATGATTTAGACAAACTTTCAAATTAGAACAGGGCAAAAAAAAAAATCAGTTAAAACTTCTGGTGCCTTTACAATATATATATAGAAAAAAAGGGCTAGATTTTTGCTGACCTAAATGTTTTGGTAGTTATCTTGATATCTTCATGTTGGTTTAGTTGAAAAAAAGCCCCTAACATTTTTAATTGACATTTTCTAAATGAACTATCATGGCTTTTGAGTTGAAATGACCTTCTGCTTGGAAATTCAAAAGAAAAACATTTCACAAATCCTCAAAAACAAACCAAAAAGGTGGTGAGTCCTAACTGCTTTCCTCCCACTTTTTCAGAGCTGGTAGAAAAGCAACAGGGGAAAAAAATAAGAGGAAATTAAAAAAGAAGCAGTTATTATCATGGCCACATTTCTTGTTGCTTACTCAAGCAAAATTCCCAGTAGTTCAAATCCCAAGGCCCCCTTTCAGTTTTCAGTCAAACAAAGAGACATCTACTGAAGTTAATAAGAAAGCATCCAAGGTATGAGTGAAAACTGAGAGAGGACTTCAGGACTTGTCTTAATGACTTAAAAAGACTGTACCCTGAGTAAGATGGTATTTGTAATGAAATGTGAGCCCAAGGTGCAGCAAATGCAATTTAGCCTGCTATATTGCTTTTCTTAGCATTTCTCTTTTTTTGAATGTTCTTGTTGAGCTCAACATACACAACCAGTCTTGAGGGATGAGGAGGGAATAGCTGTTCTCTAATAGTCTTTCATTTCTGAGCCCTCAGTTCAAGCCCTTCAGGACACTAATTATCCAAAGTTGTTATCATCTGACAGCTGTCGATGGCCTCTGCGAAATGAGGTGGTGGTGGCAGCCATGTTCCCAGTGGGCATGTGTCAGCATCGTACACACACTACTACAGTTTGTCTGGTATTTTTGTTGGCAGCCTGATCTTTTACAGAAACAAACTTGTCTTCTCAGTCCTAGTGGGAGCTGCTGCTCTTCACATGTAGAAGAGAACGGTAGATCACTGAAGAGCATGTCCCTCTAGTGTTAATGCTGGTGGTGAATCACTGGAAAGCGTGCCTCTCTGGTGTTAAGGCTGCAGCACATCGCTAGTGATCTTCAGGCTCCAGAAATGTCACCTGGACATGCTTCAGGGATGCTGACTAAAGGGAGGAATTCAGTAGTTAGCACACTAGCAGGCAATGGCAGCTTTCGGTCACAGACCCATTACAGACGTGTCCACGCTCCCTTGGCCCCACGTGTAGGACTTAACCCATTTAGCCTGTTGTGAGCCAGTTAGTGCATGGGCAGCTACACAGCTCAGCTCAACAGGCAGGCAATCGCCTTGCACTTCTCTACTCCATCCTACCACTAAAAAGAAGTGTCTTTGTCCTGCAGTGGATTGGGGGACCATGGCTCTACAGTTAGGCACCAGCTTCAGAGGGAACTAGGCTGGAAGCAACACTGCTTCTTAGCCTTATTGCCAAAATTTCTCTGTATCACTTTTCATACTTCACAGTTAGCTAGGAATAGATTTCCCCAGACTTTACTACACCAAATCTGGACAGCTTTACCTGTGTAGATGTGAGTGTGGATGCTCCTGCCCTGGCTCAGCAGCAGCAGGGGCAGATAGAGCCATTCAGCTTGCTCAGTGTCTAACACTCACTGGGCATTTGGCCATCCTCTACCAGCAAATAGGCTGGACATGATGGTACCAGAGGCTTGCTGGATCATATCCCCTTCAACCACTGGGCAACCCCCAGACCATTTGACACCTACAAACAGGTGTATTGAGACTAAATCCTACAGGCAGCACCCAAAGCAAGAACATTAATAAATCATTTTTGGAGGAACAGTACTATCAAGACACAGTTTCCCTTGGGTTTGTGTGCTCTGCCCTCTGGCCAGAGGATGGCCACAACAATGACTCCTCCCTTGTAATCTCCATCATGTGTAGCAGCAAATCTAAACTGCTGCATGCTGTCTAGCCAGGTGGCTGCTAGGAACTAGCACCTCCTTTATGTGGGGTATAATTCAGAGATCTCTCCTCTAAATAGCTGCCAGTTTTCACTCAACTTCTAAGATCTGGGTTATCTTTGAAATTCCAGGTGAAAACATGTCTTTTCCTGAATCACTGTCCCCATTCAAGCGAAAATGAGAGATTTCCCAAAGCAAGACAGGACAGGCATGCAAGGTCAGTCCTGCAGTCCAGTGCTTACAGTATTCAGCCAAACAGGTAGGTCTCATTTCTATTCCCTGCCTTGAACATGTTTTCCATATTTTATCCCGTTTCTGCTGTGCAAACACTAGAGTTGCACCACTCACAGGAGGTGTACCAGCAGGCACAGTGGGATTAACGGCCTTTCCAGAAATATACCTATATGAAATAGCTGGAAATTAGAGCTGGGATGAATTAAGGTGGTTAAAATCCTTTTCCTAATAGCCCTATGATTAGGTCATGAGCCTCCCTCAGAAGGGAAGTTGTGAGGACGAGGCTCAGTTAATGGATCATCCAGGTACTACAACAATATATAACATACACAGGTAGTTAAATGACAGAAAATCAAGCAGTGTAAAATGAGTAATAATAAGTTACTGCCTCCTCTTTCTGTAACACCTCTCCCACTTCATTAGACAGAATTTCACTCCTCCGAATATGACAAACTGGGACAAAAATTCCTGGGGTAACTCAGTCATCCCACTAGTTGTGATGAGTAACTGAAGGGAATCGAATTTGCTTCTTTTCTAGAACTTGCACTGGAGGAGTAAAATCCAGGAAAGCGGGTAAGAAAAAATACTGTGTAATATAGCATGATTTATGTACATGTCTTAGGCAGATAATTCAGGCTGAATGATACTTAAAAGGCTATTATAGACTTGCTTCCAGCAATGAAATAGCCTGTACTGCTATAAAATACCTGCCCAGGGCACTTCAGTGAGTTTGGGATCGTCCTTCTAGATTAGCCAGGGGAAATAACTGAAGTCTCTGATAATGCAGCCTTCTTTTAGATGGTGCTGGAACAGCTCTATGCTGTTAGCATGAGGCTGTTGGAGATGACTGAAACATGTTTTTTTAAACTTGCAATTATTCTAAAAGTATGAGCTCTTCTCCATGCTGAAATACTGGGAGATCTTCCGTTAGGTCAGTTGGTTACTATACATTTCTTAGACCCGCACTGAACTGAATGCAATGGGTAAAGTCTGTCTCCCAGGGACTGCCAATCTGTTCATTTATAATAAGCAGAAGCAAACAGAAGTTCTTCTTTCCAGCCAGAAAACGCTGATTCAAGAAAACAAACTCTTTTGGCAGGAACTCATTGCTTGTGAGAGACCTGTTGGGAAATGCCTCTGGGCTGCAGGAAAGCCACTGCTCTTGCACTGAGACCTGAAAAGAGAGATGTGCTTATGTAGAGGCACCTGCTGCTGCCGCTGCCGCATCTGCCTGGCCCCAGCACTCGGCAGTCACCGCTGGAGAGGGCCTTTCTCGCTTTGTTTTGGCCAGCTAATTCTGTGCAAAGGAGCAGCTGTCAGCAAAGACCAAAATTATGTTGTGGCACACCAATCTGTCACAAACCTGGCACGCATTTTATTTCTGCATAGGAGGAGAAAATACTGAAGGCTTGGAAGAGTCCCATGGCACGGGAACATCATTTTCCACTCACCTCAGATTAAGGGGTTTTAAAAGCAAGCACTGTCCTTGTCAGACATTGGCACTGAAACAAGCATAAGATGTTCATTATTAACACCCTGAAGTCCAGAAACTCCAGAGACATGGCAGAGGTGTTCTTGTCAGTTATAAAACCCAGGATAGCATACAGCCATGGCCAAAGGAAACATCATAAATTGAATCACTGGCATATAAAATGTGTAGTGCAGGTGTTATTTAGAGACACCATTTTAAAGGCCCTGTAAAAGCTCTGGCACAATTCTTTTACACCCAAAAGGTGCCATATCCAATTTTTCCCCTTCAGTTTTAATGCTTGGATTTTGTGTAGGTAACACTTGGATGAGTAAAAGTGGAAGAGAAACTGAAAGCTTGCCTTATAAAATCCAAGGAGCAGAAGAAGACATACACAGAACTTCTCAACCATTTTTCCATTTTCCTGATTGAGCCCACACCTTGAAAAGAAAAATAACTGGGGGGACCAGCAAGGTGAAAGAACAGCTGTGTTTAAGTGTTGGCTTTACTCTGCAGCTCGATTTCCTTGCACACTTTTAAAATGAATATCTGTGTTTAGTCTAATGGAAAGTGTCTGTCTAAAGGCGCTCACTGCTCCTGTGAACATTTTCACAGACACAGTGCTCAGCCCCGTGGGGCTGGATAACTGATGATGTCATGTCACACAGCATTGACCAAAACACTGTTGAGCAGATTTTTTTCATAGCTCTTTCTTCATTTCAAGGAAATGCAGACTAGCAAATAACAAACGCCTGCCCTGTGCTACACATGCTGTGCTACAGAGGAGGATTTCCAGATGGCAGGGGTTTTTTTGTTTGGAAGGGGAGGCTTTTTGCTCTGACCTGGGAAATTGCCACTTGTAGGTACGTTCAGTGAGGATTTGAGACCCACGGGCCAAGAACATTCAGCTTTTTCAAAGAACTTCATGGACAGGTGACGTTGGGCAGAAGACTGAATTTGCACATTCATGGATGTGTCATGGATCAAGTATGGGTCAAAGAAGAGAGAAGAGTAAGCAGCAGCAGGAAGACAGGATTGTAAAACTATAAGGATGCTGTCAGAAACTGAGTTTTCTCTTTCTCTGTCACCAATAAATAAAATATTCTGTAGTCTTTCCCCGGTCACCGACTGCTTGAGTTCTGCTTCAATAAATTACTTGAAGCAAAGGTAGATGCCTTTTATGCCTCTTCCCACCACTGCCTCTCCAAAGGCACGGACTGCTGATAGCTGTTCAGGGCCAGATACATACTGTTGCTTTCACAATGTAGTTTGACACGCTTGAGCCTTCAGTTTGAAATGTGGGAGCCCCTAAGCTGAGTGAAGCTGCCAGGTCCCACCGGTTGGACTAGAGCCCTGGTTACCAGGTTGCTAGCACAGCTCAAGGTCTGGGTAGTGCAACATGCAGCCCTTCTTTCCCAGACTGGACATCTAACAGCAAGGCATGCACAGTGCAGATGTCACACCAGGACCCTTCATTTACAAATGTCTTATATGCCAGCCCTAAACTTAATGTGAATGCCCATGGCCTGGGCTGGTCCTTGGCACCGCACTTCTCATCATGCTGTCATGCACAATGGGGGATCAGGAAGAGCAAGTGGACAACTACCCCCAGAGATTAAGGTTAAAAAAATGTGCAGAAAGCAGTGAAGTACACCTTGGCTTTTTAATTTCTTTCACTGGGGTGCCCAGTCTGGCTTAAAGGCTTTGTATAAAAGGTCATCCACAAAGTCCACCACCCTTGCTGAGCCTGGATGCACTGCACTCTGCCTACTGAGCTGTGCTGGAGCAGGACTGCAGGCTGGAAAATGAGATGTGTATCTTGAAAGGTTAACCCCTTTGAGGATATTTCAAAATAAACAACAATCACTCTCAAAGGCTTTCTGCCTGCTCTGAAAAATCACATGGCAAACAGGCCCGGGCAGGTGCTGGGGGTGGGGAGCATGGGCTGGCAGCTACAGGACAAAACTGTCACAAAGCAGCACCGATAACCACAAGCACAGGCACGCTTGGCGCTCAGACCTACGGATAAATCAGCCTTAGTGTAAAAGGATCTTCTAGATCCTACTAAAGGTCAAATTCTGCAAACCCGTCCACAACCAAGCAATGCATGCCACAGTGAAGGGGAATTTTTCCTCTGAGTAAATGGCCATTTTTTCCCCCTGTAATGGCCCCATGGGTATTAGTAAATTCTACATCGATTAAAAGATTCAACAGGCTGTCAAAACGGAAAAATGGCAGTTCAGTACTAGGCAAGTCCACTCGAGGCTGGACATTTTGAGATTATCCTCCTACACATATTACCAACAACCTTCTGTCTTCCACTTCCAATCTTCTATCTTTTGAAACTTTTGAGTAATGTCCAGTCCTGGGCTCCCCAGTTCAAGAGGGATAGGGAACTACTGGAGATGGTCTAGCAGAGACTAGGAAGGTGCCGAGGGCACTGGAGCACCTCCCTTCTGAGGAAAGGCTGAGAGAGCTGGGGCTGCTTGGCCTGGAGAAGAGAAGACTGAGAGGGGACCTTAGTGCTGTATGCAAATACCTGAAGGGCTGGTGCCAAGAGGACGGGGCCGGGCTCTTTCCAGCGGTGCCCAGTGACAGGACAAGGGGCAACGGGCACAAACTGCAACACAAGAAGTTCCACCTGAATATGAGGAAGAACTTCTTTACCTTGAGGGTGACTGAGCACTGGCACAGGCTGCCCAGAGAGGCTGTGGGGTCTCCTCTGGAGAGATTCAAACCCCACCTGGATGCGGCTCTGTGCAACCTGCTGTAGGTGACCCTGCTTTAGCATGGTGTTGGGCTGGGTGACCTCCAGAGGTCCCTTCCAACCCCGACCATGCTGGGATTCTGTGATTGTGATGTCTGAACACGAGCTTATTTCAAGTACATTTCTTACACTGTCTGCTCCCTTTTCTCACTGTATGTACTCTGTAGAAGTTTCTTCCAGTTTCATTCACTGTTGCTTTCTATCCTTCTAACCTTTAAAATAATCACTGTTATGAGTGGTTGTTGTAGAGACACTCTCAACTGGTTTTATAAAATATGTTAATCTCTCCATCTACCAAGTTACCTTGTTTTTAATGGAGAAATCATCCTCCATAAATATTACATTAAAAACACCGCTTCTCTACATCAAGGGCCAAAATCTGCTCTCAAAAGTGCACACACAATGCTGCTGAAAGGAATGGCAGTTCTACACAGGAATCCAACAGCAACATCTGGCCCCAGATGTTTTATTTATTTGTAATTTAATGTTGCATTATACAATATTCATAATTTTGCTGCTTTCCATTTCAATGACTGTTATTTGTATGACTTTAAGAGGCTGCATGAATGCGTTTTTGGTGCTCAAACAAGGAGAAATGAGTACAGCAAAGCAAATCTGCACGTATTTCTGGAGGTTCAGAAATCTTCCTGATGAACTACACTTGTCTCAGTGATGAGACAATGCTGAGCCACCATAATTCCAGGGGAAATCAACTGCAAAAACACCTAGTGCCTATGTGAGAAAGACTTTCAAAACCCAAGGCAGCTTGCAGGCAAGGACATGTCCGTAAGTTTTAGGAGAGACAGCTGGTCATAGAGCACACAGCAACCTTGTGACACAGGTGGAGGAGAGGGCAGGTCTCAGTGCAGCATCTCTTCCCCTGTACGAGTCCATGTGCTGCTTATACCCATCGTGGGGACTGAGCTGAAGATGAAGGCACAAAGGTCTGACATGGAAGCTGAGTGTGTGATTTAGCCTTTCAGAACTGTGAGAGTTTATAAAATCACTAAAAACCAAGTAGAGTTGCCTTCATTACTAGATGTTGCTAATTTATTACATTTAAGGCTTTTCTTTTGCAGTGTTCAGCCAAACTGGACCCCTCATGCCTGTAAAGTTAATCCTCCCCATAAAATAGAAATCATTGTTAATATTTGCAAAATGGAAATGGTGACCTGTGGGACTGTCCCACTTTTCAAGCAATTGAAGCATTAAGACGTAATTTATGCACTTGAGAAGAAATTTCCATATCACAGAGATTGCTCCATTCCCTGTTATGACTTATGAAGGGTGTTACTAGTGAATGAAACCACAGAGATCTGTATTACATAAGAACTTGTTTTGACACGTACAGTGCATCTTATTTATGGTGATAGTCCAAATGTACTGATTTAATGCAACTGAACATTATTCCAAGGTTGTCCAGACAAAAAAAAAAAAAAAAGGCTCAAGCAAAATCATACGATCTTCATTTCACTATGCATCAAAATCCCAGATTGCTGTGACACTTTAGACAAGCTGTCTGTGATGCACTGAGATTAATTTTTTTTATATAGTATTTATATGAAAGATGGTCTATTGGGGAAGGGAGGGGCAGGGGGAGTGAGGAAGGAAGGGAAGGAGGGAAAAGACAGTGGTGGAGAGGGACGGGAGGAGGGAGGGAGGGAGGGAGGAAGTCCTGGTGTGAGCTGGGGACTCAACCACCACTGCACCATCCCTGTCCTTCAGATGTGACAAACTAAGAGCAGCTTCTCATGAGGTGTTCTGCTGGGTCCTTCCCTCATTCCCCATCACACTGCTCAAGCAGAGCTGCTCATCTCTCCTGTGCTCCTTGGCTCCTCAGTAAGTTTCTGGAGGGGAATTAAACCTTTTCTCCTCAGAACTGTTTTTTCTTCCCAATTCTGACCAAGCCCACAGCACCTCAATGGATGCAATACTTGTTCCAATGACTTACTGTTACCGATAGCTACAGTTAGTTGAGCATTGCTGTGTATTTCTGTAACACAACACTAAGCAAAACCAGAAGAGCATGGATTCCCCTCAAATCCCTCCCTTGAATACCTTATGTGCTTTGAAACCTTATCTGGCATTTACTGTAAGAGCTCTGGTTAGAATTACTACACACATAAATTGTCTTTGATACATGCTTGATCCAACTCCATCCACAGGCAAGAGATTCTACCACCAAACCATGCATTTTATAGACATGCAAGAGGATTTACTTTAATTAGAGTCCATAATATATTCCACAAAGATAGTCATCAAAATACCAACTGGTGATCCCCTGCCTAGCCACTTCTCCTATGAATAAAAATTAAATTATTCTTTTTCTCCCTTGTAGAAGAGTGTTGATGAAAACAAACTACTAAATTTTTCTTTAGGGCTCTCAAAAGACTGAGTGAGATATATTAGCTGTCTGAGGACAAAGAACTTTCTATTCTTGGTGGAATTCTTGTTGGTTTAATTGGGCTTTGTAGAAAAAAATAATGTTATTTTAAAGGAGCAAGGATAGAGTGTGGATGTATTTTTATACACTCAATTGCTGGTGTATTAGAAGTCTGTCATAGAGTTAACCTTACACACATTTATTGTTTTCTGTGATGTGTATAAACAGTATTTGGGCATTTTAAAAATATACAGGAGTATTAGTGTTACGCAGATGTTAAGCCAGAATACCAGCATTTGCTCTGTTTGATGGAAATTACAGTCTGGGTTGCAGGGAAGTTTTTTACCATGTTGCAGAAAGCTGGGCTTCAATCAAGGGCTTGACAATTCTCCCACATTCTCATTTTCACAGGTCTTTCCAGTTTTTACCCTGCCGGGCTCCAAGCTGTGGGAAGTGTTAGCAAGCCTCTGACTCTCACCCCCATGTAACCATACCCACAGGTATGGCACGTGTTTGCATTGCCCCTGCATGTGTGTCCTGCAGCTGGGAAGTGGCAGCTGTGCCCTATAGGTATATCCCACTGCCTATAGGACGGTATGAAGAAAAACCACGTTCAGCCTCTGTGATTTCCAGAGTGTAGGGCTCTGAGGTGCTTTTGGTAAGCAGCAGGATGGAATTCCAGTCCATAATCCTTGCAGCCACTGACAGTGAAAGTCTATCTTGGATTTCATCCACAGGCACAGAAGGGCTTTCAAATCAAGAGGGGCATCGATTCCCATTCTTCCAGAAGATCAGTGATGCAGAATTGGAGGGTAAACCTGGAATTTACGGTTTCATTCAGACATACAGCACTTCATCTTCCACCTGCCTCATGCAGTCAAGAGGGAGCTACACCATTGTTAAAAGTCTATCCCTTTCAAGCCCATAACTTGCCAAGTGCTCTGCTATAGTCTTTTCCTAAACAGGATAAGTACCTTCCACTTCAAACTGAGCCAAAACCCAGGTACTAGCATGAACTGATCAACATGAAGTAATTTAAGGAAGCTGCTGTGAGAAAGATGTTGTAAATCATACCTTTTATTTTGGCTTAATAAAACTTTCAACAGGCGTTGCAATGAACGATGTCAGGCTCTATCCCTGGGAATTTCAATTAATGTTATCCAAGCCCTACTAGCCCTGTCTTTCTGCAGAGAAAGCTTCCTCAGCTCAGGCAGGTTGCATTTTATAAGTCACCACCTTGCTTCTGGATGGTTGTTTCCTTCATCTTAAGGGCAGCTGAAAGAAAAGAACAACTACATAGTGTTAAGAAAAGCAACCTGGCAAGGAGCTGGGGTAGCTTTGCTCTTGTGTAACGTCGAACTGTTGTCAGCAGGCTACGGTTGAACCTGCCCAAGGAAATCAGAGCTATGAGTCTGGATTCCTCTGTCAGCATAAGCTTTTCATTCACACCTTAGTACAGTTCTTGACAGCTGTGGCTTCCTTGTCAGATTAAATGTTTCAGGGCTCTGCATCTGTTTTCAAACTAAGTAAGTTAAAAAAGCTTATTAGAAAGCATGCTAGTTGCAAAAAGATCAGAATAGTTGCACTGATTGTACCATCCTAATTACATCTCATTAATCCTGAGAGCAAAGGTGGGAAGGTGGAGAGCTGTGAACACAGACAGAGGCAAGCAACCCTACGCACTAGAAATAAAATGAAATACATCGCATGTAGCTAACAGTTGTTAGTTATCGTGGTGGTGCCTAATACAAACCCACTGTTTTCCAAATACCCAGATGTTGTTTACTCTGCAAGAAATGCAAACCCAAAGGGAATGTGTTACCAGCCTGTGGGAGGATGCTGAAGATGTGAGCATCCTCCTTCACAACCTGTGACAAAACAAGGGTAGCCTGGCCAGCGTAGGCAGGCGATGAAATCCCTCCCAGACTTGCCTTTCTGGCTGTGGGGCTGACTTAGAGCTGTGTTGCAGAGCACCCTCTCACTGCTCGGCACCCTGAAGGCCAACAGGCTGCTGGTCCCCCGTGGGGGATGCCCGCAGTTTGACCTTTACCCTGCAGTATCTCCTGGTACCAACAAAATGTCAACGTTAAAAGTAAATGCAGTTGCTATAATGCAGGTTTTCCAGGTGTGCAGAAACAATGTTATTTTGGATATTTTTATGGATATTTCCTCCAAGAGGCACATCTTTGTCTCATCTTCCTAAAAAGCTGACGGGACACTTGCACAACTCCTGTGGATGAAAACCAATCCTGAAAATCACAACCTGGGCGTGACAATGTCCTTAAATATTTATTTCCTCCACATTCAAGCCTTCCCCCAATGTGAACCAAAAGATTCACCCCCTCATGTTTGCTGAAGATACCAGTTATAACACAGCAAGGGCAGTGTGTTGTCTCCATCTGGTAGAAGGGACATGAATGTTACACGGAGCAAATCAAAATTCTCTGTCAGGGTGAGAGTCTTGCTCAACTCTACACCACTGCAAAGGAAATGATCTCATCTCATCAGCAGGCTGGTGGAGACCAAACTCTTCATAAGTTGAAAAATACTTAGCACAAATGAACACCTACCATTTCTAGAAACAATAGGTGTAATTAATCGTTAGCTCCTAAAAAATCCTGGATGTGATAATAGCCAAACATTTCCAGAAGGAAGGTTAGTGCGGGGGTAACTGCATCACATACCAGGCTTTGGTGGACATGGTATCAAAACAGTGTCTTCCTTTGCTGCATAACACCATGATTACTCCTACACTTAGCATCTGTATGCTATGCCTGTAAATATGAAAGCTGGGTTATCTGGGATATTTGTGTTGTAAGAATACTCAAACATCTTTTCCTTGATATGTAAAATTCTGGGAAAGAAAAGAATTAATCCAAAGTTCCTGTCTGAATTTACATGTCTAATTTGAAAGGGACAAAAAGGAGTGTCTATGTGTGTTTTCAGATCCAGCAATAGGTATTATTGCTTTTTTTTTAAAAAAAAAAGATCTGTATTAACATGTCTGCAGCCAGTTATATGGGCCATTAGATGGGAACCTGAGCGAAAAAAAAGAAGAAGAAGAGGAGACATTATCACCTGCTAGAAGAACTTAACCAACTGGCTAATGGATGTGCTAAAAATCTTAGAAATGAAAAAAAAAACTCTCCCAAATAAGCAACTGAACAATGCAGAGAAAACACGACATCCAGGATTGATGGGACTTGTCCATAGCAGAAATAACTTTCACTGCCACATTAAAGACACAGAAGAGTTTCCTGCATTGGACCCCCTTTCCAGAGAGCGATGGGTGGAGGGTCTCACAGCCATGCTGCTCCTGTGCAAGGGCAGGTGTAGCAGAATGCTGCAAGAGAGGAGCCCAGCTCTTTTTTGAAGGATAGGAGCAGACAGACTGAAAGAAACTGAACCTTCAGTGGTGAATGTTGCTATAAACGAAGCTCAGAGCGAGCTTGCTGACAAGAATAGGATCAAATATTTTTGTCACCCCAAAAAGAAGTTTGGAAATCTTAGGAAATATTATCTGTCATTGCCTATAGCCTGTTCTTACTAGTGGTATTTCTGACAAGGACTGATCTCAGTGATCTCTCACTTGAGAAATACATACAGCCTATATTATCCTGTTAATTTCTCTCTGACTCAGAGCAGGATGCAGGTGGAATCTGTAATGATTTCATTGCAGCCAATCTTTCTTGGACTCTAATCTCAGTAGGTCTCAGAGATAAGCAAAATCAAGGGGGAAATCCAACCAAAAGTCTCCAAGGAAAATCCAGATGCTAAAGAGAGAGGCAGGGTGACTCAGGACTCTTTCCCAAGGGTTTCTGAATCTGTCCTCTTAACAAGGTTGCAGAGGGCACTGAACAGTAGAATAGTTTCAGATCAAGCAAGTTTCAGATCTAGCCATTTATAATCATTAGCAAGACTGTATTGCAGGACAGGACCTATGAGTTACTGTCATGGCTAAGGATATTGAATTAGGCATTGAACAAACTCAGAACTGAAGACAATCTATAGGTCTAAAAAGGTTACAGATTATATTCTAAAGGAAAAAGGAGCATTAGGAAAAATCCACCTCCTCTTTCACAATTGCTTCACTTACATCCAAACAGGTCCATTTTTGTCCTAATTGGAGCCTCTTTAATGGCATCAAGTTTTCAACTGCAAGGCCACTTTCCCCCTGCTTGAGAAATGTTTTTTGGCAACTGAATGACAAAACTTGCTTTCTTTAGGATCTCTGGCTGGAGAGTGTTTCATACAAATATTAACATAATTTGGTGCTGTCATTTCTAAAGCATCTTTTTAATGAGGGGAGTTGTTTACCGGTGACTGAGGCAGACGTTGATATCTCAGAGATCATTTATATTTCACAACGCTGTCAAATCCTGACAAGCAGCAGATTGTAACAGGACGGCTTCTGCTTTTCATGCAGTGTTTGGTACTCTCCATTCATATGTGAACGGGCTTTCTGTTTGTACCTTGTCAAACCAGGGGAGAGCAGCTCCGGCGAGGGGGTAGGTGTTTCTACTCAGCTTGACACATTCAATTTACATCGGTTATGCTTGCAATGGGGTAAACATTTTTCTAAAAGAGAGTGTTGGCAATAACAGTGGTTGTCTCAGCACCTTATTGATGTTCTTTTGCAATTCTCATCAGATGGGGATGCGTGTGCCCCCCCACCAGCCAGTAGTCACTCACATCAGGCAGCTGGGGAGTGTTTTGCTGCTGGTGTGCCCTCCCTTCAGTAACCGCTACAGCCAGGGAGAATAGTCCCCTCTGTCCCTAATGAAGTCAGTACCTCATGATGTAAGAGTCCTAAGATCAGTCCTTTATGAAAGCTAAAATTGCAGCAGCCAGACTGGCCCCATTTAAGCAGCCTGGAGGATTTAAGCAACCACTTGAGCACTTGGAAGCTTGCAAAGGACTGCAGCACAACTTCTCAGGGGTGACAGGTGACACAGCTCTGCTGAAGGCAGTGGAGAGAGACTGACCTAAGCTAGCTGACATTTTGGCTCTCCAGACCATGTTCACAGATATTGTACAAGCTCTTGGGTTCATTTGAAAGACTTTTTCGTGGAAGCCAGTGCCAAAATGCTCACCTCTGGGCTATCTCCTGCAGAGTCTGGTGTTACAAGAGCTGGGCAGCAAGCTCATAGCAAACGAGTGATCTGCCAAACTAGCAGGTCTTAAAAGAAACTGAACTGAAGAGAAGGTAAAAGGCAGTTTGCCAGAATGAAATGGCCCAGCTGCAGAAATAGCTAGAGTGACTGTTTTCGAGGTATTAATCATATCTCCCTCCCGACCCACCCTTCTCATTCTCACCAGGGCGGCTGTGCTGGGCAAGCAGATTTTCTGCTTTCCTACTGACACAGACTTTGTGAAGCTCCAGCCTGGCGCCCACAGCCTGCCTCTTTTTAAGGCTCAGCAGCACTCCGGCAATGCGAAGGCAGCTGAGGTAATCGAGGAGTACAGATTTTACAGTATTGTCTGCAGTTCGGCAGTTAGCTGGTACATAAAGGCTCTGCTTTCATTCGGAGCCAGTGCTGGCAGAAGGCCTGTATTATGCCCTTTCATTTAAGACAAAAGCTCTCACACTGCCGTCTCCGGTGTGGAGAAATCTTTTGTACAGGCAGAGCCAGTGGGAGAAGGAGCCTTCTGGTCCCTGTGCTCCTTCTGCGGGGAGATTATAAAGAAAACCTCTTCCTTCTGCACATGGGCCAGATGAAGAACTGAAGCAATAATGCCTTTTTATCACAGTAATTACAGTGTCCATTGTTTTAATGACAGTGTTGTTGGGAAACAGGAATAGACTGCAGTCCCAAGGAGTTGTTCCAGTGTACACAAATAAACGATTTATTACATTGTTGTCAGATTAGACGGACCACTCAGCCTTACTTATACTACCATTTTCCCCCCACAATTCTTTGTGCGTGTGTGCATTCATTTTATTTAACCAGATTATGCAAACTACCCGATCTGGGAGGAGACAAAAGACTGCTTTCTCTGGAGAACTTCCTTCGGGACTGGCAACGACAGGCTGAGATGGACGAGGGAGACCTCGTCCGACCACAGCAAAGCCTGCTTAGCGTGGTTATTTACACGGAACAATACTCTGCTCATAGAAAATGTGCTGGAATTGCTGTTTTCTGTTATTTCTTAAATCTCCATCTCCAGCACACTCAAACACACCTCTGTCTAGGTACTTGTGGTTGTGCTACCATACAGAAACCTATACAGAAGTGCCTACAGCCTGAGAAGCCCTGGGTTTAAGCAAAGTGGGTTTATAAAAGAACTAAAGAAAAGTAATAATGAAGCAAAATCTAGCTTTAGAGGAACTAAAATCCATGCTGGAAAGTGTTAATAACAGTGGCTAGTGCTACAGATAGCTGGCAAGACATGGTGAGTCATGTAAGAATGTATCTGAGAAAGAAATCTCTAAGAAAGGGTCGTGATCTGGTGACTGTCTCAGTGGGAATCAGAAAATCTCTGAGTGCAGCCTATGGGATGCAGATCATGAGGTCAAGGCATAACCTCACACACAAAACACTCAACAAGCAACCACATACTCTGAGTCAACTGAACCTTTTCTTTTGTCAGTAGGGACAGATAGGCATCTGCAGAGGCTTCTACTCCCCTGGGATGGCAGGAACCACCTCTGGCTATGTTTCTTGCTCTCCACTGGCTTTGGACAGAGCCCATCTGACAAACCTTGGCTAGATGTTGGCTTTCACATAGCCGAAGCTAGTTGCAGGAAGCCCCATGCAGAGCAGTTTATATGCGAAGACTTAATTTTCCCAAACTTGTCTGCAAGCCAAGATAATTCAGATCACAGCTTTCTAAGAAAATTTGTGGAGCTGCTTTCTGAGCCACTGACCTCAATTTATAACAGGACTTGGAAAATTAGAGCGAGTCATGAAACCTGGAAGATGCTATTGCACCAGTACAAAAAGAGGCCACTGATAAAACCTTGCATAAGTATCAGTTAGTTCATCTGGAATTGACTGCATGCAAAATCTGATATGGGAGAAAATCAGGAAATAATTAACAGATAGCAGCATAATTAACGCAATCAAGATGAGTTTATGGAAAATAAGGCTGGTCATAAAGAAACTTGGTGCTGTCTTCCTCAGGACAGATATGTCTGAGAAAGTTAACTTTGTTGATATCAGATACTATCTCTAGACAGTCTAGTTCTCAGTGAGCAGTTTGACATCCTTTAAAAAAGATTTTGCAAAATTACTGGGAGTTTAGGAAAAAATAGCAAGGTTCGCAAGAAGAAGCTGCTCAAGAAGGCATGGTCACAAAAATGGACCACAAAAACTTCCTCTTGTCCTGTTGAGGAGAAGACTGCCATAATCAGGTGCACACAAAGTACCTCAGTCCAATGATGGAGTTGAACTGGAACTAAAGACAGGGTTAGAGACAGGGGGTGTGTTTGTAACATGGTGGGTAATGTACAAGAACACTTTATCATAGAATCACAGAATGGTTTGGGTTGGAAGGAACCTTAAAGGCCATCTAGTTCCACCCCCCTGCCATGGGCAGGGACCCCTCCCCCCAGCCCAGGTTGCTCCAAGCCCCATCCAGCCTGGCCCTGAACACTGCCAGGGATGGGGCATCCACAGCTGCTCTGGGCAGCCTGGGCCAGTGTCTCACCACCCTCACAGTAAAGAATTTCCTCCTTAGATCAAATCTAAATCTCCCCTCTTTCAATTTAAAGCCATTCCCCCTTGTCCTATCACTACAGGCCCTTGTAAGAAGTCCCCCTCCAGCTTTCTTGTCAGCCCCTTTAGGTGCCAGCAGGTGCTGTAGGGTCTCCCTGGAGCCTTCTCTGCTCCAGGCTGAACAACCCCAACTCTCTCAGCCCATCTTCATAGGAGAGGTGCTCTAGCCTATGTAATAACTTGTCTGTCTTACAGAAAAGTATCTCAAAAGTTTCTAAAGCTGAGAGTTCATTTGGCTTCTCTCTGCACCTACTTGCTTTAGCCAGACCCCAAATGCACTCAGCACCCTGTACTGCTTGGTGACCGCAGCCATGCGTTATGGCTCTGCAGTGCGGATGGGATCAAAGGAGACCTGATTTTCCATAGACCCCCGAGCATGGGTAGCACTGGGCAGAGCCCACCTTCTGATCAAATCCAGCATTGCTTGAACAACATGGCCCTGATTTACAAAACAAACCCACCACTCTCGCACTGGTGCTGCTTTCATCACAGACCCTCCGCTTCTTAATTGCTTTTGACCTTACCCACAAATGTAAAGAGCATCTTAGGACTTGGCTTATTAACTACTACAGCAGCAAGCCCTCAGATAGTAATGGAGAGTAATTGATATCATTCCAAGCTCACAATAACTTGTGTCACTGGGATCAAATGTTTCCCAATTTCAGGGGAATTTAGCTCACAGATTGTTGGTGGGAGGGGGGTGTTGGTTTTGTGTTGGTTTGTTGGGTTTTTTTAATTGCCACTCTAAAAACAATAATCACAAAGTGATTTGGGTCTACTTCTCTTATGACATTTTTAGCCTGAGCACAGGGAACTGCATTTCTTTTGCCACGTTCAGAGGCTAGTGATGTTGGTGGCACACAGAAAAGCCAGGCAGTTCTTCCTGTGTAACGCTGACAGATTTTAAAATACAAATCCTTTAGCCTTCCAAAATTTCATTTTTGTTCATTCCAAAGCAAACACCTCAGGAACCCTACCTGACCCCATCCAGTAACAATTTTAAAATGGTGAGGATTGAAAAGTCTTTACAGTTGTAACATTTTTCTGTGTTTAAAGACTCTTACTTATTTTTAATCTGAAGTAGCTTAGCATGAACTCACAGCCAACAGATATTGCTACTCAGGATGCTTTCTTGGCATTAAGAAGTAAAAAAAACAAACAACCGCTTTTTGCAAAGTTAAAAAAATCACGAAGACAGCAAACCATCATCCATATCTTTGAAGGAGATGTTCTGCTGTAGATTAATAAATCTTACATGGCTCACAGTCCAGCGACCAGCCAACCCAATTCTCAGCAGGGAAATGTGACATTCAATGTTTCGGAAGGAGATGAGCAATATTGCTTGTGGTTTTTGCGTCCAGCTTGCAGGCAACTGACGGAGAACAATGTGCCTACCTTGGTTTGCTAGTGGCTGGTTTCAGGGTCTACACGCTGCACTGATACTGGCCTTTCCATCAGGCAAACCATACACACAGTCAATGAATATTATAATGTGCTTGTTAGCAAAACAAGGATGGCTGTCAGGGAAGGACTGTGGTGTTTCATCTCTGGAGCACGTCTAGCAGCTCTCAGCAATACACACCTCTGCTTGCAGTTCCTGTGAGTAAAGTACATTTGGTTAAAGGAAGAAGGGTAAGTCCGACTGGACAAAGCATTGTGGCTCCTGCTGCAGCCAAGAAATCCCTGTTGTTGTTCAAGGAAGGCTGACCAGGGTGGAAGGGAATGAGCCCAGTGTGTGCATGCATGCACACAAACACACACCCCCACCCTTTCACCCCCTGGACGACAGTCAAGCTCTACACCACTCTGCATCCTGCCAGCAACATGCTAAGAGCTGTCCTAACCTGGCATGCAGGAGAGAGGAAAACCAGCATGTCTTTCACTGTATGTGCAGGGAGACTTAAATGAAAAGATGAAACAGAAAATTACTTTTTTTTTTTTTTTTCCCCAAGTTAGAATTCTAGGGGTTTTTTCTCTTTTCAAAAACAAAACCAAAACAAACAAACAGAAAAACCAACCAAGCAACCATCCTTCTGTTGCACCTTTCTGGATCATTTAGGAAAATAGTGTGACAAAACAAAAAGTATCCTTCAGAGCACCAACCCCATACAGTTGCCAAGGCAGGAGAGAGCTGTTCTTGATGCATCTGATTTTAATTTAACACTACACTTCACCTTCACAGCAAATAATTTCACATACATGCTCTAATTAGTGATGAGGAAACTTCAGCAGGTTATGAGTCTGGCTTCAGTTTAGAAAAGGAAAAAATCTGGATGTTTCATCTAAACCTCATGAGGATGAAAACATAGGAAATTGGAAATCTCTTCATAAGAACAAGGTTTCTTGTAAGACCGTTTGCTTGTTTCAGTTTCAGCCTGAGACAGAAACCAGAAATGACAGAACCTCCCTGGACATTTCTGAGCCATTATAAAAAGACAGCTCTAAAAGAGAGATCTTAAAATGAAATTGAATACAGATTTTAACTACTTTTTGTTTTCCCTGAATCCTGGTGTAGACAAAGCTCTTTTGACCTTATATATCTCTGAAATATTGCTGCAAAAATAATTTTCTTGACTGCACTTTTACCACCAGGACCACAAAGTTTTCCATGAGAATTATGCTTTAAGCAAGAAATGTTCATATGGAAAAAACCTGACATCTGTGTGGAACAAAATCATTTGTGGATATTTTTTGTTTTCTGTTGGGGGAAAAAACCCAAACTATTGTGGAAGGTTCAGTGCTATTCTCTGGGGGGAGGGAAGATGGACAACAGCTTTCCAGAGAATGGAAGAATATGCAGCCAAGTTCAGGAGAAAAAATGCAGTTTTCCACCTGCCTCCACAACCACCCAGATCTGTCTGCAAATCCTAGTTTCAGGGAGGCAGGGGTAGATGCAAGGATGGGGACAAAAGACAAGGGACACCAATGCTTACATGCACTGCATACCTTTTGCCACCAGAGTTTGATGGGAAAGAATGCTGCCAGGGCATCCTGCATCCTGCAAGCAGGACGTAAAATCAACACAATGGTCCCAGCTTGGTAACTGCCAAATCACACAGCTTAGTTTTAGTTTTTCCCGAGGCGGGTTTTCTAGAAAGACATTCGTATTAAATATAAATAAATAAATAAATAATGCCATGGCTATTTTTTTCCTCTGTTTCAGTACACTTGGATAAGAAAATTGCCACCCTCAGCCACCTCTGCCTATCCCATTATCCTACACTGTACTCCTAACCAGTAAGACCCTTTCTCCCGTGGCATCACAGAATCACAGAATGGTTTGGGTTGGAAGTGACCTTAAAGACCATGTAGTTCCACTCCCCTACCATGGGCAGGGACACCTTCCACTAGACCAGTTTGCTCAAAGCCCCATCCAACCTGGCCTTGAGCACCCCCAGGGATGGGGCATCCACAGCTTCTCTAGGCAACCTGTGCCAGTGCCTCACCACCCTCATAGTGAAGAATGTCCTCCTAATATCTAATCTAAGACTACCTTCTTTCACAGAATCACAGAATGGTCGGGCTTGGTG
The DNA here is from genome assembly GCF_015220075.1 of Falco rusticolus. Taxonomy (NCBI): domain Eukaryota; kingdom Metazoa; phylum Chordata; class Aves; order Falconiformes; family Falconidae; genus Falco; species Falco rusticolus. The sequence continues at coordinate 29,665,192 of NC_051193.1, forward strand.
TCACCAACAATTTTGCTGAGGGTGCACTTGATCCCTCTGTCCATGTCACCAACAAAGACATTAAACACCACTGGTCACAATACAATTTAAAAATGGGTGTTATATTTCCCCTTTTCCAGTCAGTGAGAATTTCACCAGTCTGCCACAAATTCTTAAGTTATGGTGGATAGTGGCTTAACCACTTCATCCGCCAATTCCCTCGGAATCCACAAATGCATCTCTCAGGTTCCATGGACTTGTGTATCTTCAGGTTCCTTAGATGGTCTTGAACCTGGTCCTCTCCTACAGTGGATGGTTCTTCATTCTCCCTGTCCCTCCCTGCCTTTACCTTCTGTGACTTGCGTGGTGTGGCTGGAGAACTTGGCAGTGAAATCCGAGGCAAAAAAGTTATTCAGTACCTCAGCCTTCTCCATATCCCGGGTAACCAGTTCTCCTGTTTCTTTCTGGAGAGGGCTCACATTTTGATGTACCTATATGTACCTGATGTACCTAGCCTTCCTTTGATCACTGATGTACCTATAGAAGCTTTTCTTGCTGCCCTTGACGTCCCTGGCCAGATTTAATTCTGTCAAAGCTTTAGTTTTCCCAGCCTGATCCCTGGCTGCTCGGACAATGTCTCTGTATTCCTCCCAGGCTGCCTGTCCTTGCTTCCACCCTTGTAGGCTTCCTTTTAGTGTCTGAGTCTGTCCAGGAGCTCCTTGTTCATCTATGCAGCCTCCTGGCCCTTTTGCCTGACTCCCTCTTTGTTGGGACACATCGCTCCTGAGCTTGGAGGAGGTGATCCTTGAATATTAACCAACTTTCTTGGGCCCCTCTTCCCTCCAGGGCTTTGTCCCATGCTACTCTACCAAGCAGACCCCTGAAGAGGCCAAAGTCTGCTCTCCTGAAGTCCAGGGCAGCGAGCTTGCTGTGCGCCCTCCTCACTGCCCTAAGGATCTTGAACTCCACCATTACACAGTCACTGCAGCCAAGGCTGCCCTTGAGCTTCACATTCCCCACCAGCCTCTCATTGTCGGCGAGAACAAGGCCCAGCGTAGCACCTCTCCTTGTTGGCTCCTCTGTCGCTTGGAGGAGGAAGTTATCACCAATGTGTTCCAGGAACCTCCTGGATTGCTGATGCCCTGCTGTCGTCCTTCCAACAGATACTGCTGTGGCTGAAATCCCCTACGAGGACAAGGCTTGTGAACATGAGGCTGCTCCCGTCAGTGTTTAGTGGGCCTCATCCACTCGGTCTTCCTGGTCGGGTGGCCTGTAGCAGACCCCTACAATAATGTCACCTGCCCCTGCCCTCCCTTTGATCCTGACCTTTGATCCTGACCTATAAACTCTGGTCGGATCCTCTTCCATCCCCAGGCGGAGCTCCGTGCGCTCCGGCTGGTCACTGGCACAGAGGGGAACACGCCCTGCTCGCCTCCCCTGCCTGTCCTTCCTAAAGAGCCTGTATCCTCCCATGCCAACTCTCCAGCCATGGGAGCCATCCCACCACATCTCTGTGGTGCCAATAAGATCATAGTCCTTCGGGCATGCGCATGTCTCTAACTCCTCTGGTTCGTTCCCCATGCTGCGCGCGTTTGCATCGAGGCGTTGAAGCTGTGCCCCCGGTGAGGCTGGCTGAGTGGCCGGAGCGGCTGGAATTCCTTTGTGCTGCTCTTGAGGTGCTCTCCTGCTGACCTGCCATCCCTCTCCAGGCTCTGGGCATCACTTCCTGGCACTGGCATCAAGCTGGTACTGGCATCCTGTGCGTCCTTGTCAGCTTCCTCTTTTACAAACTGTGGCATGCCACCCAGGCACTGACATCTCTCCAGTTCCCACCACACCTCCAGCTTTTGTTGTCCTCCCACCCAGAAACACGCAAAAATGCATTATCACCAGCTTCCTCCCCTCCATAAGGCTCCTCAGCCCACCCAACATGGCACGGCCAGTATGGCTGGAGATATCCAGGGAAGTCAGACCAATTTTCTCATCCCCTCCTGATCCTCTTTTGTGCTGGTGGTGTCCAAACACTCTGTCTGTTGCCTCCTGCCCAGACTCAGAACGCTCAGGGAGGAGGAAGCCTCTTTTTTACTACCTTTTATACCTACTGTGGTGAAGTCCTGAATTCTGGCTGGAGCCAGTAGGTGCTGCTATGTTCAAACAGTAAATAACAACCATTCCTAACCACAGCCATTTAAAAATAATCTCGTTTTGGCTCCTGAAACACCTAGTTTTTACATTTGAATGCTCTCAATGTAACCCATGTAGGTTTTGCATCAGTATTTGTTGTTCTGGCTGGTTAAAAACATTTCTCCTGAGCAGGGGGATGCCAATCAATGCAGCTACACTGCTAAACTAATACAGCTCCTTGCTCCGATCCATAATCTGAAGAGTTATTTCTGCATTCATTTAACAGAGGAAAGTTGTTTTAAAGAAATATCACAAATCACAAACTCAGGAGCCTTTTCCACTATTGCAGTTTTCACACATGGATGATTTTGGGTGATTGTTCTTGGGCAATGACACTGGAGTAAGTCCGCAAGTGAATTTATGTAGTGTTTTCCCTTTATTACCTATATACGTGGGAAGCGTGTTCATCTACACAAACACGTCCTCATTGCAGACTCTGCTGTCTTGTCTTCCCTTCATAGCTTATCCATGCTGCTAACCCAGGAGAAATTAGTGAAGAAGCTTCTCAGAAACAAAATCCCAGGTAAAACAGACCATTGGTTCGAACAGGCAAGTGAGGGACAGCTCCATTCTGTGGCATCTGGATCTGCTACGCCATCAAGGGCTGTTGGTTTTAACACCAGGTCTGCTAGTGGTCTACCTTGAGACTCCAAGCAGGGGTCCATATGTCTGTCACCATCTCCGTTTTCTTGCTTTTGTCTATTTAGGTGGCAGAAAGGGCACCTTCAGCCCCACTGCCTCACATAGCTCATCATCACCAGGACTTTTTTTCTGCTCTTTCTAGGTCAACACCTACTGTACTTTGATGGCCAGGCAGCCAAAAGTGCTTCAGTAGCTGTTTAGCCACCACAAAAGAGAAAGTTTCCCCATCTTAGATGTGCACTATAGTATGCTGGGAGAAGAGACGCATCCTCCTGTGTGTGCACATCACAGGCACAGCAGGGACTGGCCCTGCTGGCACCTGCCCCAGGGAGTGGGCAGGACAGGCACTTTTCTGAAGGCACCTCAGAAAACATTCAACTACATAATCATGCCTTTTGCCTTGGAAAGAATGAAAAGCTGAGATCTTGGATTTCACCACAAGCCTTTTGTTATTAAATGCTTTAACCACGTTATTCCACTTGCTGTGTAAGTAGTAAGTGGCTGATTTTCTTTTTCTCTTACCCCAAAAACAGGCAAGAGATGACAGCATCTTTTTCCCTTCGAAATGATGTCATTTCATCAAGTGACTACTCCAAGGTGGAGCTGAGACAGGTGCAGAAATTGTACTGTCAGTCAGACATGGCAGGACTTGGATCATGCACTACCTACCACACCATTAGAAAACTGAGTTACCCTCCTGTTAAAATGCAATATTTATATTATTTAGCAAAATTATAACAAGAAAATTTTGTTGGTGCTTGGGGGTGATCCCCAAGGTCTTCTCAGCCAATGATTCCCTGAAGAGACCTTTCCCTCTCTGCTGACTATCCTGGAGAACTTTGGGCAACTGCACTTGTAATTCAGATGCTTATATTGTGATGCTGGGGTGGATTACCCATGGAAAGCAAGAAAACACTGGCTTCTGGCTAGGGGAGCTGGTTAAGATGGGCATGTCCCAAACCCTACTTCCAGCTGAAAATCCCAGAGAAGTGGTCTGGCTGCCAGGTTTTGACTTATCTTCAGTGTGAGTGTGCATTGACCACATTGAAAAGCTTTGTGTCTTTCACATACCAAAGTAGTTCCCTGATCCAGCCCTGTTCTAAACTATATCACTGCAGGAGAAAATTCCTGAAAACATTTGCCAAGTATTGTCTCAAAACTCAGAGAACCCAAGGCAAGTGACCCTGCTAATTTACTTTTTCATAACTTCCAAGGCAATCACAAGATTTTCTGGAGCCTATCTGAGTTTTGATGCACAGCAATACTGAGAAACTGCTCTGTGACAGCCACATGGGCAACAGGGGAGATGGTGCCTCCAGACTTTCCTTTAGTATTTAGCAGGTGCAGCTTCATTCCTTATGGAGTCGCTACCTGCATATCCCAGGGCCTCTATTTGCTTTTGGTAGCTCACCAACCAATGCATCCCACACCTAGGTCACCCATAAACATACAGTGTTCATAGGCGTTAGTGGGATGAGTTGGTCTAAATAGTAACTAAGGAAGAAAAGAAAATACTAATAATAAAAAGACAGGTCTCACATAAGCGGAAATGCTCCTTCTTTCCAGGAGGGACTGTCTGAAGGGGTAGCAAGGAGTGGGCAGCCCTGGCTTTTTTCTGCAGCTCACATGGTGGTCACATCTGCCTGAGGAGCCCCACTGGGACCAGACATGGATTCCACAGAAAACTATGCTGTCATTTTAATTAAACTGCTTCACGCCAACAGCAACAAGTTACACTAATGAGAGTAGATGTACCCAGTAAACAGTGGCATGTTTTTAGTTTAATCTGCTTAAACCTGGATATATACTAATTCCTCAGTAAATACCTTAGTGGCCAGCAAAATGAGAAACAGATGATAAAATAAGAAGTTTGCTTGTGACCCTTGAGACATGGGTATAATGTTTGGCTTGGCATCATTAATCTTATGGTCAGAAGAGTACAGCTTCAGCATGTTTAATGTGAGACCGAGCTGCTCACAACAAAGTTTCTTTCCTACAGTGCTCTCTGCAATCAGTAATTTCCACATTTTTCTCTCTTCCCTGTAATTAGCTTCCCTTTGGCCTGACACAGTCTGAAAGTATTGCCAGCTGAAGAGACCGATCCATCTCCTCTCTTGAATAAAAACATGAGCTAATTTAATGGAAGGTATTTAAGCACAGTGAACTGTATAAGGTATCACATGCTTCAAGATAACTGATTCTTAAAGAACAGCACCTTAAATAAATCCTTTTGAAATGCTCTCTCAGGCTGATGGGTAAATAATTAATTGCTCCCCGGTGTGTCAATAAAAATCAATCCACTGACAGGAGGCTAAATGAATGGGAATTTTGTCACCAAATTCAGCGGGGCTAGCATTTCACTGTGTGTAAGACAAAGCTAGAGACAAGGCTCCGTGTCTGTCTGACAAAATTTTGATGTCAGTATTGAAGGGAAAAAAACAAGTTATGTGAAAAACATACGTGACTCTGATTTCCCTCTTCCTCTGTAGCCAATGGGAAGCAGCTTCTCATACTTAGTGAACTGATCAAAACAATCACTTCAAATAATGCATTCTATGAACTCAGTTCTTTCCACAGGTAGTGAATCACTGGCAGATTGATCCTGATGCCTAGAAATGTCATTTTAAGCAGGCTGTGATTAGTACCACACGATGCTTTCTCATCATCTGGGTGTTTGCAAGCTGTAACCTTTAGGTATTCAGTATACAGATTTTGTAATTGGTGATGTCAGTCACTAGGCTTATCCTCCCTGATTGGATGATGGGCATTTTAAACAAAGCCTTATGAAATGATGAAAGAAAACTTCCATCCCATCTATCACATATAACACTTGTGGGAAATTAAGGATACACAAATATCATGACAAATAACCAAAGCTATTTGTGCAAGAAAAAGTAACCAATTTACACCCTCAACTTTATCAAGCTGAAAGGTTTTCAATAAAAAACAAAAAACTATTGTGCTATTTGAATGCTTTTTTTGTGATTCACACCATGCAGAAACATCCCCATGCAATCATATTCCATCCAGGCATTTCTACTCAGGGTCCAGCGGGACCCAAAATCTGGCTAGGGCTTTGCCACAGAGCACACGCTGTCTTCCCTTGTTTATACAGAATGATTCATGTAATGGTCCTTTACACCACATAAAAACTGAAAGGAACTTGACAATATTGCAAGCAGTTAATGTCATAACAGAAAGGAAAAAACTAAAGGAGTCGAAGCCTGACTGTAGCTAATTTCATTAAACTGTTTCCTACCTCCTGAGCAGACATACAAGGTGACTAAGAACGAAGCAAGCTGGGTTGTATATTTATTGGTAGATGTGCGTAGTAGCTGCAATACAATGCATTGAGACTGGCCATTTCTTGGTTCACCAAAAGTTTGTGACAAGCCAGGGCTTATTCTGTGACTGATCCGTTCCCTTGCCGATAGAACTGTTGTAACTTGCCATAGAGTGACACTTCTTAGTAATGTTAGAAGGTGAATTTGTGTGAAGCTGCTTACTTAAACAAAGCATATTTTTTTCCCTTCACCATGAGGGACAACTCCTTGACATTCTTTTCCAGATTTCAAATAGAAAGTTGAAGACCTTAAATCATTCCTCATGAGTGTTATCTTCTCTATGCCCACCAGGTCTGGGCTCAGGAAGGAGGTAAATGTTACAAACACAAATCCTTGGAGAAAAAGCAGGATAAATATTTAAAAGAGTCTTTGAAAGTTATGTAAAAAGAAGTGACAACAAATAACAGAAACTGTTCTTGTTCTCTTTGCAGACCACTAAAAATTCTCCACTTACCAGGCTGGCACATTAACAAATAATATGATTTGTACCACTTTCTAAGCCTGTTCTACAGAACTGAAAAAAAGATCAACAGGGAGTCAGGGAAAACAACTGCAAGTAAAACCAATCATCTTCACCACAGTACTTTCCATAAAAAGACTTCTTTGCTTCTAATATTATCATAAACTACCTTGTTAATCCTCCTGCAGCCAATGAGTGGGGTTTTTCCCCCTCATCTTTAAAATTCTTTTAAATAAATACCCATCTTTTTCTGGTTTTGGTTTTTTTTTTTTTTTGGTTTTTTTTGTGGGTTTTTTTTTTCATATCTGTTATTAGGAATAGAAGAGTCACAAATGCAACTTTCAGATCCAGTCTTGTTCCTGCTCACCCCTGCTTGCCAGCCAGCTGTACTGTTCCGTAGCCAACCACCATCAAGTTGCACCATGAAACTTGTCATCTTTAAGGAGACTCCCCTGACATAATACAAGGAAATTACCACTGCATCAACACAAGTGCATTTACTTTTCCCTATAAATCTGGCCTGTAGGATGACTTATATAAATAAAGCGAACAATTTTGTACTTGTAAGGACTTGATAGGGGTCAGCGATTTGCTGAACACCAGCAGAATTTCTCAGCGTGGAACAGGTAAACCAGGAGGGCTTAATTCAAAGTGTTAGATTATCCAGGCGTGATGGCTTAATACAAGTGGGAGGAAGGCATAATACAGGGAATCATTACTCAGACATGTGCATTTATGAAATCATTACTGGCCTAAAGTAGTTCACTTGTCTTCCTTTTTAACTACAGACCTTTGGTTTGAGGAAGACCAGCAGTGCACCCACTAGTAGCAGCTCGGAGCTGAACCCTGATCACCTGTAATTGAAGATTTTCTGTTAACCGCTCCATGCCCTTAGCGTGCTCCTTCTGGAAAGGTGCCAGACTCATTTCTGTCTGTCTCTGGGTGGATGAGAGATGCCAGTGGCATCTTGTCTTCATTAGGATAATTTGGTGAGGCACTAGGCTATCAGGGAGTGCTAGCTCCTGATTGAATGAGAGACTCTGTGAGCCCTTCAATTTTCACAGTGTTGTGCTGTGCAAACTTTTATTTGAACAGGCTTTTCTGGGATTATTTGAGGCCTTGTCAATACTCCTTTTGTGACCAGAAGGTAAGGCCTCATCTCTCCCCATGATTGGAAGAGCACAGAGGAGAGTATTAAATGGCTTTGTTTTCTTTCCAGTTCAAAAGAACCATGAGCCTCATTTTCCACTGCCTTCCTTTGGCTGTCTCACTGCAAAAGGCAAATTTTTGTAGGCAGCCATTTGTGTCTGGTGTTGGAAGGGAGAGAGGAGAGGACCATGCTGTCTGTACAGGCATCGTCTTGCTCCTTAGCTTCACACCTCAGCTTTTCAGGGACACCTCTCCTCCAAAGCACTGCATAACTTGGAGCAGCACCAAGTAGCTTCAAGGAAAAAACAAACCTCTGACTGATTCCCACACATTCCACCCTCCCTCACCTTCAACATGAGCCATCATCGTGAGGACATGAAGAGGAAAAACCAAGCCCAGCCTGAACAAAAACAACTCTTGGCAGTCCATTCTGGAACAACTTGTACAACACTGCCAACAGAAACATGAACCTTCTCTTATGAACCACGTCCTGGTTTTATCCACCGTTAGCGCCTCCATTGCACCCTTTTAACAGTCTCTCTTGGAGTATTTAGGGGCAGGATGTTCTTCCCAGATGAACTTATTCCAGCTAATCTCTTACCTGTCAACTGCTTCAGCTAAAGTAAATTTAGAAATTAATTCACTGTGGCAGAGATGAAGAACACCAGGAAAGGCTCTGCCCAAGTCAGCAGAACGTTAGTGTTTGAGCAGTATCAGGGTCAAGCACCCAGTAATTCTGAGTAAGTCATATGAAGCACCCACTCATCACCAGAGTTAACATTTTCTGCTTACTCCTGACCTCTGACAGGTTTCCTTTTATCCATAACTTTTCAATAACACCATTTACCAAAACCTGTTAGACCCAAGATGGTATGCCACTGATTGCAAATAAGGCACCACGCTGAAAGCTTAGAGCAGCCATGATGTTCATTTGAATGCTGTCATGAATTTGCCTCAAAATTGCTGGGTTTGTTTTCCCATGTTTTCCCCACATTTGCAAAAAAAAAAAAAAAAAAAGCAAATCTATTTTGAAGTGATTCCAAACAGATATTTCAGGACACCTTTGCGAAGTTTCAAAATTCGTATTCAGAACAGGGATTACTCAGAACAGAAATTAGAACTTCAGGGGTTATACTCATCTAACCAGGGAACTGACACACCTCATAAAAATAGCTCAAGTCACAGACTTTGAATATGAAATGCTCCCAAGCAAATTGCTCTCCAAGAAGCTGCTAGTGAAGAATGATTTCCAGAAGTGATTCAGCAAACAGCTCAAGAAAATTACAATCTCTTCATGGACAATTTGTAAATGGAAGATAGAGTTTGTTGAATGATATTCGTTACAAATGATTCTTCTACCTCTATTTATGCCTCTGAAAAGGTGGGCCCTCTAACATTTCAAACACCTGTAATGCAGAGTGTCTGGAGGCTAGGCAAGTCTATACAGAACTTCTGCACAAAGTGATAAGAAATTATGCTAAATGTCTAAAGTAATAAATGGTAAAAGATTTTCCTTTTTTACCCCATTTTTCCTTTTCACATCACGTTGCAATTAATGCACAAAGACCAGTAATAGGAATTTAGATAATATAATGTCAGCCTGAAGGACTGGATTTTTCAAGCACTGCCTTTTTGGAGGGCATTTTTGCCTCTGTATGATGATACTGACATAAAGTGAACCATGGGGTCATTTCTGTCTGTCTTTGCCCATGTGATATGCATCTTTAACAGTTTCTACCAGAGGAGCCCTATGAAGTTTTTACAGCATATCTTGAACATCAAACTAGGTAGAAACTGCTTTTCACAGAAAGCACCCTCAATTCCCAGGGGCTGGATTCACTGCCAAAATAAAAACTTGGGCCATGAGATCAGAGGGATTTCTTCAGAGCCTCCCCTTCATGTGTCCTGCACTGGCCTCACAAAACAGTGATGTGACACCAGAGAAAGGAGAAGCAGGGAAATACAAGAGCTGCAATTTTGCCATTTTCATAGGTGACACAGCATCATTCCCTGGTGCATAGTCTGCCAGGTTGCATTACCCCATTAAAAAAAAAATAAAAAAGAAGATTGTTGAAAGGATTGTTATTACTATTATTATTATTGACTGACTGTCCTATGATAACTTGGTTTGTTTCTTTCTTCTCTCTTGTGGGAATGTTAGCACTGAAGGATGCTATTCTGGAAGTATATCAAAAGGAGACAAACATTATCTGCCATTCTCCTGCCTTGTCTGGTTGTTCCTTCATTGCTAAATCCTCTTGGGAAGCAAACAGAAGTTTCATGTATTACTACAGCAAGGCCAGTCGAGGCTTCAGTGCTCAGCTGTGTTTGCTTACTGAGTCACAGCTATGTCTGGCTTGGGTGTGATGGGACCCTGGAGACCTCTGCCTGCTCCTGCCCAGACCTGCCTCCTTGGAACATGCACGACGTGAGCTCCTGAGCTGTACACGAGTGATGTTTGCCAGGTGCTGGCAACAGCGGTGCTGCTCCGTGTTTGCTGCTATCCTTTTTGAGTTTCCTGGGACACAGAAGCCCATGTGTACATGCATTCATAAACTCTCCCCTCCCAGTTCACAACCTCTGAGGTGGCCTGCATGCCCGTGTATACACCAGAGAGAAGCTGGCAACTTCACGGAGTGATTCATCACATTAGGAGGAAACCATCAAGACAGTGAGAGTCTAAGATTGAAGGGGGAACTAGAACAGTCATTGATGCTACACAAAGAACCTTGGCTGATAAAGCAAATGTTCAGTCAGGTTTATCAAGGCCTGAGGTACTTCAGTGCTGTCAAAACAGAGGTACTACTCCAGTTGCCCTACCAGCTCAGATGTCCTGACACAGAGGCTCTTTAGCACAAAGCCTGCAGATAACAGAAAGTCAACTATATTTTTTCTTGTTCGTGTGTGGGTTTTTCCTGTGTATTTTTTTTAATATTTTTAAAATTAAAATGCAAAGGGTGTACCTAAAATTTTTTGGGGTATTTTATGCAACTTTGTAAATAATCCTAGACTCACCTTGCAGGCTGACACAAAGCACATACAAATAAGGAAGTTTTCTTCTCTTCTTTCTGAATATTTGTCACAGGAGTGAGGATAAAGTAGGGAGGAAGATACAATATCACCAAAAAATGTGTTTCAAAAGCTGTGGCAGAGGGCAGTTGCATCAGGTTGAGTGCCTATTGAGAGCCTATACATTGCAATGAGTTGGTTAGAGCAGTTGAAAGCCACCAATTATAGTCACTGCAGAAAATCACCAAAACCATCATGAGATTGCACATCTAAGGGGCAAATCTGAGGCTAGGCAGAGCTTGTCATGCCCTGGAATCACAGCGATGCTGCTTGGAAGGGACTGTGGAGATCTGTAGCACAACCTTCCACCTGAACCAACATTACTGCCAACATAAGATGACATCAGCCAGAAAACTAGCAGGAAAAGAGTAATCATGAAAAAAGAATGGATAGCAGGAAGGAAACCCTGGGAAATAAAGTCAGAAAAAGAAAGAATTTGGGGTAAAGGAAAAGACACAAGCAACCTGATCTAGTTGAAGATGTCCCTGCTCATTATAGGGGGGGTGGACTAGATGACCTTTAAAGGTCCCTTCAACTCCAAACTATTCTGTGGTTCTATGACATGTATTGCATAGACTTGAAGGCTGTCCTCCACAGAAAGACCTCACATCTGCTTCCACAGCACTTACAAGCACCAAGACATCACATCCTGCTATGCCCCAGATGGCCTCCTGGTTCCACGAGTTTCATCCACCATGGTTATCAATCTGCTCCCTTCTAGCTTAAATTTTAGGTGTACTTCCCTTGCACTCTGTATCAGTGTAGCTCATAGAATAATGAGAAGCTGGTCTTGAACCTGTGTCATCTGAGGCAACAGCACAAGCGAGGACACTCAGGCTGATTTGGAAGTAAATGAACTCATGCTACCTCATTGCTCTCTCTACAGTCATAAGTCACCTCCCATGAACATTTGAAACTTCGCAGCTCCATTTTGCTTTGCTTGTTATTGGGAGTGATCACCCTGGCAGGGATCCTGAACCAGCACACCACATGCAGTGGGACATTCTCTGCATCTCGTTCAGAGCCTCAGGGAGCCACTTTTCCACAAAAAGAAATCGGGTTTGGAAATTCTTTACCACTCCAGTAGAGCAAATGCATGACTATTTCTGTTCCTGACCTGATTTCCCACCAGTTCCAGGGGGTATTTCAAGTTTTTATTTCTCTTGATTAATGCAGGAGAGACCACTTTATTTTGTTGTTTCTTTTCCATGTTCACTGGCTAGCTGGTTCTGAACATCCTGGGTGTTTCCCCTGTCCCCTCCCCAGTAACTCTTTCAGGAAGTTTCCCAGTCACAATTTTGATCCATTTTAAACAGCTAGCTACTCCCAGCTGGTTTCTCTACCACCCCGTCCTGAGGTCAGCCCCCAGAAGTGAGAGGGGGTGGAAGTCCCTTCATTCAGCTCTCATGCTATTCCAAGAAAGAAGGAAGCTCACCAGTCACAGTGATGCTTTGTGCTCACACACTGGGTGTGCTTGATTATAGCCTTTCCCTGACTCACCTAATGACCTCACCTTTGCTTTCCTCAAGGGATGTCCCTAAATCACTAGGAAGGTGGCAAGAATGTGGCTAAGATAAACTTCATGGTCAATAGCTGTCCCCATGTGTCTGCTGGCGAGATGTCTCTGATGCCATGTTCACAGCAGTTCCACAAGCACATTGAGTTGAGGCATCCTCCCCGCCCTCAGGGACACATTTACTGCCCTTCATTTCTCCCACAACATCACAGCAGCTATGGGCCATTCTCAGCTATGCCTTAATGGACAAAGCAAGTTCTGGTTTATGCCCAGCTGTGTTCCAGGGCTCACCTTCAGCTTTCACATGTGTGAGAGTTCAGTTTGTGTCACAGCACTCTCCAAACTAGCCTGCTGCAACAAGGTCTTTTACCATCCCATACCAACATACCCTTCATGCCAGTCCCTCTGCTGCATTCTCCTTACCTCATCCAGGGCATGTGTTCTCTCTCCTCTCTTGCTTCTTCCTCAGCTGCTCTTTCTTCATTGGCTTTCAACCACTGAACTTAACCAGCCACAGCTGCACCTTATCTACATCAGTCAACCCACAGCCCCTGAAGCCGGCCCACAGCTGTATATTATCAATGATAATTAACCCAGCTTCATTCCTCTACAAGTTTTGATGTGCCCAGGTAGAGGAACTGCTCTGCTTAGTGACAGAGCTCCAGGAGGAGGTGAGTAGGCTGAAGAGTATCAGGGAATATGAAAGAGAATGAGAGAGAGAGAGAAAGAAAATATACTGGAATCACACCCCACCTTCCCTGGGACAGACCCAACAGGCAGACAGGACACATGATACAGAGGATTTCCTGTCTTCTCTCTGGCTGGCTGAACACAGTGATTTAAGGGATAGGGGACAATGGTGACAAGTCCCTTCCCAGTGCAATAGATGCATCTCCTCTGTGACTCCCCTACCTTCCCAGGTGCTTGTGTGTAACAGGTATGAGGCTCTGCAAATGGAACCAAACAATAACGAGGATGATGGTTCAGCTAGCATGGAGGTGTTGCTACAGTGAAGTTAGCCTATGCCCTGTGTCAAAACTGCTTTGAGTTTTGGAAAAGAAATGGGTTGTTGTCATGGGAGGCTCCCTTCTGAAGGGAACAGAAGGCCCAATATGCAGAGTAGACCCACTTCTTAGGCAAGTCTTCTGTCTCCTTGGTGCCCAGGTTAAAGATGGGAGGAAAAAGATGCTTCTGAGCCTGGTGTGGCCCTCAGGTTATTATCCATCATTGATTTTTCAGGTAAACAGTAATGAAGTTTCAACAAGAAGCCCAAGGGCAATCAAGAGAGACTTCAGTGCCTTGGGGTGACTGGGCAAAGGATCAGGAGCATGAGCAATGTTGTCCTCTATCCTTCTAGTTGCAGGGAATGATGTGGGAAGAGACAGGAAGAGCCAGCAGCTCAATCCCTGGATACCAGCCTGGTATCACTGGCAGAATTTTGGGGTTTTTTGATAATACATTGGTTTACATGACACCAGACCTGCTGGCAGCAAATGGGGTACACCTGTCTCAAAGAGGGAAAAAGATCTTTGGGCAGGAGTTAGCAGGGCTCATTGAAAGAGCTTTATACTAGAGTTGAAGGGGGAAAACCATGTTTGCTATAGGTAAGCGTAGGGGCAGCACACCAGTGTGTGAGGGGTGGTGTGCTAGCGCGGTCCGTCTGATGTCTCAGTGGAGGCAGGGGATGGAGATCCATGTGGCAGCAAAGATGCAAGGGGTATTGATGGTTAGAAACCACAGAAGCACCCGAGAATGGTCCTGTAAGGAATTTGGGCTTCTCCCCCCAGAAAGGTGGCAGGATCAGTAGCCCAACTGAAGTGCATCTGCACCAATGCACACAGCATGGGCAACAGAAAGGAGGAGCTGGAAGCCATTGTAGAGCAGGAAAACTATGACACAGTTGCCATCACAGGAGCATGATGGGATGACTCACACAACTGGAGTGCTGCAATAGATGGCTATAAACACTTCAGAAGGGGTAGGCAAGGAAGGAGAGCTGGTGAGGTAGCCCTGTATGTTAGGGAGTGTTTTCATTGTCTAGAGCTTCATGATGGTGACAAAAGGGTTGAGTGTTTATCAGCAAGAATCAGGGGGAGGGCCAGCAAGGCAGATATCATAGTAGGAGTCTGTTATAGTCCACCCAACCAGGATGGAGAGGCAGACGAAATATTCTATAAGCAGCTGGGGAAGTGTCACAATCACTAGTCCTTGTTCTCATGGGGGACTTCAAATTACCAGATGTCTGCTGGAAATACAATGCAGTGGAGAGGAAACGGTCCAGGAGGTTCCTGGAGTGTATGGAAGATAGCTCCCTGACACAGCTGGTGAGGAAGCCAACTAGGGAAGGTGCCCTGCTAGACCTGTTTGTGAACAGAGAAGGGCTTGTGGGTGATGTGATGGTTGGAGGCTATCTTGGGCACAGCAATCACAAAATGATAAGAGATTACCTCAGAGAGAATTCCTGGAAAGTAAGGAGGGGGTCAGCAGAACTGCTGCCTTGGACTTCCAGAGGGCAGAGTCTGGCCTGTTTAAGAGACTGCTTGACAAAGTCCCTTGGGAGACACTCCTGAAGGGCAAAGGAGTCCAGGAAGGTTGGAAATTCTTCAGGAATGAAATCTTAAAGGAGCAGGAGCAGGCAGTCTTTGTACGGGAGCAGGCCACCCCTTGATGAGCTGGCAGGGAAGAAGACTGGCCTGGCTGAGCAGAGAGCTTTGGCTGGAACTCGGGAAAAAAAAGGAGAGTTTATCACCTTTGGAAGAAGAGGCAGGCAACTCAGGAGAACTAAAGATGTCATGAGGATTTTCAGGGAGAAAATTGGAATGGCCAAAGCCTAACTAGAACTTAATTTGGCTACTCCTGTAAAAGACAATAAAAAATGTTTCTATAAATACAGTAGCAACAAAAGGAAGGCTAAAGAGAATCTCCATCCTTTATGGGATATGAGGGGAAACATAGTGCAAAGGATGAGGTTGAGGTACTTCATACAAGGACTGAACTCAATGATCTTAAAGGTCTTTCCCAACTTAAACGATTCTATGATTCTACTCTATGGTTCTACGCTAGGTAAGCATTAGCTCAGGTCCACATACAAACTCATATGGACTCAATACCCAGGAGGACTTCTGAGCTCAGCACGCAAAATCCACCCGGGATGACGGGAGGGCAGAAGCCACGCTCTGTAGCTGCACTGCCTCCCCCTCAGCTTCGGAGTGATTTCACCCTGCTTGTGCAATGTCTTCAAAAGTCAAAGTGAGGATTGTTCCTGGGAGTTTTGCTTCTTATGCAACTGGCAGCTCGCATTCATGTTCCCTCCATGCAGCAAAGCTGTAGTCACTCTTCTCAGACCTATCTCCCATGTAAATGAAAGCTGAGTAACAACTGTGTAGCAGGGAGGGTTTTCTCAGTCATTTGCCTGTCCCTGAAAAGCATGACTACACTTGGTCAGCACGTATCACAAGCATGTAAGTCACCAGTAATTCCAGAAATAGAGAGTAAATGACTTTTTGAGTCATATCATCACTGATTGTTAAAAATGTATAGCTCCATGCATTTAATTCAAACATAAATTCTTGATTTGCTTGGTCAGACTGTCCTGACAATGCAACCTTGTGTTTCAGTGATGTGATGTGTGATATCAGGCTCTCCTGGTTCTTCTCTTTCTTTCTTTCCTTCTTTCTTTCTTTCTTCTCCCCTTAATGTATAACTTGTTCCTAGCAATCAGTCCGAAAATACCAGCTAGTGTGAGGGAGCACACTGTCAATCCAACAAAGAAATAAAAGCTCTTCTATCAGATCCGTGGTTTTTACAAAATTTATGGTTATAAGAAACTGCTTTTTACAGTCCAACCCTCAAGATCAGATTAGTCAGGTCATGAAGAAATAAGAATGAAAACTGACTATTACATGCTTGAAAAAGGAGCTATTTATCACTATTGGTTTCTACCTTATGGTGAAATCCATACCTACAGATTAAAATATGAAGCGATAGTTGTTGTTTTATCAATAAAAACTGATTTAACAGTTACCTATTACTCTTCCATTATGGGGCACACACAATGAGGTATAAAATGTTTGACCTTTTATTCATGCAGTTACAGCTCTGCTGGGAACATGAAATCCCTGGGAAAGGACCTCTGGCAGTCAGCCGGTCCATCATCCTGCTCGGACACAGGATTAGCTTGACCTGCACCGTTCCTGGAGGTCATTCTTAAGGACCCCCAATGGCAGACTTCCCTGCCTCCCCGAGCGATCTTGATTTAATTGAGAACTTCCTCAACCAAAGCATTAGCTGCCTGTTTCTACTAAAGAGCTACAGCAGCTGAGACAGCCTCACACAGCCCTCTGCCAGATGGGCATGTTCCCCTGTGGGTGATGCTGGTACCTCTTTAGCTGAAATCTCAGTAAATATCACCAGGAACCTGACAGGAAAGGGTCTGACAAAAACTGTCTGAGGAGAGAGCTGTTTGGATGGATACAGAGCTATCCATCTCCTGTTTTGGGGGGTATTTAGACGTGACCCTTGAAATTCAGCTTTCCTGCGTGCTTGGCGTTAGATGAATACTGAAGTACTTTCTTGAATCGAGCTCAAACACCCGTGTTTACCTTCCTTAACTAGCTGAAGCCACATTACTTAAAGAATTTGGACATCACAGGAAACCTTAAATCATCTGGCAATCAGTAACAGTAAAGTTAATCCCTATGCTTGATTTCCAACATCTATGTGAGGGTAAGTGCAAATACAGCATTACCACAAGTGAGTCCTACGTCATCTCCACACCAGTTCAAAAAGATGTGGCTTTAACATCAGGCACATGGCTATTTCTTTCTTTTCAGAGTCAGACCATACATTTTAAACCTCACTTTTCTGCCATGGGTCATTATTTTACAAGGAGGTCCATCACCAACCACAATATACAGTTTTAGGTTAAAAAAAGTCATAGCAGGCTTCATCTACAGTGCCATGAAGCAGCCTCGGAAAACATCCCAGAACGGGAATGCTCTACTGTGAGTCTGACAAAGGCAAGATCATGGAAGGTGCAGCCACTTTGCAATGGTAATAAAGTGTTACTAGATAGCACACAACGCTTTCAAATTCTTGGCAAGCTGGCAATATAGCCTGGGTTAGGGTAAATTTGACTGTTCCAGTTCTATAAGTATCTGCAATACAGCTTCACAGATAAATAATATATGGGGAACATGCAATTCCAACAGTGACAGCCAGCTGCATTTTACTTGTTGCAGGAGAAATTAACTCTCTTACTGCCATCTGGCTGAGCAGGAACCTGAAGGCAGTCAGGTCTTATAGCTGCCTTTCATGTTTGCTAGATCCAAAGCTCTGGTGCTCAGAAACTAGACATCTGCAAAGGCAAATGTGATTAATTTCAATAAGTTTCAGATCATTTGCTGGTTTATGCAGTGTTCCAGCCAGCTAAATTTGTCTCAGTAATTTATGCATTTACACCAGCACGCAGCCTTTCTTATGAACCACTGTCAACAATAGTCACTAGCCTTTTCACATATCCTTCAGTAAGCAAATATAAATAAATCTGTGTCTTCAGAGACCATGCCGTTGTGGTCCAGGCCACATTCTAATTAAAGAATGGTGTTTTCAATGAATTACTTCTCTCTTTCAATATTGATTTAGGATGATTGCTGACCAGGGGATGCCTTTAAAGATTTAACTGCTTGCAGAGAACAATTTAATTGTTTGGGGTTTTTTTTAGAATAACATTCAGATACTACAATGTGGAAAAAACAAAGTCACTAGTTATGCTTGAGACAAAGAAGAAACATTTTTCTCCTGTGGAATATATGCCATGCACCATGGTTCATGGAAGTCCCAGAAGCTGCCAGCTAATGCAGAGCTAGTAAATTAGCCTGAGCAGAACTTCTCCTATAGAGCTGAACTAGCACAGACACCTTTATTGTACACCCACTGTGATGGATCAGGCACTAAGGGTCCCTTCATCTCAACCAGTACCATAAGAACCAAAGCTATGCCCTTGCTTTTCACCACTCTCCTGCTTTCTCAATAAAGTACCAGCCAAAATCAGCCCATCACTGAAAAAAAGTCCGGTCTGATGCAATACAAATTGTGGTGGAAAACTGTTCACCAAAATGCCTTCCAGGCCACTGTAGCTTGAGCAATGATTTGGCTGGGTTTACTCCCACCCCTCAATCAGGAGCAAAGCGATTACAGTCAAAATATCTCAAAAACAGAGCTACTGAAGGCAAGGATCTGCTTTTCACCGAGGTGTAGTTACTGGCTGAAAATTCCTTATACTGGACTGGTTGCCAGAAGTGACAGCTCTAATTAAAAGCAAAAGAAGTTTCATTACAACCACTTTGCTTCACATGTCAGCAACGTCCTGAAGTGGTCACCCATTTAGCCTTACTGTCCAGCACTGTAAAAAAAAAAACCAGCTACTCTGCAAATGTTGTCTGCTCAGACTGCAGACAAATATCCTCTCTATGGTTTTAAAGGATAGCTGTAATTCCACATGAGTGTGCAGTGAACACTTGTGTTCAGTACACACCAGGTCTCCTCTTTTTCCATTCTCCCATCTGTGGAGAAATAAGATTTCAGTCACCAACTCTGAAACTCCAGCCTGGCTCAAAATCAAGCCATACTCTTTTTGGCCTGTGCATCACAACTCCTCTCCTGACCCAGGTGGGACAAACAGTCTGTAATGAAATGCTGTTTGTGCCTTGTCTGCCTGTTTTGGGGGTAAAGCTTTTGGAACCAGGGCTTAATAATTGTACGAAAGCTCGTACAGATTTTCACTCCCATATTCCATTCCTTTGGCACTTCCACAGCCCTAAAGGATTAAAGGAAAGAAAGGTTTTGTCTCTGAAGAAGCTGGAAATGGCCAATTCCCCACAGAGAACAAATCTTGGGAATAAAGGACTAGACTATCATGATTCTCAGCCCAGGGATTCAAAGCAGAGAGCTGACAGTATGTGTGCATAGAGGAGAGGCCGCTCAGTGTGTAGGTGCCAGGGAATGCAGTATCTCATTTCCAGAGCAAAATCAGCTTATGTTTGAAGCATGACATGACCACATGCCTCTCTGAGGACTAGCTCCTTCACCTGCCATGGAGAAATTACCATGACTTTAAAGCTGACGTGATGGCTTATGCAGCAAAATGCTGCCCTCAAGCAGCAGGCATAGCTAGTCAGCGTCTCTTGGCTCAAGAGCCAGCAGAAGCCCTTAGCCCCATGCCCCAGAGCTCTGAGCTTGTGCCGAGAGGTACCAACCACCTTCGCTAGACTCCAGTTCACAGTATTCATTTGGGATGCTCATGGTTTACTTTAAAATTATTTAATCTTCACAGCTGACATGGGGACTGGTTCTGCCTTCCCCTCCACCTCCAGCTGCACATTCCTGCCTCCTCCCCTGCATGCAGCAGATGGTGAGCTGGCTCACAGACCTGAGACATCTGAAAAGCAACCACACTCCAGTGTCTGTAGAGTTAGTTAGGTGGCGTGAGCACATGCTGAAGGAGGGATGAGTGTGAAGGGATGGGGTGGGATTACCCTTTCGGCAGCTGTGCAGACTTAGCTCAACTCTGACCAGCCAGGAGGGCTGTCACCCATGCTAGGTCTCTGAGCTCATTGCAGAGTATGCAGGGAGGAGCATGTACAAGACCCTGGGAGCTTATGGATAATTGCACCCAATTTCACAAGATAGAAAGCTGTGCCATGCAAGCACTGACTGCTCCAGCATTCAGGATGGGGAAGACTCCTGCTCAAAGGTCCCAATTCAGTGTTGTTCATCAAATGCACTTTGACTTACAAGGTGCTAGAAACAATAAAATGAAAAAGGTTGAGGTTTAGATCCTGGCACCCAGAAAATGTGAGAGGTAAGATTTCAACGGTAAAGTTAGCTTAGCCATTCTGTCAATAGGAAACACTTTCCACACTTGCTGTTTCTACTTTTTAATCTTTGTAGCAGCACCATACTGATTGCTCCATCAAATACAGTCCAGAAGAGCAGCCAGGTCAGCATGGCAGCATAGGTGATGTTTTCCATCACTCCTCCCCTTTCTCACTCGGAGTGAATTCAAGCACACAGTCTCATGTTGCAGTCACAAGGGCTTATGCTTCTCACTTTGTCAGGGGAAATCTATTCCCATAATCAGGTTGGAGAAAGCCTGATGTTGGTGCTCTCAGAGAGAGATCACAAGCTCACCTGTTCTGATCAGGGTCAGGATAGGTTTGTGCAACAACATATTCACCAGCCAGACCCTGCAGTTTCCTTCGGAGGTCTGAGATGAACAGAAGTGAAGGTTTGTGTCCTCATCAAATCAAAGGGTTAAATGTATCCCTGTGAAACAGCTCTCCTCCCTTAAAGGTGCAGGCTACAGTGCCTTAGGAGGATCTTTCAGATCTGCTGACTATACCCTCCTCTACAGGGAGTAATCAGCTGTGATATAAAACCTCAAGGATACATTTTGCATCTTTTCTCCCATTTGTTACTTAAGACACTGGACTCCTCATGCTACATCAACAATATACAACACATTATTTTAAAGGATGTTTTAATATCTGTTCCACAAATCTGCATCAGCATTCTCTCTGACGCTTTATTAAAGCCAATAAACACATGCCTATAACGAAGAACTGCTGTAATAGCACTTGGCTTTTTGACCAGGGTATCAATTCTCCCTTTGTCTGTGGGAAAAGGAGGTATTTATTTAATTATGCTTCCTTCTTCTGGGCTCCGCAGTTTGTGCTGTTCCCAGTCATGCTCCACAGAGTCCGGAGGATGTCAGCTTCATCACTAATACTCGGGAGCTGAACCTTGGTGGGATCAGCCAAGGATTTCATCAGCACAAGGTCAGTGCAGACACCTCCCTTCCTGTGGGAAACTTTGCTGTGAAGTGGCTGCCTGGCCTGGTGCTCTGCAGCATGGAAAACACTTTCTGGAAACTATGGATGTCTTTTCAAGTCTGAGTAGGGCTATTAGAGATCAAACCATAGCCATTTGAGCAAAATGCAGAGAGCTTTACACACCACTGAACCACCAGAAGTGCAAAGCACATGCTCACTGGTCTGAGATCTGCAATGTGCCTTGGAGGTGGCTGTGTATGATCAGATCCAAGCACAGGCAGGTAAAATGACTAAAGGAGAATTATTCCTGGCAGTCCTCTTCAGGAGGTACGTATGCACAGGAATCGGTATGCATGCACAAAGGTGTGCATATGCACAGGCACGCTGAACAGGCAGACAGGCACATAAGAATATAGCATTAACCCAGACAGCATCCTGTGCAATTACTGACCCGGTTTTCCATGCTATGCTGTGGTTTCTTTGGGAGTTAGTGTTCAGCCCTGCAAGAAGACAGAAAGCCCTTTCAGCAGTCAGGCCTGAGCAGTGCATTTTGCAGCAGGTTGTTTACATACTGGGGTTCCTGCCTCCCTCCAAATCCCACCTCTCATAAGACAGTAAGTGCAAGTCAGGGTCTCCAAAGGAACAAAGTTTTTTTGTGTCCGCAAGGTCTTATGTTAAACAAACAAAACAAAAAAACCCCCAACCTTTGTCCATGAAAAATAACACTTTCTGGCTTAACAGAGCTGGTTCCTAAGCTTAATTTTTTGTTTTATGTATACAGAGTTCCCTCAGCAGTAACATTTATGTGGAACACACGATGGGATCCTGCTTCTGAGTTTAATAACAGTGCGTAAGATTGTAGATGCCCCATCCCTGGCAACATTCAAGATCAGGTTGGATGGGGCTCTGAGCAGCCTGCTGTAGTTGAAGATGTCCCTGATCATTGCAGGCGGGTTGGACCAGATGACTTTTAAAGCTCCCTTCCAACCCGAACCATTCTATGATTCTATAGGCCCAGAACTGGGACCTATGTGCACATCCTCTACACAGCATCTATCCTGCTTAGGGCCTCTAGTACACATTTACTCCACCCGGCTCTGCAGTGAGAAAGAATGAGCTGTTCCACTCAACTCATGCCTCTTGAATAGCATTGTCATAATGGCAGATTTCTTCATTGGTGGCACAAGAAAGAGAAATCACAGCCCAGTTTTCAAAGCCCAGACTATTGTGTGAGACTGGTATTTCAGGGATTAAAAAAAAAAAAAAGCTCAACCTCAAGTGCTTCATTTGGTGGCCAGTAAGATTTATTTCAGACACTATTCAACAGCAAACAGGACATCCAAGAACACAACTTCCACAGAGTGGCTTAAAAGGACAGAACCAGGCCTTTAAATAAATGGTCATTTTATTTAAAATGATGCAAAGTATTCAAACCAGAATACATTCTTTCCTAAGAAAAATAATAGCAGCAAAACTAGAAGATAATGAAGGAGGAATTAGGAAAATGCAACATGAAAGACGCTAAAAGTAAAGCAAAGTTGCAGATGGCTGTATTAGGGGATCTTCTCCCAAGTCTGTAAGGCTGTACCCCGGAAGAATATGCTCAGCAAAACAAATCCTGACAAAGTTGAATGGGGCAAGGAATTCACAAAGAAGGGATTTCTGGGAGATGGAGTTATCCTGGCTTCTATCTGTCCCCTTTGAACAGGAGTCAATATACAGGCAATTGCTTAGTTTAAACGGTCTGAGTCTGTTGAACTAGTTGCCACAGAATGGGTTTGAATGTCACTGCTTAATCTCTGATGTATCTGAAAGAGAAGCTTTCATTTATATATTTGCTCAATTCACGTAGCCATACCAGTTTGATCCAAGCTGTCATTTCTAGCAATTTCCCAGGGTTTTTTATATA
Organism: Falco rusticolus; assembly: GCF_015220075.1. Lineage (NCBI taxonomy): Eukaryota > Metazoa > Chordata > Aves > Falconiformes > Falconidae > Falco > Falco rusticolus. Next base: position 29,688,275 of record NC_051193.1, read on the forward strand.
TGATATTTGAAAAATGCTATCAAAATGTTTAAAAATAGGTTGAAACAAATCTTTTTATTAATGCTTGGAGAAAAGAAACATTTCTACATTTTCTGTGCTATGCTCATGCACTGCACTAAAATTAATAAATAAGTTAGAAATGTCAACCTGTATATCCAAGAGGATGATAAAATGAGGATAATATTTAGCTAACAATGGCCCCATAATTGTTCTTAACAAGAAGGTAAAATCTTTCTCACACGTGCATTCGCAATAATAGCAGCATTACATATGTGCCACTGGTAATAACTTGCTTTTCTGGGTGTTTCTTTTTCAAAGCCCCTTAGAAGAAGGTCCTAGACACCCTGGTATTCACAGATCATACAGAGAAAAACCCATCTCTCAAATACAACACCATACTCCCAACTTTGTGGCATCCTGGTCTTGTAAGCATTGCTGGATTTCCTGAGTTTCCCCAGGTCTGACAGACCGGCTCCTCTCCAAGCAGCTCCTAGAGCTGTCAGAGCTGTCAGATCAGGCAAGGACTCTGTCAGGAAGCCCTGCCACTCAGGAATGAGTGACTTTCAGGCACTCATGGCATCATGTCTGATGACAGACTGTCATCTGACTTATCTTTATGACTCTCTGCCCATGCCTCTCAGCTATTTTGCAGTAAAGGCAGCCCACGCGTGCACCGACGTGAAGGTGAGGTGGCTGATACTAGACCAGGGTGGAAATGTGCAATCAGGAAAACTCTTCTGGTTGTGTCCAGCCATTATGAAACACAAGGCGTAGGGAGAAACATTGAAGTATATGAATCTAGATACAGTTCTCACCTGGAAGATCACATCATAATAAAGGCATCCCCAGGAAGAGCTAAGGAGGTAGGAAAAATACCTCTGGATCACAACAGACCAATGCTGGTTGGTCTTAGAAACCTTAAGCTGTAATTTTCGTCTGTGAAAAGATTGACTCTGGGATAGAAAACAAGCACAGGAATCACCAGCCCAAATGGTCTATGCAAAATGTATGATCAATCAAAAACAGAGAGAAAGAAGGGAGGATTACATGGGGTGATGGAAGGCTCACTACAGAAATTGCTGTAATTTCCACTGTGATACTCTGGAAGGTAGCTATAAAACCCACTTACTTCTCTTAAAGCAAGATGCAATTTGTACCTAGCTGGTTATCATTATCAGGGTGAGGTATCTGCAAACTATTGACTAGCAACTAGCAACTGTTACAGGTATTCAGAGGCATAGCATTTGCCATCATTTATCATAGTTTCACGTGTCTGTATTTCTCCTTTAAATCAGAGTTATGAGACCTTTTAAATCAAAGGCACTCAACTCTGCACATATTTAGAACCTGACTCCTGTTCTAATACACCCATGTTATATAGGTCTCATGATAGATAGGTAGATAAACAGCTAGATAGATAGACAGACAGATGTCAAAAGACAATGAATGAATGCATAATCAAGCAAGCAATGAACCTAATAGAAAAGCCTGTATACCTTACTCTGTATACCTATACAAGTGCATTCAAAGTGTCTATGCACTTAATGTGCATGTGAGTGTATGCACGAAAACATTCCCATTCTAAAATCAGATGCAGTTTAACACTGATTGCATCAAATCCTACCAAACACTTCCTCCCAAAACTGTATTAAATACAACAGGTTGGGCTGCAAAGATAGCAAAACACTATTTTTGGCTCTTTTCACAACTTCTTAGGTTACTGAAACATCTAACTTATGTGGAAATCAGACGGGTTTGGAAATTTGCCCAAACCAGTTGCCAGCTCAGTATATCTCTAATACTTGGAATCCTCTAAATATAGGCCTTTCATTCAGGAAGAAGCAAGCGCTGGGGATGCTATTCTGCTACTCAGAGCGGTGGTTTCATTTTCCCTTCTGAGACCCACAGTTCAAACTGAGGGGGAAACAAAGGAATTGCTGTTCTTCCTATTCAAATTAATTTATTTAATAAACAACTCAATAATTTCTTCTTTGTTACAAGGAATTTTTTTAGGATCTTTATTTTGGAAAGATAGCTTCTCCAGAGGAATTGCCAGGGGCCCGTCTAGTCCAGTATCCTGTCTCTGACAGTAGCTAATGCCATGAACAGTCATGGAAGAACCTATTTATAAGGAAAGTTTCTTCGCCCTGAGGAGCCTGAGGTTGCCTGTGCCTGCAAGCGTGCAAGTTTATAATGCTTATTTTTATCCATTCATATATAACCACAGATGCTGTCACCAGCCCTATCCAGTTCTAATCCTTCCTGCTAGACTCGCTGGCTTGGTGAGGCCTAATGGCAGCCATTTACCACAGGTTACTTGTGCACTGTGTCGCTGCGGTGTGGAGTGAATGAATGCACCATGAACTGCCTTTCAGTGTTCCTGGGAGTTCCCATGTGATGAGAAGGGGGAGCAGCAAAGCCCAACTTATGTTCCCTGCACCATTTGATGGGGGGGAGGTGTGCTTTTTGGAGTTTTTACTTTTTTTTTTTTTTTTTCTTTAACATATCACCTTCCATTTCTCCCTCCTACATTTCTAATTTTTCACAGTCTCTTTTCAGACAGCTTGCTGTGTCTTAGCATTTCTCTTATCCCCTCTACGGCTCCTCTTTTTCTCCAGTATCTTTTTTAGAAATGTAGGACTGGAAGGACTTGGGAGACTATTCAGAATCCATCAACCTCCTCCTTAAAACTACTCTGCAGCTTTCCCCCTTCAGTGCTGCAGACACACGCAGCTCTGATGGGTGGAAACCCCCAACTGCTAATGTGGCGACCATTTACTATGGGCCAGCTTACACCTTTGTGTCCCTGTGGTCATCCCAGAGGTTTTCCACCCACCAGCTCTGCGTGTGGCTGCTGTAGAGGGCACTTGGCACCCTTCACATGGCCTACTTGACTGCAAAAAGAGACGCTTTTCTCCTCCTATCCTGAAAGATGCCTATGAAATGGTGAAACACTCACAAGGTTGTGTCCTAAGGACTTTCTGTCCCATTCTTTACACAACATTGAGTTTTACTTGCTCTCCTAACCAACCCTGCCGAGTGTGCAGGGAATGCCACACAGGCTTTCACAAGCCTCTTCCTGGGCAGTGACAGCTGACCATGCATCAAACAGAGAGTAAATCTTCTGTACCCAAGCTTACCAGCCGGCTTCACACACAGATCCAACACGGAGAGGCAGATTGGGATTGATGTTTCCATTTGTATCAGTGGCATGAACACAACACAGATGGTACCTTCACCTCCTTGGGATTCAAGCAACACGATGCTGTTGGTGGTGCTGTCCAGAACCTGCTTGTGGAGCTGTTTGTTCCTAAGAGTGAGAGGATGCCATGGATGAGTGTTTTCTAGCACATGCAGTGAGGCTTCATCTCTTTTCCTTTTGAAAAGCTGGTTGTTTCAGAGTGGCATCAACTCACTAATACCCTGACTTCTAATGCTCCAGTGACCCTCCTGCTAATTCATCCAGCAGAAAGCAGAGAGGAATAGACAGCCCTCATGCTCCCTACAAGGGAGGCTGGTGATACAGAGACCTTCATAAGGAGAAAGGCTGGCTGGAGATACTACCTCACAGTCTGAGGCAAGGATGGGAATGCCACAGTCCTCAGAGGGGACTCGGCAGAGCAGGGTTGCCTACACTGCTCCCTGGGTGTCTCCCAGATCCTGTGGGATGTGCAGCCCCACCATTGCATGAGCTGACAGGGAGGGGAGGAACAGGTCTGCGCAGACAAAGCAGGACAGGCAGTGTCAGCAGTGCAGGAGGTGGGTGCGTGAAGGCAGGGTGGCTGGCCAGAGCAAAATCCAGACTGAAGTCATGCAGAGGAGAGAGAGGTGAGAGAAGGGAGAAGGGGAACTGCCTACACAGATGCTCTGCTGGGGAGGTCAGGGGTAGAAATGGGCAGGGACACCTCTGCCAGATGGGACACAAAGGAGACACTTGCTCCAGCTCATATCACGCGCACAGTGAAAGCAAGCCAGCCACAGAGGTGGACTTTCGTCTTGATGCTGTGTTCTTTGCTCCTTATTAGCAGGAAGCTCCCATTTGTGAGATTAAAACTTAAGGGAACACTCTAGGCTCCTAGCCTTGCTAATGTCTTTTCCAAACACCAGGCAGCAGTAACCAGAAAGCTTGAACACTTCAATGAACAGCCTACCAGCTAGAGGAGGGGACTAAAGGCCAATCATTATCAAATACCTCGATCAGCAAATGTGTGCAGCTGACAACAGCTATACGGTCGATATCTGTAGGGTGGAGGCAGTCCTACAGCTGGAGGTGGACTGGAAGGCAGCAAGGAATAACATCAAAATCAAAGGAGAGTTTGATGGATGGAAAAGCAAATTTTCCACAGACAGGGGAAGGCACTGAGCTTTTTTATCTGTGCCACCAGTGGAAGGGAAGATATCAAAGAACAGCAGGACAGAAGTGAATGAAGCAAATTATGAGGCAAATTAATTGTCCTCTTTACACCCCAATATGCTGAGAAGGTCAGCAGCAGAGGGTCACGCTAAAGGCCAGCCTGTTCAGGGAAAGCAGTCAACTCCTATCTGCACAGAGCCAGAAAAAAGTAGCCTGAAGCAGCTCCACCTGAACCACCCCAAACAGATGTGCATCTAACCAGGGATAAACTCCCAGGGCTGGAGAGTCCACCCTCTCCCCAGACAATCGATTTCAGCATTCAACACTGCTTCCAGGAGTTTTTTTCCTAGCATTTAAGCTGTCTTTCCTTGCTATAATTTCAGGACATTGCTTCCTCTCCCATCCACTGCAAACACAGGGAACAGATGACTTGGGCTGTCTTTTCAGCCACGTTTACACATTTAGAATTAGTTATCGTATCTGCATTTTTATCACTCTCCCTGTCCAAGGCTCCTGAAAGGACACTGTTACCACAGAAGCCGACAGTCTCACATCTCTCACAGCATCATCCTGTAAAAAAAGCCCTTCTAAGCAAGGCCAGGCCACCATTCTCAGTTTATGGTCTAAATCTTGAAGAGACTGTGTGACTTTCCCGAGGTCAGATGACAACTCTTGGAGAGCAAGCTGCATCTCCTGCTCTTCCTCTCTTCAAGCCCATCTGCTGGGCTCTCCCCCTCCTGTTCCAGACAGCAGAGTGAGAATGAGTGCTGCAGGCTCTGTTCCTCAAAATGACTCACTTTCTCAGTGTTTTCATAACATAGAGAAGAAGGTGACTCAGAAACTGCTCCTCAATAAATAAATCATGGGTTGTTCACCAGGGCTGAGCTGCAGAAGGACAGTGAGCCTTTTCAGCACTGTGCCCCCAGCTTGTGTTATGCCTCCTGACCACTTTGTGGCTGGAGCCTCTCCAACATCTGCCAGACCATTTAAGATAATCTGCCTGCTTTATCTCGCAATTGGTGTTATGAGATTGTCTGGGGGCCTTGTCCAAAAGGAAAGCCCCCAATTTATAAACACATAATAACAAATGGCCTCTCCCCAGCTCTCTCTCGAGGCAGCAGGTCCAAGAGGTGTGATTTTGCAGACAGGGATTGAGGCCCAGGGAGATTTGGTGACCTGCCAAGAATCACAAAGGAAAGCCATGTCAGCTCGAGGAATTAAACCACACTCTGCTGAGCCCCAGCCTGACTGTGTGCCTGAGTCCAGCTCCTGACTGTTGCTGCAGCAATGTTTGTGCTAAGCATGCATAGCTCAAAAGCTGTCTGTGGACCTTTACCAGAAAGGGGATCAAGTTAAAATATTTGGAACCGGCTCTCCAGCACACTAAACTCCTGGTTACCTGAATTCAGGCATTTGGTTTTTAACCCTTCCATATGAAAAGAGAGGACTTTACAAAAAGAAAAAAAAATATTTTCAGAAACCAGAACTCTCCCACAGAAGCTAAGGGTGCTAGAAATGAGGGTGGGTGTCTCCACACATCACCTTGCTTTTTGGTTTTAGACTATTCACAGGGTTTAAGGTTAGCCAGCCTTAGTGCTCTGTGAGAGCCACCCCATGCACAGGACCTGTTTGGCAGCTGAGCAAAACAGAAGTGGTAAAGAGCCTGCCCTCCCCCTCCCTGCCTCCAGACCTGCTCCGTAGGGCTGCTCCGTGCTCCTCACAGCCCGGCAAGAGCTGGGGCATTGTCAGGGAGACTCAGTATATTAAGTGAATTAGTTAATTTTCTGAATTCTTCAAGGAACATTTCAAGGTAGAATATTTTCTAATGGAAGCCCTAAGTCACCACAGTTCTGGACAGGATAGCCACGGCCTTGAAAAAGAAGAGGAAAACAGGTGTTAGCTTGTTGTCAAGGGGCACCATCCCACTGGCCATGGAGAAGCCAGACCTAAAACATCTCCAGTCTTACATCACTCTGCCCATTTTTCCTGCTTGGTCATTTGCCTTCTGGGTTTTTCCAGTCTCTACTCTGGTTTACAGGGCTGCGGGGCATGGGGAACCCACAAGCTCCATAACTCTGAAGCTCTGGGACAGGAATTTCAGCTGTTTGTAGAGTGAGTGAGATGGGAACTCTTTCCTGTACAAACACCCAACTCCTCAACCTGTCCCAAAAAGCAGCTCGGGTGCACACAACCATCCTTACCAGATGCTTGTTTCCATGGAAGGAAAATCCAGTCCTGCAGCCAAGACAAACACCTGATCTAGAAGATTAGAAAACCAGGGCTGAGGGATGCTCTTAGCCCAGAATATAAATAGGCCTTAAAAAAAATACCTTCAAACGATGAAAATTAAAGTTTTCTTGATTTTCACACTGCTTATTCCCTCTCATTTACCTTTTACTTCAGCTCTGGGAAATCTTGAAATGTAACTTGGTCACATTTTTTACATGGTTATTCCTTTCAAAATTTCAGTTTCTAGTCAGCTTTGCTCATCAGTCCATTATTACCATACCGATAAGCAAAGCTTGTTTAGACAGTATTAGTGCCACATGACATGATCATATACCAGCATCCCTGAAAAAGAAGTTGAAAGGAAGAACTTTGCAGACATAAAGCTCTATCTTCAGTGACTAGTAAAGCAGATCTCAATTCAGTTTGAAAGGTATTTGGTGCATTTTATGTAATCCCAAACTGTTGTATTTTGTGTACCTTCTTTATCAGCTCAGAGACTGGCAAACAACTGTGATACGTTTGGAATAGAATATTGGTGTCATTTTCCAGGTGACAAGTTTAATAGTCAAGATATTTGATTTAAGAACTGACAGCTGCAGTTTAGAGCTGGAAAGATTTGATTTAGTAAGAGATATATCCAGTGCAATAGGCAATTTGGTTAATGCAGGGAGGAATTTGGTTTGCAACTGATCCCTTCCCTTAGCAAAAGGCAAATGAGCTTCAGCCAGCAGCACCTGTGTTTCAGCACCCTGAACCAATTTCTCTCTGTGCTCCACTTCAGCATATGAGGTATGCATTTCCCAATTAGTAAACATCTCATACCGCTCACTTGACTTCTGCGGTGTGTCAAGTGTCTGCAGCATTTCCGAATCCAGAGCAGAGTCCTCCAGCATTCGCAGGTGAGTGGCAGCATGACCAACCTGCCCAATGCGGATGCTTCTTAATCCATGCAGGAAAAGCCCAGGACCAAGGTCAAAAAGGGAGAAGGGAGCTCTTATATCCTATACATCTGAAAATAAGAAAGCAAAAGGGGAGGCAAGGCTTTTCAGATTTGAAAGGAATGACAGAGGAAAGGCAAATGGATGTTCAGGACAGATTTTCTTCCTCCTGAAGGAAAAAAAATCAGAATTCATGGAAGGGAGGAGACAGAACTATCTGAAGTTTGATCTCAAGTCAGCTGAGGCCCTACAGGCAATATGTGCAGAAATGACTGCCTGCATTTATACTGGGGAGCAGGAAAAGCCGACTTGATAGTATAAGCCTTTGCTTACATAGATACACTTGTTGTATCTGCCTTTTGCTAAAGCCAAGTTAGTAATTTCTTCTGCAAAATACTTCCTCCCTTAGAGCACTATGGCTATCACCAGAGTAGACTTTACACCTTTTTATTTGAAGCTTTAACCAATTTGTCAAATACTGTGTCTTCTTTCCTTACCTTGTCTGAGGGTAGGGAAAGACCCTAATAGACACCTTTGAAGTTCACCTTTTCAAATAAAATCATAAGCCTGACAGACTTGGTGTTTCTTCACGGTCTCTGCTGTCACGTACATGAGTGTCAATCTGGGGTAATTCCACCCATTTCAGTGTCCGTGGACATCCCCTGGGGCAAATCAGCAGCTGATGCAAATCAGACAAACTGAGCTGAAGTCAGAGGGATATGAACTTACACCACCAGACCACAGGGACTTGTTATTTCCATGTCAGTGGAAGGGGAGCATAAAGACACATGGAGGAGCAGTGCAGAGCCCCTGGCTGCAGTGCAGAGCTGCCACAGGATGACCCACACATCAGCCATGGCGGGGTGGTCAGACAAGGACCCATGACAGATGGGTGACTAGAGGTCCCCACGCCAGGGTACAAGAGCTAGGAGAGTGGGCTGTCTTCCCCAAATGCCTGCAAAAGGACAGAGAGCTAGTTGGTACCAAATGATACAAGGAAGAAAAATTGAATTGCTTTTACTCACTGTCCCAAAACAATGAGCAAGTATGGAACTTCTGTTTCCTTTTTTCTTCCTTCTTTCCAGTGGAAAATCAGTGGTTTCTGAAAAGGGTGGACATTTTCATTTTTCTGGACAAAATAAACACATACATTTATTTTTTAAAAAATCAAAAGCACTTGTTTTCCTAGTTGCTTTTGTTCTCAGCCTTCTCGTCTCCTCCTTCTCTTTCAGGAAATGACACCACATCTTCTGAGAAGCAGAAAAAGGGAATGTTTATTTTTTAAGTGTAAATATAGAAAAGATGACTGTATATTTATATCTTTTCCTTCTCTTCCTCTGGTAAGGAAATGCAACATGACCTTAAAGCACCCAGATACAACCAGTGGTGACAAGCCTGCAGAGGAGAGCCCAGCAGTGAGCAATATTTGAAAGCAAGAGGCTCCTGGGGTGCCACATGAGCTGACTTTCCACAGGGAAGATGGGGAAGAGAGTGTCCATCTCACATGAAGGGAGCAAGGGGGTGGCAGGTCAGAACCGAGTCCTGCTGTGACAGGTCCTAGAAGAGGTGACAACTCTGCAGCATGAGCACAGGCTGCCTTCGGCTGACCTGACAAGTGCTGCTACTGCATGAGTGAGGACTGATTGCATTCCTTGCGTGCGCTGCAGGTCTCTGTCTCCACACATAATGTGTGCAGGATGCAAAGTCCGGCCTCTTGCCTTTAGCAGTGCCCTGGCTTACGCACACATGATCTGATTAACTTCAGTGAATCTGCAGGGGGTAAGGGGTTAACCTCTTCATTTGACATTTAGTTCCACTGCTGGTGCACTAGCAAGAATTGAGTCCACTGACGCTCGCTCTCTCTCCAAATCATATTAGTCCTCCAGGCTCCACAGGGAATGAAGGGGAGGGAAAAAAAAAAAAGGAGAATGAAAAATCCCCACAGCTTGGTCAGACAGCGCTTACAATCTAGTTAGAGCGGTTTAAAGTCTTACTACCCCTTCAGCTGCAAAGCAATACTTGGATTTACTCGATAGCCGAGGCTCATCTGCTATGTCCTCACAATAGACCCCAGCCTTGCAATTAACTGTGTACTGGCTGACTGCTCTTCCTTCTGGAAACCTGCGACCCACCAGAACACACCGAGGGCTTAGCACTCCTCTGTGACCCACTGAACAGCAGATCAGGGCTGTCAGCAGGGATCCAGGCAGCTACAGCCCCAGACACAGACAGGTCACCAAGCTATTCAGCCAGAAGGGTATCATTACTATGCTTTAAACACAGTCCCCTTTAAAAACATAAGCACACTTTTTAATTAAGCCTTTGGTGTCTCTTTTCAACATCAGATATCTTAGTGCCGTTGTCCTTTCTTTTTTAATCTAATTTGATTGGAAGCGTATTTGGCCGTATCATATATATTACAAAAGGCATTTTTTTCTCATAGCTTCAAATTATTTTTCCAATCATGTTCTATATACTGTGCACAGGAGTGAATTATAAGGAGTTAGGCAACATACATGGTGTTAATTAGATAGGGGACGTAGAAGGTAATTTTTCCATGACTCCAGGGAAACCTTTACGTTATGCTTATAAAGCAAATGCAAACGTCCATGCAATACAAAGTGCTTCTTAAAAATCAAGTTACACACTGAAATAAAATACTAAGAGCAAAATTAGTTTCTCCAATTTAATTCAGTAAAACTTTAATAGCATCTGACTGCTCTCTGTAAAAGTCATTAAAAAAATCATAACAAATTCACAAATGACTGATAATGTAAAAACACGAAGGTTCAGATTCTGTTTCTAACAAAGGTCCTGATGCAGCGAAGCACTGGAGCCCACACCTAATTCTGCACTCCAGGAATGTGCTCCCGGGCCAAAGTTAACAGCCAAAGTCGCACCGACTTCAGCAGGAGGCTGATCTGGCGCGGGAGGACGTGGGAGCTTTGATCTAGAGGGAAAGGTTCAGGGAACATTCAAAACCTGAACCGAGCCTTATGCACACATCAGTAATTGCATCTGCTAGTCAGGTAAACACTTCTGAAAACCAGGACAAGCTGGAGCAGGAGAAAGGCAGGCACAGTGAATTAGGCAAGCCAGTGGGTCCCTTTAATCTCTGACACCGTGATAACCAGTGGAGGATGTTGAAAGTTTCACTGCATGCATGGAGAAAACACAAATGGAAATTTTCCTAAATGTCATTCAACAACTACAGACAATAGATCGTTCTTACGAAAACTGAACTGCTAGCAGCAGGAAGATCAGAGGAGACAGAGCTGCCACTCACACCTTCGCTATGGTGGCTCGGAAGAGCACAGTGGTACAAAAAAAATACTTTCTGGGAAAGTGACTTTTCCAATAGGGATTTGCAGAGTTATAATGCATATTTTTTTGTATTAAGTGAAGAGCATAATGCCCAACTGATCATATAGGGAACTTTTCCACTAAAGATTTTTCTACCATCTTTGTGATAATTAACACTCTTTCATTAAAATGCTGTGCCCCCCCAGCCAGAATGAAACTGTGTATGCCTTATATCCTACTCTTAATAATGTTTTTAAGGTCACGTATCTTAACAATTAATACTTCAGAGTGATTCATACCATTTCTAATATGCAGTAGCTGGGCAGAATCTTGCAGATAAAAATATTTTCTGAACAGATTCAAAATAATTGCTTTTTTAAATTGCTGAAGGGGGTTCTGCCACTCAAGCAGTTAAGCCTGAAAATGTGCTTAAGAGATTAAACAAGGAAAACTGAGCTGGTCTGGTAGCTGGCCCCTTTCCATGAGTCGAAGAGTTGTCACTACTCCAAATGCAACGTGATGACTTTGGATTTGCCTTGGTTCATCCTGCACACAAGATGTACAAGGTGCAGAAGTTCCCGTGTTCAGCCGGGCTTTGCACAGCTTTCTCATACAGCCACCAAGGCACTGAGGGATTCAGCCAAGGAAAAGACGCGTGCCAGGGAGTGATATGGTACTTGGAATTGGAAAACTGCTGCCAGCGGGTACAAACAGGCAGCGTGCAGTTTCTGCAGTAATCTTAGTGAGGTTTGCAGAAGGATGGCTGCAGCCCCAGCAGGGCCAGAGCCATGTTTAGCCACTGTGCACCCAGCAGCAGGGAACCCGTACTGTCCTTCCTACATGCAAAGTTTCCCAAATTGTTCAAAAATGTGATTTCTGAACAAAACAGTACCTTCTGAGGGACCGTGACCTGTGCAGCAGGCAGAAACGTAGGGCTTGTTTACTACACAAGTCATTTTGGACCTGCCACCAAACTAATTTAATGTATGCATGTGTGTATATGAACACACATACACCGCCCCTTGTTCAGTGTTGTGTATTTGTACAGTTGTACATATGTTTTTATACATTTGTTTATAAAAATAAACAGCGAGGAAGTCCTTGAAGATTCTCTGTATACAAAACAAAATGCAGATGGAAAATTTATCTTTTTTATATATAAATTCAAATGAATCACAACATATATAACACACTTTTCTTCTAAAAGGAAAGCCTGGTGCTGAGCTTCCCCTATGTACTTATGGAGCCAAACTTTGGGGTAATTAGAAGTTTTGGCTGCTTCCATGTCAGATGCCTAAAGACATGTCAAAGCTGTTTGATTGCCATATCCTATACCTAACCACTTATTCCCTCTACAGCATTTTTAGGCACTGTGGTACTAAGACACCTGAAGTCACTAGTCCGTCTTTGACATCTGGTTAAATAAATGTCCTGATTTCACAGACCTGAAACTCTCAAGCAACCAGAGAATCTGCTTAGCACTGGAGAGGAGCTGATCACTAAAACTTTCCTTTTTTTCACTCATACACTCAAAACCCGGTCTGTTTTTCAGGCTGACACTTCCGAGGATGTCTTCTAGAGCTCTCTGCCTCATATCCAGGGGATGTCTGCACTACCTTCTGATGGAAGAGTCAAGGGAGCAGAAAGCAAGTGAGTTAATTTAGTGTAAGCCATATCAGAAGCCTATTCATCCCACTGCAAAGTTGAGGGCACATAAGTGAAAAGCTGTAGGTGAAAGCTGAGAGAACTGCAGGACAGGGAAGTCCACATGGGCAGGCCCTGGCAGGTCAAGGAAGAAGGCAAGGAAGACATGGTCAAGAGGCCCCAGAGACTGAAAGTCTAACAATAATTAACTCACAGGCTCGCCTTGGAGGCTCACAACTTTATATTCACAAGATTGTCCTACTTTCTGGTCTCAGATGATTTTTGCTTTGCAGTGCAACTTCATTACACGCCTTTCACCAAGGGGACTCCGTCGCTGTCAGGTGCTGACTTCAGGAGGCAGCCATTCTTCTTGCTCCGACACAAGCTAGAGAGGTGACACTAAGCCCTTTTTTAGGCAATTTTATCTATTCAAAAACCAAAAGATTGAACACTTCTGAGGAAAACACCAGCCTAGAAGAAATTATGTACCATGCAAAGGAGAAAGGTGAACAAGACAATTAGAGGGACAATCTTATTCTCCATTAATAATGCAAAAATTGACTGATAAATAAAACATGATTAATGGTGTGGAACAGAGATAATAACGCAAGAATAAACAGTAATAAGTATGCATTGCTCTTACGAAGCTGGCCTTTTAAATGCTTGGCAAAAGGAGGAATGTTACCTGTGATAATGGTAATGTGCTGAGCTTTATGAATAGTTGATTTTTGTTTCTGATCTCAGTATATGCAATAGCATCCTCAAATTGTACATGGCTCGTTGTTTCCCTGGACACCAGACAAACAACCGTAAGAAAATAGATCATAAAGGTCACACTATAATAATAAAATGTACATGCTTCAGTCCTTGACACAACTCAACAGAAGCTGGTCTGTTATGCTGGATACATCTGAGTTTTTAGGAAAATATATGTGGGAACAAAAGTATCAACTTTTATCTTACAAATATTGAATAATACTTGAAACAGATCATCTCTGCCTGGAGAGCAAATTTGTTCTAATAATATAAAGAAAGATCATATGACCTTTTGTCCCAAAGACCTGTGTTCTGCATGGAATAAAATCCAAAGTCCACTAGTTCTAGCATGGTTATCGGTTATTTTTAATCAGGTCAGAGGGATTCAAAAAGCCTTATGAAATTCCATTTAAAAAGAAGACAATCCAGAAAATTTGTCACCAAAAGTAATGGGATTTTTTTTTACCATAAGTGAATGTTAGGGAAGATACCATGCTGTTCTCTTAAGTTCACACTGTTTTCCTGTCATATGGCATCCAAAACATCCTGGATACAAAGTGAGACTCAGAAGTGCCTTGGAGCGGTCAAAATCACAGGACTTCTTGGTTAGAAAAGAAGCAAGTGCAACTATCGGTTTAGATAGGCATAGTGCTATCCTGTTGCTTGTCTCCAGTCCTATCTTTGACCCTGTCTCCTGGAGGGACTTCGGATCCATGTTGTAGCCTTGTGTCCAGCTCTGGCTCTGGCCCCTGGATCCATTTCCTCCTGACTGTAGTCCTTGTGTGGAACCTAGATCTGATTCACCTCTTGCCTGCTCTGGGAATGTTGGTGGACCCATTGAGCTCTGCCCACCATGCTCTGTGTGTACACTGCAGGACTGCACCCCATCACAGCCCAGGCTGGGGTCACCCTCATCTCCCAGCTTGTCCTCCCTTAGGGAGCAGCAGTCTCTCACTGCCCCTGGACAGTCAGTTCTCTTGTCACTTCAGTGTAGCCAGTTCCCTCCTTTCAGCTTCTCTAGGAAGATGTTACTAGAGTTATCCTTATAATTTCCAGCACTTCCATTCTTCAGCCTACGCTGGCTTCCACAACAGTTACATGTTTGAAGATCCTTTTGTTGTGCTGGGACATCTTTTCATGTTCCTGACAAGAACATTGGATCTAGAGTGAAGGAGGAAAAATCAGCAACGTCCTCCAGAGAATCTGGGTATCTTTTCAGAATCCCATGTGCAGTATTCTGCTGCTGAGTCTTGACAGAGAAATAACGCCTCAGAAAATTTAGGTTTGTGCCTTCTTCACATCCTCTAAAAAAGGAAACACTAAATTTGGAAGACAGTTGATTAAAAATCAGAGGGGAATTACACTTGATTGGATGGGGCTGGCTGGCTGAGGGTATCCAAGGTAAAGTGTTCTCCACCAGAGCTAAGACCTTTCCTATACAACAGCCCTATCCCTTAAGCAGAGCAGTTCACAAATTACTTCTGAGAGCTCATAGTCCCTGCCTCAACAAGCCTTGCACAGAAAGGGGACCGAAGTCTTCAGTACCCCAAGATGATCAGCAACGACAGGCACTGAGTGCCCAGCATGCCAGGCTTTCCTGGCACTGCCGTGGGAATTGTGTCTGTCTCGAGTAGAGGTAAAAAAAACCAAGGCAAAAAGTACCTGTTGAGGCCTTTCAACCTAGCACAGCAGGAAGCAGGTTCCCCAGCACCAACACAAGCAAAGTGTGCACAAGGAATCTAGCAAAGTACAGTACAGTATTCGACTGCTCTGATAAAGCCAGAAAATGCTGCAGCTTCTTTTCTCATGCTGTGTTTGAATGTTGGACAGAAGTGTTGTAGTCACCATAGTCACTTAAGGCTTGGTGAACTGATTCAACTGCAGCCAAAAAGCCACCCTGAGCATAGTCTTCCCCCACCACAGTCACAGCGTTATGCTAACTCCGACGCCCATCAGATCCCCTCATGAGCTGATTTAACTCACCAAAATGGAAGAATACAGTCAGAAAGAAGCTGCAGTTTACTGAAGAGCTACATGAGCTCCCACACCGGCACTGGTGGCATTGCCTAGCTGGGAGAAAGTGGGAGAGAAAAACACTGAGCTGTATGAACCGTGGTCACACACATCTGCTGGGCAGTGGGGCCAGTATATACTGCTGGAAAGGCCCTGGGTCATGAAAGTGTTCATAAAGCCCCAGCAAAAAGTGGGTGCATAAATCAGGCTATCAGTGCACTTCCCTTGTGAAGTGGAAAATTAGTCTAGTCTGAGCCAAAAATCCATAGAAATCTAAGATCTCCTCCAGCTATTACCCCTGGCTTGTATTGAAAAGGTTTACATCCTTCCTGAGTGCAGAAGAGGGAAGAGTGAGCTGAAATGGGGTCCAGCCGAGGACATCTGGCTTCCAGCACAAGGCTTCCGTTTCCCCAGTGGAAAAGCCTCTCTGAACCTCTTCTGCTCAGCTTTGTTTACCTTGCTGTCCTCTCCACAGGGCTTCTTCCCACGCAGGGCACGAGCAGAAAGCAAATGGGAGGGATTCTGCCAAAACCTGCAAAGCTGCAAAGCCCAGAGAAGTTCTCAGTCTGAAGAAAACAGTGTCTGTCAGAAGCAAAGTGCAGTGTTTCATGGGCAATGCGAAAAGGTGTGAAGGGCAGCAAACCAGCAGAAGGCATTAGAACTATTTGAACAAGTTTTAGATACCAGTTTGAATCTGGTTTTAATCATAAACTCTGAAAGAGGAAGAAAACTGCAGCTAAAGCACAGAGAGGCTGACAGTGTTTTGACAACCATTCTTCCACGAGCCTGCTGGGCCATTTAAGCGACACACCATGACAACGTCAAAGGTCTGAGATCTGGGTGCCCCCCACGCTGTGCTGAGCCCTGTGGCCTGCCTGGCTTCCTCCCTCCCCACTCTGGCAGCCTGTCTTTCCCTTTGGTTGCTCTGCCCTATTTGTTTCCAGTTAGGGTCCCAGCTTGGAAATCTCTTCTTGCCTGTTCAAACAGGGGTCCCACAGCACTCAGAGCTGCCAGTGCTGCTTTCACAGCCATCTTCTGTCTTGACAGTCACTGGCTTTCCCCTCCAAAAATCTTCATCTCTGAGTTGAAAAGAAAAATCTGTCCATAAAAAGGCAAGCATCGCAGCTCAACTCCCATCTCTGCTGGAGCTGAAGGGAAATTTGCCAATGACTTGAACAACACCAGGAGATAAAGTTCTTCCTTTATCTGTGCTTTAATAGTCTCCTGCTGCCAATCTCCCCAGCAAGACAGTCTTGTCAGCTCCCACACAGTGCACAAAGACACTGATACTTACGCCTTTAACAAAAAATGGTCCATCAGAGCTTTTCCATTACCTTGGATGGGTTTACCCTGTGCTAATACACATGTAATTTGAACATCTGTTTTGGCTTCACACAAAGACAATAGGATTTTGTTGGGGGGTGGGGCAGGTGAGCTGTAGGAAGCAAGCATCCTTGTACTAGGTAGGATGACCAAGGATCACCTCCACCCCAAGCTAAGGTGCACAGCGTGGCACATGGGCTGTACTGCAGAAGATAACTGTTTTGCGTTAGGCCACGCAACCAGATGTGAGGCTGAGGAACCCAACTGCAACCTCCCACACAGCTGTCATTGCACTGAGAGAGGACAAACCCCTGGGGAGGCAACTTGGGAAAAAGAAACAGGGGAATGAGGACAAAAGAGCATACAGAACACTTTGGCCATATCCATATTTCAGTCATCCTCGTCGATGTCACACACAAGGAGGTGGTTACACGAAGCATGAGATGATGAACATATTACAGTCCACAAGGCCAAATCTGAAATCTTAGTCCAAGACAAATTCCGGGTAACACTCACTGACTAATAAGTTGTTTCTAAGACTTTTGTTCATTGTTAGCGCAGAGAACCAGTGATACAATCTACAAATACATTTATTTGAAAAAAATAAACAGGTGGATTACAGACATCAGTTGCCTAATATCTCAGGCTTAAAAGACAAGCAAAATCTTCAGAAAATATACACAGTTATTTCAGAAATAACATTCGAATTAAGTAACACAGTAATTATTTATTTCTTTTACTACTGGCTGTACATAATATTTCCAAAGCCATGGAAAGAGCAATAAAGTACCTTACTACTTTAATCATTTCAATGTAGTGATGTTAGACTTTGGCATTCTATAAATACACACAGGTATATACAGGCACCAGGTGTGTTACACACCTGGATGTATATGTGCCATTTATTTTAAACCCTTCCAGGCTATAAAAACAAATGGGTTGAGTATCAGAGTCACTGGTTATGGAGGATTTCCATATTGTATTAACCCCTGGGTGAGAGCAAAGTCCAGGTTTGCAGTGCTTTGGCACGCAGCCAGCAGACCAGCACTATCTCTGCCTTCAGATGATCTCACTAACCCGATTCAGAACATCATTCCCAAACCCATCCCGAAAGCTTAGTACCTTCCATTTAATACAGCATTGGTTTGGTCTCAGGTAAATACGATTTGTCAAAGGAGTTATGCCAGCATCCACATTTATGCGTGGCAGATAGAGGCATTACCACTTACTACTAAAATGCTTTATACTACTTACACACAGTAAGATCCTGCTTTCAGCTGCTATAGGTTTTACTAAATGTTAACTAAAAGAGCCAGAATTTCCCACCTGGGCATTCTCATTCGGCTGAATTTTGCCAACCTTAACTCAGGGGGAAAGCAGGAAACGCTCTTGGTTTTTCAATCCTATTTAAAAATCCCAAGGAAATCCTTGCTTGGAAGCTTATATTTGGGTGCAGGAACTTGGTAGTGGTGGCTGGAGGGCAGCAGATTAACCAAGGGCATGCTTCCCACACCCCTGCTAGATTAAAAAACCCTGCCCATATGTAGCCAAGTTTATGCTTGAAAGATAACTACTCCCTGAGGCTCACACTCAGCCGTCAGAGCCTCTTGCCCTCGCGTGGGCCAAGCCAACACCCGTAGCTGCAGTGGGTCCATATCCGAGCTGAAAGCAAGGACGTCGCCTCTCCCGTTCGCTCAGCTGCATTCTTACAAGTAAATTAACCAGGACCGAGCCCTGTAGCACAGTCTAGTGTTCGATTATTAGCGTGCTCCCTGGCAGGGTTTTGGCTTGTCCTAGGGAGTACTCTCAGAAACCGTGTCTGGGCAGGGTTCAGAGAGTAGCACTTGCCAAGGGCTGTTCCCAATAAGCGGAAAGGATAAAGCCATCCTGTTATGGGAGGAAGAGAGTTTAGCTGTATGGATGTGAGCCAGGCTATGCCACTTGCTCTTAGTGCCAGAGAATGGGCTCTGGCCCAGTTTAATTACAATGAAGACATATAATCAGTGACTCCTTCTCTGTCAGGCGTTGGCACCGAGGAAGGAGAAAAAAAAAAAAAAAATCAAACAGCAGAGAGGGAAGAGCTGAAGCCACTGGACGGGAAGAGATGGCAGCAGGAGAGGGTATTCTCGGAGTCTGAGTTTGGGGTAGGAAAAATGGGAGTGGGAGCTGGTGCAAGGGAGAAGGTAGGAATGGATGGGAAGAGATTAAGAGATCAGAAAGAAGGATTTGGATGTGGATGAGAATTGCGCTACTTTAAGAAAGAGTTTAGTAAGTGGAACAAAATGAGGCTGCTGTTCAAAAATTAAGAATGAGATATGGGGAGGGAAACAGGTGTGTAATAGATGAGATGGTGGAAACTGGAAGAGGTTAGCTCAGGAGAATGGGACAAAGGAAGTCAGTCAGGCCTTGGGGCAAGCAGAGGCTACAAAGCCCTTTGAAAGAACGAGAACTTCTGTTCTCCAGCACGCGTGGCTCACCTGGTCCTAGGAAAGAGCTCAGGCTTTATCAGAAGTTTTCATGTGTTGCTTACACATTTCTGTATCTTTATCTTTGGCTTTCACCTGTGTCACAACTCATTCTTACAGGAGCAATTTAATCTTCCCATCTCAGGAACCTTATGGTCAGATGGAAGAAATGTCAGAAACCATTAAGGTAACTCACCCTATGTGTATCCCTGAGAGAAAACGTGGAGCAGCAATTTCCATCAATAACTCCCTCCGGAGATTTGGAAAGGCTCCATGCTCCCTTAAAGGTATCCTTGAAGAATCATTTTAATTAACCGTTTACCTGCTGTACATTGCCTCAGGCTTTCAGTAGCTAACATTGCAGTCACTTTAGCATCAGCTTGTCACCAGTCATATGAGCAGTCTAGGCAGGATGCACTTGCAGTCTTTGATTTCTGTCAAGCAAAGTACAAGCCACGCTGGGGTAAAAATCGCTACTGGGAATCATCTGACCCACCAAAAACTGGGACATAAGGGGAGAGACCCAGACTTCCTTCTCACTGCTACTGCAACATAAATATTTCTTTTTTTTTTTTTCTTTTATAACTGAATATTTTACTGACCCTGGGGAAAAAAAAATCCTCTTACCATGATCACTAATGAAAAAAAAAAGCAGAAGCTGCCACTGCTATTGTGCTTGGAATATAATAGTCAAGGTTAGCACATAATAGCTAAACAATATGCATTTGAAAGCCATCAAGAGAGTAGTGCTTTGTTCTAATGAAAAGGATTGAAATGTTTTCTGCTGTCTGCCTTGACACTTCATGTTACAGTACTTGGAATTACTTCAGTCAGGGAAGCTGTCACATCACTCATACAGTGCCTATAGAGCAGCAACGCTGAGCCAGCGCAGCGCACCCATAAAGAGGGGATCATTTTTATCTTCCTTCCTTGCCAGAACCACATTTGCTTGGGGACCACCAGAGGAAAGTGCGTTTCTGGTAGGTTGAGTTGGAGGTTTTTTCTGGGTTTGATTGCTCCTTTGGCACTGTACCAGCATCTCTAGTGGGCCAAGACGCAGAGCTCAGCAGCTTCAGTGGGAGGAGCTCCAGGGTGCTGCGTGGGTGCTCATGCGCAGCCCTGGCCACTTTGAGCCTGACTGTGTGGAATTTGCCAGTCCTGTTTATTTCAAGATATAAACCAAAGGATGAAAATTCTGGTCCTGACCATATCAGGCATGCAGAGGACAAACAATTCCAGCTACAGGCTATGCCTGTGTTGTTATTATTATCAGTCAGGTGTCTCAAGACGGGGTTAAACAAGGAACTTTCTAACCACGGCAAGCCCAGTTTTGTAAAGGGTGGAGGTGTATGATGAAGCTGGATGAGATGCTGTTGGGTCTTGGAAATACGTAAGCATACAGTCAGGAAGCAATTACCCTTTCAGGTGCAAACCAGTTCCAGAAGGACATTCTGGCTTGTGGAAACAGCTCTGAGCAAAAAACCCGCTTGGTTTGGAGGGTAATTAATGAGATCAGTAATTAAAAGAGCACTGAAGTCATTCCTCCTGCCCTCCTCCCCCATCTGTAAAGGACAGCCACAGCCATTCTCACAAGATTAATTAATCCACAGTAATGGTATAATCTTGTGTAATGGAAAACCATAAAAGGAAAGCTCTATGAACCAAAAAGAAAAACAGAGGGTGATGATAAAAAAAAAACAAAAAACAAAACAACAAACCACAGTTAATCAGTTCTTCTGAGGTAAGACTCAGTTTCAACTTTGCTAGTGTTTCATTAACGCACAAGTAGAGCTGCAGCCTAGCACTTAGCATTGCCAAGGAACCTAAAGTACATCCTTCTTATCACTAAAAATTTCCCAATTCCTTTTAACAGGAATAGCATTGATAACCATGGCCCCTCTTCAGTCACCTGCCACCAGCACAGACAGCTGCTCCTCATTTGTGGACTGAAGATCAGACCCAGACCAGGCTCCGGCAACAGAAGTGGGAGGGAAGCAGAACTCTGTTACCTGAGCTCAGAGCTGCAGTCCTCAGCACAGCCTTCCTGATGCTGCCTCTCCTTGGATGTAACTGGTGTGGCCTTTGCCTCTTCTCAAGTAGCTGGAAGTCACCCACGCACATCAGGAGAGGTTTTTAGTGGTGCTCAATGTACTTACAGGTGAAGCCCTGATCCCAATCAGGGAGGGCAGCCCTGGGCACACAAAAGTGTGCACTGCTCCAGATATTTAGGCAGATATTGAGCCCAGACACACTCAGGGTTAGGCAGAAGCTGATTCACATTACATTGTTGGTCTGCAGGACCTAGTTTTACCTCTGTCCTCCTCTGGGTACCCAAATCCTCATCTGGAACAAGCCTCAGCCTAAACACCCACTTCCCAGGAGCAAAGCGTCTGTCCTGTTTTCATTTCTACCTAGGAACCATCCACCCTCTCTCCCTATCTAGCCTGGAACTAATCAGCCCCACACGTCTTTGCTATGCAGTAGTAATTACACTGAACCTCAAGGCAGGGTCTTTGCACCTGAGCCAAGTATAAGTCAACAGAAAAACCTTTGTGTCTACTAACAACACACATGTTCACTGCTGGCTAGTGGGCAATTGCTCCAGGGAAATCCTGGTAGCCAAAAGAGAAACAGTTACAGTCACTAAATGTTCCATTAAATCGTTCCCTACTCTGTTTCTGCTCGGCTCTTTCATATGCTTCCATCTGACCCACTGGATGTCCCCTGACCATCTGAAAGCTATTTCCAGTACCTCCCTGTGTTGACTTGAGGTGTTTTCCCACCAAACAACCTAGCACCGATATCCTGAAGAGTTGACAGGGAGGTCTGTCAGGGGCCAATTACCGAATGGAGCAGCCTTCGGGAGCATGCAGCCTGTGACAACAGGGGAAAAAAATGAATCCAGGGTGTGCTCTGTTTCAAGCAGCTCTTAGAAATGCAAAGAGTTAAGAACCAAGCTCTCCTTCACTTGCCCAAGAAAATAAAACCTTACACCTCAGCTCAAAGAAGGAATACAATATTTTTTCTTTTTGGGTGCAGAGGATAAAGCTGGCATTAATAACAAAAATGTGTTTGTAGTAATACTCTAAATGATCTTTCTTTAACTTAGAGGAATTAAGATGGTTAATTAAGGCGTAATATTCATAATGCCAGAGTATATCAGGCAAACAAAATGTTTTTTACAGGTAATTAAGAACTGAGTCTTTCTGATAACCATACAAGTGTATTGAAAGCATATATTCCCCACACAATGAATATCATTCCTATTTTTAACTAGGTAAGATATGACCTAGCAAAGGAAGGGAGAGTCTTTAAAAAATAGTACAAAGTACATTGCTCTTCACGCTTCATCAGAAGAAGGCTTGTCCTCTTAAAAGCACCAACATATTCCAATTTACTTTCATTCAAAATCAGAACAGGAATTCTGGAACATTTAGACTCAGGAATCTCAAAATATTTTGCTATCAAATATTACTTTTAAATTAGCTGCTACATACAGAGGCAATACCAAATAACAATGAAAATTATGAAAAAAACCCCAGTTTTGATATAAGGGAAATACTATCAGAAAAGTAAACAGTTGTGGTTTCTTTTTTTTTAATTCTGGTTTGTTTGGTTTTTAAGGTGTCAGAGTTCACAAGCAACAGCTAGATTTTGACAGCGTTGCTCTTTTCTTCACCAGGTAGTATTTCAGAGGACGCTACTTACCAGGTCAGAGCCTCTGGGTTCAGTTCCCACCTCTTCTCTTCTGTGGACTGCTTATATCAACTCAAGCAAATTATTTAGCATCTCTAAGCCTTGCTTTTGATCTCAGCAGTCAGGATAATATTTATTTTCTCCTGTCCTTGCCTTGTTTGGCTAGTTTGCATGCTCTTTGAAGAAAGACCTGCCTTTTCCTCATTTAAATAGCACCTCCCAAGAGGGCAAAGAGGAATAGCTTCATCTTGGTGCTACATACAAATAATGGATTACAATCTCCTGAACGTCCTCACAGTCACCTTCAGTACTTTGCTGATGCGATCTTGCACTGTGGAAGTAACTTCATTCTTTGTGAAGCTGTGCACCTCACTCCTCCAACCCCATCTTTTCCCTTCTTCAGCAAAGCAGTTTTGACAAATGGCATTTCACTAGCAAAACTAGCAGTAGCAGAATGAAAAACAATGAGGCTGGGAAGCAGCCAGAAGCACAGGAATGACAGTCAGAATGGAGGCACAGTGCTGCACACCAAGGGCAGAGGGAGCTCATAGCTCTTTGGGGTATTATCCTAAAGGTGCCTTTTCATATAATCAGCCCATTAATTGCTGAGTAGCTGTTAATGAAGATGAGCAAGGACCTACAGCTGGTCTGTAGGGATGGCCAGATGCACAGACAGTGCTCCTGCTTTTAAGTATCCAGGACAGCAAACATGAAAGTGGGAGACCACTTTATCACACCTTCTTCCAGGCCAAATAAAACCAGCTGAAATCCATAATAATGCTCCTGTTGCATTTGGATCGAGCATGTGGGAGGGTGGTGCAGCTCTCAGCAAGGCAACAGACAGCTATAACCACTACAGGCTTCGAAAGAGTTACACCTCAGCGGCTCAGTTTTCAACCTTGGCTCCTTCCTTTAACAGAAAATTGGTTCAACTTGGCTTCTTGGGGACGAGGGAGCAGCACAAGAAAAAGAAAGATCTCCATTGTGCCTCAGAGTAATGGCAGAACAAGAGGAAAAGTAATGAGCTGTCCTCCACGAGCTTTCCTCCAAAAAGTTTCATCTTTTTGGAGAGAAAATGCTATAGCTCAAGCAGAAGTCATCATTTATCTTCCTCCAAACATGAAAACGCAGCAGAGGTCCAGGCCTCAGGGTACAGGGTTGGATGGGGAAATGCATATCACAAAGTCAAGGGCAGTGGCATGCAGAATGCTCCTTTCCATGAACCATGGGTTTGCCTGAAGATTCTGGGCCTTCCGTACACCTGCCTTCACAGGCCAGACTAGCCATCTCCCAGAATGGCCTCCTAAGCCAGGCTGAGACGGTGTCCAAATCCACAGCATGTTGAAGGAGTCACAGGTATCCCCCAGGGGACTCATTTGGTCATGGCCAAAAATAGCTATTGTGGCAGGAGCTTTCTTCACTGTGACTGACCAGAGATAACTTTTCCATCTCAAGCAATGGCCAAGTGCTGCAGTGAGACATTTTCTGATTGCAGCTTAAAGGAAGTGGGGACATAAATTTAGGTGAGCCTCTGGTATCCAGACCAGGGCTATAAGTAAAAACTGAACCAAATGCTATTGAAAATTGACCTAAAGATCTAAACTCCTTCAAAAACCGTGTGACCTGTCCAATTCCAGAAAAACAAATATCCTGAAGTATTTGACATTGCATGTAGCAGGCCTAGGCAATGGCTGAAACACTTATCCAGACCTTCCCAAGATGGAGAAGTTTACATCTGCTCTTGGCCAACCACTTGGCATGTGCTCTCATAGTTGAATCATCTGGATGCTGCCGTAAACCATTCCACAAGATTTAAAAAAACTTTTTTTTTGGGGGGGGGGGAGGGGGGGAAGGCAAAGGGTAAGGAACTGGAGTCCCTCCCACCCAAAATCACTGAGTATCCCACCATCGACCCATACGACAACTCTCATTGCAGGCAGCTCTTTTCTCCCAGTTATCAGTGAGCCAGCCTTTTCACCAGACAGCCCAATAGTTACGAAGAGACAACTCAAAAAGAAAAGAGTAATCTTGCTTGCCAATGGAAATTGGCCTTGTCGGAATAAAGTCTTGCCACTCCTTGAAGTGCTGCCAGTAAGTGTCATGAGGCTGTTAGACTGCTAGAAGAGCAAAGGAACTGCCCTATGGTGACAGTCAAAGCCCCATCAGGGCTGGTACCTTGGTTTGGGCAGTGAGCAGGGCAGGAGGTAAGAAGGGAACATGCAGAGGGTGAGCATCTCTGGGCACATGCTCCCAGCCTTGGCAGTGTTTGGTTCATTTCCAGGAGGGAAGTTGCATCCAGACCATCAGGTTTAATAATTGCCAATGAGACAGTCAAAAAACATTTTAACTTTCAAGCGTAACAAATTACCCAACGGTTATGGAGTTCAACCTCCCTCTTTTTAACATTAAACCAGTGTAAATTCATACACTTTAACAGAGGTGCTTTTGTGTTGGATTTTATTTAAGCTGGCGTAGCTTAATTCACCAGCCACTCAATCAACAGCCCTTGAAATTTGTTGGCCCTCCCTCCTGACCCCCTTCACCCTTTCATAGACCACATCAGAGATTTTTCTAACATGCCCTTCCTGAAAGCTGCCATCAGGTTTGTCCTGTTCTTTTCTCCATTCAGCTCAACTTTGCTTTCCTCTGGATATATGCACACCAACTTTAAGAGTCTAAATGAGGGCTCAAAAGAATAACGTGGAGGCAAAGGAAGCCAAAAAAGTGTTGTGTTGTGAGGTTTTTTTGATCATTCAGGTGCTCATGAATTGTCAGAAAACTGGACAGGTAATACCTTTTCTATTTAGAGTCCTTAATTTGGAAGAAATACTAAAAGCTCAGCATTTCATGCCTCCACTAAAATATGCCTCTGGCTACCCTTTTATTTTTCATGCCATGTTTTCTGAAACGTTACATTCAAGAGATTACATTGCCTTCAAATCATGTACACATGCATGTTTATTAAGTCATTACCATAGCCTTAAGTCCATAAAACCACTGTGGACTGCAATACCACATGTGCATCCAGCAATTAGATGAATAAATTAACCCTGAAAAATTTCTGCTTGGGGTGGAAGGGAACAAGCTGTACTGTGAAAGTTGAAATAACACTTCAGAATAGAGAAATCATTTTGTATTTAAAAGACTGCTACCTGGCCACTGCTCAGAAAAAAATAAATAACAAAAAACCCCCCCCAAAACTAATCACACTGATGATTACCAATAGCTTTGCATTTCTGAAGTAAAAGGAAGAAAAAAATTAGTAGAAAACAAGGATCTGGCAGAGCACACAGTTCCAAAGTGCATTACTCTGTCAGTGTCATTTGCTATGCGGCAGTGTTCTTTCAATTATTTCTTCCCCTCTCTTCCTCTCTGCAAAGAAAATTGGCAGAAAAAGTTGCCTGCAGGATCAGAGAGGGGTATTTTTATCAACCTACAACTAGATTAAAAATCCTTTATCTGAAATGCAGCAGAGGACTGGCCTAAATTAAATCCCAGCTCCCTTTGCTTCTAGGCTGTGAAGGGGTATCACACAAAGGGCATTTTGCTTAATCTGTATTATTTTTTAATTTCTGTTGGTTTTAGTTTACACTTGCAGAAAGGAACAAGAGAGGAGCAGAGAGCTACATAGTAAATGTCCAAAAGGGGATGCCAGGTGAGGGATGTTGGCTGAAACATCAGGTCAGTCCACCACTGAGGACTCAAGACCAGGTCAAGCCCAAAGCTCTGAAAGGCAGCTTCTAGCCACTGCATCATTAGCCTGGACATCAGCTTTGTACTCTTGCTGTAGTGCCCTCTTTATCTCCACAGGGACTATTCACATGGCAGAGCATTTGCAGAACCTGGGCTTGCATGAATTTTTAATGGCATTAATAATCACTGTTTGCAGTGTTGCACTGCAGTGTGACTGCCAGAGAGCCTTTCAGTAACTGGGTCACCACAAATGCCCTCTGTCACCATGCTCGTCACATTGCTGACATAATCAGCAGGTGTTAACTGTACCCACACACATGCACTCACTTAATTATGCCCATTTGATGCAAGCCTCTTTTATCTGCACAGCCCTAAAGCCCAGGGCTGTTGGCGTTGCAACACAGATATACTTGGATAAAAATGGGGAAGAGGACCGTAAAAAATCGAGAAACAGAGGCAGCAGAAAACAGGACCTGAGAAAGCAGAATCGCAGTCTCACTTGTTACTTTCCCATGAGCGAACCACTTCGCTTATAGAGAAAGTGTTACGAACATTTGGGTCTCTTCCCTTTCAACCTTTTGATGGACATAGCCATCAAAAATAAGGTTGGGCAAAGAATCGAGAGGCATCCTGTCCAGGATATTTTGGGGTATTTTCAATTTCTGCACTGCTGGCTTCTCTGGATCCATCTCATGTCAGAGTGTACAGGAGCAAACAGCTATTAACTTGGCTCAGCAGTGATTGCTGTGCACAGTGGCCTGGGCAGAGATTTTTCATTTCATTTTCATACATCATTTACAGCTTGCTGCAGCCATTCCAGAAAGTCAGCACCAATCTCCTTAAGTTAACATGGAACAAACAGGAAAGGAGATAGAATTCTTCTGTGTTATTTAAAAGTCTTGTCATGTCTGGGCACATTTGGTGCTACCACTGATTTCATTTTCAATATACTTCACTGATATAACGAAGTAATTTCCTTCAGAATACACAGGGGAGGCCTGGACAGCATTAATGTAGAAAAAAACAAACATAACCAATTTGCTTGTAACAAACCTATTTTCTGTATTGCCCTTTGCTTGTTGTTGAATATTTTTTCCTCACATTTTATATTAATATGATAGGATGGAGTCTGATTTTAGCGTTGCTGTAACCCCCCAAGGAGCAAATAGAATTTCTCCAGATTTATAAGTGTAACACAGATGAGGATAAGGCCCTGAAGCTTGCCTCAAAATAGCTTATACAGCTCCTCCTGTTTATTCCTCAATCAGGACTGCTAAAAAAATATCTGAAAAGTGCTCCAGAAATGTCCAAGAGTCCTTCTGCACCCCAAGTTCAGATAATCATTATGTCTGTGCCCTTTAATCATTTATCCTCTCTGCTTCAGTCACACACTCTATGAAGAGAAGTACAATAATAACTCCTTTGCAGCCTCCAATGGCTATAAGGAGGATTAATTAGTTAATGTTTGAACAGTACAGGGGCAAGGCTCTGTGCTGATTTATGCTTGATGCATGTCAGCTGGGGTGGATTAAGGCAGGAGCCAACACAGATTTGAGCCTCTTGCAAGGAACATACCGGGCCAAATGCTACTAATTTGTCCTTTGTTTAATTTTTTTCTCTCTTCATAATAGCTTCACAGAGCTGACAAGACTTTTTCATACCTAGGGAGCTCTACATCTCTGCAGATAGGTGTGGGGACCAAGCCTGGCAGTGGTTTTTAGAGAACATCTTCTGAGGTTGTAGAGACGAAGTCATGATAAGCAGCTCTGCAGAACACAGAGCTCTGACTCCATGATCAGGGGGATAAGTAGATGTTGCTTTAAAACAAAGTCAGGCAGTGGAGAAACAGCTATTTAAGGAACAAACTGTTTCCTTGGTTATTCTAGATTCTGCTTTGCCCAGGTGCAACCCATACAGTTTGGTACTTTAGTGACACCAGTGAAGCGACGCTGCGCAATGGTATATACCCTTAGAGTAAGGCAGATAAGCAGGAATAAGTTTAATTTGGCTTTTCAGTTTGAAAAGTCTTCTGGGCAGTGATTTCATTTCACCGCATAAGAGCATGTGGCCCTATTACTTGATCCTCTTACCAAGGGCAACATTAATGACTTTCCCCTAACCTGACAGTATACACAGTTGAATGGTTAAAAGGATGTTCCAGTAAACAAACGCTCAAAAGCCAGAGTCTGTACTGTTATCCTTCTCCCCTTTGACCTTTGAATCCAGGCCAGGAACATCTCATGTATCATATGAAAGGATTGCCATAGTGAGAGCACAATGACAGTTGCACTGATACCAGATGCAGCAGTGAGCGCTGGTGCGCAGAGCAGATCTGCTGCTGAGCTTGATTTAGTGCCTGCCTATTCCGGGAATCATGAGAAAAAGCAAGAATACAGTACTGTTCCCCCGTGCAGATTTGGTCCCTGTGTAATTTTTCCAGGAGGTGCATCCCATAGTTTTCTCACAATAGCCCAAGAACGGTGTTTGGATGAGCTTTCATATAAAAAAGGCCAGATTTATTCCTGTGACTGAACAGGGAGCCTTAATGCCTAATTCAGCCATCTATGTTATATGCCCAAACCCAGAGAAAGTAAATAGCCCTTGTTAAATAATGGTTCTGCTGAAACCAGCCTGACTTACAGTACCCAATAATACTCCTGATCAACAAAAAGGGTCAGGTCCAAAAATCCTGGCAGTTACTAAACTTCCAACTGTAGAAAGCAATGACACATCGAAGAAAAGTGGGGAATAGAAGGAAAAAACCCTTTGTATTTAAGACTACCACAGCTTACATAGCACCTTTTGTCAGGCCCAGCTCTCAGGCTATCTGCTTAGGTGAGAATCTTGCAAGGGAGGAGGGAGGATTCTTTGACTTGTTAAAATTAATAGCTAACCGAATTCAGTGGAGCTACATTGCTCTCTCCCTGTGTGCTTAGAGGAGTACCACGTTTGTTCAGTCCCTTGTACTTGGTCCTACTGCCTTCTGCTACATGAAGTATTACTGCATTCCCAGATAGAATTCTCTCATTTTGTTGCCTCAGTCATGGGCCCATAAAACCTGTTTCAATGGATAGAATTGTTAATTGCAGGAATAGGGAAATGGATCTGCCGTCAATGTTAATATTCTTTGATAAGTAGCTGTCTAGAAATCACTCCAAAGCAATGGAGAGACACTGAAGTAATTTCCATCAAGAACAGTGCTTGATAGACAGACACATGAGCAGGTAAATACAACCCTAACTTAGCAGAATGGCACATACATATTTATATAAAAATGCATGCTGATGCAAAAGGGCTTTTTCAACCGATACAGAGAGATACAAAATATTTTGGTGAGTCACTCTATTAACCAGGCTCAGAAGCCACTAAATGAGGTGGGAACTGGTAGGCTACATGAAGACAGCAAGCTCCTGGTGACCCTCTCACAGGAAAAAAGAAAAAAAAAAAAAAAAAGAAAAAAAAAAGCAAAACCAAAACTTGAGGGAGATTTCCTGAGATTGCAAATACAAATTCAAGGACAAAATAGCTATGATAGAGTCAGAACAAGGATGAGACAGCCCCAGAAATGTAGTTTGAAATGTTGAAGAAAACATGAAGAATTCCAGTCCCATCTTTGAGGAGATGCTGAAACAATCATTCATAGATTAGCATACAGTGAAGGTGAAGAAGATTAAAATGTTTTTAAGAAGAATGTGTTAATGAAAAGTAGGAGCTCTGGGTGGTGAAGGAGTAGGAAGGAATTTAAAAGCATTTGTTAAATGTATTTGTGAATTTAAAAAAAATATCAACTTTTTGATGAGCTTTCATTTAAGATGCTCCAAAAGCAGACTAATGTAGGCACAATGAACAAAGATTTTTAGGAACAGAAAGTCTAAAAACAAATTCTCTGGAAGAACGAAGCTTGGAAAACATCCAAAGGGCATTATCTCGTGAGAAACATAGTGGGAACACTGCTTCTTTATATTCCTTTTCATATTAAAAACTTCGTAAACTGGTGTTTTTCAAAGCAACCACAAAAAATTGATCATCAGAATGATGTACGTATGACCAGTCTGGAAGCACCCGAGTGGGAGTTCACCACTATGATCCATGCAGTCTTAAAAAAGGATCATTCAGAGCAGCATACAGTAGTGTCTAGGGGCCAAGCTATGCTCTCTTTGTTCTAGGCTCTGAACAAACACTGCAGAGTTTGCCCGAGGAACTAATGACCTTAACAGACAAGACAAAAGGCTGGAGAATGAAACAATCCCGGAAAGGGAGGCCGCTCTCCCCACATGCGCCAAGGTAGATTGATGTCTTTGCATAAGCTAGGGCCAACTACCAAAAGTGGGGTAGAGGATCCCAGTTCTTTGAACACACCCCCATTCCTTGAGCAATTCCAAAGTACGTATGACTACTGCATACTGCCAGTTACCTTTGGTTTGGGGGATCAGAAGTCAAAACCAGACCTCCTAGGAAGCTGCAGGATTTTTTAAAATGATGCTTTTTACTGTAAGGAGGCTGAATGCAGCATATGTGAAAGATTAAAGGAACATCAGGCAGCTGTTAGAGGTTTGCATGTTATGAACTTAGCTTTGGCAGCATCTTCTGCAAACAGAGAGGTAGACAGAACAGGATAAACATTGGTAGCAGAGTCCGGTGGTCTCAGTGGACTCATAGGATTTCTGCCACCTAAGAACTCTGTGGCACAGCTATGCCGTAAATGAGGTCCTTAACTCGGTCCTATTTATTAGCCAGTCACATTTTCTTAATGGTTTGACCTCACCTACCCAAGCAGAAGTCTGTCATTCCCTGGCATTTCGTTCTGTGACGTGCTGCCTACCAGAGCATGGGGAAAGCAGTGAGACTATTTCCAACCAAAACGGTGCCTAGGAATTAAGCAGAAATGGCAAGCACACACCGTGCAGAACTGAGCATTACCCAGGCCTGTACAAACATCCAAAGAGAGGAAATCAGGTATAAATTGCTATTAATCTTCTTATGCTGTCCCTGCCCATGAACTGGGAAACATTTTGGAGGCATTATATTCTGCAGTATGCTGAAAGCCTTTGCTCATCACTGGATGTGGGGTTATAGAAGCAGCCTTGCAGACTAGAAGTCCATCTTGTCCCAAACAATGGCCAAAGGCAGATGTGCAGGGCAGAACATATGAGAGAAAGCCTGCAGTGATATTTCCTCATATAAACATATGATATATGTTTACATAAATAAAAGATATTTATGTAAGAATAAACACCTTACCTACATAGGTCTTCTGAGTCAGGGGTGCTGTCAGTAGTCTTCACTAAATTTTTTCATCCATTAATCTGTCTAGGGATGATTTGTTTGCTTATTTGTTTGTTTTGAATCCTATAAACAAGCACAGCAGCCTGTGGCAAGAAGTTTTACAGAACTAATACCATGTGAAAAAACATTTGCTTCTGTCTCTTTTGAACATACCCCTTCATACCCCCTTATAGTCCCTTCTGTGGGATGTGAACAATCAGCGAGCAACCCTTCCTAATTTACTGTTTTATGACATCCCGTCTGTCTGTACAGATACCTTCTATCTCATGTCTAGCTTGAAGACTGTTGTTCCAGTCAGTTGTTCCTCAGACAGAAGCTCTTCCACATTACATTCTTGCTGCACATCTCTGAACATTTTCCATGGATACTGTATCTTCTATAAGATAGGATGTACCAGAAATGCATGCAGCATTAAAGAATCACAAAGTGACATAAAAGTGCTCTCTGTTGTGTTCTCTGTTCCTCTCTAGATTTTTAAACATCTGATTTGCTTCTTTGTCAATATCACAGATGATGCACCATGTCATTAAGGAATGAAATTTGAGGGAAATAAATAGAGTTTCACAGAGACAGAAGCTACTACTGGCAGCATGGCCCAGGCTGTCTTAGATGTAATTGCCAACAAATTAATTCACCAAAGAGTGCTGAACCACTGATGCTATTTTAGGCTTCATTTTGGTAAATAGCAAGCACATTACAGAAGAAATGATCAAAGAAAATAACCTTTGACTGGGCAATCACAAGTTGATTCAGTTTAAATTAAATGGAAGAGTAAACAAAAATAGGTCTGTAATTAAGGTTCTACATTTCAAATGGGCAACATTTGAGAAATTATGGGAGCTAATTAGTGAACTCGACCGGACCAAAGAACTGAAAGGCGTGAATATGGGAAAGGTCTGAGATTCCTTTGAGCCAAAAGTATAGAAACTACCTCTAGCACATGTCCCAAGCCAGGGAAAAACAAAGCTTGTAAAAATTACTCTAAATGTAATGAATAAAAATAAAAAATCACTCTAAGTGAATGGGTAAACTACCTCAACAAAAGATAACAGCAATCAACCAAGGGCCAACAAAGAATGGAAAAAAGACAACTCAGCAAAGAGAACAGTACTTTAGAGGTCAAGAAGCTTGAGACTAAAGTGAGAAATGCCAGAACTCAAGTGGAGTGAGACCTTGTAAAGGGTACAGAGGTAAATATAAATGGGGTCTTCAGCCCTATGAATAAAAAAAGCGGCAGGGAAAGCAGTGGAGCAGATAGGCAAGAACTTAAAGACTTGAAGGCTCCAGCCCCAAAATTTGATGGATACTTTGCACTGACTTTGCAGCAAAGATAATGGTGATAAAGAATGGTAGGATGGCTGACAATAACAAAAGGATGGCAAGGAACACATCTGAAAGAGAAGCTAACCTGGAAAAACCTAATGCCTTCAAAAGCATCTCCACCTTCTTGGGGTTGCAGCTACCAATGTGAGCCAACAAATCAAAACAGACAGTTGATAGTTGGGAGAGTCCAGAGAAAGGAGAGTGAAAAGGAAAGGGAATAGAAGATGAGAGGAATGGGGTGAGCTAAGACAGAGGAGGTTAAGATAAACCTGTGTGTGAAGTGCTGTTGAATTGTCCCCAGGCCCCTGCTTTAAGAACTCCGGAGGCAGTAAAGATCCCAGTGGGATGATGGGCATTTTCACCCCCAATATTTCTGTTTTCCTCCTCTAAGAACAGGTGGTCTACTTTTCATTCCTTGATATGGGAGAGCTTCACATTTGAAAAATCTTCAAAATACTTTTGAGAGGCAGCAGGAGCAGGATAATGAGTGTTCTGTATAAATATTGGCTACAGGTTAGTCTCCAGAAAGGCTTGGAATAGATGGGATGACCTTTTTGTTTGGGAGAGCTTAAAAGATGAGTCGTCCCACAGGGATAATTCAACAGAAAAGCCTTTGGGCAATTTCTCACTGCTGAATGTTTATGTTAATACCATTTTAAATTAGAGCAAAATTAGGTAAATTTTGTTCTGCATGGGGAGGGTGCGTCAGGTGGGGAGTCTAGTTTACCAGAGTTACTAAGTGAGACAATAACTCACTTAAAGAATTATTTAGCTATCAGCTGGGAAACACATCACTCTCATTTGGCAGGCATGCATGGCTTACAAGACACTAATCAGGTATCCATTGGAGAAGAAAATAGTGATATTTTTGCAACAGACTGTAATTTCAAGGGTGGTTAATAAGTGAATAAATAAAACAGCTATCAATACCAGTAGGTGCATTTTTTGTATCTGTAGAACTCCATTAAAAGAGCCACACAGTGCTTTCATCACATTGAATTCATGCTAAAATATCTTCCTGGCCCCGGCTGCACTCTGTAGCCTTCCACATTGCACCATAATCTTCAAATAACCTCCCAATTAAGAGCCTTCCTTGCTTTTCCTTTCTGTACTCAGGACCTGCATGTGCAACATCTGTCCTACCAAATGACCCAGTCATGGAGTCCAAGCTCTGCTTAGCATCTGCTCTGGAAGATCTGCTGAAATCAGCAGCAGCTAAAAGTCCAAAGTCCTTTGAAAATTCCGGTCTCAGTCACACTGCAGAGCATGAGCCATAGGGTTGCCATATTTCTGTCCTAGGTTTTCAGGAAGCATCAGACATGCTATGCCTACATTTCACAGATGGTCTGTGCTTGAAAACACATGGCATTTATTGTGCATATACAGACCATCTGTCCAGTGTACAGACCAAAGACCCACAGCTCCTGGAAATGCTGGACACACCACACATGCTCTATAGCTTATCTGGGCACATGCAGAAAATGTATCTGAAATTTTACTCTGCCTGAACATTCAGAGCCTCTGAATTGCTCTACTTAAAATTCTGTAGAGGAAGAAAGTATATGTCCACAGCGTATGATAGCTCAAAACATGCACTGTCACAGGATAAGAAGGAACTTACCAATACTGCCTGCTCTGTTGTGAGCAGAGCAACAGTTAAAGTATCCCACTAGAAGGGAACCAGGACCTCTCCAGCTCTCAGGAAACGGCCTGAACCCACTTAATGGAACATTCATAAGAAGACATCCCAGTCCCAAAAGCCAGAAAGGCTGAAGGGGGTTGTGATTTTGTGGGAACAACTTGGCAGCTCCAGAGAAGTGCCTTGAGATATTAGGAGCACAGTCCTGTTCCTTCCCAGGCATACTCCCATGGAAGACAATTGGGGTGGCTGTCACACATATCCCAGGGCTGATCTCTGCATAAAGGGGTATAGAAGATCTGACACAGTTTCCCCTATGGTCAGGTTCCCTGGTCTCCTCTTCCCACAGCTCTCACAAACGTGTTGCAGAGTGCATGGTGGGTGAGGCATGTGTGGTCGGAGCACAGTGGCCACTGACCAGTCAGCCTCAAAAAAGATGTTAAGCTCAGCAGAAAGCACAGCTTCTCTGAGGTCACTCTAAGCCAGTGCGATCCAACCATTTGGGAGGATGGTAGATCCCTTTTAAAAAGTCCCTAGCAGTAACACTGTCATTTATACAGAAATAGAAGTCTTTTCTTCCCTTTTGTTGCTGTAATAAATGCATGAATACCACAGAGACCCCGAAGGCATCGCTGGACCTATTGCAAAGGCAAAAAATTGCACAGAATCTGCTTCAGCACCGGGGAGATGCACAAACCTCTACTGAGTTACAGATACATATGCAAACTGCTGCCCCAGGTGGGAAGCAGGACACCCACATATTATTGTAATATGTCCCCTAATAGAAAGGAAGGTACGTAGAGATGATCGATATATCTGATACCTGGATATTTCAGGCAGTTCTGCCGCAAGGTTCTCTGAAGAAGAGCTGTAGCTTGGTGGGTGGAGAGGAAGAGTGATGATAGCATATGTCTTCTCCAAAGGTTACACCTGCCAGATGGAAAGGCCTCCTGAAGATGCAGTAGCAGCTAGAGGTTACTCAGCTGCTCACCACCTCTCACTTTCTGTTCTCCACATAAAGGGCAGTTGAGCAATTACCGAAGGAAAGGAATGAGCAGCCTGCACACGTGAGGTTCCTGGTACAGGAGCATAAATCCTGACTCAATGGCATTAAAATGCAGCCTGAAAAACACCAGCTTTGACAAAGCTCGCTTTGTTAGCATCGTTCAATCACTGAAAGGTGCCTGGGTGCTGAACAGACTGGGAATACCTGTGCACTGCCACCACTAGCTAAATGACACCTTGGACCTGCAGTCCAGAGACACCCCCATGACCCTGGTGTTCCCAACAGGAGACAGCCACACGCACCCATCAGCCCCCTCGGACACCCTCTCTGCACATGCCCTTTGGGGCAGAGGGGAGGTGGAAAGCAGCCCTGGGGGGAGGATGCTGGAGTGAGGAGTCTTGTTGTGAAGTGTATGAGAGGCCAGCGCAGCAGCCCTCTTGTAGAAGGCACCGAGGGAAGGGCCTCGTGCCCCGATGGCTGTGCTCAGTCACACCGACAGAGCAAGGGGTCTCTGTACAAATTGGTGCAAGTCAGAAAATCTACCAGATCTTGTGAAATCACAAGGGAAAGAGGAGTCAGCTCAAGCCAACCAGGAGCTCTCCAGTGAGGCGTCACGGTGCAGCCGGCGATCTCAGCCAGCATTGCCCCAAGGAGGTGGAAAGGGAGGGTGACAGCATTGCCTTCGTGCCAGCTGGGACAGCAAGAAAGACACAAAGGTGAGACTGAGAGAGGGAAAATGGGGGCTTGAAGTGTCAGACAAATGGGAAACATAAATAACAAAACACCCAGATACTCAGAGCTGGGCAGCTACAGGAGATAGCCAGATTAGAAAAGCCAAATAAATGTGTGTGGGAGTGGATATGAGATCAGGGAAGCAGGGTCAGGAAAGTTCAAAAACAAGCTCTGAAAGTCCTTAGCATACTATTGAGCTGCATCGGGAGGAAAGGAAGCCTTTGAAAGTGGTGAAGGGACAGGGTGATATAGTACCATAGCCTGCGTGCAGAGAATAGCATGGCTTTGGCATAATGAAAATCTCAGAGCACTATTCTTCTCTCACTTAGCTTCATTTAAATCATGAATAATGACATGGCAAACTACAACAGGTTAAAGCCAGTGGGAGGGAGAGGAGAATCACATTCCTTTTGTTTAGAAAGAGGCCCACAGAAAGAAAAAAAAATGCAGTAGAAGGAGATTTACAGCAGTCAAGAGCAAAACAGTTGCGGATGGCATGAATAGGAGTTACACAAGCAGAGCTGCAACAGGGTAAGGTGTAGAGGAGGAAGCAGAAGAGACTGCAGGTGTGGAAAGAAGGTTAAGCAAAAATTAGGAGCAAGCAAAATTCAGGATAGTTTCAGTTAGAGAGACAGCTTTGCCATGTGCCTGAAATCACAAAACCTCCTTTTATAACTAGAAATGTGAGCCCAGGACTGGTTGTGCTAGCACACATGGGTTCGTATCGTATAGTGTCTCCAGAGGACTTGGGAAGGGTGGCCAGTGCTTCCGCCACCTCCTTTTATAGTGGCTGAACTACATTAAAGAACAGCTAAAAATATATGCAGAACCACCCATTACTTTGCACTGAAATTGGTTGTTCTGTCACCACATGACAATAGTGCAGCTGTGGATGGCACAGGGCAGGCCGAGTAGGAGATGTGGGGGGACCCTACTGATGGTTTTGAAGTGTTGTCCCCACAAGAGAAAAGACTTATAAATTGAGAGCCCGTGCTTTGAATGCAACTTGCTCCCAAGTCACCAGCTCGACACCCACCCTATTTTGCAACCACCCTATTACCAGAGAGGTCCAGATGCTCGGGTGCTCATGATAGTGTCTGTTAAACCAAAGGTTGGCTGCAACTCAGTTTATCAAGCAAAGAAAGGTCTCCAGAGATGTTTTCATTTTAGATGGAGATTGCAGGGCAAGAGGTTGCATGAGATGCTTTTTAAGACAGCTAACAATTGCTTCATTTGTCACAAAGGAAAGAAAAAATGAGTTTGGGACCCCATAAAAGAATACTTTGGGTATCATAATTTTGTGTTGACAATCTTCTGATGTAAAAGCAGAATTTCTAACTAAGAATGAACATGAAAAATCCTTGGGGATTGTAAGTGAATCTCAGTACTTTAAACTGGCCCTGGTATGTAGTCTTGCTATGTCATATAATGCACATACATGCATCCTGCTACCAGCATCCTATATAAATGAAACGACAAACACTGCCTAGCCATGCACTTTCTGCAAGAGAGGCAGGCTTCTCTTATTTCTCATTTGGGAAAAAATGACATTGATATCAAGCAAGAGGTTAGCATGTGTTCCTGAATAGGAAGAATACCAGTGGTGGAAAATCTCCCCTATTCCCAAATGATAGGGATGAGTATGTCTAATTAAAAAATAATCTTTTATTGTCTGCCAACTCAATCTAAGTTTCAATATACAAACCGGCAATTACAGGAAGTAGATAATCAGTTATGCATTTAAAAGACTTTCTGCTGAATTACTTGTCTTTTAATCACATGTATATTTAAAAATAAATATGAATTTCTTGAAAGTGAAGGAGGAGTAGCCAGATTAAGAACAGGTTCACCATATCCATTGTCAGTAAAAAACAATTTGGAGTAACAAAAACTAATCATCCTATTTTAAATCATGTGCCACAAATACCTCTAAGAACTAACTTTCATTGCCCTAAGGCACCTTATGTATTCATGTCATCCTTCCAGTTCTTGAAATGTGAACATCACTGAATTTTAAGTACCAAAAACAAATGCTGAAAGCTTTAAAGGTGTTGCTGGCTGGCATGTGTGTGTTTATAACAGGTATTAGTTGGATACACATTTTTCTGTCATATATACATGCTTAATACACAACACTTGTTGCAGAAAATTCTGTGCAGCAGTGTGTCTTTTTCAAAGTACATTAAGGATGCCAGACCTGCAGGTAGTAAAACACAGAGTGTGAATGTCAGGCTTAAAATATTCAAGGATGTAAGCTGATGCAGGCATCCCTTTTACCATAAGCAAGGCTCAGGAGTGAATGTCACTTTGGCAGCACACATTTCTGCTATCGTCACCACTCCAGTTCTCATTAAAGCTCACTCCAGTGTTCATCACAAGGGACAGTGGACTCTCTGCTGGCTCTCAGACACACCAGGCTTCCACAGTGTAAAGGGGCAAGGGAAAAAAAAGTGATGGAGGGCTTACAAATTGGACAGTTTGCTGCTAATCTTCTGCTGGTTGCTGTTATCTGTTCCTATTTCTCTTTCAAGATGCACTGCTAAGTATTGCTAGATACCCCATGTCCTCGCCGTGCTGTCTGCCGTGTCACGCAATTTCCTCCAGAAAAGTTTGTGGCCTTCTCCTATAAATCAGAACTTTTAACAGTGACAAGGTATCACCTCAGCTTCCTCCAAATAGATTCTTGCTGCAAGCACTGCCTCCTCCTCCATGGCTGGCACTCCATGGCACTGAGTAGCTATAAATCTAGCAGTAATATCTACAGGTGTAAACATATTTATTTTTTTTTATTCTATGAGGGTTTTTCTGGTTGTTGGGCTTTGTTAAGGCCAAATAACCCATATACGTGTAACTACTGTATTCCAGTACACTACTGGAATAATCCCTAGACATGCAGGGGTGGCTCCCTCCAGTCCCAGGTCAGGTGGAGTGCCCCTGCTTGCGTTAGCTTACCAGTGCACTCACAAAATGTGTTCCCTTTCTGCAGTGTTCAGCACTGAACATGTTTCTGCTCTCCAAGACCGACTGTAAACTGCAAGGAGGAGGTCTCCTTCAAGCGGCCATCTTCTGGCAGCATCCTGAGACTAGAAAGACAAGGGGGTGACAAGGCCTTGGAGGAGAATTGCTCTGCAACAGGATCTGTGGATGTGACACTCGACATCCACTGGGTGCAGAAGGTGGGGCAGAACACAGGCTTCAGGCCAGCAACATGCTATTGCTAGTTTATGGCTCCAGAAGGAAGAGAGAAATCTGGCTGCTTCATCTCCAAGTTTTCCACCTTTGAGCAATCACACTGACTCAGATGTGAGTAAATGCCAAAAAACTCAAAACCAGCTATTTCAGATTGCAGGGTAAGGGACTACGACCGTCCGTGGAAATGTCATGCTTCTAAGCAGATTTATGTTCCTCTCAGACTGCTGGATGGAAATGGAGGAAAAATTGTCACCAGCATCCCACTGCAGTTGTGTCTATCCCACTCAAGTGTGAGATACCAAATTGGCACCAGCCCACTTATCCTGCCTAACTGGATAAAATTCTTGACTTCCTGCGGTGTAGTGGTTTATTGGGATTTTATTTTGCAGAGGGACTTGGATTTGCTAGATCATAGCTAGTAGTGCTGCTCTAGTTTGGTTCACCTGGACAGCTACTAGGTGGCAATGTACTTACCACTCTGTACAGCTTTTTACATGAAGGTGCAGAAATTCAATGGACCTGTCTGCAAAGGGCTCTATTTTCAGCTGTTGCTAGTACATCTTATTTACACAGGTTCCTTGTTTAATAGGAAGGAGCATTAGTGTTTGGCCTTTCTTTATCATTTGTTAAAACACTATGCATTCAAATTATCACCCAGGTGTATTTTAATATACATACATATTCTCTGAGGCCAATATCTATCCTTTGAAGGACACTTCTCTTCCTAGCATTTCAGAAGATACTGACTATAACACCACTTCCCTTTGAAGTTAGCCTATATATCACATTTCAAATATAGTTACAACAGTCATTTTAAGGTGCCAAACAGCACCTTAAACCTTACCTTACCAGATTTTACCCTCCAGCTTCTAAAATCAGTCATTTTTACCCTCTTTTCATCTCTTTTCTGTGAAAAAAGTTTCCCCAAAAATGCCAGGACTCATTAATGAAAATCTGCCAAGTCTCTTTTCCCAAGCACTCTCCTCTTTCTCCAAGGGTTCCCCCATTGTACCCAGTCATGAAATACCCTAATACACACAATTAGCCAGGTAGATCACAGATGGAAAAAGGACATTCCAGTTTAAAGAGGAATTTTTGGCAGTGCAATACACAGCAATATGCAAGCAGACTCCAGCTTTGCTTGGAGCCAAGGGATGCTATATGGACAACACTAGTGCATTTGGCCTGTGCTGATGTATCTTCTCTCCCACTGAAGCTTGTTAGTTGCCGCTCAGCACCATGTTCACATGGCTTCGGTAACAAGGAGCGTGGGCAGGCCATGCTCATCCCTGCCTGGATGATGTCTTGCAGACACTCTAACAGATCCTTCATTACCCCCCCCCCCCCCCCTTGGATTAGGAACAGGACTCTACACTGCCTCTGAAAAATCAAATATATATATATTTTTTTTTCCTGGACAACTACCACACATTTCATCATCTCCATTAAGAAGAAGAAATATTTTCAAATGGGCAACATACCCTTTTGTCAGTATCCAGTTCAGGAAAGGACACTTAATTCTTAACCAAGCAATTCTTCTCTCTGTTCCTCACCTTCTCACAAGCAGAAGTTGGGTACACTCCAAACAGATGCCTGAGCACACGCCATCACTTCGGCACGGCAGAAGGCTGCTGGGGTGTCTGGCATTATCCAGTTACCAGCACAGCCAGGTAGATGGATCTGGAGGAAATGCAAAGACTGAAATTGGAAAGGAGAAGGGAAAGAAACTAAATTATCTGCACACATGAAAGTAATTTAACAAACACATGTTCCCTGAGCAATGACTAGTTAAAATGCAGTTTACAAAAGACACATTTCCTTTAATGCCATATAAAAAGTTACTTGGTCATATTATCTGGCCTCAGCTATACAAGAGGTCAGGCTAAAGAACTTAATAGTCCCTACTGGCTGTGAAAATCCACGAGTATATGGTCATTTGCACTTTAAACGTTTTCTGAAAATTTTATTCCAGACTCTGCTTTACATCTTGATAATGTGACTGATTATGAACACAGAAATCAATAGGGTAGTTGATGCAAAGGGGTTTTCTCTGAGTAACAAGATATACTTCTCACAAAGGAACCAATAGCCTGGTCAGTTTTCCCCAGAGTTCCTGGGTTAATAAATGTGTTTTCATTACAGTGATGATCATGGTGTATGGTAAAGTTGTATAAGAATCAGGATGAATGGCGAGAAAGAAATACATTTTATCAAACATCAGGAATTACCCTCCAGGACCAAACAGTTGTTTCTGGTCTGTACTAGGGACATGCTATAGCAAGGCACAAACAGCCGGTGTTTCTCTCCTGGAAGAAAGCAAGACTTACAAGAGTCACAGTAGGCTGCAGTACTAGGTTTCCTCTCCACCCATTCTCATGTCCTGACAACTAGCCAGGACAATGGCACTGTCACCTCTGGGTAAGCCTCTGCTTGCCCCCAGCCTCCATAGAGGCAAAGCACTGATGACAAAGAATATTTCCTCCCATTCTGTCCCCCATGATGGTCACAGTCTAATGTGAATCCTCTGTGAATTGATGCAGAATCACCTAGACAAGTCTCACTGGTTGTTTATAGCAGCTTTAACTTTCCATCTCATGCTAGGACAGATCAATATGTGGGGAAAGAATTGTCCTTTTTCTCCAAACCCTTAATATAACCCTAGCTGGAATGGTGTATATTTGCATCATTCACCTGAGCTGCTTAAAACAACGCTTGCAACTCTCAGTTAAGGCTCCCACCTGTTTCTGTCATGCTTATTGTTCAGTCCAATGTGCCCAGGTCCTGGTCCCTCATCTTTGGCCAGTGTAGAAGTGAGCACAAATTTGTTAGAACAAGACAGGAAGTTTGTCTGTCCAAGGTTATTAGTTCACCCTCCTCCCACCCTGCACTGACCCACCAAATCTGCTGCAATTGCACGTTCATCCAGCACTTAGCTTTGATTCAGTTTAAACTGCAAATTCTTTGGGGCAGAAGCCACATGGCCTCATCTGGGAAGGATTTTAAACCTTCTGCCTGTAGATATTAGCCAAGAAACTCACATGAAATCAAGGGGAAAATTTATCCCACATACATCTACCCTCAGGCTCTATCACCATCGTCCAAAGTATTGTTTTTAGAGATAGGCCACTGGCCTAATAGGACTGTGGTGACAAACCAGTCTTGCAATTCTGAGGTTTCTTAAAGCACACTCTCCATTTATGGTGGCTGCCAAATCATGAATAATTTACCACCTTATGTCAGAGCGCTTGGATCTGTGCACCATAATTGCAGATGATGTCAGCTCTGGGATCTGTCCTGAGAGGCTAAAAGCCACTGTAGAGCCATTGTCTCCTGTGGCACATTTTTAGCTCCTAAAGCAACAAGTAATGCAGAAGTATAGGTCTGAAAAAGACAACCTATAATTAATATCCCACATGTAGTTAAAATGCTGTTGAGAGGGAGGTGAGCAGCTGATTTACAGTCACTGAAGTTTGATCTCAGCAGCAGTTAAGATCAGCTGTAACAAAGGATTTCACTTCTGGTGACAAAGGCCTGATTCGAGTGACAAGAAGCACAAAAATAGCAGGACTGTGTGTCACTAAGACCAGCCGCTGTCATTAAGAAACTCTTCACCCAAGCAGCTCCCCATTCCCGGTTTGGAAATCTGCCTGTATTGTACAGGAACGGTGGGGTGCAAGGTCTCATCCAGGCAAAGAGCACTACAGACCCCACATGGACCTTTTCTGCAAAGGACCCATTCCTAGAAGTGCTGGCAACCAGAATGTGCATACAGTGCTCTGTAATATGCAAGAAGGAAAGAGACAAATTTCCTTTATCCATTTTCCCTTCTCTTTCTGAGTGCTGGTGTCAGAATGTAATGTTAACACCAGAGCAGAGGAGCAGGGAGAGAAGGAAGGACTGGAGACACAGGAGGCAGACACTCAGCTACAACTGGATTCAACATGGGTGATACCTGCAGGCTCTCTGGTTGATG
This sequence comes from Falco rusticolus, assembly GCF_015220075.1. Lineage (NCBI taxonomy): Eukaryota > Metazoa > Chordata > Aves > Falconiformes > Falconidae > Falco > Falco rusticolus. Next base: position 29,731,840 of record NC_051193.1, read on the forward strand.
AAGGCTTAAATCTGGGAAAATGTTCCTCCTCCTATCTAACATGCAACTACCTTTATTTTGTCCTTTATTGGGTTTAGTTCATTCTTTACTCAATTGCTTGACTTTAAGTTGTACCTATACAGAGCACAGCAGTCTGAAGCTCAGTTAAAGCCTTTGACTTGCACTTCTTATTTTTCTAGAGGAATTACAAGGATGTCACCACCCTGCAGGTTTTGACATGACAGATCTTTCCCAGAACTACAATGCAGAACAACAGACTGAGTCATGCCTCAGAGCACTACCCACGGAAATTTCCCAGCAGGCTGGGCTGGCTGGTCTCCCCTCCCAAGCCCAACAACGTTGCTAAAGAGCAGCTTGTTGTGTGCTGATTTTGCAGGTAGCTCTCATGGAGCCAGGCACAGTCCGCATGTGCCATAAAACACAGGGCTGGTTTAACCCTACTCAGAACAGGAGGCTCAGCCTGGAGCTGGCGTTTGTCATTAACCTGTGGCTCGTTTGTGATGGGTGAGGATTTGGCTCACTGCAGTTAACCGTGGATTTTCATGTTGCCTCAAGCAGCTTTCAAGGGAGTGAGACAAAAAGGCTAACATTACAGCTGGGAAAGAAGAAAGTTTTGCAAGATCTGAATGCCCTACACTGGGTCTCTGGAAGAGACAGTACCAGGAGACCCAGGTTGCCGCAGGGCTCTGGGGCAGGGTGTCAGCTCAGTGGGGTTTTTATTTGAACACCACTTGTCTTCCCTGTGAAACCATTCTGGGCACAGATAGCTGGTTTTCGTACAATTCTACATTTACTAGTAACCAAATAGCAGACACTACTAATTACATGACCCCGTACAAAGGAAACTGCAGCTTTAGTGGCTGTGTTAATGTCACAAGGCTTTATTGCAATGCAAACTCAGGGGCCGGTACTCTGGCCCTGCACATAGTTCCTGTGTGACAGGTGTAAAGAACTTGGAAATAGCCAAAAGAAATACTAGCATGCAAAAAGAGGGAAGATATTTCTTGAGGTATTTTATTTTTCTTGAAATGGAAGATGTGGGGGAGGTTAGGGTGCCCTGTGGTGCATTTGTTCTGGACTATTAGCAATGCAGGGCAACAAGCCCTTAAAGCCAGAGTTTCAAAGCACTTTGGAGTCATTTGAACAAGAGGAACATGGTAGATTGAAGTCTCAGAGAGAGCAAAGAGTTGGGGTAAAGATAACTGATCCAAAAGAAACATAGCCATTAATGAAGCCTGAGGAGAAGCCTCCTTTGGGAGCCCTAGCCCTGGGCTCCTGACAGACCAGAGGAGCTGCAAGAAATAAGGGATGGAATTACCACAGAGGAGGTGTCCCCTGAAGGAAAAGAACCTGGCTCAGCTGAAAGAATGATTCAGGAGGATCAGATAATAGCCTGGCCAGGGGCATTTCATGGAGACCTGTCTTTCACAGAGGTTTGCAAGGGAACAGTCCTTCAGGAAAGTTCATTCCCTTTATGACTATTCACTCACCAGTTTGGAATGTGTCTCCCGAAGGTGATCCCACGGAGGGGTGAATGCTGTTGCAACTCCCAGCTACATCCTAGCACTTCATTCTGCAGTGCGCACCATAGAAAGACTTTCAATTTTAGGAATTCCCCATGTGCGGTCAGAATGAGAGTCAGCAAAGGGGTAAGAAAGGGTTGGTTGTTACCTTGTTTTCACTGAAATTTCAATTTTCTTTAGAACATTATCTTTTCACACATTTACTAATATGAAAAATAACTCTCCACAATGTAAAACATTTATTTTTGTTAGAAAAAGAAACCCTCCAAAGTATCACCTAAAAACCAATAGAGAGGCACTTACTGACTGAAAAAAGTAAATTTCAATATATTCTGACATTTCAAAGTGAAATATTTCATAGTTCAGAAACACAAATAGTCCATCTCAAGTCACTGCTATGCACATGGGAGGTGTAGTGTGGGATCCTCAGTTCCTCAAAGCTGTCTGTAAACTAGGCTGTACTGTGTCCTCCTGGAGACCTTGCAGCCTCCCATTGAGGCAACTCAATGAGACACCGTGAGAAGGCAGAAGAACAGAGATCATGGAATGACCTGGGAGACAAAGCTATAATTCCCAAAAGCCCTCATGCAGTCAGGCACTCTCCCCTGAGTCACCAAAGTACATTTTCACTTGGGTTGGCTCAACTCCAAATGAAGTATTTTGATTTTCACATGGGGCACTTTGATTTGCAGAAAAAAAATTCTTAACATTTTCAATAGTCAACAGTAGCCCAAGGCAACCTTTAAAGAAAAAAAAAAATTCATCTTCATTTACACTTGCGTCATGGTAGATAAACAGACACATAGATAACAGATACACTGGCGACCTCTCTTCCCACACCTCTCAAGTGGGTGGTCCTCAAAGCAGGGACTGGGGAAGCAAGTCCCTCCCACTGTAAGAGAAGATCAGGTTTGTGACCACCTGAGGAACCTGAACATACGTAAGTCAATGGGACCTGACAAGATGCACCCCAGAGGCCTGAGGGAATTAGCTGATGCAGTTGCCAAGCCACTCTCCATGAGATTTGAAAAGTCAAAGCAGTCTGGTGAAGTCCCTGGTGACTGGAAAAAGGGAAACGTTGCACCCATTTTAAAAAAGGGTAGAAAGGAGGACCTTGAGAGCTACTGACCTCTCAGCTTCACCTCTGTGCCTGGGAAGGTCGTGGAATAGATCCTCCTAGAAGCTATGCTAAGTCCCCTGGAGGACAAGGAGGTGATTTCAGCTAGCCAGCATGGCTTCACCAAGGGCAAGTCTTGCCTGACCAACCTAGTGGCCTTCTATGATAGAGTGACTACATCAGTGGACAAGGGAAGAGCTATGGATGTTGTCTCTCTGGACTTCTGTAAGGCCTTCAGCATGGCCCCCCATGCCATCCTTCTCTCTAAATTGGAGAGATACAGATTTGATGGGTGGACTGTTTGGTGGATAAGGGATTGGTTGGATGGTCACATCCAGACGGTGGTGGTCAACAGCTCGGTGTACAGATGGAGATCAATGACAAGTGGTGATCCTCAGGGGTCCATGTTGGGGCCGGTACAGTTTAATATCTTCATCAGTGATGTAGACAGTGGGATCAAGTGCAGCCTCAGCAAGTTTGCAGACAACACCAAGCTGGGTGGTGCAGATGACACATGTGGGGGATGGGATACCATCCAGAGGGTCCTGAATGAGGTTGGGAAGTGGGCCCATGTGAACCTCATGAGATTCAACAAGGCCAAGTGCAAGGTCCTGCACCTGGGTCAGGGCAGCCCCCAGTATCAATACAGGCTGGGGCACGAAGGGATGGAGAGCAGCCCTGCGGAGAAGGTGGGTGCTGGCGGGTGAAAAGCTGGACGTGAGCCGGCCATGTGCGCTCACAGCCCAGAAAGCCAGCCGTGTCCTGGGCCGCATCAAAAGCAGCGTGGCCAGCAGGCTGAGGGAGGGGATGTTGCCCCTTAACTCTGCGCTGGATAGATCCCACCTGGAGTACTGCATCCGGTTCTGGAGTCCTCAGGAAAAAGATAGACCTGTTGGAGCAAGTCTAGAGGAGGGTAACGAAAATGATCAGAAGGCTGGAACACCACTTCTATGAGGACAGCCTGGAGAAAAGGCTCTGGGGAGACCCTGTTGTGGCCTTTCAATACTTAAAGGCAACTTATAAGAAAGATGGACATTTTAGTAGAGCCTGTTGCAATAGCACAAGGGGTAATGGTTTGAAACTAAAAAGGGTAGATTCAGACTACACATAAGAAAGAATTTTTTTATGACGAGGGTGGTAAAACACTGGAGCAGGTTGCATAGAAAGCTGGCAGATGCCCCATCCCTGGAAACATTCAAGGTCAGGCTGGACGGGGCTCTGAGCAACCTGCTCTAGCAGAAGGTGTCTGCTCATTGCAGAGGGGTTATACTAGATGGCCTTTAAAGGTTTCTTCCAAACCAAACTATTCTATGATTTTATGATAAGCAGAAAATACATATTCTGATCAGCTCTGTAATGTATAACTCCAAATCTATGCTGAACTCCAAAAGACATGTAAGACCAATAAAGCTACTTCCCCAGTGTTTGAGAAGTAAAGCATGTTGACCTGCAAGAAAAGAGCATGATTAGTGAAAATCATAGAAAATGGGGCTGAAAGCAACTTTGAGAAGCATTCATGTCGATGAAGACAACGATCTAACCTATTTTTAACAGGTATTGCTTTAGGCTGCTGCAGAAAACATGGATGTGCCTCCACAGCTAACCCAGAGGATCTTACCCAGTCCTTAACTACCTTTCCATCAGGATGTTTTTCCTAATGCCTTAACGAAATTTCCCTTTCTAAACTGTTAAGCCCATTACTTCTGTTTCTGTCCATTATAGAGAACAGACTGCTTGTTCTGCTCTGCAACAGCCTGTTACGCATCTGAAGGTCACCGAATCACACACCAGTCTGCTCCTCTCCAAACTAAACATCCCCAATATTTTTCAGACCCATGTTTCAGTCTTCTACTGACCTACATTTCTCATGGAGTGCAGTGTTCAAAAGCAGACATGATATCCCAGCTGAGGCTTAAACAGAGCTATGTAATGCTGAAGGATGCCTTCACATGTCTCACCTCTGTTAGTTTTCAAGTAAATTCTTGTTTCAGTACCTAACATTAGCCAAGATTATGATATTACATTATCATTAATTCTTCATCTTCATATGATACATTCCAGAGAAATTCCAGAATTTTAGCTGGTGTGACCTTAATCAATGAAACTGTACCTTGTCTTTCTAACAGAGTAACAGAAGATAGTTGAAACTTCTTAATATTCAAGACTTGACAGTCTGTTTATGTTCTAAGATTGGGATATTTTCCTTTGACAATAATAAGAGCAAATTTACAGCTTGTGATACTGTGAGGAGCCTGGAAACCCTTCGGCACTTTTAAACGTCAAGATTTACTCTTAGAAGTACAGTGGGTTTTTTTAAACCATCCAAATATATCCTTTTATTATTAGTTCGACTGTTACATGCCTCAGAATGTAAAAGCTTAAATCCTCATGCCTAATTAAAGCTACATATGGAGAGAAAGCCAGTGGATTAGGAGGGAGCAGTCTATCTTTCCAACAACTAGCAAGTTGTCGTTTTATCTATTTTGAACCAAACAAAGTAGCCTTTTAAAGATTAAGTAGAAGACAATAAGTGTGGTATGTACCAGTCCTACCACTCAGTGGTGAAACTAATTACAGAAGAAAGCAAAACCAGACAAGTAATACAGCACTATGTTTGCAACCAAGAGAAATAAGTGACAAACATTTACTGTGATCAAACCAGTAGCTTACAGTGCACATTACAAATATTTCTTATTCATCTCTAATTCTGGAAGCCCTTCTTTCCCCCCGTTGTGCTAATTGTCTTATATCCAAGGCCTCTGGCCCCCTGCCAGATGTTTGCTGTTCCCTGAAAGGCTCCTCTATTCTAGAAGATAAACGCCAGCCCAGCATGGAAATCATTTAGCAGCCAAAGAACTGATGGATTTCCAGTTTTGATTCACTGTACTTCAGGACCATTGTAGCTCTAAATACTGTCTGTCTTTTTAGTAATATGTTTTGGGTTTTTTTTAACACCACTGATGTTTGGTGGAAGTATCAATAGAAGGGAGTATCAAAAGAATTTTAAATAGAATATTCAGACATGGAAGGATTTAAAAATTTTTTGTGGTACTTTGAAAATAAACACCACTTTCAGATCAAAGTTCCAAAACAAGGGCTTGGCTGAAAGATTAAAATAAATGAACCCTGACTAAATAAATTAGGTGTTGGGATTTTTTTAAAATGTCATCTGCAAAACTCAATACAGCACAGCATCGAATTCAAGCCTTGTAAGTTTAAACATGCTATATATCCAACATTTAGCTGAAGCAATTCAGGAGGCAACATGGCCCTGTCCCTTCTCTCTGGCCATATGGATGGAAATCATCTTTCTGGATTTTTCCCTAGTCCAGGACAACAGCACAATTGGGATCTGAAAGTGTTCTTCAAAAACTGGTAGAGGAAGAACTAAGATGGACACCTTGTTTGCCTGCTCTCTTGAGCTCTCAGCCACATGCTGGTTTCATTGCAAGATCTCTTGCCCACAGTCCGTCTCCCTCTGTTCATCAACCACCTCCCTCATGGGAAGATGCACAAGGCATCTGTTTCAAGGCATCTGGGCCACATCAAGTCACCCAGAGAAGGTGCCCTTTCCAACAAAGTGACAGCTTGTCCCATGGAGGCAACAAGCTTCTATCTTGATACTGACTGATACAAGGAACTTGGAAACTTTACTTTCTGCTGAGGAATCTGAGGGGATTGAAACTTCCCTTTTACTTTGGTGCAACATAAGCTGGACTTCATCTTGATAGAGTGATGAAAAAAAAAAATAAAATTGAATGTCCTTTTCCTCACTGGCCTCTTGCAGTTTCCACACACACACCCCTTCATCTCAGGGAATGAGCCGAGCTCCAATTGCAAGCATCCGCCTGTCTATGTATTTTTTAGTTTCTTTACCTTATTATTTGAGCCTCTATCCTCTACTGACTGATAATGAACTCCCACTCATTGACTGTATGCCGATGAGGACATCTTCACATCTCTCTGCAAACTGGCAATTGTGCAGCATCAGCATTACATGTCATTATGATGCAGCTACAGTACTTCAGCCCTTTCCTGTACTTTGATCAGCAAAGATTAATTACCCTCGGCTGAATTATTAGGGGTGATTACACCTAACAGAAAATGAATGGGACTGCAATATTACTGGGTTATAATTTCACCAGTGTGGTCATTTGCAAGCAATTTCCGTATGTACAAATTTTTCTTAATCGTTATTCTCTAAGAGTTTTTTATCATGTATTAATTAGGGGGAGACAGCTAGTACACAATACCATATTGTACATTACATGACATATGCAAATCATGCACAAAGCCCATGTAGAGCTATACATACAAAGCTCAAGCTGACTTGGGCAAAACTTTAATTGAAGTCAGTGGAGGTTTGCTTGTGGTGGAGAGTGATCCTTGTACACGCAGCTGTACATGAGCTTTGCATATGATTTGCATGTGTCATGTCATCTTGACCCAAGATTTGATCAATTGGTTTGCAAGGTCAATTTCCATTAAAACTACAACTTACAGTGATTTCCTATAAATTCTGAATGTAATAAATATTAAATGAGGAACTTACTGCAATCGCAGTACAGCTAGGAAGGAGCATTAGGTAGCTCTTCCTTGGAGACTTCATATGTCCTGCACTCACAACTCTCTCCCACATTACTCTGTTCACATACTGCATGAGCAGAGCTTGCAGAGGCAGACTTAGGAATGTGAGCAGGGATATATGGCACCCTGGGCTGTCCTTTGAGAGTGCTGACAGCACTGCCAGCCTTGCTTTCCTCTGAGGGTATCTCAGCTCTCAGAGCATTATGAAATAGAAGCCCCTGTCTTTCTCTCTGGCTCTTCTTTAGAAACAGGTATCTTCAGATGTTTTGTTGCCAGAAAAGCTCCATACCACCTATTTCTCTAAGGCATCTAGGAACCTTATGGGTCTCTTCCAACTTGAGATATTCTGATTCGATGATTCTATGACTTATCCACCATTGTCAGGGACAGCACTTTATAATTATTCTTTTTTTCCCTCCAACACATCAATTCTCCAGTAGCAAAAAAAAAATAAATTTTTGCAACATCCACCCTCACCACCCATATCAGTCCAAAAAAGAAATAAATTTTTCACCTCAGGCTTTTCACTCCCCAGCCAGTAGTTTCTGGAAAGAGAAGTAACTGCTGGAATAAGTCTTCTTTCATATAATGACAGTCCACAATCTTGCAGTCTGTGAAAGTCTTGGTCTTGGCTTGAGCCATAAAGTCACACATTAATTAGTCCAATCCCCGTCTTTGGTCAGAGCTTTTCTTGTTCACAACAACCAGTTCCTCAAATGCTTTTGCTGCCTTATTCTCAAGCAATTCTGATGTCAGGCTGTGAATACTGTAGTGAGTACCAGGGTTTTAAACTAAGGTAACTCAAGCCTGGAAGTGCCCGCTTTACCTCTCAGAATACCACTTAACGGCCTCCCACAGACGATGCCATTACCTGGGAGGCCTCAGAGCTCCTGCAGCGGGGTTGGGTCCAGAGCCAGAAATAACCAGCAAAGATTTTTTTCTCTGAGCACAAAATCTCTGCTTTAAACCAGAAAACAACTTGCTTTTTATAAGAATGTAGTAAGGTCAATAAGAAGCCTTCCAAGCCAATACTCTGTCTCCTGCAGTGACCAGTAGTAAACAGGCAGGGAAGAGAGGGGCTTGGGGTTTTTTATTTTTAACTCTTCATTAGCAGGAAGAGTCATTCTCAATACCTGAACTAATACAAGTGTTTTCTTCTTATTTCTGTCTCTGGATGTATAACATGCAGTCAGTAGGGATTATTTGGTTTGTTCAACTTCTAGAGCTGCAGAAAGAGCTCTACCTTTACACCTTTGCTAAGTCTTTTGCTTTTCTATTACTGAAATCCCTCAGCTCCTGAACCAGCTCTCCTTTCTGAATAGGCATCGTACACAACATGCACCCGGTCACCCCTGGCATTGCTGTGAGGGGCTAAACCCCACAGTCCAGCTGAAAAGTTTGCCATATAACTCTTCAGTATTTGGAAAACCAGCCACAGGGCTGGATTTTCTTCAGTAAAATCTGCACAACTTATAATTTCACAGTGCCACAAGAAAGAACATGTTCTGTAAAACTGCAGGGGATCACAAGTGCCAAAAGGCAACCCCTGCATTTGATGCTACAGTGTGTAAATCAGCCCTGTATTTGTTTAAAGACTCAGATAAGCCTTTTGCAACTCTGCTAGAGTGATAGATCTCAGATTATATATAAATATACATGTATGCACACATGCACACACAGACAAGTGCACACTGCAGATCAAAAAGGCATCTGGCTGTCAAACATGAAAAAGAAAACAAAAGGTGTAATTGTCAGCTGCTTCCCTTGGACACCTGGAGCCACAGCTAATGCAATTATCTGAGAGGCACCTCCGAGCATCTGCCATGGCTGTGGCTTTCATGTCAGGCAGAAACTTCTTCCAAAGGCAGCTAAAAGCCCACCGAGATTGATTTGATTACTCTCTCCTCTCCTGAGCCCCATGGCAAAGAGATCTGGGCAGTGCAGATCTTGGTTTCTCACTTTTGGAGTTGTTCCTTTTTCTGCAGCTCAGAAGATTTTCACATTAGCCTGGCCACTGTTCCCCATTTGCTTTATGCATTAGGTGTGCATATCTGTAGTTTACAGAGATGTGATTTTGTACCAGAGCCTCTTTTTCGCTTAGCACTCCTGCTGAAGTAAGAAAAATGAATACATGCCACTCTGCCTGCATCACTGGCTCTGAGAAGCCATCCTTGTCCTTGCTCCCTCCTCTGCATCAGTCCCCTCTCAGCATATGGTGCTTTGCCTGTGTGGACTGGCATGAGCACAGCCCAAGGCCTGCCCTTCCCAGAGCAAGTCCCTCTGGATCCAGCTGCCCTTCCTCAGCAGCTCTCCATGAGGAGCAGCTGCCACCATTGCACCTTGCTGGGTGTCAGAGAAGGAAGACAAGCAGCTGTTTCAGAGATGCTGCCAGCACCGATGGAGGAAGATGCCAGCAGGCAGCACTGAAGCTACAATGCACGCTGTATACTGTCGCTGAGAGCTCAGACGTGCCTCTGCTAGTCTGTCCTGCTCTTCCCTTGAATTAATCCTAGTCTCAGGAGCTCTCTGAGCTCACAGATCCCTCTAGGTTATGCAGCAACCCCCCTGCTGTTCTGCAGAGCCAGCCAAGAAAGAGCTGTATTATGCTTTGCCTGGTTTTTCTCCCGCTTGAATTGGTGACATCTCCCTGTCTGGAGCAGGCAGGAAAGGTGAACAGCCTGTGGACGTGCAGCAGATCAGTAACAGCATGTGGCAGCAGCCACACCATCCCAGGGCTCGCCGTTCCCAGGGGATGCAGCCTTTTGGCCTCACAGTCCAGGTGCAATTGCTATTCTCATACTGCCCGAGGGCTGGCAAACTGGTCCCCCCTCCCAGCCAAGGAGGGCTTGCCAGCCAGAGCAGGATGCTGAAACACAGGCATACTTCTCCTGTACAGGGTAGGGTTTTCATCCTGGGGACTTTCCTCACCTTGTGAGAAAGCCTTAGAAACCTGCATCCTCCAGACATGTTGCTGCAATGTCCTTTCACTGTTACAACTAATCTTTCTCCTTTAGCCTCAGGTAGTAAATCTGGTGCTAGTAAAGAGGTTTTGTGAAGACAATACAAATCAGTTACATCAGAAATGGGCTCTATTCTAGCAAGAAAAAACAAATCAAGTTATTCCTTTTTAGCATCATTATCCTGATTTCAGAGTTCAGTATCCCAACCCATCTTTTTGGTGTATTACATGCTCAGCTTGATTATACTGGGATAGCTCTTTTGAACTGATGAAGCTATACACAAGCACAGCAAATGGGAGTCTGGGTCTTAAAGAGAATATAATAGAGCAAAACCCTGCCTGGCCCTTAAGTGATTGGAAGGAGAAAGGGAAGAGCAGGTGCCAAGAGAAATCTCTGAGTGCTATCACCTCCCAGGCAGAGGAAGCACAGTGATTTCAAGCAGACCTGGAAGCCCCAGCTGTTTTATTTTGCAGGGAGATACCCATCCCATCTGCAGTGCCAGAACACATGCTGGGAACATTTTAGCTTGAACTGGCACGTAGGCCTTGAAGAAGCTGCTAATTCCCCCTACTTTTAAGAACTACAGCCTCTCTGTGCCAGGGTCGTAAGAAAGCGAGAGACAACCTCACTCCCTAGAGGATGTTATTATCCCCCCCAATATTATTATTCCTCAAATTCCATAATATTCAAGATATTATTATTCCTCCAAAGTCTTGTCAGCATGAAGCCGCTTGTAATCCAATCCCCGCCGTACGGCAGCCACAGATAGAGCCACCCTGTGAGGTATTTGGCTCGTCCCTAGAGAGCAGAGGCGCCGGCAGCTGTGGGCTCCTTCACACAGAAGGGCTCACAGGGGAAGGCAGGCGACCAGCACTGGCATAGGGCGGTAGACCCCCAGCACTCGCCACCGACTCAAGCCTTAATGCATCCAAAACCACCAAGGTTTTAAACCCCCTCTGCTTTCCCCCCCCAAGCACCACCCCAAAGGCGTACCACTGCCTTCAACAAAGAGTCGCAGTGGTGGGAGACACATGTGATCCCTCACATCAAAGCCCAGAGCCCTGGCGTTAAGCAGGCAGGGTTAAGCCTGCCTGCACTGTGTGAATGGGAAATCCCAGGACTCTGCCTATTCCGGTCACTTCTAGCCTTTGATCATGAAGCTGATGCAGATTGTATAAAAAGGCAGCAATCCTTGCAGGCACTCTCCCCCCTTCCCGATTCCTGAGCCAGGCTGCCCTCCCCCAGGAAAGAAGATGAAGGACTTGAGGGCAGATTCCCCTCTCTTGCACATCTAGAGTGATTGCACTGACGTCTGTGGAGTTATTTCAGGTTTGGACTTGTGTAAAAGAGATCAGCTTCTCATAGGAAGATTCTTGCTTGGGGCAACAATTAGTTTTGCTTTCCTAGTGCTTGCATCGGAAACCCCAGATCATTCGCACCATCTCTTAGCAAAGTCGAGACAGGACAGTGGTGTTTGACAACGTATCTTAAGCAGCTGTTCGGCAGTGGAAGGTGAGACTAGGATGCGATGGAGAAAATCAAGACTATTTGTGAATTTGCCTCGAGCAAAGAAAGAAAAAAATAACAACCAGGGGCAGATATGCAAGGAAGGATTTGGGTGTTCATGTTCCCCCTAAACACAGCGTCCGTCCTTCAGTGATTCATGACAAGAATAGAAATTGCTTTAATGCCAAAGCTACAAAGCCTCATATTTTAAAAAACACCCTGTCTTAGAAATATTGCCTCTCACTTATTCAAACTCAACCTATATTCATCCGATAATATCCCTCTATAAAAGACAAAACCAGCATTTTTCTTCTACTTTGTTTTCTTCAGGTTCAGTCCACTGGAGATTTAGCAGCCCAGATTTACTCAGGCATTTTGAAGTCAGGCTGTGGTTCCTGCTACCTGATCCCACTCGTCTGGCATCTGGCACAGTCCTGCTTTTGTTTCTTATGACTTAAGCATCAGGCTTTACTGATGTGTGGCCATATTTTGCTCAGCCCTGCGGGTCAAGTGAATTCCATGTCTGTATTGGTTCCCAAGGGGCCAAGAAGGCAGTCGGGTATAAGCTCTCACATAACCTCTTCTTCTGCAGCCAACTTTCCAAACGGCTCTTATTGCTCTTCATGTTCACTGAGGGGCTTTTATTTAACTTGGCAACTGCTGTCACTTTTCATGTCCATTTCCGCTCTCTCCTTTTGATGTGTAAATTATCCCTGGATATTGGCAAACAGGACAATCTGGGTATTGCTGAGGGCCCCTAGCCCGCTTACCCCCACCTTCTAAAATCATACAGGCCTCATTGACTATCTTTCCTCCACCCCCCATTTTTAATTTGTTCAAGTAGCCTGAACATACATAGTCAGTAATTTGACCATGTATAATAGGACACTGCAGCTTTCTGTATCCTGCGTCTTTGCCCCGATTCCTTTCTGATTTAATGTATCTACAAATTGGTCATGGTGCCGGAGAGGTCCTGACTCAGTGAAGTGTTTCAGCACATGCCTGTAAGGAAGAAGCAGGGCTCTGTGCTGAGGAGGGACCAGACTCCCCAGACTACGCTGTGGAGCTAAGAGAAGGCTTAGGCACAACCTTTCATGGCCCATGGGCTTTGCAGCAGCACTCCAGCTTCAAACAGTCCACCTCATGTTTGGAAGGAGCCAGGTTTAAGATGTGGATGAATCCATAGCCCACTCACATGGACAGTGCCTAATTCAACCAAACCACACGGGCAGGAGCTGGGTCCAGGTCCGCTCAGAGGCACCAACCCCTACGGCTTCCTCTGCAGAAGAAAATGTGTTTGCAAGAAGGATAATGGACAAGTCTGGTCTTCAAGTGAGCTCAGATGTATGCTTACCTATGAGAATGCAGCTGAGCTTCTGCTGCCCTTGCTAGGGATGTTTCCTACTTCAAGTGCCATCATGTTATAACTCTTGGGACAGACACATAGTGTGTTACAGCACCTGAGCAAGAATATTCCATGACATGACTGTAAGTCTTGACAACACAGGCCCTGCCAGTGGTACCACATCCAACTCTCCATCCCATCTACACTGTACAGTTACAAAGGCTGAATCTCTATGATGGCCCAGCACAGCACCCCACAGCAACCCCTTTCCATCCACTGCCTCTCCATGTTTCTGCTCTACTAGAAGCTTTAGGAAGAAACCACAGACAATTGTGCCTGAACCACCTGTACCCTGTGCAATAGACAAGGTGGAGCCCAGACCTCACCTCCCTCCCCAACACACTGAGAAAAAGTGCAGAGAGACTGGACAAGGCAACAGTTACTGCGGGCTGATGAGACTATGTTTGGGGGGGGCTGTTCTATCTCGTACACAGGTGTGTGGGAGCACAGGACTTCACAGCCAGGTTTTCCCAGCCAGAAAACCATTCAGTTTGCCCTGCCATAGGCACAAAGTAACATGTACACAATTTGAAAAACAGGAGGGGCAGGGCTTGGGTGTGCAATGGGGAATGCGCCAATATGACTGTATAAATTCAGTGTCATAACATGTCACCAATGTCAGTATGAGCTTTCAGCAAAGTAACCCCTGCACTCGGGGCTTTATCCTTGAAGCGGGGGTAGCACAGACATGGTGTAAGAAGAACATAGTAACCATGAACCCAAGCCCGGACATACGTAAGTACTAGGCCAGTTCAATAAATGGTGCACCAAATGGAAGCCTGAATGAGGGACCCCTGAAGGATTTCCTCACAGGGAACAGAATTACTCTGTTCAGGGTAGCTGGTCAGCCGCTGGAAGTGAGAAGAGGATTCTGAGGGTGGTTAACCATGGGAGAGAGGGACTTATTTCCACTTTGCTGTGCTTGACTGGTTTTCAGGGATGGGAAACGGCTGTCAGCTGTGTATAGTGGCACATGTTTTTTCTGTATTTGCATTTCAACTCAAGGGCATCAAGAGCAGCTGGAAAGCAGATATTTTGTCCTGTTCAAATAAATAATGTGTGTGTGGCAGGTTGGTGTTCTCACCATATCCAGCCTTCCCTGTAGTATCAGCTGTGGGATTTGCTTATGGCTTGAGACTTAGAAAAACAAGAGGTTTCTGAGCGATTCTCTGAAGGTTGACCAACAGGTCTGAAGAAAACTCTTTCCACGCAGTCTGCTGTGGTTAGAAGTAAGCTTTGTGCTTTTCAGAGCAGGGGTAAGCTCAGCTATGGGTCATTCCTGTTGTCAGGAGATGGCCCCCACCTCCTTTAACCCAGACAAATGAGGCACCCTAAAGAGCTGGCTGGGGGACTGCAGTGCGCCATCCCACCCAGCAAAGCACCGGGGGGTGTGGGAGGTGGTAAGGCAGTTCCTTTAAATACAGCATCCCAGAAAAGTGAGGGAACAAAGTGAGTGTAAGGTACTATCATTTTCATAGATTCACCCAAAACGCACATGCTCAAGCCCTGTAGTTTTTCTAGGCTAAAGCAAGGGCACCGATCTTGTTTTCCTGGGACTTTAACACCTGAGAAGCCAGGAGTTCATCTCAGTGACTTTGAAGCAGTAAAACCTTGAAGATATAATGTGGCTTAAACACATGGAAATTCCTCCAGGCCTTAATTAATTTAGTATTCTTCCACAGAAAGACTGTTGGCGTTGTAAATTATTCATAAGATATTATAGACTCACTGATCTCAAATTTCATACAAAATTACAGCAAAGCTTTCAAAATGTGGAGAAAAAAAATCAGCTCTCGAATTAACCCCTTGCATAATGCATTTCTAAAATTACATCCATAGGGGGTATTTTTTTGGTGGTTTTTTTTTTTTCTTCTTGTATGATTCTATCATTATTGCTAATACACATAATTGCCTTTTGTTTAATGAGACACTCTACCAATTTCATATGAAAAACAACAGCCACTACCAGCAAAACCTGGAAGCTCATTTTATGGAAAACAGACATATTCATCACTAGTGCTTTAGTTGTTTCACTCCAGGTTTAATAAACTAGGCCAGTGGACAGAGAATGTCAAATAGCAGTTGCTGGTCAGTCTGTCTCATACTTTTCATTTTATTCTGCCTACAGAATCCTCTTGATCAAAACACATCATGCCACAAAACAGATAAATAAACAGAGCATAATGATAGCATTTTCCAAACCAAAATGACAACCAGTTTGGCACTCTCTTTCAGTAAATCCTTGCAAATATGCCTTTCCCAAAGCACTAAGAGCATAAGCAAAACATTGAATTATTTCTTTGAATTGTTGCAGAGGGTTTGAAAACCTGGCAAATGAAATATTCCAGGAGCTGCATTTATTAACTGAAAAAACTTGCCGAAATTTAGAAATTTTCTCAGGTAGGAGTATGCTGGGTAATGGGAATTTCTATTACATTTTTCCTTATGAACAGAATAAATCTGGTTTTCTGAAAGACAGTTCATTTGTATGCAGTGACAGTAAAAACAGTTTGAATTTATATTAATGCGGCCAAACAAACCACTTATTGTTAAAAGTAGCCTGTGATTTTGTTCAGTTAATAAGAAGTTAGAAACTACTATATGCAACCAATGCCACAATATTATTCAATAGAAAAATCAAGACGTTAAATACCTTTGCTCTGGACTAAGATTAGACAGATCATCAAACACTCAATAATCAGTTTTCTAACTACTCATTGTCACCGCCAAGTAGCTGGGATACAAAACACAAACAGAATTATAAATGCATCTCACCTTCCCCTCTGTGCCTTAATCTAAGCGTAGTTCCTTATTTACATTGAGCAAAATATCCTTACTGATTACACCGTCTTACACTCTCACAGTAAGCTCACCTTCTTCAGTGTCCCTCAGCACATGCACAGCATCACCCCGGTCTCCCCGATGTTTTCTAACCCTCTCCCCTTCCCGCACCTTCAGATTTTCCCACATCCACTCTGGATTCACCACATTTCTGGGCCCCCCAGTGTCACAGCCCAGGTGTGATGGCCAACCTGGAACCAGGTCCAAACCAACCTGCTGAGTGGTTGAGTGGCTGCTACCCTGCAGGGTGGTGGGGGGTGTAGCAGGCATCCCTGTCATTCCCTCGGAGGGATTTCTAATAAAGTCTCCTTAACCTAGGTGTTGATTTGCACAAAATGTGTAGGAATGTAATATCTGAGAGGTAGCTATCCTGTGTCAAAGGTGGCTGAAACCAGCCAAAGGACTCAAAATTTATTAAGAGACTGACTGACAGGCAGGCAGAATAAGATCATGTCTCATTCCCTTAGGAAAACAGAATAAAAGGGATTGGAGGTTTTTTTCTTTAATCCAGCAATGCTGAAAACAAAAAATGTCTACAATTCAGGTGTGGGGCCCCCGGACTCATGAGGTTCCAAGGGAAAGAAACAGCAGTAAGTGAAGTTATCTTTTAGATTTTTTTACTTTACTGTACATAATACTATTTTTAATATATGATTTTTAATTTTTATTTTTAAATATTATTTTTAAAACTAGGTCTTAATTTTGGCCTGATTAAGTATGGTCAGAAGCTATGCACTACAGAAATACATCAAATACCATGCAGCTAGCCAGAAAATCATGAGAGACAGAGATACCAAACTGGATAAATTCAATATAATTGAACGTTAAGGCTCTTTAACGTAGTCAGAGAAAGCTATTGAGTGCCTAAATACAAACATGCATTTTGTTCTTCCATAAGAATTTTGCACAGATCTCTGTCGTTCAGAAAGTGAGGATTAGTGACTGGAGATCAGTTCGCAACCTGTCAGAGGCATACATAAATCTTACATACGAATTTCAAAAATGAGATAAATGGAAGCTTTGTGTAATTTTTCTTGCCATAAAGAGTCCTAAGGAAAGAAAACAGCCATGCCAAATGTCTCCTGTGTGTGGTTCTGACTGCAAGCAGAGATTCTTAGAAATTTTTGGCTGAAACAAGGTCATCAAAAATGGTTTGCTGAGTTGAAAAATTTTGTTTTTAAAAAATGTCTTGACAAATGTTGACCTAATCCACAAAAGACTCTTGAGTGAACCCTGGACTCCTTACAGGTCTGCTGTCTTGGCTGGCCAGGTGTGCTAGTCCCAAAGCTGATGTACTTGGCAGATATCCTCCAAGATTTGAAGTAAGGGGCTTTTCACCCCTCAGCTGTTCATGAAATTAGCAATCCTGCCAACTTTGAACTCAAATCAAATAAAGAAGTATTCAGCACACTGGAAATCCTTCTTTTTCAGCCAACTTCCCTGCATGTATGTGTCTTTGTAAACTAGAACTCCACAGAACACCTCTGGCTTTAAGCTTCCTGGCCATATACAAACCTGACATTTTCTAGATGGATTTCTCTTAGAAAAAGGGACAGAAAAGCCTAATTCAGCCTAGCCCTGTGGAGGATAGGCCATTCCTCCCAGGCAGCCATTTAAAAAACTGGATATTTGTCATAGGTCTGCTTCTCAACCCTCTGGACCGTAAAGCAGGGATGAGGATCACATAGGAGTTCAGCCCTTCCGAGACGTCCTCGGGAATCCTGTTTGGCTGTTAGCTACCTCTCCAGACAAGCATGAGTCAGATGTAGGTCCTGTATTATTGCTGCCAGACCCTTACTGGATGTCTCGGACACCCTTGCACATCTCAAGTGGCCTCAAATTACATAATGCTTGAGGAACTGGATCCCACTCAGCAGGGCTATGTGATCTTGTGCAGACAGATACGCACTCACTTTGTCCACACACCAATATAACCGGACACGATCTCACTCTGATCCAAAAGCCACGTCATCACATTAGCACAACACTGAGTTTAAACCAATCGACCCAGGCTCACAGTTCACATCTGTTTGCAAAAGACCGTGTAAACATAACCCTTCCCAGAAAAGAATCCAAGAGTCTTGAAATTCTCCAACAGTCTCCTGAAATTCTGGTTTCCAGACACAACAATCATTTCATCATTCCTCTCCACTGTTGCTGGCTCTATGGAGGCAAATGTGCTTTATTTTACTAGCCCAAAGCATTCCTAGAGCTGGTGGGCAGTGAAGTGATCTTTTATGACATCAGCCCTGTGGGCAGTCCTCTCCCTCCTTTTGCTAGCCTTTATGTACCCTAAGAAGGACTGTAGAGCACTGGCAGCAGAAAGGATGACAACTCAGTCCCAGCAGGTGGTCTGAGCATTCTGGTGACTCCTTGCAGATGAGAAGACAAGGTTCAGTGAAAAATGAGGGCAAGGCAATTTCTACATCTTGACTCATTTAGAGAGGTCAGGATTTCTGACACAGTAGCTATTCCCTGGATTGCCAAGGACCACACCCTTGAAAGATCACAAATTGTTCCAAGAAGCAAAGAAGGACAGAAGGAGCAGGAGTATGTTACTTCAGGCAGTTCTATTCCTACTGACGTACGCAAGCTTCTAAGTTTTTCTCATTGGCATAGAGAACATCATTGTTCTGTTGGACTGGCCTACTGCAGTTTGTCATAAGATGAGCAGGTGGGACAATTATTTGCTTACAAGATGTTGTGATATTGAGAGCTAGCAACAACATCTTCTCACCAAGTGACTCACAGCTTCCCATGCCATGGCATACCACTGTCCTCTTTGTACACCAGTTGCACAATGCTTGCAGCATGAGCTATCATCAGCTTGAGAGTTTCACAGAAGAAGCTGAAAGATGCAGGCGGGAGAAGCAGAAGTTTTTAGGGAGCCAGAGGGAAGAGGGGGAACGACAACAGAAGTATCCATCCACCTGAGACACATACACACAGATCTGGGAAACATCTGCATATTGCATGCAACAGGTTACATCACTTAATAATGTTTTTCTTCTTAACTGCTCATTTCAAGCTCTCCCACAAAAGAAATCAATTACTAATGACATACAGCCCTACTTTTCTTCCTGAACCCATAATTGCTTCCAATTTTAAGCTAAAATTAGCCATTCATGCTATCCAAATGAGCATAGTTTAGTGCTGATGTACGTAAGCGATGCCTTAGATTGTTGAACATAGCTGATCTTTGACAGCTTCTTCTTATAAATAACAGTTTCCTCTTTACACTGAGAACTTTTCAGAGGCGACAGATGTTTGAAAGATGGGACTGAATTAGTTGAATAGCCTGTGAAACCCACCAACCTGAGATTTGGAAATATGAAAGCTCAGAATACTTACAAAAGCAGCTTGCGAAAAATATAAATCACAACTGCGTAAATGCCTGCCTTTCAGCCTACATCCTTTGCACGTCACATTGTCAGCGTTTAATACACAATAAATAATAAGCAACTTTAATAATTTAAAGTGCTGATACAGATAGGATGTGTTGCATAGAGGAAGATACAGGGAATCCATTAAATGAAGTAAAAAGTAATAGTAATAATAACAATACCACAAATTTATTTTTTTTTGTTCAATGAGTTAGAAAACCTACTGCAGGAAAGCAGAGCTGTGTCAGACACAAACCTGTCCTCCAGGAGTCTGTGGTCCTGTGCTGAACAAGGGATACTCGGGAGGCAAGGTCCGTAATTTAAACAACAGTTAAAAGTCATCCCTGTGGCAAAGCATGAACCTGACATTTCATTTTAATTTTTACATCTTTTGTACCTTGCTCCTTGTTGAAAGAAATGACCAAATTCCAGCAGTTTTTAAAATGATATCACTCATAGTTGTCAAGCAGATAATCTGTTCTCTCAGCAGGCAGAGCAGAAAGCCTCCTAGTGATAAGCATTTCATTTTTATTTACACATAAACATATGCAAGTTCATGTGTATGCATGAGGAGGCAAAACCAAAGAAACATGCTTGGTACTTGGGGAAGGAAAGATGAGTTTCATAGTGGTCCCTTTGTTTTGGGGGGAAGGAGAAAAATTCGGGCCACAGCCTTACAGCAGCCCCCACATCTTCTCTGTTCTTTCCTGTTGTAGCGTGTAGTGTGGTTGGGATCACAATCTTTTCCATCTAATGGGCCACCCAGTAGGTTTGCACCTGTTAAGCCCCTGCAGAGTCCTTACAATATCCAGTACGTAAGTTATATTTCTGCAGTGTGGAAGGAGAATTTCACCCACAGTCAATTTGCTTCTCAAAATCCTGTTTTCAACGTGACATATCAGTAAATAAAGCAGACAGTTCCAATCACGTTATTATTCCATAAACTTCACTCTTTGATTAGCTATTCTCTTTGGAAAATTCGTGCACCAGTCCCCAACTAGATGTACTTTGTCTGTTTGAGCCACATTCTGCATTCTGTGCTTCTTAAAATGGCCTCGGACTAGGAAAAATTGCAATGACTGTTTTCTTATGCACTCTACCAGCAGCCCAGCATACGCTTTACAAAAGTCTCCCACAAGAAATAAGATAAATAGCACCGTCCCACTGTTTCCTAAGGTAGAAGGCAGAAACAAATTACCCAGCTAACACACAAAGTATACAGAATATATTAAAAAAAAAAGCATGTATTATTAGCTCTAAATTTATACTCCAATTAAGTTGTCCACCTCTTTGAAGTCAGACATATTACCTTACTACTTTCAGGCTTGTGAATAGTATTTGTGAGCACTGAAAGGCAGGGGTACTAGGAAAGTTCTCATTTTTCACACTGTCATTACAGGAGCAGGGTTTTACAGGTAAAAACAGTCCATGGGCTTCACGTGACTAGTGCAAGTCTAACCATACACCAGTATTGATCACTTATTTGCAAGCATTCATCTTTTCCCAGTTCATGGTCCCTCAAGTTACAAAGCAAAATATCAAATGCACGGAATAGGGTGACCAGAGAAAGGCTGCTGTAACCAAACCAAAGGAGGAGACCTTTAATAACCACCTCTGATTCACTCCATCCTCTGCGCATGACCTCAGCTGTGAGCCTGCACCTCCACCGTGCTGAACCATCTCTTAATAAACCCCTTTTGTTTTGATGATCTTTATGAATTTTGTCGATTTAGATAGAAAAATACTTCTGTTTATTCCTTCGTTGTGGCTCAGCTAACAGACTATGTTTCTTCAAGCAGAAATTGTCCCTTCTTCTACAGCTAGAAAGCACAAAGCACTACTGAGTGTTCCCACAAAGAAATAGTAATTCAGTGGAAATAAGGCAAAAGCAGTAATCACAGAAATTGTCTGATGCTTCTCTTGACCAACTCCCTCTGTATTATTACAGTGTGATTACAGCCATAAAGAAGTTGCAGAAGCAGGAGAGCAACCTTTCAGATCCAATAAGCCCAGTGGGATACGGTAAATAAAAATAAGCATCCACTTAAAAAAATAAGTCAAAAACAGAAATGAAAAAAAGGAAAAAAAAATCAATGAAAGAATTCCTCCCACATATCCTGGGATGCATCACATTCCAGAAGATTTTGCTGGTTGTATTCATTATGTGAGAATGACGCACTTAGGGATTCCTGGTGCAGTAAAGACTTATGGCAGCTTTCAAGGTCGCATAAAAGGAATTAAAAGGTGTTCTATTACTTTAGATTGGAGATGCCCCCAGTACCCTACCCCAGTATCAGAGCATTCGTTTCACAAAATGAAATAAATCACAACTATCTTTCTCAGGTCATTCTATAATTTCTTCTCTTTCAGAGATTTTAGAGTTGCTAATCTACCTAGACACAGATGGAAAGGCAGTATGTAATAATCTAATTAAAGATCATATTGGTGTGCAGATGCCCAGAAGTCAAAGTTTGAAGAGGCTACTCTTTCTGTCACTGAACATACAAGTTTTAGTACAACATCCAGGAGTTTCACCTCCTGACAGACTGAAGAGACCTCCAAACCCCTAGGACCAAATGCCAGAATTCTAGTCCAAAAGAACAGATCCCATATAAACTATTAATAGACATGTCAATCAAACTCCCACCACATGTGCAATCAGCATCTGAGCATCTATTTGCAGGATGTGGATTTACCTGCAGAGCAAGATTTAGCGCTTCAAGACTACTTAAATAATTACAAAAATCAAAGATGTCTTCCCAGAAAGAAAAAAAAAGCAAGAACAATTAACTCCTTACCCCCAAGCATCTGAGTCTTTCACTCACTTCCAGATATCTGTAGAGAGCCATAAAGAGAAGTATTAAGAACTAGGACACAAGGCTGCAGCTCTGTGTAGGACTATACTGTCTGTTTGCCCAGCAATGGACATATGCATCAGAAAACAAAGCAGAAACACAAATCAGCATATTTGGTATCCTACAGTTTCATGCTGGTGCCTATACATAGCCTCACCTAATTCACACGGCAGAAAAAGAAACAGAGCAATACAGAAAGTGCACCTTATAAAACAGATCCTCCTCCTCATTTACAAATGAGCACATTTTCTCCATTTAGCACTGTGTTCAAGCTTGCATAATTAACCTATTTCATTAAAAGGAGGAGTGCTTTTCTTATGAGAAATGGGAACCCAGGTGCTGTAAGTTATGAAGATTTGCTCAGAAAATCCTATTTTTAAATCCTGCTCAGGCGCATTTCCTCAGCTACAAACAGTAATATCACTGATTGAAACAAAATGACAAGGTGGGAAAAGGAGTGAAAAATACTAACTGAGAACCAAGGACATCGCAAAATGAATAATGTTTAATCCGTCTTAGTGCTACCAGGAAAATTAAGTTTAAGCTGCACACTTAATTAGTCTGCTAATGCTGTTTGATGGGCCTCCTCGTAATGCCAAGACCACTGGGATCTTCTGTGTGTCCCCAAGAAACCTGAGATTTTTCATTATGTCTGCATCCATAGCAGAGACACGACTTATCATCCCTTCTCTTGGGCTTCAAGCCTATCAGTGTTTACACATAATTCATGTCCCTCTTTCTTATGCATTCACAGGAAGATGCTGCAATGCTGTTCACAAAGAGTTTTCGTATTGTTACAGCTGCGCATGTGAAAATCTCACCTACTGCCGGAGCTAGTCAGGTACTTTTAGGCTTCAAGTGGCTGAATGTGTTTGTCAGGTCTAGTAGTGCCTACTAGCAAAACTGCGTATCACCATAGTCCTAAAAATAATATCTGGGAGAGCAGTGTCCTAGCAAGATGCACAAAACACAGCTCAGAGGGTTATCAGCCTTTATGTAATAACAGGAGAAAATTATTCCCCTTATATCATTGGATTAAAAACACTAAAGAGTAGGTAGATGTAAAGACCTCAAAGTTATTCTGTTTCATTGATTAGCTTAGAGAATTTGTTTGTTAGAGATTGGATAAGGTCAAGAAGTCCAAAGGCTCCTTAAGACTCTGTTTGGTTAATGGATTTTGAACAGAATCACAGCACTTTAACCTTTCATCCCAGAGCTGGAAGCCAAAAGAAGCTTTCTAGCACTAATTATGGAGGATCAGATTTACTCCTAGCAACAGGATTCACTAGCCAGCAGGTCAAATGCCATCCTTCTGATTAAAAAAAAAAAACAAAACAAAACCACTACACTTAAATGACCACACAATACCAGTCTGATCCTTCTGGCTGCACTGGATGTTAGCTCCAGGGACATTAATTAGTCATATAAGAAAACATGCAGGGTTATTCAGCCAGACCTGGTGCAATATCATCTCTCAAATGCAGAACAGCAACAGAGAGTAACAGGTTTATGTTCCACTTGCAGAGTACAACTTAGTCCATGATCTGATTCTAGTCTGATCTCCAAGAAAATGTCTTAACACAGTATAACAAAGCCTGATAAACTATATTTCAAGCTGAATCAAGGAAGGCAGTTGGGGATTACATACACATTGAGCCAAGTTCCTCTGATTACTCCCTTGCTGGTTTTTGACCGACAATTATGACTTTTTAATTTCAGCTTGATGGCAATTTTTTTTCCAATAGAAGGGTACCTAATAATTGAGGAGAGATACCTGATATAAAGAGTGCTCTTCCTTACTTTATGCAAAACCACACTTACACATGCATGCACTGAAGTCATATGTAAAAATAAATACATGTCTGTGACTAGGCTCGTCAATACAGCAAAGATTTTTTTTATCAACTGCCCTGTACACCATGAGTATTTCAATATGAGATCCTCAACAACTACCTGTGGCTTCTACAGCACCTTTTGCTCTTTGACACATCACATAAACACTCTTTGCATCCAGCAATGGAAATATTTCAGTACACGTGTTCTTGATTTATAAGTTTAATTAGAAACTTTTATGCTTTATACAGAAATACTTTGAGAATGGTTTGAGTTTTCTGAGCATAAACAACAAAATTAGAATTCCAAACACACCTTTCCTGTATTTTCATGCAGATGCCCATGATTTCTTGTGCAATCCTTAAAAAGAGTATGGAACTAGATATTTCAGTATATGCCAAACACTATGCAAAAGATTAATTCCTCTGAAGGCAACAGAAGTGTGTAAGAACTGTGCTAGGGCAGGACCTTACCACAGCTCCTGTAGACTTTCACAGATGGCATTGCCTTGAGCCCCACAAATATAATGCATTAACATACAAATAATCCATTGGTTTTAACAGCTCCAAGTAACAAGCACAGGGCTTGACCTTGAAAAGTAACAGCATGCAGTACATTTTGGAACAACGCAGACTGAGGTGGCAGCATTACCTTTATCTTATAGTTAAAGAAATCAAGGCACAAAGTTTGAGTGATCTTCATCAGTAACAGGAAAGCCAGGGTTACAATTAAGTCTTGTGACTGTTCGTCCACACTCTTACCTGTTCCACCACCGTAGGAGCCATGGAAATAGTAGGGCTCAATTAAGTTTCAAGGCATAAAGGAGGAACAAGATGATTCTGTGTTTAAAACTCTGGCATTAGGTCTTAGAGCAGTAAAATTGAGACCGTAGCTCTGCCACAGACTTACTACAAGATACTAAATGATTCATTTAGTCCTATCATATTTGAGGTCACCTACTATAAAACAAGACTAAACACATTTTGTTTCTTGCAAGTGCAGAGCATCTTTCTGTCTCTTCAGTAAGTTGTTCCAAGTACATATTCAGTTTGGCAAAAAATACTTTTTGCTGAAAAGAGACTGACCAAAAATGTTCATCCACACCTAAACAGGGAAGGAACTTTCTCATTATCTGGGTTTATCAAAACGTGAAAGGATTTTGGTTTTTTCTGAGGGGACTGCAAAAAACTGTAGCACAAATAAATTGTACAGAACAATCTCATTCAGAGCATCAATGGAATGGGCTCATTACCTTAAGACATAAAATATCATTTCTAAATACAGTCTCCTGTTTAGACAAAGTAATGAGTCAGAAATGGCAGTGGCTGGAAATTAAAAATAAAGCATATCCCACAAACTATTTTGCACCCTGGACTGGACAGTCAAGTGTTTGCAGAAAAGGTTTGAGTTAGTCACAGGAATAAGGACAGTGCTCCAGAACTCCTAGAACTACGGCAACAGGATTTCCACCTGCTTTATTTCAACAACCATCTCAGTAACGATTGCATCACTGAGTATTTCTGCCTTGAGAAGGGATGCCATCTCCTCAACAAGGGCCCTTTAAGCATTTTTGAAGGGCTGGAGGCTTTGGAGGACAGGGAAAGATGGAGAGGATGGCAAAATGTAAAACTACTTGATAATCTTCCTATACTCACCTTGTAATCCCCCTATCCCTTTTTAATGTAAAGGAACTTAGCATAAAATAAACTTAGCACAAAGATTTCCTGAACAGCTCTGGCTCTGCCTCTTGTCACACACTGAGAGAGCGGCTCTTCCCAGAGCCTCTGTGCTGATGCTGTAGCAGAAGAGAATCCCTTTGCCTGTGAAAAAGAACAAAGGGCACCGACTGTGGCAGCATGTCAGCAGTAAAGATCGCTGGGGAAGAGGAAAATCCAGATCTGAACTCTCCTCAAAAAGCCAGGACTCTGAGTCCAGCATAATCCATGGGTTTACTAGGTAACTTTGATAAGGTGGCTAATTATTGGCTGAGTAACCCCTTGCTATCCTTTAAATCAATTACCTCTCCTTCTGTATTGATTAAAACAACCCATTGCTATTTTCTCACGATCCTGGTTGTCAGCAGCCTTGTTAGATGCTCTTTCTCTGAGCAGACTATTCTCCTTTGGCTTTTGCAAGCGCAACTCACACACGGAGGATCAGACAGTAGTTTTCTTTTCCCTCCCCACATCCTCCACTCATTGAAGTTATTGACTGACACACCAAAGTGAAACTACCTTAACTTTGTACATTTAGCAAGTAAGTAATCTAAAAGCTATAATGTAGCATTTTCTCATATGAGAAATGCACCCTGATGTGTTACACCCTTCTTTTGTAAATCATTGAATTAATTATTGAGCCAATAATCCCTGCTTCATAACAGTAACGAGGGTGCCCATGGAAACAAAAGCATAGAGCAACTTTCTACTCTTCTGAAGTACTCCTGTGGTACAACCTCTGGGGTCTTGTGTTTTGTTATTCTGTTTACAAAGTTTTCATGGATCAACAGAACTGGGATATCCAGTGCTTGGACTACCAGCTCTGTATGTGAATAATAATAGCTGCATCTTTACTGCCTGGATCAAATTCTAGTCTAAGAGCTGTGCCAAGGATTCTGACTTTAACAAACAATCTCCCTACTATCATCATTTAATATCTTACTGTCAACATGCCTGGGGACCTCCCGCAACCGTTGTGGCCCCATCATGCCAGTCTCTGCAAGAATAACGGGAGTCCCAAAGAGCCTGCAATCAAAACAGACAGGACAGACTCAGGCTGCAAGAAAAGGAGCATTACTCTGCCCAATTTCCTAAATAGGGAGTTTAAGGCAGAAAAAGATGTGATCAGCTTTGACTCAGTGTTTCAACATGATCCCTTACGTTTCTTCCTCAAGTCTCAGCTCTTAGATACTCTGGCCTTCATTACCAGCAGATGAGACACAGCTCTGAAGATCAAATGCCACCCTTGACCTCAGGTGTAGCACATGCAACAGGGGAACACAGTGCTGCTGTAACATACTTCAGGACTTACAAGGAGGAAGCACACCTCTTCCAGGAACACAGATTAGGAACATGAAGTGATTTTTCCCCCAAGTATTTTGAACCTTACCTTTATCTTGCACTGGTTCCAACAAGACCTTATTGGAGAGCTGGTTAAACATCTTCTTCCAGAAATTTTTGAGGTGAAAAACATTTTGACCTGGATAACTTCACAAAGAACTTCTTTGTGAACACAGAAATTTAGGAGGTTTCAATGAAAAGTTAACAACATAGAAATTGAACTTCTTTTCTGTACCAGTTCTCAGGAAAATATTGCCTTCTCTCCCAAAAAAAACACAAGCAACCTTAACCCTTTCTATGCTACATTTTGGCAGGATGAGGGAAAAAAAAGACCATTTGAAAGATGAGGTCCAGGAATACATAAAAAGGCAGTGGTATTTGTGACACAAACATACCAACTGTTGTACAGGTTACCAAATGGCAGCAAAGATTCTGGGAACATCCCACCCCTGCACACCCCTACCAGGTCTCAGAGCACTGGAACAAAGAAAGTGGGAGGGAGAGAGAGGCATAAGGAATAGATATAATTTGCTCAAGGCTAACCAAGGAAAAACACTGTCAGAACCAGGAATAATCTCTCTCACAGTCTCTACCATATTAACCCTGAGTCACACAGACACATGGACCTTGTGTAAGTCAGGCTCTGTGAGTCCTACTGACAGCTCTGATGTTAGTAAGGATTTTGAAAGGAAAAAAAAAAAAGTTTGAAGCATAATACTGCCACCACAGCCCATCCTTAAATCACTTTTAAATTACTCTTAATCATCACAAACTCATAGAACTGTCCCTTCGAAGTGGTAGATGTCATAGAGCTGAAGCTGAGGGGCATGTTGATGCAAACAAAAGGCAGAGAAGGAGGCGTATGTCTGGATTGCTTTAATTTTGTGGTTTTATGTCAAACGCTGAATCATACTCTAATGCTCTTGCATATTTAATTTCCCTTGTTCTTTTCAAACACTAGCAAATGTGCCTGCTTACACTGCCAAGACACCGCAAATTAAAACAATATACACAGTCAAAATGTGATATTGAACTATTGCTAGAGCATAGCCCTGCTTATACATGACACGCCAGCAAGCACGTTCCTCTCACAGTGCAGTCCCTTCTCATGGTACATTATGAATTATTCTGACATGACAGTCTTACAACAAAGTTCATTGAAATCATGGTACAGTCCAAACTTCCTATTCATTGCAATGGGAGTTTGTCTAGTAAAAATAATTAGACCTGCAGGGAACTGTTCCAGAGTCTTGCCAACACCAGTGAACAAAACCCTCAAAGCTTACCAGTTTTAGCTCAGAAGTTCACTGATGTTCTCCCAGTAGGATCGCTCTTCATCATGAAAACTGAATGTACCACTGATATTTTGTATGATTAAGACCAAGGCCTAATGAAAGGCATTTAAATCTGTGCCAGTGAAGAGGAAATTCAGACTTCTGAAAAGTTGAGAGATGTCAGAGCAGCTGGAAATACTCAGTATGATCCTCCAGCTGAATACAACTGTGCTGGCAGACAGGAAGAAAAGTCAGGAAGAACACACTATCCCATTGACTACCTTCTTAAGGGCTTCCCCCTGCCAACAAAAATAGGAGAGGAGACAGGAGGGAGAGATCAAGAACACCACATGAGAGAAACCAGCCTAAAGCAAAGTCTCCGACTTAGCCATAGTCCAACACAAATGAAATACAGCAGTTTTGCTACAGCAGGACATATGGCTGGTGTCCTTCACAAATCTTTCTAACAACGGAACTGGATTATTCAGCTATCTTCTGCATAAAGAAATATGAAGAACAGGGATACACAAGGAGAATGGTAGCGCTTGGACAATGGATCCATACAGGAAATGCACTTACTTAATTCAGGAAGATGATATAGCTACTAGAGGTAGGAAAGAATTCTGGGCTTGTGTCTGTGTGAGCACAACTGACTTCAAACTGGATAAGAGACAAAGATCAGTCAGGATGAAGAACCAGTTTTACAAGAGAACACCAAAGGGGCTCAGCTTGTTTAGACTAGCAAAATAGCTGGTGAAAGGAGGAAGATTGCTCTCTACTAATCTATCCTGAGGATAAACACCAGAGGACAAAAGAACTATTTGAGCTAATGGCCAATACTGGCGCAAGAACAAATGAATATAAATTGGCCATGAATACAATTAGGTTGGAAGTTAAAAAAGGGTTCCTAACTGCTACAGCACTTAGGGTCTGAAACAGCCTTCCAGTAGGAACAACAGAGAAAAATAAGTCCAACTGCTTTTAAGATAGAACTCAACACCTTTGTGAAGAGTATAGAGAGTGGTGCCTGGGACTTGGGAACATAGCCGTCTTGTGGATGACAGTACTTCTCAAGGCAGAGCACATTGGTTTGTGGCTATTCGTGGTCATAACGGTTGGTACTTCACATCCAGCCTGCCCACCGGCCTTGACTTTATTCTTTTACTCTGCAGAAGATCACCACCAGCTGCCTTGATCCACAAAGGCATTTATGGTACCAGAATCCCACCAACTGCAGTAAGAAGTGTGCACACTGAATGCTATCGCCAGCCTGGCACTTGTACAAGGAAGGGGGATTTCACCCACAGTCCTTATCCACATACTTCACTTAACACAGTAGCCTCAAAAATCCAGTCATTATCATCCATCAAGGCCTCTGAACTTCTCACTGGAGCATGCGAAACTGCCAAAGGCCAGAGAGAGACAGACTGACTTTCCGTATGGCACAGTGTACTGCCTATCTGGCAGCTCCCAGTTTCTAACACCAGAAGAACAATGGGCAATGGATAGGTATCTCCATAATTGTATAGTACCTGATCCGATACCAAAGGAAAATCTTACCTCCCTAAGTTTGATGGTAGCTTCGCTACTGGACACAGCAAGACTGGGATTGAACTTGGCTGCCTCATGCTGGGTTGTAGAGCCCAGAAACAGAGAAGTGACAGGTGGTTATTTGATTAAGTGCACGGGTATGAGCTGAACAGAAGCCAGCATAACCAGAACAGAACTAACAGGAAGGAGCAGCTGGTGGCTACTCATCCTGCTTGAAGAGTAGTCTGTCAAGTCAAAGACCACTCGGGGACCAGGACAGACAATTAACTATCCTCAGGCAAACGTACTCAGGATTAGGCAATGGGCTGTGAATCCCTGAGTATCCAGCCACAAGGCAATGTGCAGGAATTAGTGGGAGAAGCTCATCATGCAAGAGGTTAGAATACAAAATCAGGTGATTTTCCCACATGTTTATCAAAAAAGTTTCAGTTCATTTTAAATAGCTTTAGAAATATATAGATAACATATTTCCCAACTGAAAGCCATTTAAATGTCTCTCCCCCAGTGATATGGAGAACAATTACCACAGAAAAGGCATCAAATTTGGTTTTCTTATTATTGGTGGTTGAATGGATTTGTATTGTTTACTTGGAATTTAAAATGTTGTTTTTCAGTACACTGTGGGAGACCACAGATTGCAGGTTAACCTGCCTTGTTCACAATAAATTGAAAGTCTGAATCTCACCCAATCAACCCCTAATTAGTTAAGTGAGACAGATGGGTCAACCTAGACATTCTCGCCAAGACAGTGGAGGGATATCAATAACTGTGAGAGGCTGGGAGGAAGAAATGACATAAAGCATGGAGTGTGTTTCAACCAACATCACGGAGGGGGAAGCTTTGCCATCTGAGGCTTTGAAAATCAGAAGGGCCCATCTAGTCAGGTCCATTATTAGTCTTTCTACCTAGAGGGATGAAAGGTCAAAAAACAACCAGAAAGGCTTGAACAGATTGCTCTAGGAAACCAGAAGCCTAAGCTCCAGTTATCAGATATACTTAGAGTGACTTTTCACAAGCTTACTCTTGACAGTGAAGCCAGATTCAAATGTCACTGTCCCTCACCTATATATGAGGTGAGGCTGAGAAAGCTAAGATTGCCTAGCCCAGGCAAGAAAACACTCAAGAGAATCTTATCAATGTGTATAAATATCTGTCAGGGACGAATAAAGATGACAGAGCCAGATAAATCTCAGTGGTGACCAGCAAAGGGGCAACAGGCACAAAATGAAACACGAGAAACTCCACAAAAAAGTAAGAAAAAAAATTAATTGTGAGGGTAGTCAAATGCTGGAACTGGTTGCCCAGAGAAGTTGTGGAGTCTCCATTCTTGAAGGTATTCAAACCTGACTAGAAACTAACAAAAACTGCTCCAGATGACCCTGCTTTGAACTAGACAGTCTCCAGAGGTCCCTTTCAGTCTCAATGGTCCTAAGATTCTCTTCCAGAAACCACTGTCCTCCAGCCATATAGCACAGTTCTTGCGAATTAATATTGATTCATACTAGTTCATCTGTCCATTTTCCACTGTTGTCACAAAAGACAATTTTTGACAGGATTGAGGGAGTCTGTAAAACCTGTGTGATAAAAGCAGGAGGCAGGAATAAGCAGCCATCAATGAGGCTGGGTAAACAAGGAAAAACTCCTAACACAGCTTTGTCAGCCAAGAGAGGGTCTCTTGGGAAGAAAACCGTAGTGCTACATCTTCCAGGATGAGGTGCTGTAATCATCTCACTGCAATGTCAAAAGTACATAAAAAGGTTTGATACTCCACTTCTACTTGATTTCAGCATGAAAACAACAGTAGCTTGATGCCTCACAATTAGTAGGGCACTTCTGAGACTCTCGTTATGTAACTATCAGCCTCCAAGAGCAGTTAGAAACCTTGGACAAATCTGGTCTTCACCTCTCTACTTCAGTTGTTTCCCTGTGGAATGCGTATCATTGCGTTGCCTGCCACAGCAGCTTTTAAAGACGAGCCCACCCTTTGCTGTATGCACTAACCAGAATGGATGTAACATCAAGGAACTGTTAAATGTAAATAGCCTTTTTTCTCTTTTTTCTCCTTCCTTCTTCCTAAGCAAAAAAGATCTGACTGACTTCACTGGCTGATGACTCAGGAGAAGTTCGTTCATGACTGCAGAAAGAACTTGGCAATGTTTCCTATTAAAAGAAACCCATGAGACCTGAATAATTAATAACCTACCATTGAAAAATTGGCCCTAATTACAAAAGCAATCCTGAAAAAAAAAAATGTTAATTGCTTGGCCTATGTTCCTCCCTCAATGGAATGACTCTATTGACAAATCTCATATAACAAGAGAAATCTGGTGGCCACAAGATACACTTGTTACAAATCGATCAATGGCAATTATGAGGTTTTCTTGCATTTCTGAAACTGCTTCAGGCTTCAATCTATCTTAAGACAATGTTATACATTTTTATTAAGGTGGGGGTTCTCCCCTTTTTTGTTTCGGCTGAAGATGATTTGTGTTTTGCAGGGGACAAAATAAATATGATGAAAACTTAAATGGTTTTAATAAAGGAAGTCATTATCAAACATTGGCAAAAACACTCAGTTAAATTGCACTCATGGTTGAAATTAATTTTCTAAGGCAATTCTGAAAGGGGTAGAAGCCAACAATCAATAATCTCTTAATGAGGTGCAAGAAAAACATGTGTAGACATGACAGGTTTTGATGGCTAATGAGCTTCAGAGGAAGAACATTGTTCAGAGGAAAACTCTGAAAGGCACAGAAAATTGATTAATTGCCAGCCCAAGATACTGCAGTAAAGCATTTGGAAATTCAGCAGCCCTCAGACCTCATATCATTTACACCTCCAACGCGACGTGTTAACTTTAGGAAACATTATAGCTGAAGGTGTTGGGTTTTTTCCCCCCTGTCTCTCCCTAAGTGCTAACTCAGGATCAATCTGCTTTCCTCAGAAACAAAGTTACCTGGTAAAACTTTCCCGTACTGTTTACTGGAATGAATAACTGAATGCAAAAGACAGACCACAGTGGGGGGCCTGTTTCTCTTTTGTGTTAATAGCTGCTTTTCTGGATGTAAGACATAACTAGGCTAACAGACATTTTGGTCTTCTGTCACTTACACTTACAAGTGTCAGCACTACAACATAAAAGAGTTCTCATTTACCAAAAAAAGTGATCAAAAGATCATGACCTATTTTCCTTCCGTTAAACACCTTATTATGATATTTAGATGCAGAACTAACCTCTATTTCCTGTCAGCAGCAAAGACACAGAGCTCACCTAGGTGGGAACATGGGATCCCAGCTTGGGAAACTTGATGCCTTCTTCACTTGGGTCTTTACTGCAAAGGGTGGTCTTGAGGAATCCCTGGTGGTCCCTGAGGCCAGTAGGAAAGTTTGGAGCAAGCAAGACTTACACCCTGTAGAGGATGATCAGTTTAGGTAACATTTAAACTGGACAAAAAAGTCCATGGGACCTAATGGGATGCATCCATGAATGCTGGAGAGGTGACCAATGTCACTATGAGGCCACTGTCGATAACCATGGGGACATGGGAGTTTCCTGTGGGGTGGACAAAAGCAAATGTCCCTCCTGTCTTCAAGAAGGAGGATTTGGGGAACTACAGGCCCATCAGTTTCACCCTGATCCCTGGGAAAATGATGGAGCAAATCCCCCTGGAAACCATTTCCAAGCATGTGAAGGACAAGAAGGTGATTGAGACTAGTCAGCATGGATTTAAGACAGGTAAATCATGCCTGACCAACCTGATAGCCTTTTTATGATGAGATGACAGGCTTGGTGAATGAGGGAAGAGCAGTGCATGTTGTTTATTTTGATATCTCTAAGGCTTTTGACACTGCCTCCCATAACATCTTCATAGACAAACTGATGAAGTACAAACTAGATAAATGGACTGTGAGGTGGACTGAAAACTGCCTGAGCTGCTGGTCTTAAAGTGGTGTGACCTTGTGCCCTCTGCTACCACCACTGCAAATGGCTTTCACTTTCATATACAGCAGAGATTATGCCCTATGTCCCTCCTACAATTCCAACAAAGCCATTAATAGGGCCAACGTAAGTTTCCCACACACAAGTGTTATTTAATTGCATAGTCAAAATTTTACTCACGGAATTTACTTAACATTTTGCTTGGTATCTTCTTCCTTGGTTTTTAAAGTATCTGGAGATACAGTCCACCACCTCTGCTCTTGTTGCCTAACAAGACTAACAAAGATTTCACAGAACAACAAAAAGGAAAGGTTTAAGGGCAGCGGATGACTCAGGAATGACTTTGGAAGGTAGAGGAGTGCCACACACTAAACATCAACTGGAATCCAGAAGTCCCTCAGCAGGGTACCTGGATACAACATCCACTACTCTCTTAAGGGGAGTGCTAAACTGGTGGGTAACACCGGCAGGTTTCTGTCCAGTCATGAGAGAGAAAACAAGGCCTATAAACCAGCCAATCTTTCTGTCCAGTTTTGTTTTCCTAACCTAAGGTGCAACCACCTTAGCCAGCATCAGGAGACAAGGAAATGGCCCATCTTTTTTCCCATGTGTAAAGGACAATATATTTCTGCACAGAATGTACATGAAGTATCTTTCCACAATAAATAAACATAACTCATCAAAAATCAAAACACCCTGAAGCTCCACTAATTATATGGACAAAAGAAGAAAATAAGAATATAAATGAAAGAAAGAAGAAAGGAATGCCCAGAAGATAATTCATGCGTCCACAGTCAGCTGTAATCACCTACAAACTCTTTGTCTGAAAATCGACTGCATTAGATCATAAGAGATCCCACTATCTTAGATGATGGCCTTGTCTTACTTCTAGCTCCTCTCCTCATAAGCAGTCTGTGCCTCAAGGTCTTTAATAAGGGGACAGATTGTTATTTCTACAGAATTTTCCTCTCATACATAAGGCAGATACCAGAAGATAAATATATCCTCATCAAGACTGAGAGACATAAGAAACAACTGAAGAGAAAAATCATCCTGTGTTCATGGCCACTCAAATACTTACCACTCCTCTACAGTAGCTATATGAGTAACAATAAGTTGTAAATGAGTTAAAACTGTTCTGAGACCCTCACTTGATCCCAGAGAAAAATGGCGGTAACCAGCACATCTAGAAGTTTGTCCAGATGTAAAATGGCACTTAAGGAGCACAGGCAAAAACACAACACAGAGGCTTCAAGAATCCCATCTCCACAGATAAATGTAACACACTAATTACTTCCCCTCACTTGTGTACCCTTTCTTTCTTCATTTGCTGCCTAGCAAGACAGTCATCTCTTCAGGGTAAGGATTCTCTCACACTGCCAACATGATTAGGATCTTGTTCTTGTTTAAAGCCTCTAGTTGTAATTTTTATCTAAAAAAAAAAAAAAATAAAAATAGTTTATTTTAAAAACTCCCAGAGCACTGCAATTTGGGCACCTCAAGTCCCAAGGTGCCTATATGTTTGCTAATAAAGTTGGCTTAACTTCAGGGACATAAAGTTAGCACTTCAGGGCATTATTAGAACTGTCCAAGTCTTTCTGTGGTTGCGCAGATCGACACCATCTCGTTTGCCCTACTGCAATTCACAGACCAGATGTTTCCCAGCCCAGCTTGCACCTGCAGAGCCCAGTTCCCCTGTAGCTGTGTTTCTCAGCCAGAGACATACATCGATGGCGGCACATAACACATTAGAAGAGGACCTGAAAACTCACTGAACAAAACCAGATAGTCCTGCACACATGAGCAGGGACACTAGCAAAATGGGGGCAAATAAAAACACAGTTCGGCAACAGTGTAAAAAAGCCGTTGTGGTTTTTATTATTATTTTTTTATGTATGAAAGAATTATTCAATTAAGAAGACATTTGAGAAGTAAAGCAAAGAACAGACCTGCAACAGATCCTGGCCAAAACACAAAGGTCCACATCCTCCAGTTTTAACTTCTAACCTAGTGATAAGCATGTTTGGCTGGAATGTGGGAAGACAAGATTCAAATTCCCTTTCTTTCCCAGAGGCTGGGCTTCTTCTGGAGTCTTTTATCCAAGCTCAGCTACAGAAACACAATAACACAGCTTGCAACTCGTATCGCCCTCATTTAAATATACAGACATGCAGCAAGGCCATCTGTACATGGACCAGGTGAAACAACAAGAAAGAATGAAATCTATTTGACCCAGCTGGAAGCGTGGAATTCTCACGTGTCCTTCCTTGGCCCCTCAAGTAGGACCATGACTGAAGAGAGGGAGCAAACCTGGAATCCAGCCAAAGCCAGGAGGTCCTGCCTCACGTAAAGATACTGCTAACCAGTTTATCAAGGAGTCTACAAAAAAGATTATAGTCCTATGGGAACCCCAACCACAAGTCTCAAGAGTAACTCTATGACAATGTCAATGTAATTATTCCCATGCAAAACAGAAGAGCTCTAAGAGAAGGGCCCCAGTACCTCCTGTCTTAGAAGAATCTCCAAACCTAGTACTTCAAGTGGGAAATGAGGGTTCCCCATCCCCCAGGTAGAAGGATGATTTGAATCATATCTCAGACCCAGGACCTAAGACTGTTACCAGATGGGGGGTAGCGGGAGGGAAAAAAGAAGAGAACAGCGCAGCTGATGACTACGTCGTGAGAACAGCAGCTGACCAGACTCCAAGAGAGAGACATGACAGCAAGTCCCAGCTGGGGAGATGTCATTGAAATTTAAGTACCACAGCACTGAGTCCTTCTGCTCATCAAGCCGCCAGAGTTTGATTCAAGACTTACCAAGTCAATATAGAGTCACACTGATTTCAGCGAGCTAATTAAGTCTTGAGTACTCATAAGCTTTACTGTGACCTAATCCCCGTTACAGCTGTAATTGTGCAGATTGATTTATCATTTGATACTGAAATTGGTTAGACTCCAAGCAATAAACTCTTTCTGATAAGGTTGTGGGCTTTTTTTAACAAAAAAAATATTTCATAAAAAATTAACCTTTTGCAGGAACATACACTTCTACTGAAAATTTTTCTAAAGGAAATCATTTCAGTGGCATTTTGACTCTCAAAATGTTTGTCAGAATGAAAGTTCAGCATTTTTTCATATACTTAAAAAACCCTGTGAAGTTAAAATGAAAATTAAGATAGTCTGATATATATACCCACAAAGGACATTATTTGTGCTTGTCTAGTTTGTCACCCCTCACCCCAAAAGCTGTAACATCTCAGAAATAGAAATTCCAGCCCCTGGCAGCTCCACTCCCAAAAGCTGGTGTAACCCACTGCTGTGCCTGTGCATTCTGTTCTCTTCCCCACCTGGTCCACACGGGAGGAGAGTCTGCTGAAGCTGCCAAAAAAGAAGCTTTTGCTAGAAGTCCCACCTCCTCCAAAGTTGTTCCATAACCAAGGGAACTGTTGAAACCTGCTGTCCTATTGTTTGGTGCCTTGCAGCCAGGTTGTCCTGTGTCTAGCAAGGTGCTAGACCTCCCCTCTCAAGGTGTTCCTGTAGCTGGGGTGTTATTCTCGTCTCTACCCATATAAATTCCTTCACGCTTAACAAGGGATGGAGTCCAACTACCTCCCCTCCCCATCCACTCTCAGGAAACCTGTTAGGAAACAAACTACCATCTCTCTACCAAACTCAGCTAGAAGAGACCAGTAGATTTAGAAGTCCTAAGGACAGTGCACAGGCAGATGCGTGTGTATACACACACACAAACATACCCTCTCTGTGCTCATAAGCCTGGCTTCCTAAGGAAAGCAGCCTAAAAATCAACTATGCCTGGGTTATGAACAGCTTTAGTTGCAATGTGAGTTGTGTCCCTGCTCCCTGTCAGTATGCATTAGAGTACTTTTTAATTTCACATTTCCGTGGCCTGTGTCAAAAGAAGATCTGTTATTTCTCCTATGATCTTTTCCTAGCTTTTTTCATATTTTTACCACTATGTACTCATACTGTTTTCCTTGTCAAAACAGCCCATGAAGGCTGTGATACAGGCTTAGACATTGTGCATGAAACTTCTTTGCAAAAAGCATTTTATAAGACATGAATTTTAATAATTGTTAGAACAGTACATTTTGTTTTTTAACCTGCAGCATAGACTACTTTATAAGCAACTCAGGCAGAAAGCTACAAAAGGTAATTTAGCTGTTAACTGGCACAGTCTATATATGCCAGCAAAAATGCATTGTCACTGGAAAACACTATATTTAGTAAGTATGTAGTATAACGAGTTAACAGAGGTCTTTTTTCCCCTTCACAGAAGCTATTTCTGTAGACTCAGTCTGGTGAATGCAAAGTAACACATGCTAAAGACTTCTGCACAAGTACCTCCGTGGTGGTTTTTATTTAAAAAAAAAAAAAAAGTTTATATAGTAATATTTGAAATCTACTATATGCTCTTGCATTGAAAGCCACACTCAAAAGTTTGTACACCTTCTTTCTCCGCTGTCTGCTTTTAACTGGCCACCATACCCTTGTCTCCAGCATTGTCTTATTCGTGTTTCTCTGACAGCGTGAGCCTCACAAAGGTGCCCTTTTTTGTCTTTCCTTACAGTAATAGTGGTCCATCTTCACAGAGTCTCCAGAAATCCATTATAAACTACTATTTTCAACATATTCTGTAACACAGAACCTTTGCTCACAAGACAGACTTCTGGAAAAATAATAATCCTGTATAATACATCTAAATCCCTCCTGATCAGTAGTATACTCCCGAACCATTTCCTTGATTCAGCCAAGTTTCCACTCAGAGGCACAAAATTTGGAGGGGGGAAAGTTGAGCCGTCCGGGTGGCACAGACAGTATTTCACATCATTCCAGCAGCTCAGGAGCTCCTGCTTCTCCTTACTGTCTCGAGTTCAGTGGAGGGACACGGACAGAAGCAGAACTGCAGTGTCTGCCAAGCATAGGATCTCCTTACAGCAGACCGGAGCCCCAAATATTTCACACATCACAAGAAAAGGTTCAAATGCAGAGCACCAAGGAAGAAAATGGTGCAGTTAGCACCAAAGCTCACTGTTTTTGTTTATGTTTGCCAGAGCTTTCAACTGTTTATCAGAATGGCAACAGATGGCACAAGGCAAACGCATACATTTTTTCACAGTTTCCTACAAAACGAACAGATGTCTTCATTACATGCTACATGACCGCGTTTAACAAAATGTGACAAGAAGCAGAGGTAGAGAAAAATGGCATATCCCTTTCCTAACCTGAATTGCCTCTTGGCACAGATTTGAGTTGTGCCTGAGCATGGGACTGAATGTACAAGAGGGAACTGAGAGCATTTTTCACCTGTATCTAATCCACCATGCCCAGTAGGCATGGAAAACAAGCAGACTCTGAGGTGATTTCATCTCTAGGGAAACATGGCACCTCTGTGGACCAGCCAAGACAGAGACAGGACAGGTTTTCACCATCTCTTCTTAGGAGTGTTTTCAGGGGGTGACAGTGCTTACCTGGATGAGGAAAGCCCCTCCAGTAGAGCCCATATGATCCTAGACACCTTTTGGCTCTGCTAAAGAGGACGTTGGCCATAGTCCACTGCCACTGGAGCCATGGATTTTGCATCAACCAGGCTCTGCCACAGCCTGAGCAAGAAGATTCAGCAAACCTAAGTGGTCCCAAATGCTGGAGGTTTCTCAAGGGATGCAAGTGAATAGAGCTCCATCAACAAAATAAATCTGTTCTGAAAACAAGGCCCATGTTGGGTTAAATACCGCCTTTCTCTGCTCGCCTGAGAGTGGCTCAGCAATTCAAGGAAACCCATGTCTTGCAACATGAGGCAGGTCAAGAGCATGGAGGCCTGCTCCATACCAGAGATTGGGAGTTTCAAACTTCAGTTTTGTTAACTGCTCCAGAAATCACACAGGCTGACATCATGTCCTTTTATTTTCAAATCAACTGAAGAAGAAATGGAGAGAAGTATTCAAGTTTGTTGGGTAATGGGCACTTGACATCCGTTCTCTCAGGTGTTTTGTAACTAGCCACTATTCTTAGCACAGAGTGGATCAGAGAAAGCTCAGAGCAAAATCACAACTGATGTGAAAATTTTACAACAGAGCAAAAGACATTCATATATTTTATTTTGTTTCTGCTGGAGGGAACAGAGCTAGCCATTTCAGACAACTCTCCCAGTTAGACCACAGACATAACTTGCTTACCCATCTGCATTTGTGGGCTGTAAAGGCAGGGACAGAAACAGAAAAAGCTGTAGCAAAGCACAGCCTTGGACATATTCCTTCCAGCTGGAAGCTTTGAATTGCTTCAATACAGAACCATACTCCAGCCTCTCAAAGAAAACTTCAGACTCTTTGTCATAACACCAGAATCTGTCTCTGAGCCAGGCTGTCACAACACAGTGGGAAGACAAACCCATGGCAAACAGAACAGCCTTTGCAGGCACTCCTCTTTTGCCCACAATATACACAATTATGAAGGAAGGGAGACTTAATGCTGTCCCTCTTCCCAGAACTTCTCCAAATAGGCCAACACAGGGGAAATGTTCATGTTGTAACATGTTAGATCTGCTAGCTTAGGGTACTGTCAGGCACCAGCTCTGCCAGTGAGGCAAAGTCTCTTTCCAACAGTATCAGCTTCTCCTAGTCCTGCTGGGTAAACCTCAGAACTGGAAGTCTCTCTCCTTACAGACTGTCAGGGCTGTATAGCCTCTATGAGGGGCTTTATACAGTCATGGGTAAAGGCATATAAGAGGTAGGCAGACTCCCTTACTGGGAGGTGTTACCTGCCAGCCCAAGAGACAGAGGCCCAGAATCTTCTCCAGCTGCTACCAGCTCACCTCAAAGGTCTCGAGCTATCTGCAAATCTGCCCATATAGACGCATGCTGCTGAGCTGCCGCACTGTGTAGCAGGCTTCATAAATTCATAAGCCAACACAAAACAGAGGAAAAGAATCTAGAGTCAAGTATTCTGCTAAAACCAGTGATCAGCTGCCTATTATTTATCAACACCTATTTGCATCAATAAGTTGTCGGTCAGGCTGATTAACATGGCCCAGTGCACTGACGTGATGGCATCCCTAAGCTGCACTGTGCTATCCTTGCTCATTCACAGACAGAGTTGGTATCTGCACAGTCCTGTGTCCTACCACAAAGACGTACCCTAAAGGCTTGTAAGTGCCTTGAGTCCACAGAGCAGCCATCTGCTTATTGCTCGTCATTTCACCCTGTCAGAGGCAAAACTGATGGCAAGTCTCAATGAGGAAACCGTATCCCCTCCAGCCTCACGGGGGGGTTATGCAGTACAGTCCTCTTCTACACACCCA
This sequence comes from Falco rusticolus, assembly GCF_015220075.1. Taxonomy (NCBI): domain Eukaryota; kingdom Metazoa; phylum Chordata; class Aves; order Falconiformes; family Falconidae; genus Falco; species Falco rusticolus. The sequence goes on from NC_051193.1 coordinate 29,772,985, forward strand.
TGGCTGGCTCTCCCCTTTCGCAGTAGGGGCTCAGGACAACAGAGACAGTCTTTGCTGCTGGTAGGATTCTCCCACATAAAATGAAATATCTAAAACCCATCTAACATCAGGAATATCAGCCCACATAAATCCTTTGTCTTTCAGATAACTTGTGCTCAGCCTAACAAAACTCAGTCCTTAGCTGATGAGGAAGATGCGAACCAGATTTCTCGTTCAAATTTCCAGGGATTGATCCTACACTGATGGCAGGCCATAGGAGATTTCCCAAAGATTTCAGCAGACAGAATCAGGCCCTCTGGTAGCACCAAAAGCAGCAGCAAGAACAGAATGACTCTGCAGGATGCCTACTGTGCCCTGGGGAGAGAAGAAATGTCAGGATGCAGCAAAGAAATTTCCTCAAGCAGCAAGGAAGAAAACATTTGTTGTGTTTTTAGGGAGGAGCACTCTCGCCATTCTTTCAACCATTATAAGACTTCAATGACAGGCTTCTCTTATTGTCTTAGCAGCTTGCAGGATTTTCTCCTCCCTTCCCCTCATCTTCACCTCCCATACTGGCTTTGAAGATTTCATCTGCAGCTGCTCACAGCAGCATTGTCCATCTGGAAAACAGTGCCTGCTAAACCCAGTTTCTCATGGAGCTACTGTCCTCAGCAAACTGCTTCTCACAAGCCTTATGTTCCTCACCAGTTCTCTAGACCTCTTCCTAGTGGCAACTGGCAGCCCCTCCAGCGATAAGAGATCACATAGAGCCTCATTAGCAGTGCGAGGCACTCCACAGCAGGGCTCTTTGAATCAGCTGCTGTGACATCCTTAGTATTTATGTCCTGAAAGAAAGTCTAAAAATACAGGCGGTGGTGACACAGAACACTTCATGCATGTGACTCTAAAATCCATGGCAATACTCTCACCTACTGCACAAAAAGGCAGAAATCTAAATCTATCATAAGGTCAAATGCATTTGTATGTGTTTGTGAGTACATTTAATCCAACCTTCAAAACTGTTGTTAGTGCACACACCGCTGCTTAGGTTGTTCAATTATTTCCACAACATTCAAAAATTAAAAACTAAGTATAAGAGAGACATCAGATGTCTAAATAAGCAGCTAATTTCTGCATGTGTCTAAAACTGTGATCTGGGTGTCCTTTCCATCCAGCCCAGAAGTCATTGTGCACCTCCTTATCATAGCTAAAAGTTTTGTTCGAGCCTCTTTCCTCATGTCAGCTTCTTCACAGAGGGCCAAAGGTGAATACAGACATTGCAATTCACATGCTTTTCAAGTAAAAGCCTACTGATTTAAATATTCACTCTAGAAGAGGGCATCTAGGTTTGAGATTCTCTACAGCCTGACAGTACATGTTCAATTCCCCACTTTACTCTAAACGAGTTTCCTTTTCACTAGGTTAGAGTCTCATCCTGGTGGAGACATCTGCATCTTACCTATCTTGCCAGAACTCACAAGAATAATAACCAGGACCAACCTACAGCCAGCCAGCACAAAGAGCTGTGAAAAAGAGGCCCTGACATCCCTGACATCAATCATACCATCTACAAAGAGACTGTCTGGTGCTTAGATTATACTTCTGCATTACTAGAAACTGGTTTTGCTGTTGGTTTAAATTATCTGTACAACTCCATGCACTCTAATGGCTCCATTGAAGAAATGTAATCTGGCCTTTGCTTCACCTGCTGGTAACAGCATTTTCCCCAATATACAGGAGGGTAAGGGTCTCTGACCTTGACATCTCATTGGTAGAAAAATCAGAAGGCAAAATAGTTTGAATTATTTGGACTTATAACACGCTATTGGCAGGGAGACCACCGCGAGTATCCTCACGCAAAGCTCCTCCAGAAAGCCCATCTTAAACTCCAGTTCTGCTTCTCCCCAAAATGCTGTGTCCTATGAATTGTCATTAGCCTTAGAGTATGAGAAGAGAGCATTCAGGATTTGCTACAGCTTTTGCTCAAACATCACTGCATAATGAAGAGAGAGACCAAATCAGACAGCAAATCTTCCATAGACTGAGCATTTGCTTACACACCAGAAAAGGAACTCATAAGACTATGTTTAACACCATCTGGGGATCCTTCCATATAATATTACTATCAATAATAACAGAAGCCTAGCTACAGATTGTTGTGCTCTTTGACAGCTAAATATATCAGACCTAATTAGATAACACAGGCCAAAAAGCAAATATCTGCAAACACAAGGGAATGCTACCACAAGGGCCAGGAGGATGAAAAAAAAAACCAAAACCCCAAACCCTGCAGATTAAGTGTAGGGATGAACCTGGACTGAAATCACCGGTCTTAGCACCATAACTGAAATTTAGGAAAGGTCAGCTCTAAATAAGGAGCCTGGTTTGCACTGCACAGCTGGGGTCTCTGTGTGACTCAAACCAGAGCACAGACTCCAAACACTCATCAAAGCTAGAAAGAATGCACTGGGGAATTTACCTCAGCTGGTATATATCAGCCTAGCTCCATTGACTTCAATTAGCATGATGTTAAATCTTCAGTGTTGACTTCAATGGGATTAAAGTGATTTACATCAACTGAGGAGCTAACATTTCACTTTTAGGCAGACGACTCTGTAGCATCTTCATTAGTGGAAATTCTATGTAAAGAAAAGAGAAGGAGATATACTCCGCTCTTACGGCTCCAGCTACCTGCTGCAATGGGTATATATTGTAAATGCAAGAGATAGACTGGCAACCAACCGTAATTAGCTCCATTTTGCTGCACTTCAGTCTGTGGTTACTATTACCCTTTCTTTGCTATAAACATCCAGCTAAAAATTGCTGGAGCCACTCCTTCCACTTCCTGCCTCTCCCCCTTATTTAACAGCTCTAAACGCAGGGTTTCCTACAGGCACAAGGTTGTTGCCCTTTCCTGCGCATGCACAGCTGGCAACTACTGCTAGCAGCTGGCCTTCCCGCTTCCCAGCCCTCTTCCCGTCTCTTCTCCCTAAATCTGTAGACATAAGAATAACTATCATTTCACTGGCTATTACACATGTATCCCAAGTTTGAATACTCCAAGATACTTAAATTCAGTAAACTGTGAAACATGCAACAAGACGCTGCGGTCCTCCCACAGGTTGCATTGCCAGATGTTGTTGGCAAACAACATGCCGGTTACTTCCAGATTCTAGCTGAGCCACTGCTTGTTAAACACTGAAAATATTACCTGAAACGCCCAACCATGGCCTTCTGAGGAATCCGCGGAAGGCATCCGTAACTCCTGCTCCTAGGTACCCAATCTGAGTGCCTGGCTTAGGCTGCTTTACAGTCAGTGAAGACTTCAGAGATGATTTAAGAGCTAAACTAGGAGTTTACTTCTCCCCATAGAATATATAACCTGTCTAGGCTCATAAACTAGGTGCCTTTATTAGAAGCCTAAAGATGGTGTGAATATTCTCAAAACACCTATATGTTCCATTTCCCCCTGAACCCTTTTATCATCTGACAACATGAATCAGACAAAGAGAGGAAGTTTGCCTGGTCCAGGGCTCTCTTAAAATGTTAAGGCCTTGAGATTTATACAGCTGTTTAGCATCAGGTCCTGCTGCCCAGTACCAAAGCTCTGTTTTGGATGGAATTCTGTACATGGCTGACTTCACATTTCCTGGTCAAGTCGCAAAGATTTTAGACTGATCTGAAATGAAGGGCTTTGAATGTCTCAGTAAAATACATTATTTAAAATGTTTCTTTCAGCCTGAAACAAAGCATTTCTTTCCGATGTTGTTTTAAATGTAAGCTTTGCTACAATTTACCACAAGATATCACTGTGAATCACAACTTTCAAAGGTTTAACTTAAAAATGAAGCATTTTACCTTTAAAAGAGTTGTCTTCTGATTCCTTTTTATTCTGGAAGAGACCAAATCCAGTGCTGACTGACAAATACTTCTAGTTTCCTTGAAATTTCACTTTTCAGTAAATAAGTGGGATGTTTAACTGAAGAACATCCCGTTCTAGTTTGGGTGTCAGTGAAAAGCATACACATACCTTGTCCCAAAACATCATTCTTAAGCTGTGGACAAAACGTGGCAGATTTCTTACTGCCTCCTGGCCCTCTAAGCGCTACTTTGAAGAACAAAGTTCCTCTAGGGCACAGACAAATGCTCTTCAAAAGAAGGGTTGGTTTAACACAGAGAATGCTAAAAATCCCATTCCATCACCATTTCATTGCCTTTTTATATTCTTGACTGAACTAGGTACAGGACAGAGGCATGTGAAAGCTGTAGAATAAAAATACCTATTTTATTGGGATTGGCTGTGGCTTGGCTACAGGAAAGGTACAATAACTTCTCTTTGCACACACAGTTTACACGCTAGGAAGCCTCAGATTCTCCTGTTTCCTTGTTTCCTCTTCTATCTTCTTACCCTCAAGAGCCTAATACCCAGCCACTCTTTCTTGGCAAATAACAAGAATTATTCTCTCCTCATTCTCTCCACAGATACAAAGCTCTCCTTTTTGGTAAAAAAAGCAATATTGTCAACTTAATGGAATGTGAAGGATGGATTAAAATTGACTGTGGAAGGAAATAAAAGTGCACACTAAGTTTTGAAAAGCATACCCCTTTAGGAAAAGATTCATATTCCTTGGATGAAGATTACTTGTCATCTCACAACACTGGTGTTAAGACTCTCACTCCCTAATCTTTGGTCATCATCTCCTATAGAGTTATTAAGCCCAAGAATATGCCTTTTTATGTCAAGGATAACTTTTGTCCAGAGTGTTTCCTAAGTAGTTTATGGATGGATTAATTTACTAATTCTAGGAAAATGTCACTGAAATCTCATAGATGCACTGCCCACTTCAGTTGTTATTGTTTCATCGTTACTGTATATTTATGGATTTCCTCTGAAAGCTTCCAGTTGTCAGGACTTTTCCTTCTCCTGCCCTCCTCCCACAGACCTCCCAGATTTTTCCCCTGGTGTTGCATCCTGCCACTTCCCAGGCATGGTTTGCACAACACATTTTCAACTCTGCCATGTTTCTAAGCCACAAACTAAAGGAAAGCAAAGTTCAGTTTTAACGATACAACTGAATTCAGCTTTTCTGAAGGTGTTTAAGTTAAACTGAAGTGGGACACTTTGGCCTTCCAAATCAGCAGTCAACTGCAAATGACATCAAGAACTAACATTCAGCAGCTACCTCAGAAAAAAAAGAATATGGAATTATTGATAAATTTGTCAGTGACTGGGGAGAGAGGAGGCATCGATGATGGTCAGATCATTCTCAACTTGTTAAAAATTCCATCATAGGAGAGGAGGGAGAAAGTTCTGGGTAGCTGCTCTGAAGAGAGATACTGACCTACCAGAACAGCTCAAAAATCATACAGATTTTATAAAGTGACACTCTTCTAGTTCCTCTTACTTGTCTTTTGAGTAGCTGAATACTAATCACATTTCCAGGTTTTGAGAGAAATCAGACCCTCAGGTGGCCACGTGATTCCAGGAAGTTGGAATTCAAGAAAAAAAATTGTGACAAATATTGTGACAAATCATGAGGGTACTGACTCACTGAAAGTGCAGTCACCCACAACTCTGAAAGAGCTGCACTCTTAACAACAACGAAGCAAAGAAAATTGTTACATTCTCCATATTATCTAACCTAAAAAGGAGTGGAGGAAGCCCCAGAGCTTGACTTCTCCCCTTAAAAATGCCCAGATTATACTGACTACTTCTTTAAAGTCTCTTTTTCTCAGTCCTATATCTTCCCTCTTTTAACTCCTCCTTTCTTAATGTCTTTATTTCTTCCCCTTTCTCAGTGGTCTCTCTCCAAATTCAAACATGCTGCTTTCCCTGCATGCACCCTCTTTGCTCCTGCTGCCCTCTGTCCCAGCCTGGGGAGCCACCAGTGGCTCCCACCGTCATCATCAGACCTTTCCAACAACTGTGGCAGAGCACATGGCTGTACCCTTACGCTCCCTCTCCCTGTAATAAACCTTAAATCCCTCCTGTGTTTACTTTGACAGAGAAAGAAAGGATCATCATGATTAAGTAGATTATTTTTTTTTTAATATCAGCTTCATTTTTGCCACCCTATGGACACTTTTACCTTTGCATGACAGGCCTGTAATGACACAAGAAATATACAAACTCTGTTTTTAAGCTTATGTATTGAACATTTATGTAGGAGCTGGAGAGTGGCAATCCAATGAGTTGTATAAAAGCAGTAACAAGATTTTGTATTCATCTCAGATCCTCTCCCTGCCAAGTCAAATGTTTTAAAATTCTTAGTCATAATAATTTTTTTTAAAGTGTCCATTCAAACAATCTTTTCCCTTTCTTTAATCTTTGCTTCTGTGTTTCCTATTCAACATTTTTAATGGCCATTTTTCTAATACTGCATTCACCTCAAGTGACATTAAGCTGATGTAATACAACCATTTTAATCAGTAACAATCAATTTTATTACTATGAAAACCTTAGGGACAGAACATTAAATACATACCATGTAATTAGTTTTGATAAAACAAGCCTTCATCTTAGCAAATCAAATATAATGAAAAGGAAATTTAACAGCTATAAAAATCTATGGCATAAAGTAGGTGTGAATATGCATGCTGTACGTGCAACAGTATATAATCATGTTTCATTTCATCCACACACATAACCCATGCGAGGGCAAAGATGAGTTCTGGAAAGTCTTTGGAAATGCAAGAATTCCCAAAATGTTCTTTTACTGAGAATAATCTACTTTGTATGCTTACTTTATAAGCTACATTAGTAGCTGCATCTTAGAAGAGAATTCAGCTTGTGAGGAGTCTGCAAAATCACTTAATGAACGCACTTATAGACGCAATGAAACCAAGATGAAAAACAGTACTGAAGAAAGCAGAGTAAATATCCACTACCTAGCTAGTGATAAAAATAGAGTTTCTATCTCTATATTTATTCACAGTGTAATTAATATCTGACATGATTCTGCATCCTCTATGCCACCAAGGCTGGAAGTGTTTACAAACAACCATTAGTACTGTGCCAGAAGGGCAGGCTGGGCACATAATAGCCACCCCCATAGGCACAGACCAATATTTCTCCAGCAACCAGGAATTCCCACTGAGGTCACCAGCAGCATGCAGGCACTTCATTCTGTTTCTTGCAAAGACCATGTCCTCGAGCAGATCATGATATTCCTCGAGCAGGAACACTTAACAGGAGGAGATTTGATGTCAAACTTTTCTTTTTCATTTGCCAGAGGTTGTTTTGTTTGAAATTATTTTGAAAATATAAATAATGTTTCCACACTTAGTAATCATCCACTGGGGGCATATTTAAGTTGCAATTCATCAGCATGGAGGTTTGCCACAGAGGGCATAACAACAAGCTACAAAAACAGTCTCTGAGACACCATATTCCCAGCCAGGAATCAGCAGTCTCCTGCTCCAGCCTTCTATCCTTGAGTTCTTGGCCAGGTGACCTCCTGGTCCTGGGGGAATTCTCAGTTCATTTTTCAGATAACCGTTAAGATTACTTTGTACTATTCCACCCCAGGGGAACCAAGGAGCTGCACCGAAATCCAGAACAATTGACAATATTTTTCTCTCAACAGAAAATGGGATTTTCTACTAAGCTTAAAAATCTCTTCAAAGAAAATAGATTACTTCAGAAAGGCTTCTGATTTTAAATCAGCTTTCCCAGAGCAGATTTTGAGTCGACATTTTCGTGGGGCTCTCCTCAAAAACAACAAAGCTTCAAAAACAAAAAAGGTCCTCACAACTTCCCTTCTCACAAAGTTCTTCACTAAATAATGTTGATAAAAGTTGGAAATATTCATTACTTTCCTCTAATTTTGCAACAAGAGAACAAAACATTTTCTGACTAGTTCTACTCAAGCATTTTCAGGCCATCACAAGGTCCTGCTTTGTCTCACTCTTCCCCACATAAACCAGGGACCACATCACAGCCAAGAGGCTGCAGTTACATCTGATGGAGCCCTTCACATTTTGTCAAAAATACCTCTGAATCAACAACCCCTCACAGAAACAAAGGAACCTGATGCTGTGGAAACCCCATGGCCCCAGAACTGGGGAAATCCACCCGAACCTGGGGGGCTGCAGCCAACATGCAGTTCCAGGTTTGGGAATGACTCATGAGCTTTGTTGTGTCAGGGTTAAGGACATGGGGTTTCTTGAGGCCTCAGCTCTGGGGTGTGGCATCAAGCACATCATTCAAGGGCGGAAAAGCCTTGATCTCCAAGTGGTGGCCATGGGATGGTACTTGGGGCCTTTGGAGTCAGAGGTTTCAAATGGTCTCGCCGGCTGCTGGCCCAGCCCTGGGCTAGATCCCTCGTGCAAGTTGCCCCAAAGCTGGTGGTCCTGGGACACCAGAGCCAGCAGCTGAGGACCAGACCAGCAGCCCAGGTGGACTGGGTCTCTGACAGAGATCTGGGACTGTGAAAGCCAGAGCGGCACTGGCTGCAGCCCAGCCACAAATCCTGAGACACGAGCAGCTGCTACCAGCAGCAGAACTGACAAGATCGTCAATTTCTCTGAGAAGCTGCGGCATCTGGGGAGCATATTTCATTTCGGAAACATTGTGTATTGATGTGTCTGAAACAGACTTTTCTTAGATTTTCTGGTTCACATGAAATAAAGAGGAAGGCTTGTTTTGGACTAAGAGAAAATAGAAAGAAGGAAAAAACCAACAGTTTTCTGCCACCTGGAAACCCTGGGGGTTTCACTGTCTCTATTTGCAATAGTCTATGTCTGATGCAGGAAAAGGATTGAGCTGAGAATCCTGCAAGACCAGCCTGACCCATCCCTTCGCTGTACTGTTTGTCCTTTCAGCTGGGGCTGCTCAGAGCCCTGTGTAGGCTAGATCAGCTCCACCAAGCGGGATCTGTAGGCACATCCTCAGCCTTGTAGTTTTCTGAACTCATGGGGATACATGCACAGGGATAAAATTTTCCCAAGTCATTGCAAGTCTCACAAGCCAAAGATTTAAAAGAAACATTTAACACTCAAAACTGAATCCTCAATTCAAGGTGACCTTGCCATTTTTATTAATGCTTTGATCACCTCCATGTCTATGAAATGACATGATTCGATTACCATGTGTTACATCCTCACATTTACTCATACCTCAGAGGGCCTAATTTGTGACTCTGATGTATTTCTGAAGTAATTTATATGGAAAGATATTTTTAAAATTCCTTTAAGTGTATAAATTCTATTATTAATTCAACATACTACTTTTGCTTCATTGTTCTTTTTTTTTTTTTTTCCCTGCTGTTAGAATGTGTGAGAGGAAATTTAAGCTGATGAGCCATTAGGAGTGCATCACCTCCATATATCATTAAAAGAAACATTTTGTTTCTAATCTGGACTGTGTAAATAAGGTGTTTGAATTCCTGCAATTTGATACTTCAGGATAAAAATCCTCGTTCTGTCAAAGTCAGTAGCAAAATTCTTACTGATTTAAATGGGGTAGAATCAAACCTAGAGAGCAACAACAAGGCATCTATCTCTGTTTGCACATTGGTCCCTCCTGTTATCTGTACAACACATGGAGTCTGTTGATATCTTAATATGAATAAAATATTCATTGACGTGTTTTATATGTGTCTGCATATGCACTGCAGCTGGATGAACAAGTCATCATTCCAAGATCTTAACCCTTTTGTCTGATCACAAATTACTACCCAAGGCAGTGATTTTCATCACTTTTATTCTAGTTTTTCTTAAACATGGAATGGATCAGTTTAGGAATGCAAGCTGTATTTTGTAACTCACTCACAAACAATCTATTCATGTCTGCCTTGATCCAAGAGAGAACTTAAACCTGTCACCCGAAGGGGCAATGCCAGATTTTAAATATTTCTTTGCATGGTGACCTGTGCATGCTGGCTGGACACCACAGCTCACCCATCCCAGTTTTATGAACCGACATCCCAGTTCCCTAATAGGGTCCAAATATGGAAAAGCTGTACAGGGAAGAGTGGTAACCTATATCCCTCAGTGGCCTACAACAGATACATAGGGAAGAACTAAAAAACAGGACACTGCAACACTTCAGGAACACTTTCCTGATCACCAGCAGCCTGAGTCTCAGACCTTCAGAGGCAGATGTACTTCACTGGTGTAAAATAACTGTGTGGATTTATTTTCCGTAAACTTGTCCAGTCTTCCCATAAACTCATATGAACTTCAAGCAACTAGAACATCCTGCAGCAAGGAGCTCCTCAGCTTCACGTACATGAAAAGACACTGACTTTCATCACAGCCACCACCCAAAGGGGATGGGAACAGACAAGGCCTAAAAAAGTTTTAGGAAACATTTCGGACTCTTGAAAGGAAAACAGTAGTTTTTCTGCCAGAGCAGTAAAAATAATACACTGTCAAAGGTGAGGGACATGGCATGTTCCCAGCTTTGTCACTACCCATAGGTAGAGCAGTGCTCTCACTCTTCCCTTATGAACTATGTTACAAGTAAATTTCAGAAAGGACATAGCATCTTTTGTTGTACAAACACTCTCCTGGATAATTATTTACTGTATATTTGCTACAATTTCTGCTTTTTGTAGAAATTATGGGGAGATAAAACCTCACTTGCTCAGCTGTTCACAAATAAACCAATAAGCCAGGCTGCAATTGCATACACTAGAAAATCAATCACTGAAACTTCAGTTGGTTTAGCTCATTTGGAAGGACATACACAAATATATTTGTGCCATATTTACCTAATTCTAATACACATTCACGTGCCTGTGTACATTTCCATGTCAAGATACAGTAATTAGATCTATGAAATACAAACAGCTAGGGTTTTATGCTGTTCTCCCTCCCTTCCTCCCCAACACTCCTATATTAGTAACTGGAAATAAAATACTCAGCAGCATGAGGAAATGGGGGAAGGGAAGGCTTTAAAAATTATCTGGCGATTTCTGTATGGAGGGGCTGGTAGCTACCAAACCGTCTCAGGGAAAACCTACTAAGTGGCTCACTGTACCAAGGTGACCCAACAGTCTATTCTTTAATTACCAGGATGTGATGTGACATGTCACAGCACAACTGTGCTGGCACTGTAATACACATCTGGCTCCAGCCAGCACCACCCTGAAAGAGCAGTTCTCACAATAGATGTTACCTCCCTCTGGAAACAGGAGTCAAAGGAACAGTGTTTATGGCTTCATCCTGGGCAAAATAGTGAGTTGCAAAGGGAAAGGCTAATACCTACTCAGCAGCTTTGTTATGTGGGCTTTGGCTGAGGGTAAGAAATACGAGTCAAACACTTTTGATAACTGAAATGCTTAGGCTTTCAAATTAGCCATGTTTGTTTTTAAAAGAACTTCAAATAAAATTGGGATGAATTCCCTTCCCCTGACTAGAATCCAGTGTCATTCATTTTTCTCATAAAACAAGGACACACTGCAGGACTGGAGGGAACCGCTGTAAGCATGTCCAAAGCATTTAAGTGCACATGTGTGTGTGTTGGGTGTGTGTCTGTGTGTATATTTGTAGACAAAGGAATTATTACTGGAAAACAGCTCTTGCTTTTTAAACAAAATCTAGCTTGTGAACCCCTCTGCCAAGAATCAATTTGCAAATGCTGATACAGATGTTACCTAAGGTGCAAGCAAGATCAAAGCAGCGCTTGCAAACCTCAACTCCAGTTCTTGGCAAAGGTGCTGATGGTGGAGAGGGATTAAAAATAACTAGGGCATAATAGCTCCAGCATGAAACTCCACTCCTTACAGGTAATGCACCAACCCACACAGAAGATTGCTGAAATGCTGAAACCAGCTAGACTGGCAGGCCTGATAGGGAATTGGAGTCCATCGCACTCGAACTTCAAACAGGGTCAGATAGCACAATGATCTGCCTGCCAGGGGCAGGGAAGGTAACAGGATAGCAGAGGATCGGCTACCAGAGACTTTATACCTGGCCCGCTGCCAGCAGACAGGTCCGAGGCAGAAAAGGACACAGTGAAGGAGAAGAGGGAAGGCATTGTCCAACAGGAAAATATATTACTTGGGTTCTTTCAGTTCTCTGAAGGTTGTCATTCAAGCTACTTCAGTACCTGCAGAATGCAAAACAAAACAAAACAAAAGCCCTGCCAGTGTTTCAGTTGTCTGGTCTGTTTAGCTTCAGTTAAAGCTTCTTTGCTTGCTATTTAGTTATCCTTACTGTTCTGAATCACCAGTGCTTTTAACATTGTAGACCTGATAACTATACACAAACTGTCTCAAAGAAGCAATACACCATCTACTTTTATCAGAAGATTGCATCCCAACAGATTCCAGACTCTCAGTCAAAAGATGGACCCTGAAGACAATCCCCGTAGTAAAAGTATCCTTTATAGGTCTTCTCCTGGTACAGCCTCAGAGGTATAAGAATGAGGCAGGTTTGCAGGAAAAGATGTCTTGGGAAAATAAAATAAAATAAATAAATCTCACACATAGAAATGCAGCTGGATAAGGCCCCACAGCTCTTCTTCAGGTCTGAGAGAGAAGCAAAAACTTCAGGCTAAAGAGATTCTGAGAACAAATGTACTGAGATTCACTGAATTGTAGGAATCACCTTGTCACCCACTCTCTGACAAACGCATGCCAGTCAGTACTCAAAGCTGCCTGAACAAGCTAGATTAAACAGCCTAAGGTGAGAGAAATTTAGAGACTAATAAAGAAAAATAAGTCATATTAGGCAATTCTTCCTTCATGCTAGAAGACTCTTACACCAAAGTACTCCCAGCAGCTCTTACAGTGACTAAGAATTGGGCCCGTTGCCTTTTAAACAAGGTGTCAGAAAATAAACGTATATTGCACTTTTTACATTTCTTCTCTCGTCATTCATATAATAATGAGCAGACCCTGTCACACACAGGACCCAGACGATTACATTTCCCATCTGTTACAGACAGCACAGAGCAATGGTTTTACATTACCATGTAGGGTTCAGGAGCTGTGTTCAGAAAATTCTATTAGGAATGCACACTGACAAGCAATTCCAATTAGACAGCAGAGGAAAGTGGGGGGAAAAAAACAGCTGGAAAAGAGACTGCACTAAAAAGTTTGGCTCTGAGTCTTAATTTCCTGGAAAACTAGAATGCTTTGGGCTGGTTCTTCTCCAGGTGAAAATGCAGAGCACTTTGCACGGTAACAGCAGCATCATTGAGTATGTGGCCATGCGCTGCCTACTGTCCAACAGAAATGAAAATCAGTCTCTTGTGTGATTTTGCACAGAAAAGTCAGTGAAATTCATTGACTGGTTTAATTCACCTAAACAGGAAGGTCAGGGTACTTTGCTCAAAGACGCCTCAGTTCAGATCACACCTGGTAAACAGGAAGGGCAGGGACCAGAGTGACAAGCCCAAACTGGGTATGCTGGAAATTAGCGAGTAAAATAGCAACAGGATGGGTCTGTCACTGTTTTGTAGACTACCTTATCGGACACTAGTCCCATGAGGACAGGCGACCTGAAAAGCATGAACTTTATCACACAGCCTCTGGTATTCATCTCCTTTAGTCTCTGGTCTACCATGACACAGCTGACTCTTTGTCCTGATCTGGTTTGGGAAGGGCCCTTGACATCAGGTCTCAGCTTCAGCTTTAATCACAAACACTGGTTAAAGACCAACCCCTCCCCCCCTCCTGTTCCCTTTTTCATGCATCTTCTCCTTTTCTACTTTTAATGTATTTTCTACCTTTTATGTCCTGTTTAGCAACTAAAATAGAAAGTATCTAGCTTACATGGCCAATATTGGTCATTCTCCAAAGCTACTGTGAGTTTGTGAGATTATACATAAAGGCAACATCTCAAAAATTTAGTATAAAGATAACAATTGCTCTACTGCTGGCTGAAGCATCAGCCTGAGAAAAAGCCTGCACTTGGTTTCATAAGCTCTCAGCCTCAACAGCTCTCTGGTGTGATGCCCAGCTTGGATCTGATTAGCACTTGCCCAAAAGCAAAATGGACAGTAAGCAAGTACAGGCTTGATTACTGATGTCAGGCAGACGTACAAGTGAGGGTCAGTAGCAGTCAGTAAAACAAATGGAGGTAGCAGTCTCCTCACAGGTTGCTTTTTTCCCCCCTCTCATTTTGGCACATTAGTCTAGGAAGAAGCAGGATCAGGTTCCCAGAGCATCAGCAGTTCTAGTCCATCTCAGCTAACCTTCTCCTCCAAAACACTGCTGTTACCCTCTTTAATGCCTTCAAAAGGGCCAGCAAACAAGAAGCCAGGTCTTCTTAAATAATTCTCTGCAATCACAAGGAACAGGAACCACAGGTACTGTTAGAATATCAGATTTATATTTATATATATATATTATATTGCTAATATATTTGGTTTTCTCTTTTCCTGTGTCTTCAAGAAAAACACTGAAGGTGGCTGTTTGAGCCAGAACCCAACAGAGTGAAGTCTTTGCACTCAAAGCCTGTACCTGATGTAGGTGTTTAATATTGCACAACTGGCAGAATTGACATTGGCACCTCTGAGAGTCTGAGTCTTTTCCATACTTTCAAATTAAGCACACCACACTCAGGTGCGCTCCTCAGTGAACTGTGGCTGAGACTGAAACCACTGTTTGCCCACTAAACAGCTGGTACTGCCAACACTTTCTGTCCAAGCACTAGCAGCTACAGCTCTAGGAGTTTCTCTCTGAAAGATCATTATTTTTCAGAGCCCCCAAAAGCCCCAGCACAATGCAAGCCTTGTCCCCAGGGCAATGCAGGACCGAACAACCCCAGATCCCAATACCCCTCTTCACTGCTTTGCAAACACAAGCCCTACAACTAACACAACAAGGTCATGCAAGCACTGCGTGGTCAGCTGTGGCCCAGGGCATGCCAGCAGAGCAGTGTGTGAGTAGGACGTCCTGGAGCACAGCGATGGCAACGAGAGCACCACAGCTTCTCTGTATCAGTCGGGAGCACACACCAACCTCCCAGCCCATGTTACAGACTGAGGAGAGCTCAGGGAGCTTGGAGGTTTGCTTGCACCCCTTTGCAAACTGTGCCATGGACATCTTGCAGCTGGTGACAGGAGCAGTGCAATACTGTTAGCGTTTACCTTCCTACTGTTATGTGATGCAGAGCCTAAACATAGAAAAGAGAAGATGTAATAGCTTTTACAGTGTCCTTCCTAAAGCCTCACTTGGTGGACAAGCAACAGCAGTGCTTTTGAAGAAACTTATGTGGTCGGAGAAGCTACAGCAAAGCAACCAAGGGAGGCAGCTACTATTCGAGGCATGAAAGCTACAGATGAGCATGCTCAGTCCTTCTTCCTCCTGCGCCAGTCAGTGGATGGCTTTTGCAAGGGAGACTTTCAGGTCCCGTGGGTATAAAACTTTAAACCGCTACTCGATCATGCACCCCATCTGCATGCAAACTGGTTCCAGGCTTCAAAGAAGTGCTACACATGGCCTGACTACACAATCAAGCTCTGTACACAAAAGCAGAGTTAAAAATTAACCAGTTCAGAAAGAAGGAGAGAAAGGGGGGTCATCTGTCCAAGCTGTGAGCACAGGAGCAAAACGCTCCCAAGTAAACTTATTACAAATAATGTGATCACATACGTTCACTAACTGGAGCAGCCCCCTGCCCTCCCAGCAAAGAAAAACAGATGTCTCTGAAATCAAATCACCTAAATGCCCTCTATTTTTTGGGCATCACCTTTTTTCCCTTGCTGCCAGATTTGAAAGTCCAATTTGCCAGGATAATATCCCCTGCATGCATGGAGGCTTTCAAAGTTGAAGCATCCGTCTCTTAGCAACTAGAGAGGTTTGAGGGATCTTTTTTTTTTTTTCTTTCCCCTGTTACCCACCGAGACATGTCAATTACTTACATCTCCCCAAATAAAGATAAAGGACCAGACATCCCCTCCACTCCCCCCACCCCAATCACATAATGCAAAGAAGAAAACTCCACGCAGGAGGGAACAAAACACCACTACCTGGCCAAAAAAGAATAGCCTGGGCAGGCTGCTGTGTCCTCCCGTCCAGTGGCATTGACTCCAGGGCAAGACATACATACAGGAGGGAAAGGAGAAACCACGTGCTGAGATCTGAGACTCTGACTCCCTCTAACTGTGGCGATGGTCTGGGAAATTAGGTACAGAGGTCCTGCTTTATGATGGAGTTCCCTCAGGAGGCATAACTCAAGGCAGGGAGAGACACTACTTTGGTAAGGACACGGCACCAGGGAGCAACTTGTGAGAGACCGTGGGAGCAGAGACCTCTGCATAGCCAGCATCAGGGAGCAGTGAGAGATGGCTGCTCCCTGAGGCAGGAACAGCCCAGGCAGGGCCCTCACCCACAGGGCACAGTCCCACAGAGCCTAAGCACGGTGGGCAGAGGCAGATGGTGGTAAAAGAGTACATCAGTGCTCCCAGACCAGGCAGCTAATGCACCAGATTCAGGGGCCAGCCAGAGTCTAATCAAGAACAAATGGAGACGGGGCCATATAGAGGGCTACATGGATCCAGAGTCCATCCAGGAGTCAAGGACAAATATCAGCCTGGAGACAATCTACAATTTACATTCAGAATGTCCAAAGGTGAGATGAGATACCTACAACACAGCACTAAGGGCCACCCAGGAGACAGGTTCACCTATGGCATAGCCCATACAGAGACTGAAGGCCCAGGCTTGAGCTTAAATGGAGTCCCTGGCAGGGGTGTGGGTCCCAGGTGAGGCTGGTCAGAGCCATTAAGGCCTATTAATTCCCTTAGGGCCATGACAATAGGTTTGGAAGCAGTGGAATGGGGTACCAGCAATATCTGAAATTTCTACCTTCCTGCATACCTGTGGCTCTGCTGGGTAATACCCTGCAGCAACATCCAAGCCATATTATCCCCTCTCCCATCCCCTCAAAGGCAGCTTGGGACACGGGGAGAGCACTCACCTCATCTAAACCACCAAGACTGGTGTGACAGAGCATCTTCTGCACAGATGTGCAGGACTAAAATCCTTACTAGAGCCCTAAAAGTGACCTCAGTTCGGCCAAACAGTGAGCATACTTAGGATGGCACCTTCACATGGCACAGGTAAGCAATGTGGAAAAGTCCTTCTCTACTGAAAGTATGGCACTAACGGAGCTCCTCATCCATCTTCCTATTCCTTTAAAGTTGAAAATCAGTGTGAACTCATAGACTAGCATAAGGTACGTCTGACGCTGCAAACGCAGTTAAATTTGTCAGCATAATTTCAAGAGCATTGCAGAGATCTTTAGTGTAAATAGCAGGGATCTTCAGTGTAAATAAGGGGAAGGTGGAACCTGAGGTGGTTGATCCAAGCCTGGGATGAGGCAGGATTCAACACTTAATAATAGAAAATGGAGACATTTCCTCTGCTACCTCACCCTCAATTGTGCTTTTAAAAATCTCAGAATGGAGGGATGAAGGGGGTCACATTTCTGGCTAGATTCCCAGCTCTGATTCAAGTGCAGCACTGTCCGCTACAGCTTTTTAATGGAGCAAAATACACTTGAAATAATTTGTACTGTAATTAGAAACCTTGCCTGCAATTTTAATTGAAAAAAAAAATTTCATCTCTAATAGACAGAATCTATTAAATCCTCACTGCTGTGCCAAGGTGTTTATTATGCTGTATTTACAAGTCTCAGTTCAACCTCTGGAAGCTTTAACAGGAATGAAAATATATGATACAAAAATAAATCTATATCTACCTGTGCCCTTCTGCTTACATACACAAGCACAGTAAAAATGCAACTAATCTCAGCAGCCAAACCTGACTTAATATCTTCTTGTAATAAAGAGATTGAAAAACCAAGAAACATTCACACATGCAGGAAGGATAGCATATTTTTAAAGATTTCTGTCTGAAAGCAACAGGAGAGGCCAATCATTAGAATTTTCTATTTTAAGTTAGGAAATCGATAATTCAATGGCACTAGTGGAAACAAGAGTCTCCTTTGCAACGTGTACATCTCCTACTAACTCAACATACAGATGCGATCACACATACTTGCTGATGTAATGTAGCCTGAGAACCTGGGTATGAAAAGAGGCAAGGCCGGTACTTGTAAGTGCTTTAAAACCTTAATAATGTCAAGTGATCTGGTCATCCGTGCTCAGCCAGCAGACAGGACGCCAAGTCAGCACAATAGGATGGTAAAGGCTCCGGCCAGCGAGCAATGGCACTGCTGAATTCTGAACAAGCTGCAAATGGACAGGACAGTCCCAGCAAAAACCCTACAGAGAGTGACGGAATCAGCCTAATGCATCTTTCTGCTTTTAGCAGTACTGGTTATTCCTTCAAGGTCACCTCAGCCTCAAGGAGCAGTTAATGGAACAAGCTGTCTCACAAAGCTCTTCTCACATCTCCCGGTCCTTTTCTTATGGCTGCGAAGTGGCATGTGAGATGGTCACCGCACACTCAAAAAATAATTCTCCACTTACGGAGTAGTGCAGGGAGCGAGGAGTACCCCAGATGTCTCTGCAGGCTCTGCCCTCTGACTGAATGCAAGCTGGGGCTGAGGAATCTGAAGAAAAGTTCTTGTGCTGCTTTTGCACAAGAAGTTTTTATGCTTTATCCCTTGCTCCAAAGCCTCATCTTAGCTTTGCATTTGTACTGAAGGGAAAGACCGGTTCATGGACTGAAAGAAGGACAGGATGAAAACTTGCCTGTGACTAAGCAATTGCTATGAACTGAAATAGCTTACACTTCAGACTTAGAAAACAAAATATGAGATGCAGTGAGAGGACACAAAGTAGGTCTGTGCAAAACCAAGATACAATATAACCATCCTTCCAGTCTTTGTGTGTTCCCCATCGGAAATACAAAGGCAGAAGTCCCAGTCATCACCTACCCTTTTTAAAGTTACTTTGTTCCTGTTAAAACTATGCTACTGCAAGTTTATTGTTTACACCAGTTTGTGGTAAGTTACCAGTTTTGGACTTGTAATTATTTGCAAAACTCAGAGAACAACAGCAATGAAAAAGATGGCCTTGTTTTGAGGTTATTTTTATTATTTCCTCAAAGGAACATAGCCCACCAAGACTATTTAGTTTGCATAAACCTTGTGATCTTTTCTAACAAATAAGTACAGAAATATTTCCCAGCGTCTGCTGAACATGGTGATAGCAAATACATGCAGGCACAGCGTGTAATTCAGAGAATATTTTTGTTTTATTTATAACATGGAAGTGAACAGGACGGTCTGTTTGCAGTTGCCATGGAAATTGCTGGCATTAGCTCACTTCTTACCAAAGAGGAAGCAAAAAGCTTTTCACTTTCTGCTATTTAACCTCTTTTAATATTAAAATCCTATATACTGCAGTAGTACAAATCTCTCTTCTTCGGAAGGTCAAGGGCATTTTAGAGCTATCATTGCTAGAAAGAAATGAGCTATTTTGAGTACTGTGCATATGCTTTGCAAACATGGTGTTTCTTGAAACACATTGGGCTCATCTGCTTAGAAGCATTTCCTTTTTCTGCTTTTTTAATATTAGAAGTCTCCTTTGGATTGTGAAAGCAACAAAAACTGGCAAAAGATGGGCTAAGGAAGTCAATGCAAAGCACCTCCACATAATTTTTACTAACTTCTCCCTACCACACTGTTGCTCTCTGATGTAATCCCAAGCGATGGAGAGCATCACCAATGACAAATTTCCATGTTACACTGACTACCCTCTCCACTCTTAAAGTTCGAACAACAAAAGCAGCACAAAATCCCTCCTCCTTTGCAAAATTATGACCCTGAAGATGGAGAAGTGACTTCATGAAGCCCTGTGGTATTTCACTCTTGCCTTTGCAGCTAAGGGCAGGTAAAAAGTTCCCAGTTACTATAAAGTTAGGTAACAACATGAAACCCCTCTTGGATATGACAGCAAAACTCAGTTTCAGTGAAGACTCTTCCTATCTACATCTGTACAATCATAAAGTAGCAATACTGAATCAAACAGCCTCTAGCTCAGTGCTGTCAAGGCTGGGTGTCCTCTGGAGCCAGTGAGGCACAGGAGAGAAGCATCCACTGGTATTTTAGAGTTACAAAAGATTAAAAAGACTTATGCCTTTAAGTCTGACCACCATTTGGAAAAAAAAATTATTTAAACTAGAACATGTCTTTTAAGAAAAGATTTGAAAGTTTCTGGTGATTGAAAATCCACCAGCCCCTTGGCAGACTGGAAGGGGGGAATTAACTCCTCCATTCTGGGGGGCTCATTTAGCCTATCTGGAGCAGGAAGGAGACAGGTCAGCCTCAGGGAGGTAGAGAGGATAATTTTTTGTGAAGGCATGCAGTTTCTCCTCTTCCTCAGCATGTCCCAAATATCAAGGATGTAAAAATTTATAGTTCTAACGAAAAAAAGAATGAAGCAAGAACATCACCAGCTTCCTTACCAAAACATAGCCTCCTTTTTCCAGCCAATCACAGAAGCTGAAAATATTTTAAATACAGGAAAAAGGGAACACGTAAATGCTAAGAAGTAAATAAGTCCTTCACCCACCTGGTTTTTTATGGGATCGTGCCCAACATCACATTTCAACATTAACCTGACCTCTTCCTCCTGTAAAGGCCCCCTGCAACTTATTTTCAATTGGCACATTGTAGTTTCCTGCAGCCTCACAGTGTTTGTAGTAACACACCATGGTGTACAGCGTATGATGATTCCTGATCTACACACATCCGCTGAAGTGGGCTGTGTGCAAGCTTAGCTCTGTAATGCAGGGTATGGAACTGCTGCATTTAGCCACAGAGCACCTCCTGCTTCCACCACCAACAGCAGCAGTCTCCTGCATCCGATTTTGCAAAATACAGGAGCTATCAGTCAGCAGGGCAAGGCAGCTGGGACCTTACAGACGTAGCTGATACCAAATCAGGTTTTTACTGTTAATTGAGGAAATTAAAAAGATACAGGAAAAAAATAAGCTGGACTCCTGCCATCCTGTGTGGAGATGAGCTGCAGATAATCTATCAGTAATGCAGGTAATGTGAGGTTAGGTGCTGAGTGCCCTTCCTGTACCATCGTCGGATGGGACAATCAGCACCTACCTGTGCTTTCATCTCGTTTCTCAAAGCACACACATGCCTGAATGTGGATAAAAAGTTCAGTTCATCTCTAACAGGGAACTCTTCCAGTCGATATATTGCTTAACTGGCAAATAACACAGCGCTTTGGACAAAGGTGAAATGTGGAGCTCATCTCTCTATTACAAGAGCCTGGCAGCAGCATTCAGCACCAGCTGGAAATTGTACAGAGCCTTATCAGGCCAGGCTGTCAGGAGGGAGTCACAATAATCTAATCTTGATGTGAGAAATGCATGGGTAACCAATTCAAGGTCAGGACAGCTACAGACCATAGATATTTGTTAAAAGATAAGAAAGCCTTTGAAATAACTTTCAGGATCTTGATTTGCTGAGGTAGGCAAAATAAGAAAAAATTAAAATCTGCTTTCCAGTAAGGAAAAGGGCAGGTAGCGGTGATGGAGAAAGAGCATTTCACCTCAGACAGAGCTGCCTTTCAGCACTGTTTCAGTCAGTGATCCATCTGCATCATTTGTAAGGAACAGTAATAGGCTGCCAATATTTTAATAAGAAGCTGCCACAGAATTCCCTCTCAGCTGTGATAAATCTGCAGGCTCCAGGGAAGGCTTGTTTGTGGAAGGAACAGGCAAGAAATTAGAGAACTATCCATTTTTCTTCCCTTTCCTACTCAAATGTGTGCTTCAGCAAACCAGACCCAATGAAGGAGATGCTGATACCGTGAGATACAGCGCTCCACCCACTCCATATGCTGGAAAGCCATGAGCTTCCTCCAGAAGCTATTTAGACTCATTAGCACACACTGTGCCTGTGCTAATGAGTCCTCTCTCTCAGCAGGGCTCACCCCCTTATAGGGGTTTTGAACAGGAGGGAGCTGATGCCTGTCTGGCTCCGAGAGGGGCAGAGCTAACCTGCATCCCTGTGCCCAGCTGTGCTGCCAGCCCCCAAAAGACCAAAAGAGAAAATTATAGGGCCACGGGCTGGGGATGCCAAGGCCATATGGGCAGGTAGAAGGAAAGGTAAGTAGGACAGCAAAAACAAAAGACAGAGTTCACGTTTCAGGCCACTAATCATTTACCGGCACACCCTGTATTATCACTGTTTGACTGGTTTTGTTCCCATATAGGAATCCTACACCCCAGCCTACACAAACACACAACCAAAGAACAGCCCCTGCACTGAGTTCACAGTATAGCTGTGCATCTTACACTTAGGGCTGTGGTAGGGGGTCATCCCAGTAGCAGCATCCTAGATTAGAAGTGTGATTATTTCAGTTTATTTAGACCATGCCCATGTAAAAGACAATATCCTTGGTTTACCAGTTGCTTTTGAATAACCAGTTTGTACAGTAGGCAAGATTTCCTTGGGTAGAGTTCAAAGTCATGAAAACCTGTGCTAAGGAGGACATGGGCAGGGCAGAAAAAACCAAAGGACCTATCCAAACCCAGATATCTGGAATAGAACATAAAAGCAATTCTAGGCAGCTGGCTAGATTAAGACAGACAAGATGGCCCTCAAATAGACAGTTAGATAGACTTTGCTACTGCTGCTGACTACTCCCTCGTTGCCCCCTGTTGCAATGTATAACCATTATCTGCTATTATTATTGAACTTCTGCAATCAGAAGCATGCTAATATTTTATTTCTGAGGGACAATCAACTATTATCATGACAGTGCACAACACTACAAAATGCACTGCTGATCAAACTCACCATCTGACACACAGCAGTTAGCTAATAGCTTCTTTTTTTTCTTCTTTCTTTCCCCTTTTTTAAAGGAATAATTGTTGGCATTTGAAGATTTTCTTCTCAAATATTCAGTAAAAATGCAGGTACATGGAACAAGTTAGTGGTTTGTTGAGGGTTTTTGTGAACATGATCCAAGATTTTTTTTTTTAACCAAATCATCCTATTTTGCCTGCCTTTCAGCTGTTAATCTAATACAAGGAGTAAAGTGATTCTACTTCTTTGAATTCTTATACTTTGGTCAAAAAATTTTCTATAGAAGGTGTTTTTCTTTCTAGCCATAGTAATGAAACATGTTTGTTGGCTACACACCAGGGATTGCAAACAGGTATCTATCCTTATTTAATTTCACAGTAAATAAGGTGTTCCATACATTCTTACAGCTGAAGTAGTCTAAAGTAGATTTATTTCAATCTTTAGTTCTGATGGCTTGGTAAATGCCAATGATAGAAAACCATGTTGAACTTTTACAGGGTAACCATATCTCTGGTGGAAAAGCAAGAAGGATCACTGAATAAATATTCCTAAGGAAAAATGAAATAAAAAAATATCTAGAGAGAACCCAAAAGGAATTAACTTCATACCCTCTTCCCAACCCCCTTTGACACCCCAGGGGGTCTGGAGTTGGTAGAGGCTACCTTTCTTCAGGAAACAGTAGAAAAATCAAATTAGATGTATTTGCATGCTGCTGCTACCAAGTGGGAAAAGGGAACTGGCAGAATATAGAAACAGCAGCACGCTCCCCTCAGTGTCACCTCCTTTTTCGTGAAAACATAATAAAAAAGCTGATAGAAAAGGCCAGCACAATCCGACCCAAGGGCTACAGCTGGCATTGGGCAGATGTCATTTTTTCTGATTCATATTCTACTGCTGCAGCTCTCCACATACTTCTACCAAAGGTAATGATGCTTTATTAGGTTTTCAGAAAGTCCCTTTCCATTCTGTGGTCAGTTCTGTTCTATAACTTCAATTTTTCCATTATTTTCCCCCTTCAATTTAGTTTGTAATTTCCGTTTTCCCCCTCCAAAGCTCCTGCCGGTCAACCCTCGTATTGGTGATTTGGACTGAGCTAGTGCCGAGTAAGCTTTAATGACAGAGCAGGGCCCCTGCTGAACCAGGCAGCCACAGACAGGGAAAGAAAGAGGCCTTTGCTGGAGAGGGCTTGCAGCCCCAGCCCCTCCGGTCTATAATGCTTTGTCTTCTGATCCTTAAAACCTATTTAACAGCATCTAGCCAAGATATCGCTAAGGGCTGTACAGCCCTCCGCGCACACCTACTCCTCAGGAGACCTGCATTGCAGGAGCTACTTCCAAACCCATAACCTCGAGGTCACTTCATTCAGTAGCTTGCTTCATTCCTTCTCCGGTGGTGTACTCACCCTGCCGGGGCTCAGTGCCACGGGCCGGTGAACAACCCCTTCTCTGAAGTCTCTCAGCACTACCTTAGCTCTGCTGGGCCCTACTTTAAGAAAAGCCTCCTTGTTCCTCCTCAGCGCTGCGTCCCGCGCGGGGAGCCCGTGCCTCAGGCTCGCTTCCTGCCAGCACGCTGGCTACATCCACTGCTGCTAAACAAACCCTCAGCTCCAGTATTTCTGTGGATAGCACAGTTCGGGGCATAACCTCCAGCCAGGAGCTAGATACGTAGGACTTCTGTGCAATGAGCTGAGCTTACTCATTAAGGTCCCACAAAGAAAACATGGCTGATGCAGCTGCATGCTGGAAGAGGAGAAAAACACCCCACATCAACAGGCTGTGAAGCACCGGTGATGAAGGCCGCCTGTGTTTCATCACATGCGTGGGCATAACAATTCAAACACAGAGATAAGAAATGATGGAAAGTCTCTTTCCAACAACATAATGATATGGTGTTGGATATCATCATATCAACAGGACGCTTAACAGTCCTGAGATAGGACAGAAGAGATGGCAACCAAAGGTGAGAGGGCCTAATGGCTTCTGAGCCCACAAAGACAACTCCAGGAGCTGTGTATCATTTTTCAGTCACTAATATTAAACCACAGTGACCACAAAGATAAGTACCCACACAGGATCCAGATTAAATAGGGTCAGGAAGGGCACCATGAATACAGAAAAGTAATCAATAACCTTTGCTATCAACAGAGCTGGGAAAAGAGTAGGTAGCTTTTTATGAAAATTATTACTTCAAGATGAAAAGGAGGTAGACTTTGGTTTCCCCCAGTTTTAAAGAGATTTCTGATAAGACACTTGAAGGACTAATTCTGCCTTTCATATCATTATCTCCTGAATAAGCTGGTTTTTTTTCCATTGTCCTTCCATCGGTCCTCATCATATCAAGGCAAGCAGATGATGAAAACTTTCAAACACAACAGTATTTTTGAAGGAAAATTTTCAGTGTTCTCGGTTTCACCACTCCCTATGCACAGAAGCAGTCGTGGTTCTTTTAGAGTACAATCCAAAGGAGGCTATTAATTTCTGAAAGGCTGTAATTACCACTAACAGCCAGCTATACCGACAGCACACTTTTGGGAAGGGACAGATCACCAAACATTATAAAGCTGAGGAAGAAAGCACAGAAAAATCCTTTTCAGAGGAAAAGATGGCTGAGCCTAATACTGGCATCTATATTTTGAGAATTTATATAAAATAGCCCTTATCATAAAATTAATACAGTGAGAATTATATTTTGCTGATGCTTGTATTGAAAGCTATATATTCAGAAGTGACGGAGATGCAAAAAACCAATCAGGGTTGTTCCATGTTTTGAAAATAATGAATTTAGTACTAATTCTATAGCCAGTAAAATCAGGAGACACCTTCCAAAGACTTCAGCATGTCTCAAAGCAAAACTTTGGTAATTAACTAACAGTATCTGAATAACTTGACTTTCTTGGTAGAACTTCAGGTTGACCAAGATCAAGCACTCATTATCTGAGAATATTAAGCCCAGCAGGGCATCCTAACAGCTTACTAGAGCAAAAAAAACATATTGACAGAAAACAGATCTTCCAACAAACACTGAATTAATGGATCCCTACAAACTTGCAAGCATCTAGGTAAAGCAGGGAAAATCACCTGGCCCAGCTCAGCTAGTTCTGACCTTAAAAATTCCAGATTATAATGAGAAATAACTAGGAAAACAAGGCCAAAGGGGAAAAGAAAAGCATAGTTACACTCAGAACTGGTCACAACTTAGTATTTCCCTACTACTGGGAATTCAAATATTTCACAGTTTTTATTCAGAGTATGAATGAAAACTTGAAATCTTAGTTTTGTGTAGGAAGAAAAATCTATATCTTTTTTTTTTTTCTGAAACAGATTTTTTTTCAGTTTTTTTCTCCAAATGAGCTGTACAAGTTTGTAGCCCTGACTCCGAGAAATCAGCCTCCGGGTCTCCAGCCACTAGCCCCAAGGCTTCTCCACACACTAGTACTGTTGCTGTTAATCTTAGTGCTCTGGAGAAACCTCCCCACTAGGCTAATGTGAAGCCCCTGCCCAAAACAACTTTGTATATGTTTCGATCAAATCCACTGAAATATGAAGTGGGCAACAGGCGTATTGGGACAAAATCCTACACTGCTCATAAAAATAAGAAGAACAGTCAAAGAATCATGAGAATTATGCTGTTCCAGCACATCCTCCTGCCTAAAATCTTTGGAAACTTGATTACAGTACCTGGATGTTCCATCAAAACCTTATTTACCTTACCTACAAGCAGTTATCTTAACACAAGGGATTCAACACAAGGGTTCAAATGTACAAACTTCACTGCTGAGGAGCAAAGTGTGAATTGTCCTGGCCAAAGGTCTAGGCTTGAATCCAGCACACATGATGACAAACTAAAGCGCAGCCACAGCCTTCTATTACTGGCCAAGAGAGAAGCAACTACAGATGCTGCACTAAAGAAAGCTAGTGCTCCCCACAGCTGTTTACAGAAGAAAGCACTCCCAGAACAACCACAGCCCACATGAAAGAACTTAAATAAGAGCTTCAGCTGAAGAGCATGAAGGTCCAAAACTTAGTTCATCACAGCTCTAAACTGATGGGTCTTAACTTTCTATTACAGGATGCAGATGGTCCCCTAGGGATATCAGAGGAGAGAGAAGGGACCAGCTTGGATCCAGGACCCAGCTAGCCAGAACCTGCACCAGAACCAAACTACCTTCAGCTTATTTCTGAAGATGAACCATTATCAGGGCAGCCACTGCATTTTCAGGCAATCCTGGCCAGTTACAGTTAAAAAAGAGGCCCTGAAGCAGGTGAAGGAAAGCACGTAAGCCCTTTCCAGCACCACTCTTAATTACTGATTAACAGGCTGCCTTCTTTCAAAGACAGTAATAGCAAATTCCCTCCCACCTCTCTAACTAAAAATTAATGTTAGAAATGAGATGGTGTATTTTAAAAGAAATGTATTTCGATTTTTAGAATCCCACACTTATCTTTACACGCAGTGTCAGGATGCCTTAAAGTGTGAAATAATTCCCTGCCATCCTCATCCTTGCAGAAATGTCATTCCTCTGTTCTTCCCTCCTCCTCCTTTCACATTAATAATTATAATTGACATTATTGTGCTGGCCTAGAACTCAGACTGTCTCGTGCTAGGTCTTAGCTTTGCCACAGATTTTTTTGTATGACCTTGGAAAAGTAATTTCATATCCATGCATCGGTTTCCACATGGCCAGGTGTAAGAAATTTTATTTCATATAATCCTTCCCCTCTTTGGCACAGGGGATGCCTGGTGCTTAACAGAATGGGGCCCCATGCTAGGTTATCACCAGTAGCCATTCCTGCTAAATAAACCTTGCCATGCTATGGTGCATCTTTCCCACAAGCACTGCCAAAAAGACAACACGAAAACCAATGAGCTATAACTTGAGCCTTCTGGAGGGAGAAGCAAGGATGATTTTAGGACTCAGCTTCAAAGGGTAAATATTTCCATTAAAAAAAGAGCTCCACATTCAATATTAGAAAATCTAACTGTAAGATCCTCCAACGGATCACAGCTACAATCAGTCAAAAAAACAGCACCTCAAGTAGTAAAATAGCCAAATGTTACTGAACTTTATTGGGAACGCAATACCTAATTCTCTTCTTGCAGTTTTGAAAGGCTGGGTTGAGCTGATAACTTTTAGAGCTTCTATTATTCCTGCTCCCTATCGCGCCTCTTTCTGTGTACTGGGCCCTTGTCAGTGATATCCATTTAAGAGCACTCTCCTCAGCAGAGGCCAATGGCTGCACCTAAAATAAATTGTTCTACTAATGAGCACAAGCTGAAGTTAAAGGGCTGAGTGGCTCTGTGAATATCAAGAGTGGCATTCCATCTGTGGGATGCCATCTGTGGTTTAGGCTCAACCAGAGAGCCTATGTTTAATTAATGTGGCTGTAATTTGCTCAGACCTCAATAGATCATGGACCATTCCACTTAATCACAAGACAAAATTTGGCATATTTGAGCCATCCCACATGATATTCTGTGGGCTGAGCTGATAGAGAGTTTGAACTACCTCCTACCCTCCATAAAAGTGTGGGTCGTTGCAGAGGTCAGTCCTGTGTAAGGCAGCATGGGAAATCCCAGATTGCTGGTGCCTGTCTTGGATCTGACCTGTAAATAAACACAGGATTGATGTGTCTAGCTGTGCCAGTGCCTTCACACTGGAAAAAGCAGAGATCTCTCACATGAAACATGAGAGCAAATCCTGAAACTAAAGTGAGGAAGAGCTGCCAAAGGCCAGGAGCAGAGAGAAGTCAGGGGTAAAATCTTTCCTTTTGGACTCTGGAGTAGCAACTGCAAGGTAACAGTGGTGTTTGCAGCAGGCAAGAGGGGACCTCAGCTTGAGGGATGTGGATGTGGCTGAACAGAAGATGCCAAGATGCTCAAAAAAGACGTGAGAATGGATGGGATACAGCAGAGAGGAAGGAGAGGGTTATTCTTTCACAGTTCCCTTCCTTTTTCATCAAGCACCTTCCCTGTTGGGCTTGTGTATATATCATTATACATATACTAAAAAAATGAAAAAAATAGGCATTTACAGAGTGCCCCTCATGAGGTCAGAAATCATCATTGCTTATTAACCAAGACACATGATTAATGTATCTAAGGAACTGGAAGAAAAATATAGAACTGAGCTGTTAGCATTCCTCAACCTAATCTTTGTTAGTAAGGTCTCACTTTAAAAATAAAATGATTGGCTCACTTTACCCTCACTCCATATCCCCATTCCTTCCCCAGACCCAGAATCCCACCATTCATTTCCTCGCGTTCTCCCTTCAGCCACATGTTACTCATTGCCAAAGTTTAGTGACATGAA
Source organism: Falco rusticolus (assembly GCF_015220075.1). Lineage (NCBI taxonomy): Eukaryota > Metazoa > Chordata > Aves > Falconiformes > Falconidae > Falco > Falco rusticolus. The sequence continues at coordinate 29,801,972 of NC_051193.1, forward strand.
TATGTGCAGACACTGGAACTTGAGTGTATTGGGCTTGCATGGCAAGGTTTTGGTAGCAAGGGGGGCTACAGGCGTGCCTTCTGTGAGAAGCTGCTAGAAGCTTCCCCTATGTCTGATGGAGCTAATGCCAGCCAGCTCCAAGACAGAGTCACCAAGGCTGAGCCCATCAGTGATGGTGGTTAAGCCTCTGGAATAATGTATTTAAGAAGGGGGGTGGGGCGGCACGGGGAAATGGCACAGATGACAACACCTAGAAGGACGGGGAGGAGATGCTCCAGGTGCCAGAGCAGAGATTCCCTTGCAGCCTGTGGTGAAGATCATGGTGAGGCAGGCTGTGCCACTCAGCCCAGGAAGGTTCATGGTGGAGCAGGTATCCCCCTGCAGCCTGTGGAGGACCCCATGCTGGAGCAGGTAGATGCCCAAAGGAGGCTGTGACCCAAGGGAAGCCCACGCTGGAGCAGGCTTCTGGCAGGATCTGTAACTCCATGGAGAGAGGACCCCAGGCTGGAGCAGGTTCGCTGGTAGGACTTGTGACACCACAGGCAACCCAGGCTGGAGCAGCCTGATACTGAAGGACTGCACCCCATGGAAGGGACCCACAATGGAACAGTTCATGACGCACTGCAGCCCATGGGCAGGACTCATGTTGAAGAAGTTAATGGAGAGCTGTCTCCTGTGGGAGGGACCCCATGCTGGAGCGGAGCAGAGTGTGAGGAGCCCTCCCCCTGAGGAGGAAGGAGAGGCAGAGACAGTGTGTAATGGACTAACTGCAGCCGCAGCCCCATCACCATCTCCCTGTGCCGCTGCAGGGTGAAGGTAGAGAAAATCAGGAGTGAAGTTGAGCCAGGGAAGAAGGGAGGGTTGAGGGAAGGTGTTTTAAGGTTTGGTTTTATTTCTCATTACCATACTCTGATTTGATTAATAATAAATACTAATTTCCCCAAGTCAAGTCTGTTTTGCCCGTGACTGTAATTGCTAAATGAGTTCCCTGTCCTTATCTCAACCCACAAGCCTTTAGTTATGCTTTTTCTCCCCAGTTCAGCTGAGAAGAAGGAGTGATAGAGCAGCTTTGGTGGGCACCTGGCATCCACTCAGGGTCAACCCACCACACTGAGGTCTGAGCACCCCAAAGCTAAGGATTAGCTGTTGTGATGGTCCATTGTTACTTAGTTGGTGTTCAGGGCTGAAAAAGAAGAGAGCCAAACAGGCTACTCTGATTTGAAAAAAGATCCTCCCCTAAATCATATATGTACAAAGGCTTCCAAAGTAGAGGGGTTTCTCCATGTGCATCCACTAATTATTTATCAGCAACCACCTAAACTGTGCATAGCCCATGTGCGCATATGCATAAGTGCACATATAAGGAGAGAAACAACAACATAAGGACAAGGAAAGTCAGAGCCCCGGTGTTTCCACATTAACACCTTGGGTGCCAGGGCTGCTAAGCAGAAGGTGGCAAGGAATTACAAGCACACTGAGCCTTTTCTTGCATTTCTGTTATAACACAAGCATGAATTGCAGCAAATCATTGCATTTCATCCTCTTCAACAATAATGAAAAGATGTCTGTTCAACTAAACACTGGATGTTTGGCTTCCTTAATGAAGCTTAATGAAAGCTGATGAAGCGCAGCAGAAAGGTATAGGGGATGCTCAGTTCAGAACATACTGTGGGGCCTTTATTTCATGGCATGAAAACTGTGATGTAAACATCAGAAATTACTGGTCAGCAATTAACCAATTTCTGACACAGAGAAGGATCTCTGACTCATGGAGCAGATTCCATTTCAGGGTAACCCAGTCCTTCCTTCTCCAGGAAAAGCCCCTAAGCACCCTGGCTGGCATACACCCTTCTCAAACACGTGTCAAGAGCCTGCAGAAATGCATAACAACCTGCAAATCCACATGTATTACCTCTCCTTTGCTGACACATCAGAAGCCCAATACAGCTGATGCTGACTGTAAAGAGAAATAAAGAAGCTGCCGTTTCCTTCCAGAAGCTACATCCAAAGCAGAGATGGCAACTGAACTCAGCTTTCCAGAGAAGAACACTAAAACCTGAACTGCTGGGACATCTTTCCTCAGTTTCTCCTTTAAAACAAACTCAGGAAAAAGCCCACTTCATCTCAAATTTCCAGGACACCAATGCAGTGAGTATGCTCAACAGCAGCATGCAAGACCCAACTGAAGACCGCTTTCAAAGACCTTAACACCTTCATGTGTTATAAAGACCTCTCTTCATCCAGCTAAGATGATTACAACATGACCCAGTGGAGGTGAGCTGGGGATAGACAAAGTCTGTCAGAAAATAAGCACTGATTTCCTTTGCTGCTGCTGTTTGTTAGAAAAATAATTAACCTAGCGGCAACATCAGAGATCCGCCATCATTTGAAGCCCAAACTCTTTCCCAAAGAGCTATTTCTGAGGTGATTTCTCAAATCACAGAATGTGGAAGGGACCTCTGGAGATCACCCAGCCCAACCCCCTGCTAAAGCAGGGTCACCTACAGCAGGTTGCACAGAGTCACATCAAGAGAAGGAGACCCCACAGCCTCTCTGGGAAGCCTCTTCCACTGCTCAGTCACCCTCAAGGTAAAGTTCTTCCTTGTATTCAGATGGGCCTTCTTGCATTGCAGTTTGTGCCTGTCACTCCTTGTCCTGTCGCTGGGCACCACTGAAAAAAGCCCGGCCCTGTCCTCTTGGCACCAGCCCTTCAGGTATTTGCATACAGTGCTAAGGTCCCCTCTCAGTCTTCTCCAGGCCAAGCAGCCCCAGAGTCTCTCAGCCTTTCCTCAGAACGGAGATGCTCCGGTCCCCTCACCACCTTCCTAGTCTCTGCTGAACCCTCTCCAGTAGTTCCCTGTCCCTCTTGAACTGGGGAGCCCAGCACTGGACACTGTATTCTAGGTGCAGCCTCACCAGGGCAGAGCAGAGGGGGAGGACACCCTCCCTCAAACTGCTGGCCACCCTCCTCCTAATGCACGCCAGGATCTCATTGGCTTTCTTGGCCACCCCAGCACACTGCTGGCTCATGGGCAACTTGCTGCCCACCAGAACTCCCAGGTCCTTCTCCGCAGAGCTGCTTTCCAGCAGGTCAGCCCCAGCCTGTGCTGGTGCCTGGGGTTATCCCTCCCCAGGTGCAGGACCTCACGCTTGCCTTTGCTGAATTTCATTACATTCCTCTCCACCCAACTCTCCAGTCTGTCCAAGTCCTCTGGTGTATCAGCCACGCCTCCCAGTTTTGTGAAAACCTGCTGAGGGTACACTCCATACCTTCATTCAGGTCATTGATGAATAAGTTGAACAAAAGTGGACCCAGCACTGCCCCTGGGTAACATCGCTAGACTCTGCACCACTGATAACAACTCTGAGCCCTGCCATTCAGCCAGTTCTCAATCCACCTCGCTGTCTGCTCATCTCACCCACACTGCCCGAGCTTACCTATGAGGATGTTATGGGAGACAGTGTCAAAAGCCTTGCTGAGGTCAAGGTAAACAACATCCATCACTCTCCCCTCCTCTACACAGGCAGTCATTCCATCATAGAAGGCTATGATGTTGGTCAGGCATGATTTCCTCTTGGTGAGTCCATGCTGACTACTCCTGATAACCTCCTTTTCCTCCACGTGCTTAAAGATGATCTCCAGAATAAGCTGTTTCATCACCTTCCCAGGGATGGAGGGAAGGCTGACCAGCCTGTAGTTTCCTGGGTCATCCTTGTCCTTCTTGAAGGTTGGAGTGACATTGGCTTTCCTCCAGACCTCAGGCACCTCTCCTGTCCTCCATGACCTTTCAGAGATGATGGAGAGTGGCTTAGCCATAACATCTGCCAGCTCCCTCAGCACTCAGGGGTGCACCCCTTCAGGGCCCATGGATTCATGAGTGTCAGGTTTGCTTAACTGATCTCTAACACGATCCTCCTTGACCAGGGGAAAAATCTTCCTTTCTGGACTTCATCTCTTGCCTCCAGGATCTGGGAAACCTGAGGGCCAGCCTTGGTAGTAAAGGCCGAAGGAAAGAAGGCATTCCATAACTCTGCCTTCTCTGTATCCTTTGTCACAAGGGCACCCACCTCATTCAGCAGCAGGCCCACGTTTTCCTTAGATACACTTTTCTTACTGATGTGCTTGAAGAAGCCCTTCTTGTTGTCCTTGACATCCCCCAGTAGATTTAATTCCAAACAGGCCTTAGCCTTCTTTATCACCTCCCTGCGTGTTCTGACAGCATTCCTATATGCCTCACAAGTGGCCTATCCCATTTTCCACATTCTGTGAACTTCCTTCTTCTGATGGATTTTTGCCAGAAGCCCCTTGCTCATCCACGCAGGCCTCCTGCCCCCTTTCTTGATTTCTTACTCATAGGGATGCACCGATCTTGAGCTTGGAGAAAGTGGTGCTTGAATATTAACCAGTTCTCTTGGATCCCCCTACCTTCTACAGCCCTAACCCCTGGGATTCCTGCAAGCAGGTCCTTGAAGAGGCCAAAGTTAGGTCTCCTGAAGTCCAGGGTTGCAATCCTACTTATTGCCCTGCTCCTTCCACACAGGATCCTGAACTCCACCATCTCATGGTCATTGCCCCAGCCTTCACGGCCCCAATCAGTCCTTCTTTGTTTATGAGTACAAGGTCCACCTCAGCTCGTTGGCTCTCTGCCACCTGTGTCAAAAACTTATCATCAGTGCTCTGCAGGAACCTCCTGGACTGCATGTGCGTAGCTACATTGTCTTTCCAGCAGATATCAGTGGTAGTGTCTGTACAACTGGTGGGAAGTGATCCAGCACAGAAAAGGGACAGTATCACCAAAAGCTGTGCTATCTGCTGACTGTGGCATCCTCAGCGTCACAGGCCCATCAGCTCTGTGTAGCAAATGGCTGAGTGCAACACAGGCTTGTAAATAGCTCTGGAGGGCAGAGAGACTCTCAGAAACACACCTCTAACACTGCCTTCCTCAGCCAACACTAAATCACTCTCTCTGGCATCTGTAGCATGTACCCATGGATCAGCCTGAAATATCAGCACAAGTGTTTCCCAGCAATAGTAAATCCATCAGTTCTGCCCATATCATGCCCGAGCCCCAGCAGTTGCAGCTTGCTATGGCTGTCGTATTTGACACTTTCCCAGTGGCCTTTTTCACCATTCTCCCTGTGATTTGGAGATGTTTCCCATTACTCTGAGTATGCGTCTTTCTAAATGACAATACCATCCAGCTATGGGGACAGCTTTCATAACACTGCTGCTGTTTGCAGCTATTGTTTCCAATTTTAGACACTCAAAGCATTGTTTTCAAAAGTGCTGGCCATGTGCATGGCTCTACGCTACGTGACGCTTTAACTCCTTTGCTTTATCTGGTACTTACACAGATGCAAGTTGCCACTGACTTTCAGTGTCTACTATTCCTGTTTTCAACAGGATACAACTCCTGCTGCACCAGTGGTGCTTCATCCAAACTACAACCAGGCCAGAGACTCATCCTGCAACTCTGCTTGGCAGATAATTTACAGGACTGACACTGGTTCCCTTCAGTCCACTGAATTACGGATAATTGGAATTAGTGGCAACATGCACTCACTGCACAGTGCTTAAATTTATGCAACCAGACTCTGGATCACTGTCAGAGCTAATATGTCTACTGAAAATAGATGTGACAGGTCTCATCTCAAGCTTTGCTGATCTTCTCTAGTAGGACAGTAGGACAGTGCTATCAATCCACAACACATTGAGCTTAGTGTGTCGCCTTTTGTGGTACATCACTTTGAACATCCCTTTTCTTTCTAGGTCTCCTTTCCTATAGCATTCTGGTTTTCTGTGTGCTTTATATCCTTCAGTTTAGGCTTGATAACTTCCTTTGCTTGTCAAATGCTAATTGTCACTGCTTAACTATTTTTGGGTCATATTTACCCCATGTCCCATTCATAAATACAGTGAGGATCTCAGAGACCTAATCCTTCCACTAGACAAGTTTAGTCCCAGATCAGTATCAGACCTGTCATAAACTCCAGATCTCCTCAAGTTTCTGTATACTGTTTCATCTTTGCCCTTCTGCATTACAGAAAAAAACCCTAGTGAAAACATCAACTGCTTGAGCAAAAGGTATTATCAAAATCAGGTCACCTTCTGCCATGTTCCTATTTGTTGGCACTTGTACCTTGCAGATACAGAGTAAAATGTTGGGGGCTTTTTTCCCCCTGAGTAACCTGCATAAAAATATTTACCTTTAGCAGAACTTTTAGTTGTTTCGGTTTTTCATTCAGCATGATTTCTTGTTTCCTGGGTGTTTTCCTGTTTTACCTCTGGACCCACCTGCTGTTCAGAACTCACTTAGAGCCAAGGTGTTTAAGAGCAATTTGATTTGAAAAGTTTCTTCTCAAAGATGCAGTTCCCTGTGACTCTGATCCTTTGGGGCATCAGCATCATATGCTATAGAGAGGCAGCAGTTTAGACACAAATGGCTGGAAAAAACGGGCCAGAGCCAGAACAGTAAACATGTATGAACATCAGCATTAGGAGCAGGAATGGAAAAATACCAGTGTTTAACAACAGAATTGTAATCTTCTAACAAAGTAATCAGTAGAACAAACAGCATCTCTCCCAGCACAGAGAGGAAACGGGAGGGAGAGCCTTGAGGTGCCAGAGATGAGAAAATCACATCTGTTGTACTCTCCTGATGGTGCTGGCCACCAGCCCTTTAACTGTCCCTAGCAAAGCTGCGTTCATGTCACTAAACCAGTGTCCACGCTTTACCAGCTGGAGCAATGGGCACCGAAGTTCAAACTGAGCCAATTTTCTCCTGAAAAATCATCGCTAAATTGTTCATGTCCAGTCGTTAAAAGGTTTTCAGCCTAAACAGATGGGGTTTAAAGATTTAACAAATGGTCAATATAACACAAAAGGGTCACTAGCGTTTCTGTTCCTGCACACAAAGCCTTAGTGGTAGCTGTGCCCATGCATGAATCTGCCATAAAAGGAAGGGAGGTTTTGCCCCCTCCCTCAGACTCACCACTTGCTGTGAACCAAAGGCAGAGGGTGGGAAAGGAGTTGCACAGTACAAGTCAAAGGGGGCTCAGCTAGCGACAGATGTCTGCAGCAACCGTGTTACATGCTGCCTGAAAGGAGAGCACCCCAGGCAGAGAGAGCTCAGGGGCACAGGACAAGGTGGCAAAGCTGAAAAACCTGCCAGCATTGCGTTGTGCATGGGAATGAAAAGAAGATGGGAGCTTTGAGAAAAGCTCGAAAAAGCATCAGACCAAGGACTGAGTTGGAAGGGATGCAGAAGGGGAAAATAGAGCAGTAAAGGCAAACCAGGAACCAAGAAGATGTCTAATTTGTAGCAGCCAGACAGCACCACTCCCACCCCTTTAGCAGCTGGAGCATCGGTCAGCTGAACTCTAATGGAGTCAATTTGCTGCTGGAAATAATGACTAAATTACTCCCATTTGCCCAGTGAAGAGGCTGAAGTCTAAGTAGATGAACATTGGGAGGTAACAAACTGTTAGGAGCAGACTGATATGTTGTGAGGTTTTCCTTGCCTGCAAAAGAGAGCTGACAACCCCCAGCACCCTTCAGCATCGCCAGACTTCTCTTACTGCAGCGCCCTTCCACCAAGTTAAACAAGTTTCTAGCTCAGTTCCTGCCAAGCCCCAAGGAAAGACAGCTTGGCCAAAATGTCAGCTGATAAATGAAAGGATTTATTTGAGGACTAAACAAGGGACAAGCTTTTCAGCAGCAGCACTGTCAACCTTGCTCTGCCCACCCCCTGCAGGGTTGGGAGGAGCGGATCAGCCACTAAAGAGAAGTGGGAAAGGGCTGGTTATTTACCATTTCTGCACAGGCAATAACAGTGAAGCTCTTTGCTTTCATGCCGTGAGGGTAGCTGAAGCTGCCAGGGGTATGACAGCTCCTGGGAAGTTTCTAGACCAGGAGCACAACACCCCTGTAAGAATCTGTGTGTCTAAAGATGTCTCTAGGACAGCATTGCTGGAAGGTCTGAATAGCACGTAAGGAGCAACTTGTTTATAGGGAGACTCCTACAAAATTATGGTCCAGATGGATACAGTTCAGCCATTTCACCTGGCTGCCTCTGTCCACTGCAGGGTGAAGGCAGGATCCCCAAATGGAAACAAATGAAGAGCACAGACAAATTCCCAACTGCTCTAAAATGAGCAGGAGTTTTGTTGAGGCAGATCCAGAAAACTACCTTGGCACCAAAGCCCTCGGTAGTTCTCTCACGCCTAGCTGTAGGAGCTGCAGGCTCTGCCAGCAGGTGGAAGACACCTCCCTGCTAAGCCCTTGGGCACAGCTGTGGGGCTGACCCTCCTCAGGCCCCACAGGCTGCTCACACTAAATGCTGAATTGCAGCACTGAGGCTAGGCTTCTCTCCTACTTAAGACACTTTGATACCTGGCTTTTAGGAGCTCATCTTCTTTGGATCTTTTCCTAAGAGCCACCAAGATGTTTATCTCCCCATCCTATTTAAGCAATTACTCAATTACTGTTCCCAGGATAAAACCAAGAGTAAGGTCTTGACTGTACAAGTCTCATGCGTGACAAGCCCTAGGGAGCCCTGTCAAAGGAGAAACGACTGCAGCGGTAGCCCCCCCTTCAGCACCAGTTAATGCTTCGTATGCTGCCTGTCACTTAATGGGAAAGATACTGCAACACTCCATCAACATCACCCAGCCCTGATCCCCACAGACATCCCTGAGCCAGGTAAACTTCAGAGTTAAAAGCAGCAGCACTAGCAGGGGAGAAAGCCAAGATAATCCACAGTGAGACTACACCACCTGAGGACAGCTGGGAACATGCTTCTGTGTTCCTGTAGCAGTTCAATAGCAGGTCCCAGTGCATGAATCCACTCGCCTCCCTTGTTCCTGTCGCCTCTGCCACTCCATCTCCTGAGTGCAGCTGCCTGAGTAAAGAATCCCTACAAACACACACACACACACACACACACACACACACACCAGCAGTGCTAACTTTGGTTGTCATTTCAGGAGCACGCATTCATTTTATTTCTTAAAGGAACTTCTCAGTCCTAGGCCTTCCTAGTGCTTTGGCAGGTTTGAAGTACTTGAAAAGGAGTCAAAGGAGGGTTCCAGCAATGTCCCACTCCTGAAGATGATGAGAGGCAAATCCTCACACCTTGCAACAGACAGGCATGAGCCAGTCTAGGCTCTACACAAGTAAATGGCACTTGCACAGACTGCATTTACCTGGTGCCTATCAGATGGTAGGAGTGGCTCCTTCAAATAAACCTTTGCCTTGAGAGGGGAGGGGATCTATGAGCCTATAACATGCTCTTAATATATAGTTGTGTTTTCAAAGCACACTTCAGCTGTCAGCTGAAAAGCTCTTTCCCCTCTCTGAGCCTCCTGGACAACCACCACAAGCCAGGACCAGAGTGGCGGCACGAGACAGTGATCTCATCTGCCTCGCCATTTCAGCAGGGATGCCCAGAGAGCACTTGGACTGCAACGTCATCACTGGCTCCAAGTTTCAGCCCCAGGACTGAGGGACATGGTTTGCTCAGCCCACTGGCAAGGCTGGGAGGGGGCTTGTCAGCCCCAGCATTCAGATCTCTTGCCGTCATCTTTCTGGCAGGGGCTTGTGCGAGTCATGCATTTAAATAGATTAGGGATACAGATAAGGTGCTCTGCACATTAGCCATGACAGACATGCAGGTAGTGGATGAACAGAGAGCTGTTTTGGTCATCTTCCTAACTGGAATGATCTTTTGCTCTTCATTACCCAGCCTACTGCATCACAGCATTAGCATGCATGTCCTGACGACGCCCGGGGTGAGTCACCAAATGTAACACATTACAGTGCAACCCAAGCTTTAATAAACATGGCTTTTGGTTTTTTTGACTTGATCTCCATTTCCATAATAAAAGCTTTCTGTTACTATCTGTGCATGTACTTATCAAATCAGAATATTAACAGAGATATTCTCAATTCACAGTCACTCAATAACTTATAAGAAATGCAGAGCAGGCAGGAAAGCCAGGACACCTAGGTCCTCTGTCTTGGAGCGCAGTGCAACTCCAAGTGAATGTACTGAGTATCTGCCCTGGGAAGATTTCCCAGCCTGCTTCGGACTTACCCCTGCTGAGGTTAAAACCTCAGAGGGCTGTACAGCACTGTGCCTGCACCACCCCGAGTCTGTGGTACTTGCCACCTATTTTGCTGGCAATAGTAACTGGCATTCTCCAAGCTCATCCATCAGGTCACACCCACACACCAAGGAAGGAGCAGCACCATCTCCTTCTCAAAGAGAAATATCCACTTAAGCTCTGTGGGAAAGGGCTCTGGTACACACCTACCTGTATCTCCCAAGGGATGTGCCACCTTTCTCGCTGAGGACCAGTCCTGGAGCTCTCACCGCGCTGCTGATCTAGGTGCTACAGTCTTGCTTCTAGATGGAGTCAAGCCTATCAGCCCCTAAAGTAGTAACTTTCTGCAGTCTCCTCATGCCTCCAGCTGTTCATTCCATGTGGCCTGGCTCACCGTGACTTGGAAACAGACAAAAATTGATACTTGACCTATCTTTTTGTGGCATGCCTGACATAGCTCTCTTCAACATTTCTACCATATTTGTTTACCTCCAATGAACTAATGTTTTCAAGATTTTTCTAACCAACGGTAGACAGGACATTAAAAAGTGCTGAGCAAGATTATTCAAAAATAATCTAAATGAATCAATGAAAACAGCTAGATTACCAACAAAGTTATCACTGTCGCTGTATCAGAAAGATAGTGGGGTATGCTGTGTCAGGCTGATGTTTTGAGAGTTTGCTCTGTGACTATGGACAAAAGTCCTTGGGGCTGGGCTTCAGTGACTCCTTCATAAACTCATAAAGATGAAGTCACGGGATAGATGTAGTAGACAGCAGAGTCACAGAAAAAAAGATTCACAGATAGAGCTGGTTTGAAAATTGGTTTCAGGAAATGCTGGAATAATGGGGAGGTGAAATGACTGGAGAGGCTGATCCATGGGATCCATGCTGGAAGCCCAGGGAGAAAGAAGTGGGAGAGAGGAGAAACAGGCACAGGAGGACATGGACAACCCAGGATGAAACCTAGACTGTCCAGGGAGGGCCAGAGCTGAGGGAAGGGGGGGCAGGTTCCAAGGGGCTTCTCCACCTGGTCTCTCAAATTAGGCAATTAGACTAATTGCCTCCTGACAACAGGAGGCATCTCACCTGGCCTGCATTTGTGCCCTAACCCAGCCTGGTCCTGCCCCTGTTTTAGCCATAGGAGAGGTGCAGGGTGCCCTTCAGGGGACAGCATGGCGGCACAGGGATTGTGGGGTCCTGGCACTGCCACCATGCTGGAAACCTCCAGAGCTCCTGCAGATGCCACAGCAGCACAAGGGCAGAGGGTTTCTGCACTGCCAGAGCCTGTGAGTATACATGTGTCCTTTCAAAGGGCGTAGGGTGCATTTATACCCCTTTGCTATCTCTGAGAGCCAACACCCTGAGGACAGAAGGAGCTGAAGACTCGCAAAAGCCTGCTCTAACCCATGAAGCTGAAAGGTGGAGATCCCCAGATAAGGCTGGAAGCATGCTCTGATGTTGCAGCACCAGGCATGCTGCAGCAAGTGGCACCACGCAGGGTCTGTGCTGCTGCCGGCTGCTGAGCAGGCTGTCATGCAAAATTTCAGTGCCAGTTCTCTCTATGCCTCCTTCTTCTAGCCTCTCCCCTCAGCACCAACCTTTCTGCCATAATTCCATGTATGAGCCTGACTTTGAAATTCTGCCTTTGAACTGTTGGTTGGGTTTTTTTTCCCTTCTGCAGTCAAAATTACAGCAGCTTAACCTCAGGAGGGTAAATCTCTCAAAGAAGTGCAGAGGCATTGCTCTGCTCTGTGCCTGCTAAAAAGCAGCGTGACTCACCCAGCAGCATCCCCTGACGCACAGCAGGAGGACACATCCCTTGGACATCTTGCTCTAGGGTGTCACAGCTATTTCCTTGTCTACTTCCAGCGAGCAGAGGGGCAAGATCTATCCCTGACTCAGTAAGGACTTTGTTAAATTATGTTTTCTACCCAAGGGGATTTTTTTTTTCTTTTTTTTGGTCTAGAGTTAAAAATGACCACAGCCACCCAGTCAGAGACAGGACCCTTGATGTTCTGACCCAAAGCTCCCTTCAGCTGCACTGGCTGTACTCTTCCCCCTTGGAAAAGGCCAGCAGCAAGCAAATCCCAGTCTATTCAGGTGGTGAAGGCCTACAGTACAGCACACAAGCCTTTGAGACTTCCTAAAACTTGGGAGCTAAGACTACATGAGGGTGTGAGTGTTTCAGGTTCAGGCTTCACTCTCCAGCAAATCCTGAAACAAGTTCTGCTAAACACAGACTTGGGGAAGGGATTGAGGAATGAACTGCCTGCCCCTTACAGGCACAGGCAGGGAGGGCTCGGGTAGATCAAGGCTTGAACTCAGACGAGATAATGGAACAGCCTATAGGGAAACTATAGGGACTGCCTGTAGGGGACAGCCCCTGGGGCAAGCCATTCCAAAAACAATACTTGGATTTAAATTCAAAGAGAAATAGACTGCCTCTGAGGACCGTTTTCAGACCAGAGTGACAGCTGTGGAGTGCTGGCAGTCAAGGGACCAGGATGTGGCAGGACACAATGGCACTAGTTTGTTGGACAGTGCAGGTAAAACCTCTGGGAGTAGGGGATAATTATGGAAAAGGCTGTTGTTTCTTAGGAAAGAGGGAGTGGAGGACTTGGCTTTTCCTTTGGCAAGCCATATATAAAAGGATGAAAAATAGCCCTTGACTGTATCCCCCCCTGCCTTGGCCAAGGTCCTGCCCTGACCAGGCTGACCTACAGGAAGTGGCAGACTCTGAATTCCCATCTGCTGGACCAACGGGAAGGTCTTTCACCTTTTTTCGATCCAGCTCTGGCATCTCTGCAAGACGCTGTGACGCACTGACAAGACATTCCCAGAGAGTCTTTTTATGTGCCTACTAATTACCTATATTTTTAATTGCAGAAAGGGAGTTTTGAAAGCCACACAAAGAGGAAAATCTAAAAGCAGATTAGTTAGGTGAAATAAAAATGCCCTGAAAGTATACATTCAGGTAGCAATAAAAAGACTTTCTATCGTTGCTTAGAGGCATACAATAATAGTATATTTTCAGTGCTTGGCTGCCACAAATAACTGTACTACAATTAGATGTGTGTATTATAAAATTGTGTGGGCGGGGTAATTATCACCCTTTGCAGCAGAACGTATTTATACAGATCCTAAATTACAGCACAAAGAAACATCATTTGAGAAGGTTTAAAAAGATAGGTTGAGGGGGGGGGGCTAAACTTTCCATTTTATTTTTGGGAAGTACTCTATGAAAAAGTAGGATGCATTACATGTTGTGTTGGTCTTGGAATGTGTAACTATGCAATCAGACTGGCATAGGCAGACTGCATCCATCTCTATTCATCATAGGAGTGTGTAAATCTCTGTGCATCTGTGTGCACATGCACACACACCAGGCAGGACCATTACAGAGCTGTCTTTAAAGCCATACATTGCCTCAAGTCCTCCCTGCAGCAAACTGTGCCTAATGCAGCAATCCAGACCTCACCCTGGATGTACAGACATACAGTGCAACTTATACATGCATAACTAAGATGAGAATCAGGCCTGCTTTGTGCATTGTTGTCTCAGCTTTTGGTAGGACTGCATCTGCAAATACTGCTGAAGCACATAGAAACATCATGGGTACAGCTGCAGAGAGTGGCTGGATCCAATACCCACAGGCTATTGTCTCCAAGGATCTTGCTTGCTTCCTAGTCTTTCCAGTTCTAACCTTGCATTTGGTTTCCAAATGCAAAAAGTCCTTGATCCTATAATCTACTCACTGTATAGCCTGAAATTAATTGGCCTCTTATGCCGTAGTTTGTACGGTAGCTTCCAGCTTTGCCTCTACTGTGATTTTGGGGAGATTCTCTTTATCCTAAGAAGTGCTTCTACTACATGTGGATCCATCATATTTATCTCTTATGTAAGACTGCTTAAGCACTTGCTTGCAACCTTTTAGCATCTGCCTAAAGCCACTACAGCTCATTGCAATGAGATGGAGCTTGACTGGGAGCTTTTTATTATTTTGAATCCAATATTCCCAGCTTGCATATTATATTCACAGAAGGCTTGTGAAGCTTTATAAGATTCTGTCACATACATTCAATTTTGATAGGGCTATTTTCATTGTATTTCCAGCTATATTATTTAAAAACTATCTAGCTTGGTCTTCCAAATGCCATTTTCAGTCAATTTCTTCTCCTAATTTGATGAGCATCTACTATTTCTCTCTCACTTTTTATATAGCTCTGTTAAAATTTTCTAAGAGGTCAGCTCAGAGGGCAGAATATGTTCACTATAACTGGTGTCTTCTGGATATTCTTAGCTCTGTAAATGAAATTAATATATTAACTTTAGCAATGTTGTATTGACTCTCCATCTGTCGAAGGGTGTAGTCATATTTGGTCACAGTATTGTTTATATGAATACGGGGCCAGAGGTTAGCAAGGTCATGACTTTACTACAATAGTACTGTCTTCGTGTGCCTCATTTTCTCCCTTGCACATCAGCGTTTTCAAAGGACTGGCAGAGCATGTCTGATGAAACATAGCTGTCTGCAAATTCAGCACGGAGCAAGATAGATCATTGACTGGTCTTTGTGCTGATACCACACAGCAGGATGATGCCATTGATGGAAGATTTTTTAGGGTATCCTTCAACTAATTCACAAAGTTACTGTTCTCTGCTGCTTCAAGCGCTTCCTCAAGGCACGCTTTTATATTATACCCACAGCAATGCACTGTATTAAAAAGATCAAGCTGTCATGACCAGCACATACCTATGACAGATCCACCATTAGCTGAAGCCAGTGCTGCCTCTTGGAGGCCAGGAGGGTGCTCACATAGCATGCAGGAGTGCTTGTGCTTCCAACCTTTCTCAGATTACTGTCCCTGTGTGACACTTAAGGCAGACCTGGCTGATGAGGTTTCAGGTCAGGTGTGTGGGCTACTGGTATCATCTAGAACATTAAATCAATGTTCCCATTAGCACTTCCAACAAGCAAACTGTCAAGGCAGCTTTTCCAGCTTGCATACGAAAGATTTTCCTACTTACCCTTGACAAAAGCCAGGTTTCTTACAGTGACGCTGATAGGGCTGGCAGGGGCCAGGTCAACACTGTCCTCATGGCTCTGGTCAGATTCAGCAAGACTATGGACTTTTTTTTGTGAGATATACCAATTGGAAGAATTGGTACTGCTGTGAAAAGAGGGTGAATGCTGAGGTCACAAGGAAAGAAAAGAGACCAAACAGTGTCATGGGCCCATTCAGTCTGCACAAGAACAATATAACAAAGTCTTGGACTACAAACTGATGCCACAGTGAGGCATCACTTCCAAATCTATTGGAAACATTGCACCTGTTGATCAGACTTGAAGACTCTAGAATGAACAAACAGTTGAATATCCCAAAAAGAAAACACCAGCATCTTCTGACACCAGTGGAAAGGGCCAGCCTTAGAGTCAGGTTGCTGAGTTTGCTCACCAGCCACGGCATATTTTACACAGGAATGCAACAGAGAACCAGTAGGCTGGCCGAATCGAAATTTCAAGTGGAAACGGTTAGCAGCAGTTCCCACCCTACCATTCATTAACATTTTACTGTGAATGACTTCTTTCTTTCCCCTAAAAACTCTAAAGAAAAAGAATATTTTGACCAAAAATAGATGCTGTAGATCCTGATAGGAACTCTAGTTCCTTTTTCTGATTCACTTGTCTACAATGCCAGATCCTCAAATGCGTTATATTTCCCATAAAGCATCAAAGCTTTGATGGGAGAGGATAAGCAAGAAACTTGAAGTGCTCTTAAAAAGGAGGGGGCACGTCGTGAGGAACACAGAAGAATGGGGACGCAAGCAGCACCTAAAACTCAAGCAAAGAACAACTACCCTAGTTGGGTTCTTTGACCAGTTTAACAAAACCCACTATTTTCCATGAAAGGGGTTTTTAAAATGTTTAATATAAGACTTTAAAATTGCTGTTACTGTTTCAAGAGCATTTTGTTTTCTGAGCCACTCACATAACCAACTTCCAAAGAAAGATAGATGCCCAGTGGCCTTAAGAGAAGTTGCCCATACTGATTCTGTTTCCGAGTACTCCACAGCATTTCACCGGGACGTGCTGGATAGAAACAAGAAGCACAACTATTGTATGAGTTCTTGTCACAGTACTTCCAAGGGAATAATCTAAATAACTTTTAGGGCTGCAGCCTCACAGTATGAGCCAAGCAGTGGCTACACAGATGCTGCCACGCTCCACCCTGGATCACCTTTCTCAGTTGTGCCCACATAAGTGGTCAAGGAATGATAATGCATACGAACAACCCTGCCAACAAAGAGGAGAGGAACAATTTTTAACTGGGACCAGTTCACTGATTCAGCATACCACCCAGCCATGGTGTGGGACTGGGTGCAGGGGACGGGAGCAAGCTGGTGCTCTTTAAGCAGGAGCTGTTTCTAAGAAGCTGCTTGGGGAACCCTGTGCAAACAGCACCTTGGTGTAAGATGCTACAAAAGCCAACAAGGTATGAAGAATCCTGAGGAGCTACACGTCATATTAAATTGAACGTAACAGTTCAACAACAGACTCCCCATTAGCTGAGTCCCGAGAGCCTAAACCAGTGCCCAGTGTGCCAGACCCCAGGTGTTGCTCATTGACCACATACGGGGATGCAGAAACCATTACTGGGGTCAGTTGTACAACCAGCAGACAGGTCAGACGCTCAGAGACAGTTGCTGTGCCCTCCCTGACCACAGGCCCCTCCCTTGGACAGAAAAATTTCTTCCTGACCCAAAGACTTTCTTTTCCTAGGCTCCCTGATTGCCAGGTCCCTGCCCTTCCACATGCCCACAGGCTACTTGCTCCCGTCTAGACACCTTCAGCCTTGCCCATTTTCAACCTTCTCCAAACAGTTCCAAATGCCTCATTATTGCTCTTTCAAGGATTTAGGGTCAGAAGCTCATCCAGTCTGCCCCCACTGACTACTGCAAACCAGAGCCACACCAGTATTGGCCGGGTTTAGCCTACAAGTATTTTTTGAGGTAGCTTCTTTCTGACAGAGCACAAGAATTAGAGCACCCATCCCAAGCACAGAAAGAGCCCCCAGGTGGAGCAGCACATAGCACACTGGTTACAGAATCATTTGGGAATCACAGAACCATTTAGCCTGGAAAAGAACTTTAAGGTCATAGAGTCCTACCATTATGAACCTGGGTACATCCCTACAAAGTGAAGGAGGCTAATGCCACACTTGCACTGACCCAGAGCCCTCCTGAGGCATGAGTCCCCGGTTCCCTGCTCCACATGCAGTCAGTGCAGTTTGGTCCCCATCTCCAGGTTTCCTGAATATCTGCAGTTGTTATTTCAGGGCCAGTGAAGCTGTTTTCCTTTGTAATGTGACACAGATTTATAACAAGATATTATTGTGGAATATATTTACCCTTTTCACCCAGCCAAAAAAAAAAAAGGCTGAAGTATTAGTAATATGCTCTACAAATAACTGAAAAAAAAAATTATAACTTGAAAATATGTAGACATTTTATCTCAGAAGTTTTCCCTTTTCTGTTTGTACTTGAGGCTTTGATGAAAGGCAGATTTTTAAAAGAAGCATCTTCTTTCCTTGAAATTTTCCATTTTTAACTGCAAGAGAACAACCACTTCAGAAGAGAACAAGAGTATTCAGCCAAAACCCTTGACATTTTTCACCAACGATTTCAACAGACTTGTTTTGGGGGTCCATTGTTTCTATGTTGATGAAAAATCTGTGCAAAATGTTTTCCCCAGTCAGTTTTGAAAATGGAAATTAGAAGTTCCTGCTTCTTTTATTGCATTTTTCTCCTATGAGCCCTTCTCACCCAGGTTTACTATTTTTATATTGTGTCCCAGCTGCTAACTAAGCCTTGGCTTAGTGCTCTTACTGCAGTGATGAGGCATTTCCATTTCTGATTTCTAGCATATGTTGCACTTAATATAGCACTGCCCTTGTGCACCAGTTACCCCAGAAAAATGGCTGTGCTAGCAATCTAACAGTGGTATAGTCCCTTGAGAATGTCCAGGGCATGAAACCCTATGCCAATATGCAGATGTAACACGGCTAATAGAACAATAATAGATCCCTGAACTATAGGGGGGTGGGGGTGGTGTATGTACACAGAAAGATGTTCGATAATGCGATGAAAGCTTCTTTTTTTAGCTTTCTATTCAATGAATTTGGAAAAAAATATCTGCAAAAGAGCCAAGAGATAATGATGAAAACCTGAACAATTAATTCTGAGGATGAGGCATCCAGACTGAGCTGATTATTTTTTCTCTCTCTTAGGTCTGTAGCCTGGACTAGATGATTGCAAAGACCAGGCTCTTGTGCATGATTTATCAGACTATCCTTTTCAAAGAGGAGGAGACACTATACTGCAAGGGCTGTCTTTCGCAACATGTTTTGGGCAACCAGAGCAGAACATTTGAAAACAGAAAATAAGCAGTGCATTTGAAACCATTATTAAACATAATTAGCAACAATCATTTGCTGATCTCTGATACTTTGCATGATACCATTGAGCAATGTCACAGGAGATTTTTATAGTGGCTGCATCCTGCAAGATACTGAGCTTCCTTCACTTCTGGAGACAGCAGGAGAAAACCATTGCCAGCACTTTGCCATAGGCACAAGGCAGGCCTGATGACTCGGACCCATTTTTTGCTTTATTCCAGGAAAAATTTAGCTGAGCACACAGCTTCAGGGCCACAGGGTGAAGACAGTTTTCAGCTACGTATTAGAGCATCTTATCTCCTTGCCCTGGGACACAGCCCAGACAGAGTTTGTGAAGGTGCAAACTGGAACACTTCCAGGCTTCTGGGTGGTTCAGCTAAATCTGCACACTGGATCTAGCAAGCAAAATCCACCTTAAAACCCAGCTTTTGGCTGACATAGGAGTTTTTGAAAATGAGTGTTATCTCCCATCCATGCAGTGCAGCAGAAGTGTGACATGCAAACACAGGGGTGGGAGCACTTGCAGAAGGGCTTTCCCTGCTGCAGGAGTAATTGTACTTCCAGTTAAGTCAGAAGTCAAAAAGAAATTTTTCACAGGACATAAACAGTGCATCACATAAGACTTCGTATAAAGTAAATTGTCATCAGATTTATTGCAGTTAGAAAAAGGCTGTTCTATCTGTTGATGTAAAATACATACTTTGTTTTAAGAGGCTGGTGAGAAAGAAGGAAGCAATATATTTGGGGTTCCTTGTTCTGGGGCTTTCTGTGCAGGGACCTGTCAAGCTTTTGGAACAGAAATGTTTTAAAATACATTAGAAGAAAATAGCATGAAATGATATAAGATACAAATCTGAAGCAGGAGGGTTTGATCAATTTTGCTTGTATGTGTATTATTACAAGAAAACAAACAAGAAAAATCAGATCTAATATCAGTAAATTCTGATCGTTTGTTGTTTGGTTTTCCCTCCAAGCTGGAGAAAAAGGTAAAATATTGAAGTTCTTTCCAGAATTTAAGTCCAAAGTTTATTTAAACTATGAAAGATCTTGTTTTAACATGTTGTTAGAAATGGCTTGCTTCAAGGCTATTTGGCAGTATCTTGGCGACTATTGCAAGTGGGTGTCTGCGCGTGCATTGCTCTTATTCTTTTTTGTGAGTTGGACTTCGTACCCAGAATATATCTCCTGTGATACCTCTATAGGAACCATGATGCACCACAAAGCCCAATCAAAGCAGATACAATGGTCAAGGAGTCAGGTCTGCGCAGTGGGCAGTGCTTTTAAGACATGGACAGACCCAATTTAACAATGACCTGATTCAAAACAAGATGCTTCAGTTTGTTGAATCAAACTAATTGGTTTAGATTTTTATTTTTTTTTACCTCGTGGACTTTTCAAAAATAAATACAAGGTTTCTTTAAACTAGATTTTGTAGAAACTGTGTATCCCACCAAAACCAACCAAAGTGCACAATTCCTTACCGAGTCTTATGGACAAGAATATTGCATTTAATCGAAAGATCATTAAAAAAAAAAATCACTCTGAAAACTGGTCATCACAATTCTTTGTCCTTTAAGCTGATACTTTCCCATAAGTCACACAAAAATCTCAACAGGAAAGACAATGACTCTTGATTGGAAAGACAAGGAGGCCAGTCAGTAAACTCAGATCACAATTAGCACCAGCTGTAACCCAAGTGAACTCCCCAATTTAATGGTTCGTAGGAGAACACATACATACAGTAAAAGCTACCAAACCAGATCAATTCACTCTCCTACCCCCAGACTCCCCTCCTCCCCTAGGTCCTTCAGACAAAAGTCTATTTCCCTCCTTAACTGTTAAAAATATTTTTAGAGCTCTTGAAATATGGAAAGCAGAAAAGGAAGAAAAAAAACAATAGAATTTGACACAAAAGCACCCTTCTCATTAGGGCTTTTTAAATAGCATTAGAGCTCATTGAATTTCATGCACTAATAACATTCCTACTCAATCCAAGGCAAACCAGTCAAATCTAAATCTATCAAATTTTACAAGCAAAGGAATATTGCCAAGTTCTAATATTTCTCCTGCATTCATTGTCAGAATGGGGTAGGGAGTCTCTTCCAAACTCCAGATTTCCTTTTTTTCAAATCCCTTTTAAAGCTACTACTCCATAGTGATTAAAAAAAAAAAATTAAAAAGGAAGTTAAATCTCAAGAGCAACATTTGTATAAGATTCTCAGATACACAGCATTTGGGGAGCAAAGCAGTTGTGAAGCTAGCTTTAGCAGAGCGATCAGCCAGGATTTGAGATTAAAAAGTAGCTAAGATCCTACCAGACAAAGCCCTTGGGCAGATGAAGCTGATTGTGACAATAATAAAGTCCCCAAAGATGCAGAGGCTTGTCTGAATACTTGGCCAGTCCACACCAAGCTGCATCTTCAACTTTGAAAAAGCAGCCAGCGAGCCTGGTGCCGCTGAAATCAATGAGACCAGTCACAGACTTGAAGGCGAGCATGGGGTGTTGGTTCCTCTTGTGCTGCAGGGCCCAGAACACTGCTGGATTGTGCCCCTCCTGCATAAGCAGTTAGGGTCACCCAGTTAATTGCAGAGACCCGCAGTCCCAGTCATCTCCAAATAGCCTTGCTAGACATGCCAGCCACTTGCAAAACCTTGGTAGGAGCTGTACGAGGTGCTGTGGCTGCATGAACGGCTGCCCGGTGTGTGTGTGTGATACATTTTCAGTGAATGGCTAGTGAATATAACTGATAAGGAGGAACAGAGCATGTAGTTAGAGCTCATTTTGTATGGTATGGTATGTCTTGGGGGTTTTATGGGTTTAATATATTCACTGCTCATACTGGATCTCAGCACAGACCTGCAGATGAGAATACCTACTTGTGATGCAGGTTGCACTACAACTCATTTATAATGAATATAACAACTTGTGAAGTGGATTTAGAAGTCATTGAGTTATAGATTATTTGGGTAAGCGGGGCACAAGCACTGCAGCAACAAAGCCATTTAAATATTAAGGAGAGCTATAAACCGAGAAGAGAACGGACGTCAGGGTAATATCATGTCAGAACATGCCCTCCAGAGAGGGACCACTACTGTGTATTGATCAGAAAGAGCTCCAGAAACCATTCTGAAAACCCATAAAGTTCAGTCATAAATGCAGCCAGAAAGGTGAGCTTGCAAAGACTGGCAAATAGATGGAATGCAGAAGTTGGACCATATCCTGCCAGCCTTATCTCGTGAGCAATCCCACAGCAGGTTTCTCTTCCCTGGTCTGTAAGCGTCCCCACCAACAGGTTTAATCCAGTGAGTAGGGGTGGGAAAGTCATGCCCTTGGACTGAAAAGCCATTTCTGGGAGGATTTTCACTCTCTGTGTATCAATTCTGTTAATGTCCACCAGCACCTTCCTTGCGTCTAAAGGAGCCCATTTCTGGAGAGGTAAGATGCCTTGTAGGCATCTGTTATTTTACATCACACCCAAGGGTTCAACTGGCATGGAATACAGATCACAGGATTAACCCTTGCTGGAAATACCATGTCCAAGACAAATCCTAGGCTATAAACTGCCAGCTGGACCTAGCACAGGGTTTTATTCCTGCTACAGCCACTGGGGTGCTATTCCTGAAGATAAGTCATTCAGTCCTTACTGATTTCAATCTAACACTGGTGGCAGAAAAGAAGTAATGAGATTGCCCAACACTGCATGATGCTGAGAGCTTTTGGAGAGATACTGAACACCCCCTGAGCCCGCAGAAAACGTACAGCTTGTGACTGCTCCAAAGCCACCCAGCAGAGTCTGATCCACACGCCCAGAAAATCACAAAGGGCTTCACACACAGTGATTCAGATGAGTAACCTGAATGGAACTATTGCCAGTGGTCACCATCACTTGCTGCAGAGCACCCACCAAATCAGATATGCCCATCCAAGGAAGGGCTGCAAAAGCGGGATCTGGCAGATGACTGAAGAGCAGCAGAAATACTTGGGAGTCTGTACAGAACAACCAGGAAAGAAAAAATTAACGATCACCCAGGCCAAAAATACTGCTGGTTCTTCCAAAATGTGCTCATAACGTAAGCAGCAAACAAAACAGGCTTTTCAAACTTGCCTGGCACACAAAACCTGCTTAGTTCAGAGGCATTTCATTAACGTTTCAGAGCCTCTCTTGAACCGAGCACTGTCCCTCCCTGCCACACTGAGCACACAGGCACAGCGACATGAGGTTGCAAGATTCAGCAGGAAGCCGCTTGAAGAGCTCAGCAAGAGAGGTAAGCATCAGCCAACTCAAGGGCAAGCAGTGCCTGAAAAACAAGAGGTTCTTGTTTGGCATGCAAGGGCGCTTTGCAACAGTCACTTATTTCGAGTTTATCCTCTTCCCTCCCCCCACCTTCGCTTAGGGAAGGCTCTCCCATTTTTTGCAGCATCAGGGAAAATGCTCTACATCTGGCTGATGGGCCAGAAGCACCTGGCACCACCTACATGTAGCTAGCAGTTGCTTTTATCATGAAAATTGAAGCTGCTTTGGCTGATGAAACACTCTACCCAGCTTAAAAATGCTGAGGAGCAAAATTCAGGGTGAAGTGCAGGAAACTGTGAAGGTGTGAACTGTTGTTCAGTGAGCACAAAGAGAAACATGCTCCCAGTGAGATGGAGACTGGGGAGAATGGATAGCTCTGTCTCAGGGCTACCCCTAGTCTTGATACAATTTATAGCATGACATTATAACCGGTAATAATAATCTAATGGGAAGGCACAGCTGGCACTTCTGAAACTCTTGGATGTGAAGGTCACTCATTTTATCATCAAGACAATCTTTTAAAAGCACTGTTGGTGTGAAGCATTAATGGGAGGTGATCAAGGCTTTTCATCTAAAGCCTTTTATCGACAGTAGGCTGTGGTGGCACATCATGCACCTGAAGACTGGGATGCCCCACTGAGCAAGCACGGCAGGGTACCAGGCCCTGAATCAAACAGCCCAGACATCCAGGAAGGAGGCTTCACGCTAGGTTACTCCTTGCAGGCTGCCATCTGCACCAGTGGCCAGTGAAGCAGTGCAAAGGCAAATTCCTGCACGCGTAGCTCCGTCCAGAGCGTCTGCCACTCTGTCACCCAGGTCGTGGCATGGTGGAGGCACCTCGCCAGAGGGGGTGGCTTTTAGTAGGGTCAGACCTCACCTAGAGCAATTAGTGGCGAAGACTAATAACAGGATTAATTAGGGTACTGCCAGAAGAGACTAATTGTCTACTGCAAGACTCTCTAACACATTTCTTGGCCGAAAGCTTCTCAGTGATTTGTGTAAGAGCTCAGCAAGCCAAATGCAGGCATAGACCTAGAAGAAAGGTGAGAAGGAAAAGCATAGTAAGGGGCTGTGAAAAGAGAGGGAAAAGCCCTCCTTTCATAGGGTTTCTTTATAAAATAGACGGACAAGGTCCCACTGAGCCTTGCCGATTAAAGCCACACTAACACCAATGGATGACAAGGCCCCTTCTCTGCTAATGTTTGATGAGTTCCAGAGTTCACATTTGTCTAATGGATAGGTGAGTAATTTATATTTTAATCTTCAATGAAGAACAGCAAAACAGCACAGTTTTTCCCTTGCCTATGACACTCATTCCTTTCAGGCCAGAATTAGAAATGTGCTAAATACAATTAATCTAATGCCTTACATTCTGTATTTTACCTTTTACAGACACTTTGAATAAGGAGACACATTACTGCCTTATTAAAAAAAAAAAAAACAACAACAAAACCAAAATGCCAGCAAAACATTACTTTCTACAGGGTTCTTTGTATGCATAGCAGAGGAGATGTAAATTCAGTTACACAAATTGAATATACATCACTCACTTTATAAAAAAATCTAAGGATCAGGAATCACATTGTACTTAAAAGAGTTTGAACTACTGGATATTCTTTTTCTCCAAGATTATAAGAAAGAACTCCTCAGAGTTAAGTCCTGAAAATCTGGCCCTTAGCATCTTGCTGTTGCCCTGGGGTTATGAATCAGAGGTGCTGTAAGACAGCAAGACAATTCCACAGTACATCCATCTCAGTACTGCCTGGGGCTGCCTGGGGAAAACAGTCCAGTCCCATACAGAAGTGTGAAGTTTTTCAGAAACATTCCTCATCCCAGACTGTGGCAAGAGGCCAGTACTTCAAACATTTTTGGTTACACTGAAATCCCCCAGGACCACATTTTGGAAACATCAAAGCACAACATGCTCCCCAGCATTCTCCAGCTGCTAGTCTGGCACAGTGATGAACTGCTTTGGATTAAAACTGGCATGGTTGCTCTCTCACCTATTCCTTGAAATAAGTTAAAATTCTATTGTTGCTGCTCCTTCAAAGGCCTGCGCCTCAGAAAAGCACATCCCAACCCACAAGTGTGAATCAAAGTTTTCTGAACTCTGGTGAAACTGGCCAGTCCCTCCTTGGGAGTATGGGGTGCTTAAACACCCATCTGGGATTCATGGCTTAGCAGGCTGATAAGAAGCCAGAGAGGTGAGCTGACGAGAAACCATCAGGAATCCCTTGGAGAAGTCTAGGATTGAGAAAGACCTCCAAGAAAAGTCCAGGCCCTTGAGGAAGTACAATTCCTCAGCAACAGCTCACCCTCATGCTCATTTCTCCCACGCCAAGCGGCTGCGGTAAATGGTAAATCCACTGAGGGGAATTCCACACTACCTGGTTTCCTGGTATTGTGCCACTGAAGAGCTCAGGTCACACTAATTGCTGCTTAATGTTCACTGCCCACAGCTTTCAGCAGCAGGGTTTATCTTACCAGGTGCATCCAGCTTCCCTCGAGAAAGAACCTGCGCCAGTACTAGTCAGGTACATGAAGAAAGATCTAATCCAGGACAAGGTGGAGAAGGTAAGGAAGACAAGGAGAAAACAAGTGGAGAGTAGTGGGAACTGGTAAGAGCTAGAGAGGGAAAAATCTGGAATAGCCATGAGACAATTCTTCCAACTGGCTGGGATTTGCAATTCGCTCCTGAGGGACGTATGATAAACTAACCCTGAGTAAGGGCAAAACTCTGGCTTCCACCATGCAGGATCAGCTGTTAGAAAAAGCTTTCTTTCAGGATTAGGAGGTAACTTGCCAGCCTCCCTGTCCAAGTCTGACACCAGGACCCGATTCCCTGGCTCACAGCAAGGCTGTTGCATAAATACAGAATACTTGCTCCGTCACCTGAGCAATGAGGCTTCCCAGCAGGCTGAACAATCGCTCTCCATCCTGACACACTGAGCCGATCACTAGCCATCCCTCACCACAAGTATTGTTTACACTGCACATTTGGGATGTTGGATAATCACGTTCTCCCTTTTATTCCCTCTTTCACTTATCCATGTCAGTATTTTATTGACTTAAAGTTGTTACTCAGCTCTGCCTTTGCCTTTTCCTTCCTACCACCAGTATGATTTAACTAAAATGAATTATTTGTTTATTCCAGTAAAGTTTTTCCCCACTCTGGAGCCAGGCAAGAAGGAGAAATAAGCTTAATTTAGAAATATTTGAAATTCCTGAAATAGATGACAGCTGAGAGAAGACTGGCATGTTAAATCATTTCACTTCATAAACACCCTGCTCTCATTTAGGCTTGACAGATGTAAATGCCAGCCAGGTACTACCTACCAGTAATGCTGCCTTTCCTTTAATTATGCAAATACATAATACAAAATCCTTTCTATGTACATTAGCCATCTGCAGAAGAGTGGATCTATAGTGCTTTTTCTGCAGTTTTTCATTTACATCATGTGCAGTGGTGGGAGGACAGGCTTGATACCTTCTTCAGGTTAAATAACTAAGAGATCATCAAATGCTTTGCCTTAACCTTACAAATCACGTCACAAGTTCTGCCAGTGTCCTGTCCTGGATAACATACTCTTTTTTTTTTTTTTTTTTTTTTTTATACAGTCACCAAGAAAAAATACCTACTAGGCCTGCAGTAACTGTGGTGATGAGATAGCAGGATAAGGCCAATCTATAAGAAAGCCTGGTTTTGCAGATGTATGCTGTATAAAAATGCCTACCAGACAAAATAAGAAACTGAAACACGTTATCCGTTTAGAAACCAGGCAAAAGCCACATTCAGCAGCAGATTGAAATTCAAACTGAACAGGAGGTTTCAAGCCAATTGCCAGGTCCACCAAGAAGCAACACCACCTGCTCTGCATAACAGACTCCTGGTTATATTGGCAGGTGCAGGGAGATCTGTTTTGGGCACGGCGCTAAGGTCACAACACAAGTTTACTGAAGGTCACTCTGAACACAATATACTCCAGAGACCTTGGTTATCTCAGCTGAAGACTGCAGGCGGTGGAAGGATGAGATGGTGATATGTTTCAAATAAAGAGATCCCCATATTTTATGTTTTACACTAAAGCAAGGAGATTTTCCATCAGAATTCCCAGCTGCAGTCTCAGGCCCAGTGGCTGCCCCTTGCTCACGAAGCGGTTCACTCAAACAAGCAGCTTCCAAATGATGGCATTTTCTTGCTAGGTGTGAGTGCCAAGCAAACACTCAGCCAAAACTGATTGTTTCAGAGGTGGTAAGTGAAGTTATTGCAGCGTTCACCTCTTTGCAAGTGATGCCTTGCTGTGGGAGGGGGGAACAGGAGCCTTTTCTCACTTTTATACTGTCCAAGCAGATGAACAGTCAAAAATACAGGGGCAAGGGATTTGACAGCAAAAAAATAGGCAGAACTTTCTGTCCGATACAAGTGGCTCCTGCCGCTATGACAGTCCACGCACCAAAGGACATCTCCGACACCCTCTCTGGGACCCCAGGGGCTTCAGTCAGGCTCAGAGCCCTTCTGTGCTGAGCACTGGGCAGCTGCATATATACATAACATACATAAAACCAGCCCATGCCCCAAGCAATTTATACAGTGTTTAAGATGCTATAATTAAGTGAAGCAAGATGGGAAAAGGGGGGAAAGGCAAAGATAGGTCAGTATCTTCAGGTTTCCTGCCTGGAGTGAGACCACACCATCCAGTCACCCCGTCGCCAAAACCTTTATCTTCCACCTCTCTCCCTTTTTCAGTCCCATGTGCGGGGTGGAACCAGTTAGCCTGTCTAAAGCTGACACAGAGACCCTTTCCCATCATATCACATCACTCAAGGTGCTTGGGAAAGTGAAAACAGATCCCTGGGGACACAGAGACCCTTTCCCATCATATCACATCACTCAAGGTGCTTGGGAAAGTGAAAACAGATCCCTGGGTCTGTATCCAAATTCCGTTTTGATTCTCTCTGCATAACCTCCTCTGGAAAACACTTGAGACTTGGCATAGGTAAATGCTTCCTAGAAGGAAAAAAAAAAAAAAAAAAAAAAAAGGTCCTCAGGATGACAGAAGCCTGTGTCACCTACAGATGGTAGATCCAGTTCTCTGCCTAAAACTCTATCTGCAGTTGTGTGGCTTTAATAGAATTGTTCATAGCTCCTTCTTCTCAAGGCATGCACTGATAACGACAACTGAGCTAACCTCGTTAATTCTATCATTCAGTGAAGGAATGTTCCAGTGTTTCAGACATCTCCCCAAAAAATTTAGGAAGAAAACAGCACACTTGCTCTCTCCACTTCCTTGTTAATTCCAATCAGTTGCATGCTCTTCCGAGGACATTCAGCTCTGCTGCTGCATGAGTAAGAGAAGATCTTACAAAGGGACAAAAAGATGCTTGGTGTATCCTGAGAACCGTAAGCAGTTTTCACGTTGCCAAGCACAGCTGAAAACCTTGGGGGCAACAATTAGGAGGACCGCAGGTTTTCATGCCTGCAGCAAGCTGTGGCAGTTCCACCCCAGGAGCCTCAGAGATGCCAAGACTGAGCCAATATAAAATCTGCCCAAGAAAAACATATCTCAGAGCAGCAGTTCCAGTGCTATGAGCTCCACAGGGGCAAGTAGGCCAGCACCAAGTCCAAAAACCCCACCAAATGGTCTGCTGGGACTGCCAGGCCGTGTCGTGGCCAGGCCCTGAGGATGTGTAATCTCGGGTGAGTCACTGAAAATGTTTTAACTTTTTTGCCCCTTGTGAGACCTCATGGTATCCTTCTCTGCCCAGGAGGTGCTTGTGTACTGGTCAGGTCAGGACTTGGGCTAGCAGGAGCAGGGGCATACAGGATCTAGCAAAATTCTGACTGCAGCAAGTAAGAGCAAACATTCGTGTGCTACACATTGTACATATACATATTTAATACAGAGTTCTGAATGTATAGGTTATAAAATTTTATATAGGACATTAAATATATAGAATACTAATTTCAGCACTAGGTTGCCCCCTAAATTGCTGAATTGTGTCAGCTCCACTGCGTTTCTGGCATACTCAGACGCAAGCTCAGGCAGGATGTTTCTCTTCTACTCGGCCATGTAGCCTGTCCTCGGGGAAGAGTTCAGAAAGAGGTACTCCTTACTGTGGCAAAAACAGCAGCACATTTTAAACCTACCTCTAAATAACCCTGACAGTCTCTCCAAAAAAAGGATTTGGTTTCCTTTGGCAGCAGCTTCTGCTTCACACCCAGATGGTTTCTGTGCCCACCCCAGCGGGCTCAGCCCAGCCCAAAATCTGTCAGGGCCTCTGACAGAAACAAACCCCAAAGAACAGCCCTTCACTTCTCAAGATGCACAGAAAAATCTCCTCCGTGATGCAAATTCCAGATCTTTCCCCACCTTTTGCATGGCCTCCTCTCCACCACCATCCCTGAGCTTGGCTGCCACCAAATTTGACTGATAAAAGGTGACAGCTCTATTATATTAATTCACCCCAGAAAATGGAAAAAACTCTCAAATGCCTTTCATATCAAACACATAACACATTACAGAGTTTCTCTGCGTGCTCTGGCTTTGCTTCCGAAGGAAAGGCGGCTGTTGAGCAGAGTGCTCCCCAGACTGGAGGAGGCTCTTGTCAAGCAAATGGCAGATTGTCACTTATTCCTATTTTCACATTATGCACGCATGCAAGATTTAAGTATGCTTGTGCTCTCTTTGGGTGATCCGGTGTGATAGATGCCTGCAGCCACCCCAGTCTAAGCGACCCAAGCCCTGTCTGTAGGGCCTGAAAGGTGCATTTGTAGAAGACAGCCCTTAGGCTAAAGTGCTCCAGTACATGAACTTACACCAAGAGACCCTGTCTTATCAGAAAATTAATAAAAGCAAAAGCCCCAAATCTTCCCAAAGTAGGAAACTTTACTCTCCAAACTGTCACGCTATATAAACTCAAAATGCCTCCTGTAACCACATCTTTTAATGACAACCTGCTTTCATCCTTGCAATCCTCTGCCCATTGCACCATTATGGATGCTTAACAGCTTAAACACCCATTTTAATATCAGCTAATTGCACCAGTCTGTGCAGTGTTTCTCCACATGACAATAATTCCCAATACTGTCATTTGATCCCATGTGTCTCAAGTCTTTTTCTTTAGTTCCCTTTTACAAAGCCTGTGCTACGCTTCATCCCTTTACTGCACCCTGCGTGTTGGCAAAACTCCCTCTTCAACCAAGATTAACCACAAGCAAAGGATCTGGACCAAAGAACCCATCTTGCCTGATAAAGAGCTTGTTTATTGACAATCTTCACAACTTGTTCAAGCCAGAGTGCACTGAGGGAGACAGTTGTCTCCAGTGTCTTTAGGAGTTAGTGGTTTTCCCACATTGCATTTGCTTTCTGAGCAAGGCAGCTCACGCACCTCCTGCCCTGAGCTGGGTCTTTCTTGGAGGGCATCCTTAAGCCCACAACCACCTTTTCCACATCTTCCCCAAGTTTCTGACCAGGCTCTCTGTCTCCAAAACAAGCTCAGCCCCAGTGGAAACAAAGCAAATGTCCCCTGGACACCCAACCCATGTCAGGAAAATGACCCATGCAGCCAACTTTGTAATAAGCACAAATTGGTCAGAAATGCTGAAAACACTTGACCGTTGTCTTTTCTGCCTGTGTACAAAGGAAGGAGCAAAGCTCCCAGACTCCAGTCACAGCCCAAGGACTCGGGAGCACAGCGGGTCCCTCTGAGCCCCGGCGAACAGAAGGCAGCAGGATACGGAAACTTCCCTTGGCAGCCAGACATGCCTTTTACAAAAGCAGGGGAACCAAATGCATTTTGCCACTCCTCGGTTTTGGGCCAGTTCCCAAAGCCTCTTTGTGCTACGCTGGGCAGAGGAAGCCGACCACCCGGAGGAACAAAGGGCTGGGGGACAGCCCCGGTTTCGGGCTGCTGCCACTCGCCTTGGCGTCAGACTCGTCCCTGAAAATCCCTCCCAAGCCTTTTCCTTTAAGACTTTGTCCAAAAGCCTCCACAGTTTGGGGACCGCACACCATTCAATGGCCTTGGGGCCAGACCCTTCCTTTACATCACCCTACTGACCACAGGGGTAGGGAACGGTTTTACAGCAGTTCCTGGGAAACAGAGGAAAAGCAACAGGCGGTCAGACATGCATCGTCCTTAACAGAGTTTTCCGGTACAGAGTCCAGCCAGTTAGATGTCTGAGTCGGACTCTGACGGAAGAGAATTATTTTAAAATCTAACAATGAAAGATTGTTCATTTCATTACAAAGTGGAAAAAAAAAAGAGTGTAAGAGAAGGAAAGTCTCTTCTGCAGTAGTTTCTCAGGCACAAGAGAGAATATGAATAGGTTTTGTGGGAGCAAAAGGGGAATTGGTGACACCTTTTTACTCTCTTACGACACTTTGCTACGAAGGAGAGGAAATGCACGTTTAAAGAGTGCTTAAAGTGGATGCACTTGCAGACTCACATGTTCATTCAGCATTGCTCCTTGGGGTGCTGCAGCCAAAAGTCCCACAGAGGGGTGTCTCCTCCTCTCAGCGTAGCCCCCACACCCAGATGGGCTGGTTTGGGAAGCTTCATGGACCCCCAAGCACATGGGAAAGTAGGGCTTGACAAAATGAGCAGTCTCTGCCTCCATGTCAGACCACATCTCCTGCTTCCCCTCCCCAGCCCACTAAAGTAGTTTTCTGAGTGTGTATGAGACCAAAAACCTAGCAAAGGACAAAGGGAACTCATTAAGTTGTTTTAACAGCAAGAAGAGACCCTCTCAAGTAACTGTATGTGGCCACAATGGCCAGCAAAAGGATAGCCTTCAACTGCCATCCATGTCTGCTGACCTCAGAGGAATACAAAAAATCTCAAAGCTTTTGGATGAGAAACTGGAACATAACTGGAACATCTGTATCATTAAAGTCAGGTGCAGGAGGCAGCGTGGGAGAGCAAAGGACACGGAGGCACTTGGGGACAATGCTTTCTGCCATGGCTCCAGTACTAATGTACCACACAACTTGTGGTAAGTCACTCCTATTCCCAGCCTCCTCCAACCCATCTCACCATAGCAGGGCTGTGTGTGTACACACAGGTCTTGCTGGAAACCGGGTCTGACCTCAGCTGGGGCCTTTAGGCCTCACTGGAACAAAAAACAGTTGTGCCACCTATAAGGATAGGCACTTACATGAATTTAGTCGTTCAGGAAATTCATCTGCCGGTAGGTTTAGTGAGGAGGAAGGTACCACACAATCACATCACCCAACCCCATCATGCAGCCCACCTCTGTCAGGCCACTGCAGCCCCACCTGTCCTCCCAAAACCAAATCTGAAAACCATGAAAATAAGTTTCTTGACTGCCAGAAAAGTCAGAGGCTAGGAAACTCACACAGTATGGCCTGTGCACCTAGCATTTAGGAGGTTATTTCCCTGTCGCTGGGGAGATGCAGTTCTGCTGGGGATGGGGATTTTGCTCCCTGTCGCCCTCCTGTCAGAGGCCACACCAGTCAGTGCTAATGGAGGGGTGAGACTTTGCAGCCCTCTCTTTTTATCCTCCCTGGGAAACCTGGATCTGGTATATTCTGTGTATCCTCTCTGTTTTCTGTATTAGCTGCATGGCATTAGTCTGCATTAGGAGCAGCAGTTCAGCTGCTGACTTGGACAAAGAAGTGGAGAAGACTAGGACAGCAGTTTCTCCCACAGCTGAGAGATCCCACGTGCTTGAGGAATTTCCTTCTTTTGCTCTACTAGTAGCCGTAAAAGTGAGTGATGGGGCAAACCTGTTACCATATTGCAGTCTGACGTGCCTGTGCTCACACTCCCTACCTTCCCGCTGGATGAAAAGCATAAACACCTCTCCCTCACAGCCCGGCACACAGAGACCGGCAGCTCCACCGTGGAGGTGGCCAAGGAGAGGAGGTGCAGCATGGTTTGGGTTTCTTGCCAAGGGAACTCAGGGACAATCCAGCATGGTGAAAAATCATCAGAAAGACTGCACTCTGAACTCCCCCTGCTCTGTCTCTATCAACTCATTCCTCATCCAGTTACTACAAAAAAACTCTTGGAGTGCTCAGAGGTTATGTACTACGGTTTGGCTGTTTGCCAATCCAGTGGAATTTATGTGGGCTTTTTTTTTTTTTTTTTAAGATTAAGGCCTTAAAACTCCTGTTAAAACTGGGTCCTGCAACACAAACCTCCTTTGCTATGGCTTAGCTGCCAAACATTGCATCAGCCATCACAATAGCCTGGCACCAACTAAAGACATACTGCATCTTCTCCTTGTGCTCGGCTCAGATCACAGACGTCAAAGTCATCGATGGCTGGAGCTGCTTGGAGATTCCAGGATGAGACCAAAGTTTTGTCAAAACATTCAAGTCCCCTGGAACAGGAATTGCTTTATTCAAAGCCTCTCAAGTCTGATAAACGTTAGTTTGGTGCAAGACAGAGGTTTCCAGTGGGTCAGCAATGAGAACCAGGACCAGTTTGAAGGCAGGTGATGAATGCAGGCAAGACTGCAGGGCCCCAAACAGCTGTATAATGTCACTGCAAAATTGGCCACCATCCTGATAACAAAGCTGTTTTCACCAAGCAGCTGCATGGTCTAGGGACATCCACTTTGCCAGAAAACTGGAAATATTTTACTTATGTTCATAGTTGAGATCAAAAGCAGACATACAGAAACCAAAATTTCTGGCCAAACAGATTGCCTGGTTTCCAGACAACTGTCTTCACAATCTCAGATCCAGCTTTCTACCTCCACCCTCCTTGCACTCTCCACATCCTCACTCAGGTTTATCACCTTTCTGAGGTTTTATTTCCCTTTGGGCTCAATGACACTCCTCTGTCCTGTTTCTACTCATAGCTCCCTAACAATCTCTCCAAAGACCCTCCTCACCTCCTGTCCCCTGATGAGAGGGCCCAGTTGGGTTCTGATCTCAGTGCTGCCTTCTCCCACTGCCTCCAAGATCAGTCCAATCCCAGATAAAAGTTCAGCCATCCCTTCCATGTGGGTGGCTCCCACTTCAACCCTGATGCCAGACCCGCTCAAACAAAGCCTTCCAGTGTCCCTCAACTGTAAGCCTAAACCAAGTCCCTGAGACAGACTTTAGCCTCCCTCTTCTTTCCACACCACAGCCCAGCAAGATCACCCCTCCAGGGGACATTTCCAGCTATAGTCTTGCCTGGGATCTGCAACTCCAAGCTAAACCTTCCAGGTTCAGACCAAAACTCAACACTCAGATCTATGGACTTTTCTGTCATTCTGCACAGCCAAAAGCCTGGGCAAATTCTCAGCTTCTCAGTTACTGCAACATCACCTCTTCTGCCACTCACAAATACAGTTCTCATCCCTTCACAGCCACTCTCTGAATGCTGCTGCAGAGACCCACCGCTCACAGTTTGCACCTATATGCCCCCCAAAACTCTACCAGAGCACTGACTCCAACACAGGCCACTTCCTTTTCTTTTACACCCATTGTCCCCACTACTCATTATCTCTGGGACAAGAGACCACCCCCAAGAGCTCAGCCTGCAATGTGATTTCCCACAGCCACACTTCCAGACAGGCACCCTGATGCTTTCTACATCTTGTTCTGTGATCTGAGCTGATCCTTCAGATTACTCTTTGCCACAACACCTCCAAAAGCCTGGATCCTTCATAAGCTTCTGCTAAGGTGCCACTATGGCCCACCCTGCTAGCTGGCATCAGGGCACTGCTTCCTTGTGCTGCCTCATCTGTCTGTACCCACCTGCTGCTGCTAATCCTATACTTAGACTGCAAACTCTGTAGGACAGGGCCTAGGTTTTGCTCTTGGCTAGTATAGCACCTGGCACCGCCAAGTCCTGACTGGGTTAAGAAAAACAACTGATAATAGTAATAACACGATACATCTATCCAGACCAGTGGACTTAATTCAGCTTCTGAAAAAGCTTTAGGCACCTTGGATTTTATGAGCTCCATTCACTCCTTAAAACCCTTCAGCCTGAACATACCGCTGCTGCCCATTGCTCTTGTCCCTTTGCAGCTTCCCCAAGCCCACCAGCATCAGCACTGGTACCACAGTAGAAGCTGTGGTCATACCCACCTGCACTGTTCTCAAAGCACTGACAGGCAAAGATCCTGTATCCTGTTAGCGCTCCCCAAGCATCCAAGACAGATTCTACATGGGAATCCAGCCAGCTGCCTTGTCCTGCTTCAGAAAGGTATTATTGTCCTACAGCTAAGTAACATTTTATGGGCTTTGATGGCGTGCCATGCATGGGGTTTTATGAGCCACTTCACCACGCTTGCAGCATTGCCATTCCCGAGCAGGAAGTCATTTGGCAGCTGCTTTAGGCTACGTCAAAAACAGTGCTACTAATATTTATGATGCGCAGTGCATTAGTACCATAGCATCAGGCATGTTTCAATGCACACAGAATTGAGCAGAGACCAAGCTCTAAAGTGATCTTGCTTAATGCTGACACTAGATCCAATTTCAATTTTGCCAAGCTGGTCAAAGGTGTGGCTGGCCAGTGGCTGCCTCTCATTTTGGACCCAGGAAGACCAGAGGCAGCGCTGCTTCTTCTTTTTTATGTGGTCAGCCCAGCTGTTTCCCACCCCATATATTCATCATCAGACACTGCCAGTTTGGTCTCTAGGACCCACAGTGTAAGGAGCTGGTCTGGCGGATCAGTGGGAGTGGATGCTAGGTCTACGCCATGAGGTAAACACAGCTCCATGCCAAGATTCCTGCTCTGCATGCAAGCAAACTAGCAGGCACAGCAGTGCAGAGCTGCACCAGGCAGATTTCCCTGCTGACCAGGTCCTGTCCCTTGGGGTGACCCAGCTATCCCGCTTCCAGGACCAGGTCAGTGTCACTGTGCAACCCTGTGCTGAACAGCCATGCCAACCTGCTCAGAGGCAGCTGGTGAGCTCTGTTCATCTGATGCAGACATGCCCTTGGCCAGCTACAGCCATGATCCTGCCTGGAAAGGCCTTAAATGGCATCAGCCACACAAGTAGATCTGAATTTGGGTTACCTCTGCCTACTTTTATTTCTCCCCACCCTAAATGCCCTTCTTCACTCCCTCTCTCAGTCCCAAAGACTGTCCCACTCCCTCTGCCTCCGATGTGTAGTTCACCATGTAGCACACCCCTACCCACTCCTGAACTGTCCTCTGTGTCCCAGCCCGATGTCTCCAAGGTGTCTGACTGTACTGTAGACCACTTATTCTCTTGCTAGTCTTTTCCTTCATATCCTTGCCAAGGACAGAGACTGTTTCAGCTCCACACCTGTTTGCATGCTGCCAGAACATCACCTTAGGCTACACCATCTCTACATTAGTCAATACTGAACTAATCCAGGTTTACAGACCTAGATCTTTTCACGCCGTCGTTCTCCACAAAGCATATGAAACATGAGGGCCACAATCAGCCTGGAGAGATATTAAGTAGAAAAATCATAGTTATGTTTGAGCAGAACAGGGAATGCTAGAGCTGCCAGACTGGCTACATACCTTAGCCACATCCTGACCTTGTGTTGGAATTAAATTTATTTATCCAACTTCCTACAACACCCGTGTTTCCACCAGAAAAACATCCAGGCATGGAAAACTGATTTACAAGTCAAAAAAACAAATTTGTGTTTCCAGTGCAGGGTAGTTTGCCTTAGCCCAACAGAAGATGAAGGAGAAAGAGCTAACAATGCAGCAAGCCAATCAGTCAGCTATAATAAATGCCAGAGATCAGAGACTCCTGTGCTTGGATGGGCATGTCTGCATCTGGTCATCAAATGCTCTGTGAAGAAATGTCAAAAGGTAGCAGCCCAGTTTGTGGAGGGAACCGCACATCACATGGATTAGGTACAGCTCAGGACAGAATGGAGATGGGGCTGTCAATAAGTGCACAGCAACAGGCAAAGCCCACAAGGACATCAACACAAACAGGGCTTGAACCAAGAAGAACTCTCAGCTGCTCCTGTCTATATAGGAAGACCCTTGAGAGACAACATCTCACCCAACAGAGGCACTCAGGCACCGGGAGCAGATCTCCTGCCAATAACAATTACACAAAGATGACACAACCTTAGTCCAAAGCCCAGCACACCTGAAGGATAAGGCTGCCTGCTAGACCACAACAGAATGGCAATAAAAGCTGTGCCCTTAGGGTGGCTGGTGTACTGCAGCCACTGGCTCCAGCAAATCAACAAACACACGCACCAAAAATAAATAGATCAACGAGCATTACCAGAAGACATGGAAGCCTGCCTGTAACGGGAGAGAGGTATCCATGTTGAAGAGGGAAAAAAACTTATGAGAAGCATCAGAAGTAAACCAGGGCAGTGAGAATGCCATCTCCAGGTACATTTTGGAAATAATTCTGCTAATAAGGAACTCATGTCATTGTACAAGAAGAGAGTCTTTGTTGTATTATTGCCCAGCACCTGATGTACAAAACAGCAAAGGGCCTCCTATATAAGCACCAACTCTGCCCAGATAATTTTTAGCTCATGAAGTTGTTGCTGCTTCCTAAGCCTGTACTTCAAAGCAGCCAGAACAAAAAAAGTTCACTCAGATGTATGTGAAGAGAAAGTAAACCGCCTAGCAAGCCAAAAAGTAAAGGCTAGGGGAAGGAAAATAATTTATGAGTTTTCTTGTAAAAAAAACCTTGCATGGATGGAGGAAAACCTGGCAGAACCAGAGAAATTAAAGACTCCCATAACGATGTCACCCAAAGAGAAACAGGACTGCAGAAAACAGATAAATCACTTCAGAGAAACAACCTGGGGTGCAAATGAACAGATGGTGTCACTGAAAGGAAATCAACATTTGAGTGTGAAAGAAAAGGGTGCTGCACTCCTTGGATTTACAGCCAAGAGGAGAGTGTGCAGCCAGCTCACAAGTTGGGGATGTGACCATGGCCAGACTCTGGACCTGCATACATGCAGCACACACACATATTTCCATATCTGAGGAAAACACACTGCTGTTATTTGATGGAACCCAAAGTCTCATAATGACAACTTGGTGGGTGTGCAAAGAGAGGACCCAGAGCATCACTTGGGTTTTACAGGAAAGGCACAGCGGGAACATTGCACAAAAGCCTCCAGAGCCTCCAGCTACTGGTTGGAAACCACCTACAGCTGGCAACACAGCTTCTACACCAGAAAGGACTGAGATGACCCTTTTTTAAATATGATTGACATACATCAGAAGTTGTTCAGCTGCTGCACGGCCTTCTGCAAACATGTTAAGGCTGGGCAAAGCATGCAAGGTAGAGCTCTAACCTCCCACCTGCACACCAAACTCCATCCAAACCTCTTCCCTTCTGACGCATCCCAGTAACATCTCCCCAGGTTTGGTCTCCGTTTCTCCTTTTTGCTGGAAGGGGGAGGAACTCCAGCCTGTCCCCACTACTCTGAAGCTGACTTTCAGAAATACAATAGCTTGGTCTTGAATCTCCTCAATGTATTATATCAATTCATCTGCCCTGCTGTAAACCATGTGAATAGACCTAGGTGTGTGGGGAGATAGACAAATACAGAATGAACAATTCTCAGGCTATGAAAGGAGAAGGGTTGGAAAGCTCCCAAAAAAGGTCTCTGGCAGGTCAATACGGGAGGCTCGGCTACGTGCCGCTGTGGGAGGAAGCAGCGTCATGTTACTGGTAGGCGAGGTGTGCGAAAGTACAATAAAACGCTTCAGCTGTGGGACACTTTAGGTTACACTTGGCCGTTTCATGTCACACCTAAATTAGCACGTCAGAAGTGACATTTGTGATGGCAGTAATGCCACTGAGCTGCTGCAACAAAAGCACAGGGTTTATTATACAGGATTTTATGACACTCTCGCTTACAGAGAGGCCCCTTTACGCCTGCCTGGCAGTGGAGAATGGCCTTACAGTGGGCACAAACAACATCACATTCATCTTCATGCCCTTCACACTGGCAGAGGGCTGCAAAGGGGCCCTGTAGCATAAACAAGAACTCAGTCCAACCTATTGTCTTAAGGGACTACATAGCCTACATCACCACAGTAAATATTTTCTTTGACAAGAAACTAGGTTCAGAGGACAGTTTCACAAGAAAGACAGTTTTAGTATGTACAAGCTAGAAGATGCTGTCAGTTTTCTCATAGGGCCATCACAAAAAGTTCCATCCCATTATGCAGCTTTGCTTTATTAGTATTTTTTTAACATTGCTGATGAATCCATACAGCACCTTCCAGATGCAGCTGGATTTTCAGCTTAGGTGTATTGGCATAGCTAGCCCCTTCTTTTCCAGCTGAATTTGTTTTTCTCCAAAGCCAGAACATACAAACAAACAAACAAACAAACAAAAAAAAAACAACCACAACCAACCACCAAACAGAAAAAAAAACCCAAACAAAACAATGCACCCATCTTCCCTGAGCCTAGGGCATCTCAAATCTAGGTTACTGCTGAAAAATTAGTCACACTCATTTGCAGCCAATTTCTGCTTTCCCAGAAACTTCAGTGGGGGGCCAATCTTCCACCACCAACAACCCCAAAATGCCCTTCCTTCCAGGCAGCACAGTCTGTTTATGGGTAATGAATATTGCCGCAGGCAGAGAAAATGTTTTAAAGTGAAGCCCCACCTCCCTGCACA
Organism: Falco rusticolus; assembly: GCF_015220075.1. Classification (NCBI taxonomy): domain Eukaryota; kingdom Metazoa; phylum Chordata; class Aves; order Falconiformes; family Falconidae; genus Falco; species Falco rusticolus. Next base: position 29,841,407 of record NC_051193.1, read on the forward strand.
CACTCATGCACCCCGGCAGTCCTGTGCCAGATACGTGAGGATACCAGGAACAGGACGGGGCGCCGGGCGTCTGACTCGCAGGCAGTGCCCTAAATGCTGCAGGTTTGCACGAACGCTTGACAGTGTGTGGTCGGGAATTAGGTTAGCATTGACTTGGGCGAGCTGGCAGGAGCATCCTTTGCTTTACCCGTAGACAGGCCGGTCACATGAGGAACAGCTGGAGTGCACACAGAGCCTTCTTTAATTAAAGTGCTACTTGCCATTTTTCTGGCAGGGCTCCCAGAAAAGCAATAAAATGGCAGCAGAGAAAACAAATACTACATAACACACTTCCACTCTCCTTTATGTTCCCAAGTCCCCCTTCTTCCTCAAGCATAATCTTCTTACTTTCTTTTTCTTTTTTTTTTTTTAATTTTATTTCTGTTAATAATCATTCTTCATTTGTGACAGGCTAGAAAAGAGAAAGGTCAAGAGGGAAGAAAAAAGGGTCAGGAGAATTGAAGCAGCCATTCATTGCCGTTCATTATTAAACATGTGGAACAATGTACCTGCTTATTAGGACATCTCCCGCTCCAAGAAAACATCTGCAAAGCATGCACACCTTGATAGGAGATGCGTGTGCCATGAACACATGAATGCTGGCACCTCACAGGAACGTTAACAGCATTCACATGTCAGTTGTTATGGAAACATTTTCTTTTCCCTCTCTTTCTCCCTCAGATCTACCACTTAAACAAGTTTGGGATTGTCAACGCACCAATAGCTGCTGCCATTTTCCAAATTAGCCAAAGTTCATTGGGTTTTGCTTTGTCTTCCTCCAGCCTCCACCTCCCATCGGAGGAGCCCAAGGAGGCAGAAGCGCCCTGTCCACAGCACACGGCCCATTTCAGACACCGATTGGTTCACAGTAAGAAACCTGTCTGATGCTAATAATAACCATGATGCTATTTTTGTTGTTGCCATTGTATTATTAGGCTCTTTTCAGCACAAGGCATGGAAGGAAAGACACGGGGACATGCAGAACAAAAATGTGAAACCAAAGAGGGAGAGAGGTACAGGTTGCTCCCGTTATAGAAGAAATGCGTAATCATCTTCTCAATGGGAGCAAGGTTATCAGGGACATCTGGGCTGAAACACAAAGGGCTTTTCACTCTGGGAAGACACCTTGGAGCTGAGAGAAATCGGGAGCTAATTCAGTACAGGCAGTATAACTGGAGCTCGGCGGGACACGGGGTTCAGGAGCCAACCCTCTCCCAATGCCAGGAAGGAAGCTGGACCTAAATGAGAAACCGGTCCCAGATCTTCAAACCCGAAGCCCATGGTGGAGCTGATCTGAAATAGAGAACGTCAGAAATCTGGATTTGAATTTTTCAGCTTGAGCCCATCTCTCTGTCTGAGATTTACAGTTTGACATGTTTATATTGAAACAAGATGGCTATAAATACAGTATATTTCTCTCACAGTAGAGTCTAAGGAGAGGAATGTTTAAAAGCACTCAGCAGGGGACTAGCACAGCTCCCAGTGAATTTAATTATAAACTCTCCTTGCTTTTACTCCAAGTAGTTTAGGCTGGGAGTAGTTAGACCGCTTTTGAAAAATCCCGCTTTATTTGTGTATCGCTACAAATCATCTATATTTGTATAGCTGCATATGCATCATAAGAACATACGCAAGAATGTGTTTTTATTAGCACAGATCAGGAATTTTCCATGCAGGACTTTTTTAATTTAGGGTATGAGGAAGAGAATACAATATGAATTAAGTACATAGGCAAAAAATATAGTAATTTTGACCAAACCAATGGATATCATGAATATTCAAATAATCATCTCACTTTAGCTCCATCAAGCCTGAACCATCACCTCTCCAAGCTGCTGGCATGCCCACGGGTGCTGTGGGTGGAGGGACAGACCTACTCCCCTCCATGGGCTGGGGCCTCTGGCCAAACCACACACCCCATTGTGCATAAGTCTCATTACTGCTTTAAAAGCACTATCATTCTGAATAAAAGCAACACTGCGATTAAGTTATTGGACAACACTGGCCTACTTAGGAGTTTTATCAGATCTGCCTGATGATCCATGGCAGGGACAAGAACCTGTTGCAAAATTTTATCTGCAGCCATGTAATCCTATGTAATTATTTTTCCCCACTGTCTGAACAGAATTATTTTGTCTCATAAGCATTTCTGGCCTTTTGCTCTGCACAGAATGAACCGATTTTAAAATGAAAAAAGGTTGAAGGCACAAAAGCTACTGTAGCTATACAGCGCCCTTAATTATAACACTTTACCTTTGGAGAAAACTATTTTTCATTAACTGAACGGGTAATAGTATATGATGGTGATTGAGTTTAATAGAGCTGAGACCAAGGTGGGGAAGATAAAGTTACAACTGAGAGTTCACTTTAAGTGTAAAACCAGCTTCTGTTTGGAGAGGCGTTTGATGGAAAACGGCACTGCTTCTAACTAAATGAGGCTTAAATAGGTGTAATTTTGTATGTATTAAAATTAAGATTCCTGTAGATATAAACCATACAAGTTTCCATGCAATTACTGCTCTTGAGAAGCAGCAGAGAGCATACACCATAAAGAAAATGGCACTTTTTAATTTTATAAATGGACCAAACACATGCTTTTCTGATGGGATAGGCAAATAGAGCCATCAATGAATGAACTAGGTTTTACCAAAATAACTGAATAAACTTCAAACCTTTCACTCCAGTGAATTTTGTCTGTTCCAGCCTAAGAGAAACATTTCTCTTCCTCGCCCTGGTTTTCCTGACTTGAGCTGTATCACATGCCCTTGCTGGGTCCATCTCTCCAGCCTCTTTGTCTGCCTCCTGTGGACCCTTCAGCCCTGGCTGTAGCCACAGGACTGTGCATCAGCACAGTCTTTTTTTGCATCTTTTACCGGTCTCTGCTCCCTGGGTGTGGCCCAGAGGTTTTATGCCAAGGAGCAGATCTTGCAAGTGGGAATTTCTCCACTGCATGCTAATTTGGAGTCAGCCCCCATGAGCTATACAATGACCTGCCCTCATCTCTCAAGCACCATGAAACACAGAAAGGCTATAACTTCTTCGTTAATCGTTGTTAGCAGACAGAGCAGAATAATAGAGTAAAAAGATGGGAAGATACTAAACAGACACTGTCTTATAAGGATGTCTTGATGAGACAAATATCAGACGCCAAACAAAATGCATCCCCTCATAAGTGGCATTTCTATATTTAACACCATCTAAAATGTGATAATTTACATTGTCACAACATGTCTCTTAGAAACAGTCCCATTTTATTTGCAGTCAGCTAAAGTCTGGAACTCAAATTCCGACCTCCTTTCTAGTAGGAAAAAAAAAAGTAAAGAAAAAAGAAGAAAGCAAAAAAAAGGAAAGCTAACATCTGGCAGAGCTGGGTATTTATTAGACTTTATAAAACTCCATGCTTCTGTTATACATAAGACAGGCACAAAAGGGGCCCCCAAAGTGTTATTTCCCCACCAGTGTGAAACAAGTGGCTTATTCAGTAAGTTTTCAAAGAACAGAGGCAAATGGATTATCTCAAGGAGAAGTTAAACACAGAGAAATGCACTGTAGCTTACTGTTGGATTTAGCTGCCTGGTGGATGTGGAGGGAGGGGGGAAATCTATAAAATCTATCATCATGGTGTCCAGCTGAGACTTTACACTTCTCAGGGAAATCTTAGCTGTGAACCACCAACAGCTGCTTTTCTCCCAACTTGTGAAATCACCCACGGAAGGAAAGTGTTTTCTTAAGGAATTCACAAAATGCAGCAAGGAAGTGCCTGTTAAATCCTCTGGCTCCTGACGCCAGGTCAAGATGACAAGCTTTTTCCAGCCTAGCTGTGACTGTCGGGTGCAACTAGGTGCAATCCATGACCAACATAGCTGGGCTGGCGAAAGCCCCAGCCTAGCGAGAATTACACGGGCTTTTGCTTGTTTTCCTTCAACATCACCAAACTGCAGGTCACCCACCCCAAGCCAGCTCCTCCCTAGAGGTTCCTGACCAGCTCCCTGCTCTCAGCTTTCTGAACACAGACCTAGACTTAGCCCTGACACAAAGGCAGGTCCAAGGTAGTATCGAGCATCCCCTTTACATTCCACCCTGGCATGGTGCTCCTGGGACCTGCTTCAATCACTGTGCCCAACACCTTGATCACACACAAAAATAGTGTTTTCTTAGGTGCATGGAGTAAAAAAAAAAAAAAGCACCAGTGTTAGGTAGCCAAGTTCAGCCAGTGAGAGCCAGGGACTGAATGACCGGTTAACAACAGGGATAATTTTCCTACCCAAGTTAAAAGCAGCAAAAGATCTCTGAAGTTGGATTTTAAGTTGTTGCCATTGGGCTTGTTGACAAGACACCCTTTTCTGCTCATGCTGCCATCAGTAAGGCCCTCCATGGAGATGAAGGCAGAGAGGTTTGCACTCCTGTACCTGGATGCAGCCCTTCATCTCATCATCTCATGCTCTGCTGCCATTGCAACAGAGCACAGGCAACAACAGTTCACGTGCATGACCGTAAACTGCAGGGTTCAAACACACTCAAATAGTAGGTGCTTTTAAGAAATTAAGTTTTGAGTCTGAGATGTTCCTGGTCTCCTTGGGGTGAAGGATACAAGGATGAAGGGTAAAAGTGAAGAATACAAGGGGGCTGGCGAGCATCCTCATGGGATGATCAACATAGTCTTAGAGCTGTTTGTAGGGCACAGAAGTAAAGGACCAGTACCAGAGTGAGGCAGAACTGCTGGACAGTGGGGGACAACGTCCAGGTTGACCCATGGCTCTGACCATGACACAAATTCCCCATACACTCAGCACAGCACAGGGAGCCAAAGCTGAGCCCTTTCCTGTCAGGATCCAGCACCTCTATGCACCAGCTGAGCTAATTAATTTTCCTTCTCCACACTGAAGAAATTATGGCTGCCATTTGCCAAAAAAAGCAGGTCCATAACACAGAGATACAATCAACCAGTAACACCGGTTTGCAGATGGGCTGCATTTCTGCTTGGCACAGCGGTGCAACAAGCTGGAGGAGGCAGACCTGATATGAGGAAGAGCAATTTTTTTAAAGCATACAGTGAAGCTGCTAAAAGATCCTGTTTCAGCCAACCTGAAACAGTTTGGCTTGCACTCACCGAGTACTCTTTAATGTATAAATAGTTTCAGGGCATTTGGCACCTTCCATGAATTGAGAGACACAGCTGGTGTCTCTTCTGTTGCAGCATCTCAGGCATTAATTTCAGTTCAAATCTCATCCCTGTTGAATTCAAGGTCTTTCTCCTCCAAAAATAGCCTAACCATCCAGCTATAGGTCATATCTAGCGGTGGGCACAATGGGGTGTCCCCATATACTGTGATCTGTGTTTCCTTCCAGAGCTTGGCCTCACCAGACTGAAGGCAGAGCCCATCTGCCTCTTAGAGTGAAACACAAATGGCAGGAGATCAGCTCACGTCCAAGGCACCCTCCTGGACAGCCAAGGACTGAGACCCAAGTCCTCATCCCAAGTTATGGTCTCATAACAAGGAGAGAGGGTCATGGCAGGTATAGGTACCGGTTCTGTGGGTCCACCCTTTCACTCTTATAGGACTCTGTTTTTGTCAAATAAAACATTCATTTAAACCTGGAACAGCTTTTCTTTCACTTTGCAGATCCAAAGCCAGTCAATTTGGGGCCAATCTAATTGCAACAATTGCTTTAAGGTTGAGTTATTTATGAACCTAAAGCAATTTTATTCATTCAGCCTATCCCTTTCACCCCAGAGTTTAAGTTTTATGCCACCTGGCAGGGGTGACACCCAGCCCAGGGTGTCCCTACAGTGTCCCTACCACCCCTGAGGATGGTGTCCTGTCGTGTCTCCCCCCACTCACAGGCACAGAGCAGCCACATGCTATGCCAGGTACTTTCAAAGCATCCAAAGAAAAAGATCAAAACAGCATCTCAATCCTCACCTTATTCTGTCTGCAGCAGAGATGTGCCAGTTACCTAATAACATCAAATTAACAAATGAACAGGTCTGGTAGACCAATTAGCAGAGAGTGCAAGCAATTTTCAAACAGGCTGCAATTGGCAGCTAATGACCTTGGAAAAAGCTTTTTTTTTTCGGCCTCCCTCGGAAAAGTCCATATTAAAACAGTTGATAGCAGCTGAGTGTCACTTACTGGGCTTTCATGCCATAAAAGTGTGATGGGTAAAAGAAAAAAAAAAGGGTAAAATTAGGAGGCTGAGTCAGTGTAATTGAAGCAGCACCTCATTGCTTTACCAGTCATTTAAGAGCTCTGCAGCTTTGCTCAGCAGACACATTGGTCTCTCTCTGGGACCATTTGCTTCTCAACACCGAGTAATACACACACATAGACTGTAGTGACCATGGGATGAGCTGTAAGCTCCTCCACATTTCCTTGCGAGCCCAGGTCACCTCGGCTGCACCGTGCTCTTTCCAGACTTAATAAGGGCTTTCATTAGTGAAAGACAGCTGCCTTCTTATGCTGCTCAAGGAACAGCCCAGGACTGAGTGTCTGATCAAAAGACACTCCCAGCTTCTCCTCCTATTTCTAAACCAAAACAAAACCACTCTGTGACCCACAAGCAATCATCCACCCCTGTCCAAGGGTGAACAAACCGCCCGTGCCAAGGGTTAGCTATGCTTCAGTGTCTCGCAGGAAAGCATGATGCTGAACACAAGGTGGGACATGAGGGACATTTGTACACCAGAGCATCTCATTTGGGACCCTGGCTCCACGTAGTTGGAGGGTGTGTGTCATGTTATCTCATTTCTCCAGCTGGCCCCTTCCCAGGAGCTGCAATCAGTCCTGGACCAGTGAGAGAATTAACAGCCAGTATCACATGAGCCCTCTGGGCTTAAGATGGAACGTTTCCTCACCCAGAGAAAGCTGGTTGGCTTTGTTGAAGCCAGCAGAAGTGCCAGTGATTTCCATCATGGAAAAGACATGACATCACTGGGAAGGAGAATCCCAAGTGCCCAGAGCATGCAGGTTTTGATCCTCGACCACATCCCTCCAAGGTGGCACAGCAAAGTCTCAATAAGATGGCGAGCAACCTAGAGCAGGTTTCTGGTTTGTTTGGCATTCCCCACCCCCTTCCTCAGACAACTGAGCTTCATGATTCCTTGAGAGGTACCACAGGAGAGTTTAGAGAGGGAACAAAACAGTCCAAGAGAGCAGAACTACTGCTGGTTAGTTTCTTCTTGTGTGCCCTGGATTTTGGTATATCCCTTTATAACGCATCCACTTCCACACCTGTGGTACTTCAGGTGCTCCCCTGTCTACTGCCCAGCTCTGGGAAAGTCACGCTGCAGTCTCTGCTGCTGGTCTCCCCAGGGCTTCTTCTTGCTGCCAGTTTCACAAAACTCCCAAGAACAGAGTATCTTTGAGATCTCTATCCCTCTGTCAGCTATAGTTGGAATCAACTGAAGGGCTCACCCCTACTAAAGGTCGAGGCAGATAGAGAGACAGCGGGTGGATAGCCCCTGCAATTGTGTATGCCTTGTTCCTTCAGGAAAGCAGGTTAAAGATGGGGTGGCAGGGATTAAATTCTCTGAAAATGCTGCAGAACAGCTTTTCTAAGAAAAATACTGCATATCCGCAGCTCCTCACAGGAAAGAACAAGATGAAAATACTTCAATGGTAATTTGCCTAGGAGGAACAAATTATGAATTACTTCTGGCTTGGAACCTCCTGAGTAAGGGATAAGACCAAAATGAGCCTGACAAAGCCTTTGTAATACCTCCTTACTATGAGGTAGTAATAGCATCATCTGTCCTACAGCATCAGGGTCACAGATTGTGTAAATCAATAAAGTAGGCAAGCATCTTTCATCTGAATCAGCTCTTCTGTGTGCTGTTTATTTGGTACCACAGTGACTCAGACACCTTAATTCTTATTTTGTTATTGGACTTGGTCTGAGACATCAGCAAGCTCCCGTGCCTCAGTTTCCCCACTACAAAATGGGGATATTAGCATCAATCCCACTTCAGAAAGGGCTTCAAAACAGAAACTGATATTAAAAGGTTACAGTGAACTACATGAAGTCTCCTGCTGTCACATAGCCTTCAGTGTTAGCACTTTCTTGACTTGCTATTGCAATTAAAAAAAAACAAAAACAAACAAAACAAAACACTTCAGTATATCTCCACATACAGGTGTGGAAAAGCTGTCCTTTAGGCACCCTGGGCACTACCAGAAGCAAGGACAGATCAAAATAAAGAGCAAAAGGAGACTGCTGTCCACCCTTTACCCTTTGATACTGCTGTCTTGCAGTTGCAGGCACAGACCTGATGCCCTGGGCTTGGGGTTGCCCCACCACCCCCCTGCTCCCTCACCGGAGGTGGTGGGATGGATCCAGGCTAGCTCTTCTCCAGGCCTCTTACTGAGCAGTTCTCAGGGTAGTACTGCAATTTCCACAGGTATGACACAGGTGTTACCAGTCCTTGCTCATAGCCAGGGAATCTACAACATAACTTCACAAAGACCCTCCCAGACTTGCTTTCTGTGATCTGGTCTATGCCAAGCATTTTTGTACAAGCTCTATCCCCACATTGCATCTGGGAAGCTAAAGGGCAGAATCATTCATCTAAATAAGAAGCATGAGCCAAGAAGATGCAGTAAAAGAGAAGACATTTTCTGCTGAGATAGGAAGTGAGATGATGAGCTGATAAGTAGAAGAGATTTTATGTGACTATGAATACGTTGTGTTTATACAGCCTTATACCACAAGTATGAGTTAATAAACAAGATGTACTTATATGGCTATCTATCACATCCAGCCGGTGATAAGTACATTGCAATGACATAACTATACATCCCATATATCCAGATATAAACGCATGGCTTCTTTTGGCAATATACTATACAGTTTCTGGACATACGTGTATTTACTTGGTACTTAATCGTCATACACTATGCATATGTGAGACAATGATTACATTTCATCCACTTTTCTCTGTCTGTATGCATGTATTTGTAACCCTATTACAGACTTACTCAAACCTCTTAGGATTCAACATCCCCTGCTCCTGCTGCCTAAAAGCTCACCTGCACATTTCTCCAAATATGTTGTGTGCAGAGCGTGGCCAGACTGGATTGGTGCACAGCGTGAGAGTTCACCGCACCATAAATACGAATACCCTGATTTCAGGCCATCACATTGAAATCACAGTTAACACAAGCCAGGTTAAACAAAAGCTTAACCAAAACAAACAAACAAAAAGAATTCCAAAGTGGACCATAACATTTCAAATGTATATAAAGACATCGATCACAGAAAGGAAAGAAAAGGGCATTTCATATAGTTGTTGCAAGGCCAAAACCAGCAGGAAACTTCCTCCAGCACGGTGAGCCAAGGGTCTGGAGACACTTACCTCACCAGGGGCTTGGTCATAGGATGCCCATTCTGCAGTCTCAGTTTGCATTCACAAAGGAGAAGAAAAAAAAAAAATCAGGGTTGGTGCAGCCTGTTGCTTTTCCTCCTTAAATGCAAAGCTCCCTTTAGTCACTGCATCAAGTGACTATTGATCCCCCTCCAACAGGAGGGAATTTCACCAATTTTCCCTCTGGGCTAGGGTAAGCTCCTCTCTATGGAAATGCAAATATGCATTCGGGTGGCCAGGTGCAGTCATCTCCTGTGATTGAAAGCCATTAGCAAATCATGCAACTACTAAAGGATAAGCTGCTCTGTTCTACCTGGGCAGGTGCCATGCAGCTCTCAGTGGGAAGCCTTTCTGCCTCCGTGGTCACATCAACATGCAAACTACCTACTCAACCCTGTCTCCGAGCATGCACATATGTTAATGCTCACAAATGCCTCTTGTTTGAGACAGGACCCAACTGAAATCAGCCACTTTAGCATGCAAATGGCCTTTGGGGAGATTGATCCCCCGTTCCAGTCTGGGAGAAATACTGTGACATTCTCCTGATCTGCTGGAGGTGAATCACTTGAACACCACTGAGAAATGTGCTGCAGGTATGAACACCTGCAGAAGGGTGTCCCCCTGTATTTGCTTTGGGTATGTATCATAAACAGCATTTGTCATTCATTTACAGTGAAAAAATTGTTTTAAACTTTTTAGAAGTTAAAATCCACTTGGAGTGTTCTGAAATATGCAAATTAGAATGTTTCCATTCCTTCTGTCAAATGAAGGGGGTCAATTTGCAAAAACGTGCTTGTTTTCAGCTTTACTTCCTCAAAATCTCAAAACTTCTGGTGCATCCTCATTAGCTCCAATTCTGAAATAAAGCATTTTGATCTATATTTCAATAATATAACAGTAAGTTTTGTTTTAAGAGTATTAGCCATGGGTTAAAAGGACAAAGGATGCCTTAAGCAACAGCCTTCAAATTTCTTTCTTGCAAAGAAGCATACCTAAATCACCCCATTTCTAATGATGGAATGTTATAAATGATGGAGGGAAACTGCACAAACTTGGGTACATACATGAAAGCAGTGAGTTGCCCTAAGGACACCACTGCAACAGCCCTTCTTATTATACTGCCTTTGGCAGGAGGAGAAAATGTTTAAACACATTAACCAATTGGCAAAAAGAAGGGAAGTGATTTCCTTTAGAATCCATAATGCACTGTAAATCAAAGAAACTTTCTGGAAAATATAGTAGACATAATAACAAGACGAACCAAAAGAAACTCAACTAATTGCTACAGAAGACCAAAAAAAAATTGTTCGAACTCTGGTGTGTCAGATTCCTGTTTCCTGGGCACAGAATTTTCCTTCAAAAAGAGAAAAGAAAGAGGCATGTCGATCTGGTTTCTGTCTGCCTCAGTTCATCCAGTGTGTGCCCAAAAGATAACCAAGAGAGTTTGGTCTGTGCTGTCACCCGTCTTTAATATCTCAACTAGACAAAGTGATACTGAAGATGTTAGGGAAAAGAGCAGCCCTGTTAGCCCACCTTTGATCTTTCATAGGCAAGCTATACGAATAAAGCACTGCACATGGCTTTGTCTTTGAATTTACTATGATAAAGAGGCAATGTTGAAGCACAGAGATGACTGAAAAGGAGAGTGGGTGCTGGGTTAGATTGAGAGCTCGACTGGTGACGTTTGAAAGCCATTTTATGAATCAGACCCCAGCTGAGGTTCACAGGCCATTTTCACGGCAGTGGTGGAGGTACACATACCCATTGGTGCTGTCCACCCAGCCACAGTTAGCAGGACTTCTGCATGGTAGTGTAGTGCTCATTTGCCAGTTTACAGTCCATGATATTCTTGAAAAATGATAGTTATCTTTGTGAAAGCTTTTAAGTATTAAAGCAATCCCTTACAAGTATGGTTGCTCAGGGATTAGCACCCTGTTTAGCCAGCCCTGCTCCAGGAGGGGTCACACCAGGCAGAGGAGTGGTGTGGATCCCGTGAGCAGAACCTGGTTTGTCTCCCTCAGCCCAGCCTGCCAGGTAGCATGTGTCACAATTTAGTTTAGCCTGTATTCACCTGCTTTTAACTATGATGTGGGACAAGGATCTGTGATTTAAATGTCTGAGACCATCACTTCAAATCACACATATCCCTGCTGAGAGACTGAGACAGATGCCAAGAATGCCATTTGATAGTCAGCAACATCAAGGCTGACTCAGATTATGAGAGAAACCTGTCCTCTGCTGAAATCAATTAGATTCCTTCAACATGCCCTGCTGTTTGGTTTATGAAGCATGAGACTCTGGGAAGTCATTTGGCATAGATGTATTTTGTTGGCAAGTTTCATTACATAGCCACTTGGTATTTCTTCCACAACAGCGCTCCTCACCATCATGAACATGCTTGAGGTGTGAGTCAATGCCAGGCAGCAAAGGAGAGCATCTACTGCCTTCTCTGTCCGCAAGGTTAGAAAGGCGCATAAAGGTTGGGAAGAGAAAACCATTTGTTTTAGCTGGGAGTCACAGGGCGATCCCCCCACTTCCCTTTCCCACCACTTACAATGTGTTCAGCGTGGCTCAGTCCCTGGGGGTCTGCTGGTGGTGAGGGCTGAACCCTCCTGGGTGCCACAGGGCTCTGACAAACCAGGTACACTGCAGGCAGGTACTCGGCCTCCTTGCAAGACTTTGCTCTTAATATCTCTTCAGCCCTTCATTCACTCACCTGGCAGGAACGGGCACAAGAAAAACCCAAGAGAGCTTAAAGTGAACACAGTAGCTCACGCCTGGGGCTGTGCATCGAACAATAAGGAGCAAAGTGTCTCCAATAGCTGCTCAGTAAGTGAGCACCATCCCTTCGCTGCATTAACTGAGACAGGCTTTAGTGGAAAAAATAGACTGTGACAGGGTAAGTGAAGATGAGATCATGGTGAATTAGGGTTGCTTGAGCAACCCGGAGCTTCCCTACCACTGAGACCTGAACCACGCTCTGTGAGCAGCAGTGGAATTTCTGGGGAAGCAGCCTGTAGCAGCCCACACTGAACAGGACAGTAATCACAGTGATGTGGATAAGGCAACTAAAAATACACCAGGTTTTCAGAGGTTTTTTGAAACCTCTTTATTTTCCTCAAAAACAGACAGAAAGGATATAGGGCCTTCATAACACCATGTTTCCACAGATGCTACACAATTCCTCCCCACAAATATTGCATTACAACAGGTGACATGGTCCAACAACATGGAAGATAACAGCTAAGCCATGGGGCAAGCTGTACTTTTCTGCTTCTTGGAACAAAAAATTATGCATTCACTATGATCTCATGGCTTCCTCATCTGCTTGATTTTTCCTATTCTTATCTCTGACCATGGTCTTCCAAAAAAGTAAAGGTTTCTAGTTAGAGGTGAAGGTTAGTTGGAAGCATCATGTCCTGGTTTTCATGACCATGGGGACAGAATAAAGAGAATAGATGAAGACTGTAACATGATTTAAGCCTGACAGCATGAAACACTTACTAAATAATACTCAGGACAACAAAGCACTATCAGGAGCCCTTGGAGAGATGGTCCTAATTTCTCAGGATAGACAGATACATCTGCCAGGAACAAGGCAAGCAGAGGTGACCCTGCCAAGAGCCAAAAGAGCAGACAGATGAGCTCCTGATGTTCTTTCTAGCTTTTGCTCCTGTGATTTGTGGCCACGATTAAGGCCTTGGGGTCAAAGAGGAATCACAGAAATGGGGACATGGGTAGATTTAACCTATCTGAAAATATAACAATAAGGTTATGAAAACAATAAGATTATAAGAATAATGTGATGAGCAGGCTGAGGGAGGTGATTCTTCTCCTCTACTCTGCTCTGGTGATACCCCACCTGGAGCACTGCATTCAGCTCTGGGGCCCCAGTATAAGAAGGACATGGACCTGTTGGAGTGAATCTAAAGAAGGGCCACAAAGATGATCAGAGGGCTGGAACACCTCTCCTATGAACACAGGCTGAGACAGTTGGGGTCCTTTAGCCTGGAGAAGAGAATGATCCCAAGAGATCCCACAGCAGCCTTCCAGTACCCAAAGGGTGCCTGCAAGAAAGCCAGAGAGGGACTTTTTACAGGGGCCTGTAGCAATAGGACAAGGGGGAATGACCTTAAACTGGAAGATGGTAGATTTAGATTAGATCTAAGGACATTCTTCACAATCAGGGTGGTGAGGCACTGGCACAGGTTGCCCAGAGAAGCTGTGGATGCCCCATCCCTGGAAGTGCTCAGGGCCAGGCTGGATGGGGCTTGGAGCAACCTGGGCTAGTGGAAGGTGTCCCTGCCCGAGGCAGGGGGGGTGGAACGAGATAATCTTTAAAGTCCCTTCCAACCCCAACGATTCTGTGATTCTATGAATAGTCTTATTTGGTTATACCGTGAGTCTGTCTCACCTGATGTCCTCAGTCAGCCAACAACGGACACCTACAGAAGAGTAGGATAGGGCAAGTATATAATAATACCTCCGTAGAAGGTCTCCTAGCTCCCAGAATTTGCAATTCTAAAAATTTCTGAGCTAAAACTAGTGTCTTCAATGTTAATAAACTCCAGTGGACTCTCTTCCAGGTGTTTCTCCATCCCTTTTGGAAACACCTAGTCATGAGTTCCAGTGAAGTTATAAGCCACCTGACAAACTATCTTCTGTGGTTTACTTCAAACCTGCACCTGTCTAGTGAAGTCCCATAGTATTTTCTACAGAATTAGAGAGAAAAAAGTGGCTGATTGACAAATTATTCCTTATTTGTCTGCTCCTGATGTTGTAAGCACTCTGTCCCATCATTGGAGGACAGCTGATGGCCTCTGTCTTCCAGACCCTCATGCAAGCTGAAGACCCCTCTCTAGCAGGGGGACATCACAAGGAAGCCACTCTGAGATGATCCCCTCATCTCTGCAGTGTTTCTAGATCTGTGTATCTTTTTTGAGGTGGGTTCAATCATAGCTACACACATTGACACCATTGCAGAATGATGCTGTCAGTTTTCATTCTCTTCCCTATCAGCAATGACCTGGCAGATTTAGCCCAGGAAACAGTGCAGGTCCACCAAAATATGCAGCCAGACTGTCAGCTTGATTTAAACCTTCTGCCACTGCATCTTTACAGTTTATGTAAAGTTAGGTAAGACCTCCATTGTATTAGAAGCTGCAAACCTTCTCAGAGAGCACTTCTGAGATCTTTCTATGACCACCCAGTCCACAGCCCTTTCCAAGCACACGCAGCTCCTTCAGCCAGTGGGATTAAGACACACAGATGCCTGTTGCCAACAAGACCTTTTGACCCAAAGTTTTAGCCCTGAACAGTTTCCCAGGAATAGCAGAGTCCTCACCTTTAGCTTGCCTCGAGAACAGGCTTTCAAATCAACTCAGGTTTACTCTCTCTGGAGACACCTGAGGGTCATCTTCTATGCAATGCACCTGAAAAAAGAAATCAATGAAATGTCTGAGACAAACCTAAATACAGTGTTCTTCTTCATAAGTTTAATTTTTTTAGTAGCAGTCAAAAAGCCTAGTTCTGCAAGTCAAAGTTGTCTGACCACTTCTCCCTGCTCACCAGGCTGTAAAAACAATGCCTGTGCTAAGTTGAGTTTTACTTTGTTAACATTATCGCTTTCTTTTTTTCTAGACCACTGCTTCTCTTCTTCTTGGGGACATTTGCCATCTGTTTCATAATTTCACCATTATCTGATGGTAGGACTCAATGACCTTTCTAGACTTTAATTAAAGTTTCTTTCTTTTTAAATCATCTTCATCAAATTCATGTTTCCAAGCCACCTCTCTTGTGAATATTTTATCACTCTGACTGCAAGGAGATATATGACAGAAATGTATTAATTACTTTTTATTTTATCAAACTGATGAATTAATCTGTGATTGGCTATGAAAAGGGTAGAAAATGTCTTCTGAAGTCTATATAGATGTCATGTTAGTCATTTTATGAGTCACTTTACAATTTTTACACTATTTGAGTTTTCAACTGCAAATGCAGGTTTTAGCAGTTCAAACTCAACACATAACCACTCAGTTAAGCCTAGTTAAACATTTACAGCACCTGGACTTCACTACATTGTGCACAGAGCAGTGGGATCGCTTTCTTCCGCAGCATGAGCTTAAGATAGCAGAAAGGAGGTAACGAGGTCACTGGAGGGACCAGGATGGGATCAATGGGGACATGAACTCCACGCAAGCCTCTGCGCATGGCTGTGGAGCAGGCTTGGGCCAGGGGAATGTCCCTGCCTCCGGAGCATGGGGCTGCCCAGGCAGGGAGATGCTCCCCTAGACCCAGCCAGTGCCTCCCTGGTGCCCTACGTCCCTGTTGGCCGACAACACTGAGCTCCTCTGCATGGAGGAGAAATATATGGTGACAGGTTCCTTTCTCCCCTGTGGATTTCTTTGATGGCTGTGGGCAAGACAGTCAGGCTGAGCTTTAGCGTCTCTGATCCACTCCTCATCCATAAAACAGAAGGAGAAGAGGGGAACACGCTCCTCTGTGTCCCAGGGAGCTGAAGATAAACACATCAAGCTCTGCCATGCTATCAGACGCTGTGTCTGTGCAGGGACACGCAAAATTGCAAGCTTAGAAAGTCAACCTCTGCTTTGAGTAATCAGCAGGACAGGGGTGGTTACGCCTCTCCCTTTGCTAGCTTCAGAAACAGACCCTTTCCTCCAGCCTGGGGAGGAAGGGAGGAACCACTGTGGCTCCGTTTTCTCCACCGAAGGCCACAGAGCCCCAGCAATGAACTGCAAGTGCAGACCGGGCTGCATCTGTTCACCTGCAATTGCTGTCAGGACTGCTGTGATGGTGTATCCCAGAGCACAGCCCTCTAAGTGCAAATCTCTACAAGGGCTGAAAGATGTTATTCAAATTAGAAACCACGTTTGTTTCTCATTTAACCATCTGTGGTACAATGACCTCTACCTTGTTCTTCCAGAACAGTAGTACATGTAAATACCACAAAAAAACTGTGCATTTAATATCTTTGTAATATGATGTATGAGCTTTTACAAGAGTACATCCAGAATGAAATTAGAGAGACAAGTAGCCTAACGTTCAGACTGATATTTAAAGCATAAAAAAAGAAATATTACTCAACAAACCTCCAGGGAAAGCAAGGAGCAGATCAGGTGAGTCCATCCCTCTCTGGTCCCAGAGTATCATATGGTCTCATGCACCCCATATCTGCAAGCAATGAGGGAAGGACTCTGAAGGAGAGCACAGGCAGGTCTGGAGCATTTTAATTTCAGATGGCATTGCATTTGTTCCAAACCTTCCTTTCCCCTAGGCAAACCCCTTAGGGCAAGGAAACTCCAGCTTGAGTTAACAGAGGGTGGTTTCAGATTCACCTAAGGGAAAGAGAAACAGAAATTGGGAGGTTAAGCCCTGGGTATTAAAAATGGGGTACTGGAGCATCACAGCCAGCATCCAGCTCACTAACACACAACCCATAGGCCATTCAAAGAGTACTCAATGTGCTAACAGAGTAAATGCGCAACATGGCATGAAAATTGTCATAACAGGGTTCAGGAAAGGAAGAAGTGAAGTGCCTTTTCTTGCCCAGCCTGATCGGGAAAACTGTCTGGCATGGAGTACAGCAGGGAGGAGCATACCTGAACCCCAAGAAGTTTGTGAACGCCACTAGTAATTTCTGATGACCAGGAGAGAACACACTACTGCTATACCCATAGAAGACCGACGCTTAGGCTGTCCTAAGCCCCACCACTGCACTTCTCTGTCTCAGTATGAGCTATACTGGGGGAAGTCTGCCTCCTGTTCAGATGCCCAGTACAATTGTGCAGAGGACACCCCAGTCATGCATGAAATACATATAAATTGAGACTCAAGTTAGGCGTTTTATCACGGAAGGAGGACCCTGGCTTTATGAGGGGTCAAGAAGGGAAAGGGCAGAGAGCACAGGCTGCCTCTCCTCGAAGGCAGCGAGCCCATCAGGGTGAGTGAGAGCACCTGCAGTGAACACCTGGGTTAGGGATGGTGAGAGGATAGGTGGAGGCTTTCTGTGTCACCTGGAAGCCAGACTGACACTAACCTCCAGTCCAACAACCCTCAGAGACACAGCATGTCCTGAAAAAAACAGAAATGAAACCTACTTTTAAATTGAGGGAGCAAAGAGACAGCTTTTCCTTAAAGCAAGACAGGGGACAAGGATACCTCTGCTCGGTCCTTTGATTTACTGTAAACTACCAGTGCTAATTGCTGAAGTGGTTTGTGTCTCAGTTTCCACATCTTTGTGATGGGGAGGATGGTGCCCCCCCTCCCGCCCCCGAGAGGCATTCTAGAAGTACACAGACCCTCTTTAGGGACGCGGTTCTTAACACTTCTGGCCCTCTGACTGGACAGTGCTGTCCATTCACCCCTCCACCTGCAGGAAGCACTGCGCACAGCCTGCTCGGGGGGCTTGTCCCTGTCCCCCTGCTCTTGCAGGCTGTAACTCTCCATAAACCCTGCAGCGCAGCTGTGCCTCTGTTTCCCTGTACTGCAGAGCACAGTGATGCACGTGGCCTCAGGACCCTTTGGGACTATTAGCTGCTCTGAAAACAAACCTTTCCCCTCCCACGCTGGAGCCTGCTTCGCATACCAGCACCTCAGGGAAATAACTCAGCTCCATTGCCTGGTGTTCACCTCCCCGACCAACATTCCCACTGATGGTTTCCTCCCACCAAGCAACTCTCCGCTGATTTTATGATGCAGTCCAAACAAGCGTGTTGCACTTGCGTTTCCCACCACCCCCCCTCCGGTTGGAGGAGGAGGAGTAATTGCATTTGTCACCTCTGTTCGTACACCCACAACCCACTGAAAGTGAGCCATTATTCTCATTTACAAACAGGTAGGTAATCTCTTCTCACATGCCCTTAAAAATCATTGTGCGATCAGAGCAGACTGTGCAGATTGGCTGATACTGGGAGATTGTCTTCAGCAAAGCAGTAAAAGCCTTAAGTGCACTAGATTGGTTTTTGATTGACTTTTGGAGGAATAGTATATCAGAAGAATCCCAATAAGCTCTCCCTGTGGTATTTTAAGTGGATATAATGGTCAGAACTGACAGACAGTAATGAGCCTTGTAGACAGGGGCAACTGTATGTTATTTAATTTCCACTAAAGAAGATATCTCAGCAAGGAAGCTCAGGTTTAAGACAACACACAAATACTCAATGGCCAGATTTTGTTTCTATCAATGCTGAAGCACAGGGTGGTCCAGTTCCTTCTACAGCTTAAAATTTGGGGGTAAACATCTTAAATGTCGCCGGTCAAGGAATGCAAATAAAAAATTACTTCCTTTTTGGGAAGACTGAGTGAGAACATCTCTCGTACACCCCACTTCCTAGCATCTAATGGCTTTCACACAAATCATTTCAAGCTGCAAATGTGAAATTGCTGATTAGTACCTGGGGAATTTCAGCTTGGATGTGGGAGAATGAATCCCCTTTGCATCAAGCGTCAGACAGCACGACGTGGACACCCTGCAGGCAGAGGTACTGGTTTGTTGGGGTTTTTTCTTTGAAGTTTTGAGACTTGAAGGAGAGTTTCTTAGAGAATGTGGACTAATTGCCCTGTCAGGCACTCCATACTGGGTCTCAGGAGGGTCTCCTTGGCTTTGCACTTTCCCTTGATTCAGAAGGACGAGAAGAAAAATTAAAAATAACTCTTGAGTGAAAATTCCTGATGATCCATGAGATGTTTGCTAAAATAAACAGGACCAATTGGATGCTTTCATCCATGATACCAAAGACATAAACAGGCTTTTTTCTGACTCATGATGTTGCTGTTTTCTCATGGTTTCTTCCGGATGGACAACCAGAGACCAGATTTTGGCTCTTCTCATATGGGTCAAACAGGGCTGCCAGGCCAGCAGGGAGGAGCCACCACCCTGCCCATACCCTGCCGAGACCTCTCCCAGGACAGAAGCCAGCACCCGCCTGTGCTGCCCTCACTGCCCCACTGCCTGGCCTATCCCAGGCAGCCGGCTATGCTGCTGCTCCCACCGGCACTGGAGTGATCAGCGGCAATGTTTTAATTGGGAGCCAGCCCAGCAAACCCACCTCTGCTGAGATCCCTGCCAGCACCTCATCCCGCTGTTTGGCAGAAGCCATTAACCATTCGGCCCCTTTCCTCTTGACGGGGGGCTGTGGTGGTGGGTAAAAATATTATAGTGCCTTTTTGTCCCTATTTTCATACAGTTGCAAGTAGTTTTGATGGATTTACAACCCTCCCTGCAGGGGTGTAATGTCTTTCAGTTTCTACAGCGCTTTCAGAGAAACCTGTGGCTCCAAAAATTGGAGCTAGTTTTAGTATTGTTTCCTATTTTTCCTATTTCCATCTTGGTTGTCTCAGCAGTCACCCCACTGGTCTCTTGCTGCTGCTATCCACTTACTTGCCCATCCTCTCTTGTGGCTTCTTAATTCCGTGCTGCCAAAGATGTTAAATCCCTAAAAGGTCTGGATAAAATGGGTCTACGCCCTGAAGGTATGCCTTCACAGTGAGAAAATGGTTGCTACGCCTCAGCCCCTCACTTATTGTTAAAGGCAGTGGTCAGTGACATGCGGTACACGTGCACCAGCCTGGCAAGCAGCAGACATCACGCCCAGTAAATGTGCTTTAAGTCTGCCACGATTTGCCACCCAGATGGGGAGTGGAGCAGGTGGGAGGTGCAGCAGGTAAGAGGCTAAGGCAAAATCTATGGGAAAATAGAAAGCACAAATTCTGCTTGTTTTAGTGAATGATTTGGGCGCTACAGCTCAGCCTTCTTTCAAGAAAAAAAGAATTAGTCACTGCTCAATCCATCTACTGCCAAAACTGAAACACCAGTATTGGGAGATGCTGCTTGTGTGCTGCAGGTTGGGTATCCAAAGGCTCCTAGCTAAAATTTACCGAGCCCCATGCAAACAACAGCGTGCGAGTACCCTGACAGCCCACGCCTGGAGCTGCACACATGTACATGGGCTCCCACAGCCATCCTCAGCCCACGTGGCAGGAGCGGACAGATGCTTTTATGTGTCCTCAAGGGAAAGGAAAATGTCATGTCAAGGAACTCCAGTGGATTTCAGAGCATGCCCCAACACAGCTCCATAAAATTTCCTTTTTAGTGTGTTGTGTTTTCAGCACATAGGCAAGAAGAAACCAGGCTGTGGCAGGGGCAGCGTACAGCTGCTTCTGCGAGGGCTGATAATTGTGAGGAGTTACAGCTGTTCAGAGGGGCTGATGGCAGCATCCCTGAATTTCACCTGAAATCTGATGGGCAGGAAAGGACCACAAGGCACCCTCTCATGCCATGGTTCTCAAAGCCCTGCTTTCAGTTCACATCCAAGTATGATATCTGAGGGCACTGACAGTGAATTAAAGGGTTAAAAGCTGCCTTAAAAAGTGTGTTTCTAATCCCACAAAACTATCACAGTCTATTCTTTTTCTTCCTTGAAGTGTTCTGCTTCATTTATTTGAATTTTGTCAGCTTTTGCAGTATTCTGTGCTCTCCAGAGATGGTCTGAGACATGCTGCCTGTGCGCACGGGGCCTGGGCTGGACACCCATGACACCCATCCAATGCACCCCTGTCCTCCAACCCACACAAAAACCCAAATCACATTTGCTGAACTCAGTCCCAGATGTGCTAAAGAGGATTTTTTGCTTCCCTTTTTGTAGCAGACAGCTGTGACAGCTGGGAGACCCAACTCAGTCTCCATGATTTAAATGGGTTTCACTGGGGTTAGATGTACAAAAGCTGGACAGCCAACACTGACTGTTCGGGAGCTTGCTTTGATGGTATGTAGAATATTTAAACAACAAAAGACACTTACATAAAGCCCCTGGTTGTCCTGCCTCCCAATTACAATCCCAACATACTAATACCTGCCACAGCATTCAAAAACAAAAATTCACACAAGAGCAGTAATTCAGCACACTGGGCTAGCTACAAAAGCCTCCTTTCTAAGCCCATCTCCTGGTGCCTCCCTTTCCCCTCCCAGCATGATGAGAGCTGCTCCTTCCCAGGGGCATTGCAGAAAAACTCATGGTTTATAACTTCATTTTAACCAAGATCTCCATCCCTCGACACTGGCTCAATGGGCCTTGTCCTCAGAGGAGAGTTCAGGAAAATTAACCCAGACAAGAAACAACTGAACAGGCTTTGACTTGCTTCTCACATTGGGAGAGAAATGGCAGGGGAGATGAGGTAATGGTCTACAAACTCAGGAGTTCTATGGAGAGGGTGAGCAGGGAATGATGTCTCACTGCCTTCCACAGCCCAAGAATGAGGTGGCATCAAACTAGTGGATGGCAGGTTAAAAACAAATGAAAAAGAAGGGTTTCTCAAAAAAATATAGCTGGAAGCTCCTCGCAGAATTGCCCCAGGGATGCTAAGGGTTTACCTGGCTTTGAGGGAGGAATGAACACATCCACAGAAGATAGATCTGTCAAGCATACAGACACCACATCAGGCTTAGGAAGTTCCTGAGCCGAACGCTGGTGTAGGCTGGGAGCTGTTGAGGGGAACCATTATCTTACATTTGCTCTGCTCTTACCCTCTTCCCTGTGCGTGCAGCCAGGGTCTGGGGGCACCAGCAGCCTGCGGGGTCCCTGGGCCCTTCCTGTTCCCAGCCAAACCCAGTGATCCCATGGACTTAACAGGGAGAAGACACTCCACCGGCAAACTCATCTGGGGACACCTGCAACAGAGCCAGAGGCTCAAGGCATGGACTGTCCTCATGAAAAGCATTCACACCTCAGCAGCCTAAGCAAGCTATTTCACAAATTCAGTCAGATAAACTGCTCAAAGCATGCCCACGTGGGCAACCTGCTGCTGCCAGGCTGTGCTGAGGCTGCTCCCCCGCTCAGCCTAGACCGTGAGCAGGGCAGACATGTCCCACCACCCTGGCTCTGGCTGGCTTCATTTTCAGCTGTGGATTCAAAGGAAAAATAGTATCGAGCGCTTAGACAGTGGTTTTCATTCTCCACCACTTTCTAATCAGCAACTAATTAATTCTCAGTGCCCCTGTGAGGTAAATATATCTGTTTCATGCATTAATACATATATATATTATGTTTGATCTTTCCTTAACAAGTCCCTATAGCCCTGGAAATCCACGCTGAAAATAAAGAAAGGCGGGTAGGGGGGTAGGGGGGGGGTGCGGCGTGGGAAACAGCACCAGCTTTGAAATCCAAAAGATCTTCATTTGTATGTCAGACTGAAAGTAAAAAGAAAATAGTTATTTGGCAGGTCTGTTCCCACTGAGGGATTGGTTTGCCTCGATTTGTATTTAATAAGTGTACCACCAAAAAGTATTTAATGCATAATGTATAATATAACTAGCACTACACTAAATAATAACCTGTGCCTTTAAACATTAATGACTGTTTGTGACTATTTCTTTTGAATTTCAAACTACACAGAAAATATTTGTCAGCAGTAAAAATAAGCTTGCGATAAATAAATAAATATTGTTGCAATAAACCCAAGTCATGGTGTGCCTATTTAAATGCATATATCACTCTATCTAATAGAGAACAGTGAACACTGTTTTTGTATATCCTACTAATGTGAACACTACGATGTAGTAATATTCAACATCTTTTCCCTTTAGCTGCAGAAGAATTGCCAATTGAGTATAACACAGCTGAAGAATATGTCTATACCTTCTTACTTTTTTAACTGCTTGGGTTTTATGCAAAGATGAAAGAAATCCGTTCACCCGCATACAGATAGGAGATTTCACACCAAAGAATATTTAGATGAGATAAATCCAATTATTGCCATTTTATTAAATTATAGTTTTTACACTTCTGGAAACTGCACTAGGCTCACTCTCTTTACCCACGGAGGCAACAGCTTCCATAGGGACCTTCTGGATGGCAATGAACTGAGCTCCAGAAAGCACGTAAACATTTTCAAGGGCATGCTTAGATCCAGTTTAAGTAAGTTTAAGTACATACTTAAGGCTAGGAACACATCTAAGTGCTGTCCTAGCTAGGGCTGAGTTGAATAAACTTCATAACTGTTTTCTGAGGCAGGGCTTAAACACTTTTGTTTTTATTTTCTATTTTAAATTAGATCTGATCTCACACTCGCCTAGCAAAATAAGATGCCCTGCTATAGCTTGGATGCCATGCAACACGCAGACTTTTCACTACGACGGTTATGGCTTCCAGACTTTTGTCCCTCCCAACATTTTTTAGTCCTCCTGCTGCTCAGAAAACTTCCAGTCCCTGGGAAGCTGCCCTGAGTTCTCACTAGAGACCATCCTGAAGGACCTGCTGCTCTTCAAGCCAGTCACAGTTGGCAACACAAATGTCGGTTCACCCAGAGCTTTCACATGGGGCATGGTGCCAGAGGCAAGACTTGGGGGCATCAGATTGGGCCCTCCATGTAGGAAAACCAGCCAGAAACATTAAGGTGAAACAAGAATTTACTAAAAAATGAAGTTTTCAAGATGGTCAGATTTTATTAGCTTGGACTGAGCTTCTTGGGTATGTTCCAAATAATAATAATAAAAAAAAATATTAGGGGAGTGGAATTCTTGGAAAGTCAGGCATGAAATACATGGCTTTGTTTCAAACTTCATAATGAAAAAATAACAAAGTTAAGTATCTGAGCAGTTAAACTTTATGTTCTCAGTAAACCAAAACATTTTGCTTAATATTTCACCTTGCAAAAATACTTCTAAAAAAATCTAGTTTGAACTGATCTAACCTGAGCTTCCTTTTCAGTTTGGTCAATGAATAAAAAAAGAAATCCAGAGTTTGTGCAGTTCCTTGTGTTCAAGTGGATGTCCTATTCTGTTATGACCCAACAAAGTTCTTTCACTCCTGATACCTGGCGAAAGGGAGCACCAGTACCTCCCCTGCCCTGCCCAGCTCCTCTCGGGATATGGAAGCTGGGCAGAGGCAAGTATCTGAAATGTCTCTAAATGCCTTAGAAATTCTGCTTCCAAAGAAAAGCTGCAAAGTGTGGAACAAATGCAGCTGATGCAGATATATTTCCTTGACTTTGCTGAGAATGGAACAAAGGTCTCTGTGTTGCCTTGCTCGGCTGATCGAGAGATGGCTTGCAGGGCAGCCGTGCTGCTTTACAGGTCTTCAAGGCAACACAGGATAAAATAACTAAATTTATAATCTAGCAATCTACCTAAATAGCAGTAGGTCAGTGACATACTCGTTTTAGTACACAGAGGCCTTTGCAAGCCACTCAAATTACAAACGCCACAAAAGTGCTGAGTTAACTTCTATGTTGGTAAATGCAATTTTAATCCATGGCGCAGGCATTCCTGCAGCACGCAGTTGTCAGGGTGGAGTCATACTCGGGAAAAGATGGTTTCGGAGGCATTCGAATCTGCGCCACTGCTTTATTACTCAAGAACCACTGATAGCTCTGAAGTATGGGCCACATGCTGCATTCTGTTATACTGGATTAAATCTGTAACCCATCAGATGCTAAATCTGGATTTACAGTTGCTTTGAAAATGCAGAGTCTAGCCTTTGCCCCTGCAAAGCATCAGAATGCACAGGCACTTGAGACAGCCATTGCAGCATCTCCGGACCTCACTGAATGCAGCATCCTCATTAACGAGCACCCCGTCAGTTTTCCAACCAGTCTATGAGAAAAAAAAAATGATGATAGAAGAGCAGAATTATTCCCAAAACATAAACTACACAGTGGTTTAGTATGCTGCTCTATTGATTTTAATGAGGTCAGTTCAAAGAAGTACCGCGGACACTTGGTGCTTTTACAAAAAGCCATGCAACCTCCATCACCTGAACTTCAATTATGCAATTTCCCTGGTACCTGCAAAGGCAATGCATGTTAATTACATCGAAAGTTATTTTAGTAACTCAATCATCCAAATTTTGCCAAGCTTCTCATAAATTCAGAGAAGCCAAGGTTATGCTATAGACATGGGTGTGTTCACGTGTCAGCTTTATGTATCTTAAAAATTAAAGACTCAACAGCAATTCAGAAAATGAGTTGCTGGGTTTTTTTAAATGCCAAGCAGATCAAAGGTGTGATGCAATTTGGCGCTATGTTGTAATTGTTAACTGTTTTAGAAGGGATCTCCCAGCCAGGCATTCAGTCTGAGCAATTGTTTGCAAATGTGTAGGGTCACTGTATCTTCCAGCTTCAGAACTAGCACAGAAATATGCATGTGATTTACTGCGGCAAGGGAAAAAAACCCTCCTCATTTGGAGTTGGGCTAATCTCAGAGCAAGACAGCTGAGGCAGGAAAAGCCATTTAAGTAATGTAGTGCTTAAAAGGCCTGGACTGACCTTCATTTCTGTCTATCTGCTTTCTTGCAGTGCTGCCTCTGAAGTGCTGTACAACATAAATAGCATCTGCCCTGGGATTTTTAGCCTGAGCTTAGCAGAAATGGCTCTGGTGGCTGTGATGCACCCTTTCGCATTGATTAGTCACTGAAGTTTTTCAGTTCTTCTGCCATTTGGGGCATATGTTACACTTTTATTTATCCAGACATGACTGGGGAGGCAGCTGATTAGGAGTGACTGAGGGCACTCTGGCCTAGCAAACCTGTGCACCAGAGAAAAATAGAAAACACAAAGCACATAAAATTGGGAGGATGAGAACTGGCCCAGCAGAGAAGGCAGCTGTAGGACACAAAGTTTTCCTTCAGCATCCAAGTATGTTGGAGTCAAACCTGTCACCAGGGTCATCAAGTGATCAGACTGGCAGGGACTGCAAGGGCTTTCTTGCTCCCTCTGGAGCATGGGAGCACAGGCAGCTTCCCAGGGCAGGTTATGCAAGAAATCATTATTGCAGAGACTCAGGCATTGCTGATCTCAGCCTCCCTCTGCACCTCTCCTGCTGCTTTTGGTGGTCTTTTTTTTTTTAAAAAAAAAAAGCTCTTGGTGCTACAGGATGCCAAGAACCATCTGTAACCTATGGAAGGACATTCTGTAACTCCTCTTCAACATGACACCTCTTGCTCATGACCGCAGGAGCTTACCTCCAGAGCCATGGTGGTCTCCAGCATCCCACGTGCCTTGGCATGGTTTAGTGGTGCCCAAGAGCCAGCCTCAGCCCTGCACAGTCTAATCCTTCAAGCACGAAGGGCGCACAGCTGGCTCGCATGCCCTGCTCCAAGGCTGGCAGCCATCCTCGGTGCACAAGCAGCTGCTGCTCTGTGCATCCCCGCGCAGCCCGACGCAGGGGGCTCTCCCCTGCCCCACAGCACTGGCTTACCTCCCACAGAAGCACCAGAGGCTCTCAAGGTCTGCAGATTTTGGCTCTGGCAGGCAGCCTGGGGAGAGATGGGAATGCACAAGCATGACAAGCACAATCCCAGGCAGACACAGTGCGGACCGCATGCTGCTCTTCCTCCCCAGAAGAAAGGAAGAGGCACGGTGGAGCTGTGTCTCAGTAGGTCCTTGAACCACCACACAAGAGGACCAGCCTTCTAGGTGGAAGAAATACCAGCGTGGTTTCACACCACTCCCAGCACAGCCACAATGTTGAAAAGGTCCTTCTGATTTCCCTGCTGGGCACCAAGGAGGGGACAGCAGCAATGACAAGGACTGTGTATCATCTGCTGTGCGTTTGTACATAAACCACAAAGCTGTTGCCAGTTTAGGAGGAGGTTAGAAGCAGGACTGCAGTAAACTTTTATGCACAGCCCAGCCTGCAGCTGCTGCAGTTTTAATAACGCTTCTCTTCAGTTCATCGTCTCCCACCTGATTGCGTTTGCAGCATCACCCATTCTCTGGCCCTTGAATTATGTGGCCACTGACTGGAGGTGGAGAACAACAGGGGTAATGCTGACTCTTCCCTCATGCTGCACAAAGCACTCCTGCAGCAAGGCAGGAGGGAGACCACGCCGATGCTGGAGTGAGGGGGTGATGCAGGGAGAGATGCACAACTGGCCGGTGGGACAGCCACGTGGGGGACGGGTGCTTGGAGCAGACACAGGAGCAGGGATGAGTTTGCAGAAGCACAAAGGGATTCTAATAAAACTTCAGACCCTAATGGAAAGCAGAGCATAAACCAAACCAAATGCTAGGCACACGAGTATCCTTATTGGCTTCAACAATATTATTCACTCCTCTGAAAACCAGCACACACTTAAGCATTTTGCAGCTGAGGACCTCAGATGGGCTGGCGCGTGGGTGCAGTGCTGTCTTGCACAGGACAGCAAAGCCAGAAGAGCAGCTCTTATTCCAGTGAATTTTTGGGGACAAATATTTTGGGACATCTTCAAGGTCTGCCTGACCTTTTGCAGACCTTAAAAAATTTCTCAGAACTCTGGCAAGGGCAAACTATATATTAAAGGCCTTTTAAAAGTCCAGCAATTCTTAACACATCCAGCAAGCTGCCAGCATCTTATGGAGCAGAAACAACAGTCCTGACTGGACAGTGAAATCATTCAGAAACATTTAGCCTTAGGCACTCACTTGTAACAGCAATCTGGGCACAAAACAATTTGAGCATTTCTTCCACATCTCAGATGTTATACAGGAAAAAATAAAAAAAAAGAAAGAAAAAACAAACAAAAAAACCCCCCACAAAACACCAACCACAAGACATCTTCCTAATGGAAATCTAACCTGTCGAGCTCCTAATCCAAAGCTCTGGAGAGCAAGAGACATCATTTCTTCATAGGGTTACCTGACACACCAGGAGGTGGGATCCTCCCACAGCTCCCCTCCTGGAAAGCCTGGGATCTCTGTTAGCTACCTGCAAGTTTGCACTTCAGGTTTCTCTTATAGTTCCTGCCAGGACATCACACAGTGTTCCTAGATGCTCCACACAAGTCCATAGACAGCTGTGTGATACCTCACACCAGAAATTCTCCCTAATCCCCTGGGTTTATCATCTCAGTTGCATGGACAGGTGAAGGATGGGCAAGGAGAACAGCAGCATCCTCAGGTTGCAGACCAAAGCATAGCCCCCCAGGGACCCTGGTTAGACCATCACTCCCACAGTGGCACCAGGTAAACAGGAAGGTTTGCAGAGGTAGTAGAGACACCAAGGAGTCAAGCAAACAGCTTGTATTTCCCTAGAAGTGTGACTCTGGTGGGAACAGAGACCTGGCTGCTTCCTTCTGCCAAAATGGAAGTTCACATCCCTCTCTAAAAAGACCTAGAGCAACACATACCTCATCCAAAGTCAAATGTCATAAATGGGAGCCTGGTATTGACTTCCAAGTCCAAAAGTTTCAGTCCATATGAAATTAATGCAGACAGAAAGCGCTTACCATTTCCAGCACATTTCCAAGGAGTGGAGTTTGGTCCCCAAGACTGAGGAGGAATCCCAAGAAGACAGCAGAAAGAAGTTAATACACTTTTTCCATGTGATTTTTATCTGGTGTCAAGTGTCAGCCAGTTTGCCCATCTGGGATATTAATAATGCAAATAGTGCTAAAGGTTGCTTTGCTCAGAATAAAGCACAGAAACTTACAGAGTTCATTAGTCTCACATATTTCCTCTCCTCCCATTGAAATAAAGAGAGGGGACGCCGTGCCATTTCCTTTCACACAAAACTGTTGGGCTTTGGCAAGGTTTTTACATTATTTAATTAGCCCACTCAAATTTCACTGAATCGGGAATATTCTAGTGACAATAATGTCCCTCTCCCGCTGAGTATCAGAAGGTGGAAAATAAAGAGCTCTGTCATGCAAATGCAGCCTCAGCAAAACGCCTAAGGTGGTTGGAAAATATCATTTAGTCGAATTATTCTTCCTGCATTTCCCTGTGAATTTGAGGGAATGAAAACAAACCAGAGTTTTTCCCCTCTCGAAAACCTGCAGCTGCCTCACCCCATGAAAAAAAAATCACTCCACAGTTTAGTCTTACCCACTGTCAGTGTAGTGTCCCATAGATCCCTGCAAATATATCTTGCAATCACCAAAAAGAAAACCAACCAACACAACGCAAAATAGGATAAGCAGCCAAAAGCCCGAATCAGAGCCAAACGTAAAATATCCTTCTACCGTTCATTGAAGTTAGCAAGCAGACATTACTCACTGATTGATATATTATCCTCTCCTGCCAACGCATATGGGCACATCGCAGAGTGGAAAACAGTACATTAATCTCTGTCAGAGGGAAATCAATGGGAATCAGGCACCTAATTCCCTTAGCTGCTCTGGGAAGTCCCGCCCTTTCTCCAGTTAACATAAATCAAATTTCTAAAAAAATCTTTGTCTATGAACACACTTTATCTGCCCAGCTGTGATCTCTCCCCTCCAAAATCCATCCCTCTGCAGCCGGTTCTGGGGTCCGAGGACCGTGTGCCACCATGGTGCTTCCCGAGGTCCACGGATGCTGCTGCAAGAGGCTGTTACAGGTTTGTGCACCGAGACAGCTTCTCTGTACCCAGACATCCCTGAGCAGGTGAGTACAGGGGAAAGTAAATGAAGGTGATGGCTCAAAATAAATATGGAATCTAACATTAATTTTGCAGTTGGGTACCTGCTGGTTGTGTTATTCTGCTCCTCAAAGCATTGTAGCTTTTGCCTGTGGTAGGAACATTTGTCAAAATCACATTTGTTATTTGGTTGGTACCAGTTCAGCAATTCAGATACATATCTATAAGCAACCACTTTTTTATTGCTGGCTTGCAACGTTCTGGGTAGGTTTTTCATAGGAAAAGCTAATTAGTTACAGGAATCTGAGGGTAACGTCAGAAGGGCTGAGCAAGATGGACACCTGGTGGATTTGCCCACTGCACATTATGGCGTTGGGTCCACAGTGTTGCAAAACTTTTTCCCTGCCAACAAGCTTCCAAGGTTCACTCCCAAGTCCATGCCTAGCGGGGAGCTGAGCAGGTGCACACCTCCGTACATTTTTCTGAGGTGCAGCAGAGGGAAGAGTTACACATGGGACAAGGTTTCCTGGGGTGTCTGAAGAACACCTGGTGTTGCCTTCAGACAGAGGAAGCAGATGACCGTCAGCCCCCATTTTCCACACTTCTGTGGCAGTTAGTGCTCTAGAACACATGCTGAGCCCGACAACACAAGTACGGGGCAGCCACTCTGGGTCCAAGCGGACCTTACACCTGCCTTGGCCATGTCTACAGAAGCCCCGTTAGCCTTGTTCCTGCTGAGATCCCTCCACCAGCAAAGATGTGAATTGCTTCCAGCCCTGCTGTCTTTGCTGCCTGGGCAAAGAAGACATCAGTCTCCAGTGTCGACTACTGAGCAGCACAACCACCACAGTGCTAAAAGCAAATGTATTTTCTTTTTTGTTCCTCAGGTGTTGTGTTTTGGTTTTGGTTTTTTTTTTAAATCTTCAAGAGACATTGATTCATGTTAAATTGTATAGAAATAATTTTCCTTTCACAGCACCACCAAAGTCCCTTTCTGTCACGAAGTCCCACCTCTATAAAGCTGTTGGCTTCATGCCTATTAATTTTCTCCTTCAGAAAACAGCAGGAGGACAGGCAGAAACTACCCCTGCAGAGACGAGAGCACAACCGGGAGTGGGGAGCACTGTAAGGCCCCAGCCACACCCCTGCAAACACCAAGTGCATCAATACAGAGCAGCTCTTTCTTATTTTACACTCTGAAATTGCCACTGGACCGAAGGAGTGATGCAAACACTTCCCAGCAGAGAACAAAAGGCCGGAGAGGAGCAGGGGCAGGTGAATGTGTGGGGGACAGAGGAAGCAGAGCAGCTTTCTCCAATGCAGAGATGAAACCTCTTTGTTCAGAGCTTATGCAATTGAAAATGCAGATTCACATGGACCCAAAGAGTTCACAGATTGGTGTCAGGCTGGTTAAAGCAAAAGGGAGCCCAAAGGGAGCTGACGGGGGGGAAGTTGGATTACAATATTAATATATTTTTTTAATTTAACTTTTGTTTTTGAAGCAATGTTTCAGGAGTTTACATACAGCCCCTTACTATAAATGTTAGAGCAAATGTATATTAAATGTAACTTGTGATTAAGTGTGTATGGGGAATAAATATTACAAAATACACAGTGTATCTGAAGTGAAATAAGATATCTGGATTTAGATCAAGATGAATGTTTAGAACTGCACTTTTTTTTCATTCAGTATTTTAGCTCAGCTGGCAAATCTAAACATCCATCATCACCCTGCTTATTCTTCCATCCTGTCTGAGCTCACAGATAATGCATCTCCACACGGGGATCAGAGGCGGTGGCTTCCCATAAAGCCCACCTCCCAAACAGCACAAGTAAATCACCCTCAGCAAACCCTACAAGAGCTGCCAAGGAGCAGAAAACACACACACATGAAAATGAACTAGCTCAAATCAGGGGCTGTGCATTCATTTGACAGGTTCTGTCCTCTGTAGTTAAAATAAACCCATTGTACCAGAGATGTTTTCATTGTAGTGCGCAAACATCAAGTGCTAAGAGCATTTCAGTTTATTGCAGAGTCTGTTTCCCAGCAGCTGCTCTGAATCAAAGCTCGTTTTTCTCTGATCTTGCTGGTTTTGCATCTATCAGAGATGTTAGTCTCCTGCTACTTCTACAGCATCTTAAAACCCAACCCTGACAGGCTTTGGGAAGCAGGGCAGCCCCAAGAAACCCCTGGCAGAGCAGGCCCTCCTCTCACGAGCTTCTTCCCAGCAAAGCAGTTGTTTGTTCTGTCGCTGAGATAACGAGTGTTTGCAGACACATAAAAATAGTACCTCGTGTCCCTGAAAGCAGGAACCACCAGGATTTGTACACATACCTCCTCTAGCGTGGTTCAGCAAGGTCCAGGCAGGTAAGGCAGAGACTGAGGCTTCCAACTTTGCCTGTCCTGCTCCTCCCCGCAGCACCGGGTCAGCACCCCTCCGCACACTGTATGCTCAAAAACTGATGTGGCATAAGCAGCACCCCTGCTATACTGCGGTTGAGGGTTTGGGTAATGAGGAACGGGGTGTTCTCGTCTGCTTCTGTTGAAAACTGCACCAAAACTACCCCAGCTCCTTGAGCTTTGTGGGGTCACAGGGTGGGAACCTGGACCTACAGCCGCAGGGAGTCCTCCAGCCCTGTCGCATTTCACTCCTCCTCCAAGGCGGTGTTTATTTTGCATCATGTACCTGGCAGCATTGTCCGGCAGCCCTGCCATCACCCCACCTCGCTTTGCTCTCAGGTGTGCTGCAAACCACCCCACAGCAGAGCAGCGTCCTGCAGGGCAGCCCAGCTCACGCCCAGCCCTGGAGCCAGGGCTCAGTCCCATGGGGGAGCAGATCGCCCTCCTGTCCTCACACCCTGCCCCCTGTCTGCAGTTAAACACAGGGGGGAAACATGGAAACTGCCACTGTTTTGCTTCCATTAGCTTCCTTCCTACCTGAAGCCGCACAGCATCATCCCAAAATAAGGATAAAATGCCTACCCTGGACATCTGAGCCTCTGCTGGCTGCATTCCTGGGGGGTGAAGGGATGAGCTCCATCAGGATAACAGTGCTGCCTGCATAATCCTGCAGCAACAGTTAACATTCATGCTGAGCTGTTTCGCAAGCACAAACTCAGCCAGCGCAGGAGGAAGATGCTACCTCAATGCGTCAGGACTGGGGACGAGAGGGCTCATCCCCAGGAACCTGCAGACGTGAGCTCCTGCGAAAGGCAGATAACCCCAGTTCAGATGGAGGCCCTTAATGCGAGTTGGGAAACTCCCGTTTCATTCATTGTAGCAAACCTCCTTTGCCCTCATCACTCGCAGAGCCTGCGGCAATGCAGGGAGAGCAGCGCTGGCCAGGATGTAGCCGTCGGCAGGGTTTGAGTTGAAGCTGGGAACATGTCTGCGGAGTGGGAAGGTGGCTGGGCAAACAGAATTAACTACATGTTATCACCTTCCCCGGCTTCAGAGTGGCTTTCAGAGCACATTAGCGCTTCTGACTTTTATCGTTGGTGATATTATCCAAGGTAAGCACCTTACCTTGCTTTTGTTTGCCAGCTCTGCTGCTGTGGCTTTCAGGCACACACCATGCTGAAAATGCCGTTGTAGCTGGGGAAAGAACAGTTTTTACTTAAAAAAGAAATTAACACAAAATTGGTCAACTTCTTTTTAAGGAGACTTTTGTGCAGTCCCCATCAGTGGGCCCATTCACCAAGTGATTAGTATGACGCTGGAGTATGATGTGTGCTAGGAAGTGGTAGGTGGGAAAAGAGCTGGCAGGGGAAAAGCCAGGAGCTATAAAGGTGCAGGGAAAAAAACCTGA
Source organism: Falco rusticolus (assembly GCF_015220075.1). Taxonomy (NCBI): domain Eukaryota; kingdom Metazoa; phylum Chordata; class Aves; order Falconiformes; family Falconidae; genus Falco; species Falco rusticolus. The sequence continues at coordinate 29,874,948 of NC_051193.1, forward strand.
GGTGAGATTTCAGCTGTTAACACATAGCTTCATCTGTGCAAGCAGCACTTGACACCCACTGTGTGAGGGGAGGAGACGTGCTTATTGCATTCACAGGTCACCTCACCAGCACTCACCCCTCCATCAGGCAGGCAAGCAAGGTAAAGCTCAGGTGTAACCTGTGGGAGGGCTGCTGCAAGGGGTCCATGTGCCAGCAACCTTCACCTCCCAGAGGCTGGAGCCACTCAAGTCCCACTCACCTGGAGTGCCAGGTCCCGTGGCATCCAGATGCTGTTGCATGCAAGGGCTGAGAAACCTGCACCCACCACAGATTTAAAACAATATTTTATTATATTAAATGCCAAGAGTGATCATGCAAATCAGTACAATGCTCTCCCTCTTTCCATGACATTTTTTGTTCAGTTTAATTGACTTTTCTATTAGCCTAACATCTCTTGGTTTCTTACCAGGAGAGTTTTGCATCACCAGTACTTGAACCTATTCAAGGCACTGCCAGGATCCAGCCCCGGGGGTGGGATGGGAAGGAGGGTGCTGCCCCTCAGGGATGCAGGACAGGGCTTGGGATCGTTCATCAGCACGTTCATTCTATGTTGCTACAGAAGCAATCAGCAGCAGGATGGTCAGTGATGCTGCCATGAACCTGGCTGGTCATTATATTTCAGATTCATTCTCTGGGGTGCCTCAATCTCCCTCTCCCAGATAACATAAACTCAAGAGAGACTCCCCAGAATACCAACAAACCTTCCAGTTTTCAGCCTGGATTACTTCACGGTTAATTTATTCTTATTTATTCTTATGCAACCTTGTTTTCTTTGCTTTTTCCTTTCCCTGGTGCTTGCCCCTTTGAAGTATTTATAGTTTGAACTCAGATCCCCTCCTTGCCTTTGCTGGCTGAAACAAGGCACACTCTTCTGAGTCTCTCCCAAGATAAATGTTCTATTTTCCTACCAATCTGCTTGTATTTCCATCCACATTATAGGAGTGACCAGGGCATGAGATCTAGTAGCCACACACACCAGGCTGGGGACAGCCTCACACAAGCAACCTCTTCCCCTTCAGGGCCATCCCTCACGGTGACCTCTCTCTTGCTCAACATCCCATGGGCCAGACACCCCTTCTGTCAACGGGCCCTAAGCACCAGCCTCAACAGTGGGGACAAGGGCAGGATTGCCATTGTGCGAGGTGGCACTGTCCCCACAGCCCAGCTCTTGACTGGAAGCCCCTAAACGGGCATCAAAGCCAAGGAAGGGAAGATGCACAAGGTCCAGCGACGTGAATGGGAGCACCCAGCCCTCCTTCTGGCCCGCTGCAACGCCTCTACCCATTGTGTGGGAATCGGCGGTGGATGTCACCCAATGTCCCTTTGCTGCTGCACAGGATGCGGTCCCTCCCGGCAGAAAGCCCCGGGGGGTTGCACAAAGCCCCCAGAGTGGTTGCTTTCCAGCAGCTGCTCTGCTCACACCCCACCAGCACGCAGCTCTGCGGGTCTGCCCCCGCACGTCTCATCTTCTCCTCTCTGCCAGTAGCACTTATGGGAATTTCATGGCGATGAAGCTACGCGGTGATCAGTGGAGTTTGCCTGGGAAACTGCAAGCATCAGATGGTCTAAATACTTTCAGGCCTCTGGCAGTTCACAGAGCAATACCCCAGGCAAAGAAAAAGATATCTTGATTAGAATAATTATAATTGTCTTTTCCTTCGTTCTTTCTACAAAAATTCCAGGCTAAATTATCATCTAATTTCAGAGAGCTCCATGACCAAGATTATCTATGAGTCATTTGTAATTATGTGCCAGATTGTATTAAAGCATGAAAATACAAAGGTTTCTCATCAAATACTAAGGGGGGGAGAGAGAATCGAATTACACTGGAGCAAGATAACTCCTCCAGCCACTCTCTGATTCATGGCATCCAGCAAACGCAAAAGGGGGGGGGGGGGGGGGAAGAAAAATTATCATTTTAATAATTGTAGAATTGTGAAAACTGGAAAACTGACAAATTACAGGAAATTCCAGTTTAAGGCTGACATGTCACCAGTGCTGCTTTGGAAAACAGTGAAAGGAACTTTTAAGACACCCCCCCCCCCCCATTCTGGTTCTGCAATAATTCCCACGGGAATTTCTACCACAGCTTTGCCCTGGGCCTGGGTTTAGCATTAAAAAGTGGATAAAAACTGCCCGTTTAGAAATGCAGCCCATATCTATCCAAACAAGTTTAGCTGGGAGCAGTGAACATACTGGGTGCCTTTCTGCACACCCTCATGCCCAGCAGCAGGCAATGTCCCCAGACTCCTGCATCCCTCTGCAGCCACCTCCCCAGCCTGGCTCTCTCCTGGGGCAAGAGCTCCATCGGCAAACTGGGGGTTCTCCCACGGCGGCACATCCACAGCCCCGGCTCTGCAGCACCAGTGATGAGCCCCAGAGTCAACCGTGGCATGATGCACATTGTGTTTTATATAGCCAGAGGGAAGCAAAGGCAAAAATGTTCCCCACATGGAGGTGTGGGGAGGAGAGGGGGCAGGACAGGGGATGCTGGAAACAGGGTCACTGGTTGCAGGTGCAAAGTATGGGGATGCATGTCAAGGGAGACCCAGATGACAGTCTTGATAAGGTCTAACGTGTTCGCTTCACTTCATAAACAAATGCACACATGAATTTTAAATGAAATAGTAACACCCTGTACAACTTGGATGGTGTCATTTGTCTTTCCTGAGAGAACAGTCCTGTTTTCCCCAGACAAAAATGAGCATTATTGAGCCGTCATAAACAACAGGGAAATGTCTCAAACCCCAACAGCCATGTAAAAACAAAGCACAAGATGATGATAGCTCCCACATGATTCAAAGATCTGGGATGTGTCCTCCATGCAGATTTCCATGCCTCTGGTTAACTTGGATGCTGCCCATCCAGCCGTGGCCAGGACTTCTCCAGGTGCACCTGCTGTCACATCCCAGGGCAGCTCACACCCACCTCTGCTCTCCACAGCCATGTGGCAGCTCAAACTCACCATCACACGCACAGCTCTTCCAAAGAGCTGCCTTGGGAGGAACTGAACTCTTTTTGTTTGGGTCCCTTGGCTTTGTTGATGACCTCTGCCAAGCAGTGAGAGCTCTGCCCAACCCACAGGGTGTCACCATTACTGCTGGCCCCAGCATTGGGCACTGGGAAGGTGTTGCGCTGAGAGTCACGTCCCAGTGCCCTGCTCACAGGCTTGCCCAGCTCCTAGGAGAGAGCAGCAGGGTTACACAGGTGCCTTAAATCATGCTTGGCTCACACAAGCCAGGTGAACGTAAAATGTCAATAGCAGCTTGCTCACTTCCTTACAGAGTACTTACTCAAACCCTCCGAAACAAGCACCACCATCACAAGTGTTTGTAAAAGCCAAGGAGAAATCAAATAAAGAAATATTAGCATTTAACATCCCTAGGGTGGCATGAGAACCATTTCCCTTGCTCCTGGCCACACAGCTACCCTGTCCCTCAAGGCACCCCTGCCAGCTGACCCCACGGCACACCTCACTGGTGAGAAGAAGCACCCTCCACATGCACCAACAGCCACCTTTGAAGCCTTCCAAGAGACATGACAAATTTTATCATTTCCCCAGAAATTCAGCCCATTCCTCCTGCCCAGGAGATGGCCTGCCCTTGTGCTTAACTAAAACAAGGAGAGCTTGCCCTCCATGGGATGCAAGTGTCTCCTAGAGGCTCATGCATCTGCCCAGCCCCTTAATGACTCACTGCCCCAGGGAAGGACACAAATTCCCCTTTCCCTTCCCCATCTCACTGGTGTGTTTGAAAACAATGAGATTCTCTAGGTGAAACTTCATTTTCACATGACCTTGTCCATGCAGCATGTCTCCAACACACATGGATGGCACAAACACCTACATGGATGCACTGACGTAGCTACAGAGACCAGGTACGAGGGCAGCCAGTGCTGGGCCCTAATGAGCTCCTGCCTTCCCATCCCCACCGTTCCAGCTTCCACCCCCAGTGAACCACCAGGCACCTCCACTGCTGGGGATGCCCCATGATGGACATCAGCGCTGCAGAGCACAGGCAGCTTTCAGGGACAGTAGCAGGCAGCAGTTTCATTTCCAGCTCCATAGGACACCGTAATCCCATGTGCTCTCTTGGGAAGCGGCTCAAACCAAAACATACTTTAGTTTTAGAGGGTGGAGAAAGTTCACTGCCACTGTGACTCTAGGTCAGAAGAGCGCCAGAGGTGGGTAGACCAGTTGCTTCTGGAGGGATCAGAGCACACTGGGATTGCTCCTGGGGGGAGTTCTGGCGAGTCCAAACCACAGCACATGGACACAGGCACCACAGCAGTGGGCCAGGGACAGGAGGAGATCCGTTGTGTTCAGGATGTGGCTTAGCTCACATGAACTTCAGATTTCATTGATGGAGCCCAAATTAAACGTGCACAGGCACCAGGACACGACACAACTTCAGTAATAAAACTGCAGTGTGGGAAACGCCAGCGAAAGAAGCTAGCGGCAGCAATTGATGTGCAGGGCAAACAGGCCAGCTGCAATTTATTCTGTATGCGCTTCAGACATTTTAAATTGTCTAATTCCTCACAAAGTTTTTGTGATGCTTGTCGCATGAGCATGTTTTAAATGCCAAATTTAGCTGCAATGAGCACTGCTTAGCAGCCTCACAGACACTCCCCCTGCCTATTGTGAAGTGGCAAATAAACAAGTTATTAATCTAAGATATTTATGGCACAACATTTTACAATGCCTAGTCAACCTAGCTATATATTAAAAGCTCTTTTGTTTTCTTCCGGGGCACATGATGGCTGGTTAATAGCAGAAGGGAGGCACTCAAGCCTCTCGTGCTGAGAACAGTTAGGGCTTTAAATGGAGGCTGAGAGGTACGAATGGGATTTCCTCGCCTCACCTCACCTCACCTCACTCCTGGTGCCTACAAGGCAGATGCTGTCCCAACAGCTCACCAGCAGCTCCTTTATATTCAGCGGAGAGAAACAGGCAGCTCAGGGAGTCACTAGGTGAGGATGACGGCTTTAAATGAAGCAAAATGTTCCTAGGGAGCCTAGAGCTCTGCGGAGATGTCCGTACGTATTTATGTGGGCATGGCTGGCACTGCTACACCTCAGAGCATGGAGGGGTGAATTTGGAAGACGTGGGACGAACAGACCACAGCAAAGGTGCAGTCAAAATGGAGCAAGAAGGTAAGTGAATCCCTGTCCATTTTTACATGATCATGGACAGGTGGGTCTGTTTGTTCCCAGAACGACCTGGCATGGAAACCTGCCCAACTGCAATGGCCTTTCTTCACCTACCTGAAACGGCAGAGGCCTGTCTTTCCCCTCAGTCCCCTTGGCCACCACACAATTCAATGTTGTCATTTGAGAAGAGTTCAGCACTGCAACATGTGCTGGCAGAGCCGACAGGGTGGGCTGGCTTTTATTCTGCAAGTCACAACACCGCGGATGGCAATTTGCTACTCATCAGCCCCATGACCACAAGAAGGGCATGTGCCAGGGGTGAAGAGATGTTCTCATCATGTGGTGCATCTGCTGCTGGGGGCACAGATGCTTCTCGTCTGTCCCTGGCAAAGAGAGACATTGTTTTTCTCTTGCCAAGCAGCCTTCCTTTCAGGACAGGCCTCCACAGAAATACCTGCTGTTGGATGGAGAAAACAGAAGAACGTGGCAAGGGTCTACTGAAGAGTAGCCCTGGAGCTAATGAAGATGACTGTATGGATGGTGACCAAATGACAACAGATGCCCCCTATTTGCTACTTAGTATTAGTATTGCAAAGCAGAGGAGAAGGTGAAGGGCTGGTACTTGCCTTGACACAGAGGCACCTTTGCTACAGGGATCCCAAAGGGCAGTTCACCCTGACCGCCTTCCTGAGCATCTCCTGAGCAGTGGGGCAGGGAAACACGCTGCCCTTAGAAGAAGGAAACCTCTTTGCATCAAATTTTTGGAGCTCTCAGGGCTTTTCAGAGCACCTGTTAGGGTCCTCAGGACTCACAAGCAGAGAAATTCTCCTCTGTTGAGTGTTAATATCCCAGCAAACTTCCTTGTTTTCCCTTCTATACATTGGTGAGGCTATTTCTAACAAGTCCATCTCTATAGCTCCTAGGTACATTACAGCATGTTATTTCTTGCTGGTGTGCAGGTGATCCTGCACGCTCAATCTGGAGAGAAAGGGCAAGGCTTTCCTTAATGGCCTGTGTAGCACATACAGCTGCGAGGCTTTTCCAAATCTGAAAAATGGCTTTTGAGAGTATATCAGCTAGATCTAGAGCCACTAGAAGGACAAAGGTCTCCAACAGTGCAAAAAGCTGACGCTGAAGCTTGGCCAGGTGTAAGAGGGTCAGCAGTCCAAGGGAAGAACAAAGGGTTGGAGAGACTAAGAAGGTAGCCAGGCAATTACTCATTTAGTAGGGACTTTTTATTGCTTTTGTGAAGCATGATTCATCTCTTAATATGTGCAGGGACAGCCAATCCTCTGTCTGTGCAAATGAATCACCACAGGCTCCCCATTCCCTGCTCCTGTGAGGCCAAGACCCTGCACAGCCAAAATAAACCCTTGGATGAAGCAGATCTGAAAGTCAGCAACCACTCACATTAAAAAAAAACACAAACAAGAACTCGCACATTTAAAGGAATATAAGCCCTCTTTCTCATGGATTCGGAGTTCCAGATCTGAGCATCTTTGTTACAAGGCAGCTTGCACCTCCAAAGGACGTGGCATTGCTTGCTCAAGAGAGGAATACAGGCCTGGAAGAACCATCAAGGCCTTGAAAGGTTTTTTTGACAGCCGTGTTCCTACCTGCTTTCGGCACAAGCTTCTTATACCTCAGGAAATCTAGCAAGTGTGGAAGAAGACAGCCCAGATTGACAAGGCTCTCCCATCTCCTTTTTCTTATCCCCCCATGCCGCTGATGCTGATATCCAGAAAGAGATACCCAGAAGGAGCTGGCACACTGCTGCCCTGCCTGCGAGGGTCTGCCTATAAGCTTCCCAAAAACATCTCTTGACTGTGGCAACAGAATGAGGCAAGTATATGAGAAATGTAATATTTCTCCTGAACTGCATCAAGTTAATGACATTTCCCTCTCCCTTTGCACCCCTGTAAATCATGGCGTGACTGTGGAACTCAGCGATGTTACACTGATGTAAAACCACTCTCCGGAGGGAACCAGTCAGCGTAAATCATCCACTTCTATTTCCTAGTACATAATCTGGTGCCAAGCTCCACCAAAAACAAGGACAAAACATTCCCAACATTTTTCCAAAGGCAACACTCTGTCTAAGCACAACTTTAAACGTCTGCCGTTAAAGTTTTCTTCATCTCATTAAAATGCCTTGCAAAACCATCTGCTAGCTAATAAAGATTTTTTAAAGCTTTATTATTGTATTTTATAATGAAATATACCAAGGGGAAAACAGGACATGTATTTAGAAAGACAGAAGAGCAACAATCTGCTGTTCTTCCACAGAAAGCCAAAGATGTTCACTCCCATGACTAATTAAAGAGACCGAAGACTGCAGCCCTTTGAACATTTCTTGTACAAATACTGTAATTCCTAAATGCATCCACATTTTTATTCAGGCTGCTCCCAGACACTGCAGCATTGCTGATATCACAGTGTTTTCAAGTTACAAAAAGCAGATTTCACTTTCATGTCTGATTCCATTCCATTTTGTAGCCTCTTGCACCTCAAATATTTATTACAGATTGCAGGGATTCCAGTAGGTAATTTTGCTTCCTCTAGAGACATTTTCCCTTTTTGCCAGCAGACAGGCTGACCACCAGGCAGGACTTCCACCCAGCCTCAGGGTGACTCTGCCACTGGGCTGAGTCTTGCCGAGCACCAACGGCTGCACCAGCTGAGGATGCAGCTCCAAGTTTTGACGAGCTGCCATCCAGAAGGCAAAATGCACTCCTGCCCCTAAAGCTCACCTCTGGTGTTGGTTGGGAAGTAGCTGTCACTCCTGCTTTCCAGTTAAACTGGACTCTGTGCCATGCTCTCTCACACGTTGCACCCTCAGACACATGGACTCTTTTATGGGTTACTTTCTGGCACTCCTGGCTGTTGCTGCTGCGGCAGCTGGTACATTGCTGCTTTCTGCACAGATCTCACAATGTTTGCAAGTGCCTGACACACAACAGCTGAGAGCAGCACTTCCAGAACTATTTCACAACATCCTTCTCTTCCAAAAACACCTGTGACTGCTATGTTACAGAGAAGGGCAGACAGCATAGGCGCTAAGGGTCTATGTGTAAAGAGGACTTAGCAGCCCCATACTGATTTGTCAAAAGCCCTCGGTCGTTCTAGATTCCCTGAGCTCCCATGTTCATTCCCTCAAGCTACCCACAAGAAATTGTACAAGAAACAAGAAATTATCTAGGTGAGATCGTCAGAGACAGCAAAGCAGCCAGACTGAGAGCAAAAGCATGGGTGAAACCCCAAGCAACACCACTGCTCTTTCCAGGGCAAGGGGGTGTTGCTGTGATGCCCCAGTCCCTTCACCTGCCGAGTGGCAGAGCTGGGGCAGAGCTGGGCATCACACCCATGTGAGCAGTAAATGGTGAAGAATAAGGGATGTCACAGGGAGCTACCCGAGATGGTTTCACACCCCTCCTTTGCAGTATTAGGAAACATGGAGCCTCCTCTCTCAGAGGTGAAATGAGGAGGAATTTCAGGTCACAGCTTACCAGACCAGGTCTCCTCCACTGTGTTCACTGCTTGCTCCTCCATCTCCAATGTGGGATATCCCTGGCTCTGATACCTGGAGCAAATGATGTTTTCACGCTTCAAGTTTCACCACACTTCTCCATCTGTGCTGCTTTTCCCCCCTTTTTGTCTCATTTAACATCTCTGCTCTTCAGTACTGATTGTTTACTCCTGCTGACCAGTGAGGACTCTGCTTAGAGGGAAAGCTGCAATCCCCAGCAAGGTCCATGCAATATACGGCAATAGAGGGAGTAACTTAAAACCACATACAACAACACCCCCACCCCCCAAAACCCCCCAAACCCCCAAAAGCACTTTTTCGGATGGCAAGGTACTCTATGCCCCAATTAACCTAAGATCTACCCAAGAATTTAATGACTGCTAAGCTTGGTTGGGAAAGCAGGCTTGCAATGACACTGGGAGAGCCACAGCCTTCCTTCCAAGCCTCAGCTAAGTCCTACAATAGCTGTGACTTCATTCTGTCTACTTTTGATCTTCACTTCAGGTGTCACAGATGACCTCAATTGCTTATCTCCCTCTGAGCATCATACGTGCTGTAGTAATCAAGGTGGATCAACGGATGGGACTCATCCACGGCCTGAGCACAGCCCTTGGGACTCCCAAACTACCTCTTTGCACAGAGGTATTAGTACAACTGTTTGTCCCCACTCACACGTGCAGCAGACTGGGACGAATATAATCTCTTTATTGATGTACTGTCATCTCCCAGCTGAGACGCAGCCCCTCTCACACCAGTATTATACTCACAAGCACTCACAATACCTGAGGTCTGTGCTGGGCACCTGTACAAGGGCTGGCACTACCCCTGTTGATAGAGACCTTTTGCTTACCAAGTGGCCAGGGGAGATCGGAAAGTCTAAACTTGCATGTGTGCCGAGAGCACTGGCCAAAAGTGCTTTAGATGGCATTTTATTAATGCAGTACAGCCAGCTCCTCCGAGCCAGCATCAACTATACCGGGAAGATGAACAAGATGAAAGATCCTTCATCTGAACGCAGGCAGCAAAAATCCACTCAGACCCTTCCTCGCGGTGCCTGATGGCCCAGAAAGAAAACACAATGATTCACATAGCACTGACTTGCTGTTGCAAACCTCAGAGCTTACAGTAGGTCCTACTGATTTAAGGCAGCATGCAGCAGTATCAAACAATTTCCCAGTGGCCTTGTGTAAGAGTTTGCTTGAACACGCTGACTAGAGTTTGGAAACCATTTGCTTTAGCTATATTTTACCCTGTGTCAACCCATGAATCTTACTTGAATTGTGTTGGTATGTGTGTGGACTCTCCTTTGGTGAGCTCCCAGAGTATAGGCAGGAATCAAACCATCTACAAGGATTTAGCCCATTTCCCAGACATGATGCTGCTCTGGAAAACAGTTATTCAATTACAACAGATCCACATCAGAGTAGTTCTGACCACCCTACAGGAAGTTTTGACAGCCACAGCCGTCTCCCTGCAGAGCTGAAGAGGGATGCACTGCGTGCTGCTCACTACAGCTATAACACCACTGAAGTCCCTTTTCTCATTTATTTTAACATCAGCGGAATAGATAACACCACTTTGCTGGTCAATTAGGCAAGGCAGTAAGTTGTGCTTGACAAACAGAGTAAGATGTGGCTTTGGGTGACATACCACGATATCACAAACTGTTTTCACCCCAGAGCACTCTTCTCCCTTCCTTCATTACTGCTACCACTTCTAGAGACTGTTGCGAATGGCACAGATCCTGCACTGATGTAAACCAGCAAAGCCCTTACTGCCCGATGCGAAGTCACAGGAACTGCACCAGTTTACAACTGTGTGTATCTATCATGGGCATCTTCACATCACCTTCCGACTAGTTGTTTGCACTTCTGGGAACTTGAGATCCCTGACTGCTAACAGGCTCTTGGCACAGATCACACTCTTTGCATGGGATTTCTACTGAGAAATGTTTGCTCCAAAACCATTATGCACCCAAGGGTATTTAACGAAGACCGGGATTAGCACCTCTACAAGAACAGCAGACTTAGGGGACCCTCAGCAAGAAGGACAGGGGTCAGAACACCCACCAAGCTGCTGGCAGATGGGTGGCTGCACCAGCCACGAATGCTGCCCTCCAACACACGCTACGGCTCTGCAGCGAGGTGGTACCTCAGGCCAGCCCGGGCTGCGCAGGCAGCAGTGTAGCCTATTTTTTTGTTATGGTTATCAAAAGCTAGAGTTGAGAAATGAGCACGTGGCTTTTTTTCCCCCAAAAAACCTCACAGATTCTTCTTTGCGAATGAGCAGCTATGGGCAGGAAACACCTGCAACAAGCATGAAACCTGTCCACCAGCCCACGGGCAGGGAATGCTGCTGTCCATTAGCCAGGACTGGGGCAGCTGGCATCCCAGGGCCCTTAGAAATCACACCTCAACCTGACAGAAGCAGAGGCATATCAGCAACAGTGGCATTGTAAGACTTCAATTTTTAATGCAGCTGTGAGACCAGCTGCGTTTCCAGAGATGCAAGTATTATCCTTGGTCCATTCCTACGCTCACTGCCTGTGCACAGCCCAAGGCACATCACTGTAAAGAAATACTCCCTAATCATTCATCATTCCTGTTTTCTTAATGCAGCTTGTTTTTCTCCTTAACATCAACCTACAGTCCTTAAAACCACTCTAATGAATCTCCTTTGGTTTTGCTCAAGTGAAATGAAGACACCTCACCATCTCCTCTTCCTTACCTGCTTAGGTGTCCTACCTCTTTCCGTATCCTCCAGTGGTCTGCCCAGTCTGCAAATGATGAAGATGGTGCACGACATACCATGAAAGAGGAGCCTGGAATTCTTGTGAGGAAAATGGAAAATGCTGCCTCACCTCTGCTGCTGCTAAGATGCAACTTTTGCCCCTTGTAGTCTCTGCATATAAAAACCTTTTACCTTCCCCAGAGAACAACGCTGAAGAAAAACTACCTGGTAAGCACAGTGTTTGTGCCATTTCTTTTTATTGCTTTGTTCAAATTCCCTTAATTTGCTGTGGTTTTCTGCTTTTGAAGAGCTGAGAAACTTTACTAAGAGCACCAAGAGCAGTAAGAAAGTATTCTTGGTGCAACTTTGCAATGGAAACGGTAATACTGTGACTGTCATTCCGGTGTCCAGTACACTGCCACTTACTGCTGACCCGTACAATAACAAACGTAAGATTCAGACTAGGAGTCATTAACTCTGTGCTCCTAGAGCCGTGTGGCAAGATGGGAATTTCATTTTGCATTTTTATGGAATGTATGCGCCTCCCTCATTTCCACAAAAATGCACAATAGTCCCATAAGAAAAAAAACAATTATGATGAAGGAACTCACCAAGTAAAGTTGTTATGCCCCAAGCCATGAATTTTCACCCAGTCTCCTTTTTTGTGTGCTTAACCCCTTTCACCAAACAACCACCACCTACTAAGACCACTGCCAGGTACTGGGGTTGGCATAAGAAACACCAAATAATACGCTGTAACTCTTCTTCCACACAAATAGAAAATTACAACACAGGAGTAGAAAATTACAACAGCCTTTTCTGCATGACAAAACGTGAACCTAAGAACAAGTGTGCTATGATCTACTGCTGACAAATGAAGTTAATATAAAGCTTTGCAAGATTTCAGGTTTATTAACATTATTTAACTTCTCATACCCTTAAAGGAGGTGGTGTATTTGATGAACACAGCTGGGGCAACAGAATGGTTTTGGTTATGAAAGCCTGGTGTGGTAGAGGAGAGAAAAATTACAGGACAAAGCCAGTAACTGTGCAGTTTGGGAAGAGCAGCAGAAAGTCCAAGGCCAAGGTGGCCAGTGCTTTTTAAGAGCTTAGACGTTATAAGTGAGAGCACATCAGTGATGAACATCACTGGAGAAGTTCCCAACTTCCAGTGGAAACGGTTGGAACAGCTGAAAAGAAACGAAGATAAAAACATCCCGCTGTCAGTGAGAGCAAGCATGCACCTAGAGATTATGGGAGCCCGGTGAAATGCTGCAATGACACATACTTACTGCCATATCAAAACTACTGTTAAATGTCCTACTATATGCTGGAACTCTGCTGTAGACACTCCTGAGGATCCAGTTGTAGCTCCCCTTCCTAGAAAAAAATAAAAGGAGCAAACACCCATATGCACAAAGGGTAGATGTGCATTTTGGCCTCCAAACTGTGGCGACCAGATGTTGATAAAATAACATGTTTTTTAATTCAGCACACACCTTATTTATCAAGCGACAACTTTCAGAAACAAGTACTGGAACAGGTCCACTAAACACACACACACTATATATTGTTCCCACAGACAGTTAATTATATAGCTTAGTGGAAAAACCTCGTTAATGTTACGCAGTTTACAGAAAGTATCTATATTTATCAGTAGAACACTATCTTGTAAAACACACTTGCCTGATTAGACATGTCTTCCCTTTTAGAGACAAAAGCAAGCTCTGAATTACAGATCTTCGCCACTATCAACCAAACATGCCACAATCAAAACCAAACGTTCATAAGAATGAGGACAGAAAAATCAGAAATTAGCAGGAGAGCATCATAAAAAATGGGTTATGCAAGGGTTTTACTTCTTATTTACAGCAAATATATTACAGTAAAAAAGCTTAACATGGCTCATATTGTGGTTGTGTAAGGATGATACATATGCTTACATCAAGCAGGTTTAATTTCCTTGGCACTAACTGAAACAAATACAAGGATTCAACACAAATATAAGAAACAGAACATTTATTAGGCAAAACTACACATTAACCATACACATCTGTGACTGGAGTTTCAATGCAATCCAAAGAATACAAACAAACCATCAGGATGGCAAGAACTTTTTCGACAATCGTGTTTAACCCTCAAGACAAGGCTGTCTGGCACCATCTAAAAGTTGCTGTACTGAACACAGAGATTTTAAAGAAATGTCACAGATGATTAAGACACTGAAAAAGCACTCACCACAGTGAAGAATCTCATTATTTTCCTTATTTCTTTCATTTTTTACTCCACAGTACAAGAGTGTTAAAAGGCTGCATGGCAGACAAGCTGGATACAACAGCTGGAGGGTTTTGCCTGTCAAGCAAAGTGACTTGCAGCAAGAGACATACTTTATGCAACAAAACCGATGACATACAGCTTGTGTGGGTTCAAATAAGATCTAAGAACAACAAATGTTGAAGCCTTATAAGCTCTCTTCATTATAATCAGAATCCTGAGAAAAGCAGGGTCCAAATTACTCCAAGTGAATTTAGGCTTACTTATATACAACAAAATTGTCCAGATACATCAACAGTAGTAAACAGAGTTAATGCAGTGTTAATCTTTTTACATTTTAATGACTGGCTATAAAAACAGAAACTAGCATGTTCTAATCTGTTTATATTTCCTGAGCTCAGTTAAATCAAGAAGGAATGAACATTATAAAAATCCCAGTAAGTCACCAATAAATTAAAAATGTACATAATCACTATACCTTAAGAAGCCTTACAATGCTCAGAGTGAAGTCTGCCTATCCAATACCATCGCTTTTCCTTTAGGATTCCTGTATGGAAACCATGCCATTAACTTCACCAGAAATACTGAGATGCTATGGAATTGTAGATCTTTTTTTTTCTTCTGCTCTCCAAATGCCCTTCTCGCAGACTACGAGATAGCCTTTCCTAATCAAATCATACAAAAGCATTCAAAAACTGCAGTCCTGCTTCCAGTGCAGGAAATGATGTTCTCAGAAATGCAATGTGCTATTGAAATCCAAATTTACTAGCAGCAGTTATCTGGGCAGACTCAGCTCCCGCACATAACATCACTACTACATTGGCAGCAAGGTTTAGTAAGCTTTGGGGGAACAAACCAAGACGGGAGGAAAGACCCTTGATAATAAAGAATTCATTTTAGCGGTTTCTTTAAGAGCCAACATCTTGCATTTGAGAAAAGCACTCGACCTACATGAGTCATATGCGTGTTTATTTATGCATGTTTTTCTCCTGCATAGAGAATAATGTGTACCTTGGAATAAAACCCGAGTTTTGAGAATACACTGTGAGTATGGGTATTTGTAGTAGCGCTATTGGCTAATTTGAACCCAAATGATCAAACTCAACTGTCTCAAAGACTTGCAGAGCATGAACTCTGATAAAACAAACTACTTTTTAAAAAGCTGTCTACTTATAGTATGATTTTTAATTATGGTGTAGATAAAAGAGAGGTAGAAAGGTTTATCTCCTCAATATCATTTTTCTGTGCAGTATTTATGAAGTATCAGAAAAAAATCTACAGTTTTTTGGTGAAAATGCCAGCTTTTTCCCTAAGAATTATATGGAATCTCTTCTTTCCACTGAAGTGCTGCAAACTAAGTAACTGGAAACTGGTTCAGAAGAGGTCTTCTTCCCATTAGCCTCACTACACCATTTTTGTTACCAGGTTCTGCTTTTAAGAAGTCATTGCAGAAATATGCCTACACAGGGCTCAAAAATACCCAACAGACTACATTTATCAGCCAAATAATATCAAGGCTGCTCTAAAAAAAAGCACTCCCTCTTGCTCTACATACATGATCCCTCTTATGCATGCTACTGAGAGGGACAGAAGTATGGAAGGCCACATGGCCCTTCCCCTCTTTGGTGACAACCACAGGTATTGGCATCATTGTCACCCTGGCTGGCAGGAGCTAGGGAGCTTCCTAAAGCTTCTGCCACGCTCCACCCTCCGCAGCAGGAGTATGGATGGTGCGTTAGCGATGAGCGCTCCTCAAAGAGGGTGGGAAGGACGAGCTGACCAGGAGAGACAGCTTAACAGAAACCACGTTGGTAAGGCAGGGATCCATCCTGCCCTGGTGTAAGACAAGCCTGCAGCGCTACAGTTTTCATGACTATCACTAGACGAGGGAGAGAGATGAAAACAGCTTGGGTCCCGCAGCTGCACTCATCAAGAGTGTGACCCAGCGGGCAGTGCATTTCCCAGAGCCGAGAGCCCTGGCCCCAGCAGTGCCAGGGAGAGGCAGGTCAGAGGCAACAGGGCGGGATCGGGCAATAGGGGCTCCTTCCCTGACCCCCACTCTCCTTGCAAGAGTCGATGTATCTGGAAGAGAAGGACCCACCTGTTGACATTTTGCGGCACCCAGGGCTGGAGCTTCAGCATCATCCACATTGCAGCAACTGTTCACGGGTGGGATTTGAGCCGTGAAAGCCAGACTGCTGCATGGTGACCTTTAATTTACCCATAGAAAGTTAAATAAATTACATTAAATTAAATTCAGCCAAAGCAGATGCTAGTTTATTTATTAAAAAGCTCAGCTTTCTCTTTCTTTCAACTGGTTTGAGAGACAGGCAGCTCTTGGGAGCAGACCTTCACCCTAGCTCGGCTGGACAAGAGCAGCGCCATAAAGACAGCCAGAGTGACTCCTGCAGCAACAGCAGGCGCAGCAGGACCTGGCTGTCCCTAGGGATGCCCAGCACAGGCGCGTGCGCACAGCACTGTCACCTGCCAGCTCTCCGCGCTCCTTGCCTCACCCAGGCCTTCCCCCTCCTTCCACATAAACCACACCAGACTCACAGTGGAAGATGATGCTTCGCTGCCAACACTGCCTTCTATTGTCACATCTTTTAAGAAATCTAGGAATCGATTAATATAAAGGAGTATTTACTTCATTTCAGAGAAACCAATACTGCCCTGCAAATATACAACTTGTCATTACTTTTTGATAGGCTTAGGTAATGAGCTCGTATACAACAGCAGAGTCATGTTTACAATACAGGTTAGAAATGTTTCCTTTCTTTTGCTTGTAGCATTATGAGACAATAAATGCTACTGTACTCAAATAACCAACAGGCACACTTCTCATTTTTTACCTGTCCTCCTATCTGTCCTTCAGTCTGCTCCCTTTCAACAGCAGGCCTAAGAGCAGAGTCACATAAATAAGAGATGTGCTGCTTTCAGCCACACATGCTTTATACACAATCTATTTTGTCTCTTTTCTTTTGTTCTCTGGAGACATTACTCTCGTTAATTTCATCCTCAAACTATGATCCACCGAAAAAAAAATATATTCAAGTACAAACCCAAACTTTATTGCTGGGTTATGGGTCAATGTAAACTGACCAGAGTAAAAGCCAAACTAAAATTAGGTTTGCAAAAGTAAAGATTGCTTGATTACACTTGCTGACCATAGACAGCTTCTTTCACTATTCATACAGTTTGAAGACCAAAGATTGCTGGGAACAAGACACAGTCCCTGTCCTTTGGAAGTAAATGGAACTAATAGCCATCATCATCATCCATATCGCAGCCATAATCTGAAACACACAAAGACAAAAGCATATAAAAATGCAAATATTCCAGGTAGGCGGAAGATACGACAAAAGTATTGCTACTTTCAGGTTGTTTTCCTGCTGTGCAACTAGATGGTAAGTTTTGCCTTAAGAAAGCACCTTAAAAAAACTTAAGAAAGCAACTTAAAAAAAAAATTTCCTAGGGCTGAATAAAAAGTTCTTGCATGTAGTTTCCTCAATGAATAAAATTATTTGTAAGCGTGTATCCAAAAATACCTCTTCTCACTGGACCCTCATTTAGGAATACCTGGCACATGGATATGTGAAATACTTGGTTTAATTTAGAGGTTAAGGTGTTCAAGCCTGATTGTCACAAGTAATTTGAAACATGGTGGCTGATAAGCAGCAGCATACATTTACAAGTAGGCATGATTCTCACTAGACACAGCCACCAAGAAAAAAGCTGCCTTGTTTATATTATTCATGCATTTATAGGCTGAAACTACCAGAGTTCAGAGATAGCTCAGAGTTCCCATCAACCTCAAAGGAGTCATGCAACAAATCCTGACCAATGCATCTGACTCACATCTCCTGTATCTACTTACTCGTAAAAGAGCTTAAAATCTTGCCCAGATTTTTTTTCCTATTTTGTTTTCTTAAAACAATGCTGAGTGCAAAGACTGCGTGGTGTGTGTGTCAGAAGGCAAGTCTGCGTGTTTCTAATGCACCAGTTTCTCTTCTGTGTGCTTCTGAATGCAGTGAAACCTATTTTCTGTTACGTAGTCAAACCTACAGATAATTATTACGTAGGAGCATTCAGTGAAGTTAACCTTTATATTTCAAATCGAACACAGTGCAACATTTCATCCAAAGAGTCAAGCAAATGCTCGGAAGCAGAATTAAGTGTAATTTACAATAATTTGTGTAGAATTGGTGATGTTCACCATCTGTAATTCCTGTAGTTATTCCAGGCAGACAGGTCTAAGATCCATGAAGAAAGCAGTTAGAAAGGAGTTATTTGTTCTGCTGAGCAGCTCTGCACACCTGCATTTGAATTTTGGCAACGCTCCTTTCGTTTTTTTTTTAAACTCTGATTTTTCAGCTGCTGTCCAGACCAGACAGGGAGTAGTGGAATGTTCTCAGAATGGTTTAAAAATAGTAACACTTACAAAGAAAAAAAGCTCAGTGACCTTTATTCTATTTTTTTTTTTGGGGGGGTATTAATAAACATAGACCTACCCACCCCCACATGAGTGCCTTGTCTTGGGAACATTATTCTAATAATAAATGCAGGCAACAAACTCTTTTTCCTATGGTTCGGCAATTATTTTCCAGTGGAGAAATAAATCTAAAAGCAACAGACACTTCTGTGAAATGTATGCATATTGTCCATGAAAGCTAAATTAATAGTACTGGAAAGATTTTTGCAGTAAATAACGTTTCAGTAGGAAACTTATTCCCATCTTGATTTGTCACAACCCATAATTAGCAGCTCTCATTTTAAAAATATTTCTGTATATTTTCAAAACTTAACATCTAAGGGGAAGTTTTTAATTAGGGATAAATGTGGATGTGTCCAGCTAGGAAAAATGGCAGCAGAGAGGATACTGCCTTTTCCTGCCAGCGAAGAAACCTAATTAAATGAGTGGCTTTGCTGGGTAACCCAAAGAAATGAGCACACATCTGTGTAACATACAGCACGCTGCACGCTGTCAATGCAATTTCTGTACCTGGTGAAGAACTATTTCCTCCCAACACTTTCCCCAGAAACAGAGTGTGACGATGCATTCTGTTTTGAGCTGGACAGCCACATCCCCAGGGCTCACGGACAGTCTGGACGTTGCTGCAGACCCAGCTGAGGAGGAAGGCAGGAGCGGGGTGGCTCGGCTCACGAGGCAACGAGCCCCAGGCACCGCTAATGGAGGGGTTACTGACCCCGTAATTCCTCAGATCTACATTAATAAACCTGATTCTGCAAAAGGCCTGACGTCGGTTTGTTCTTGAGAAGCCCTCTTAGCCTAAAACTCCAGATGCAAAGTTTTCTCAGGAGGAGTCACTAAGAAGGTCAGTTTTCAGATGAGGGTGACTCCGGGCTTTCCCACAGCAATGGGCAATGCCAGAAAAGCGGCAGGAGCTCCGCAAGGAATGAGCTCCTGGAGGACAGGGACAAACAGGGCAACCCTGTCTGTCCTCAGCCCTGCAACAACAAACCCCACAGCAGCAGTGGATTTAGAGCACATCCCAGCTTACCGTTCCCTCCCATTAACTGCAAGGCACTCATGCAGTGATCATCATCTTCTTCTATTTCTTCCTCTTCTACCTCTTCCTCAGGGTTGTAAGCTACTGGGCCACTTTCCACTAGCACAGCTGCTGGTTTTTCTAAGTCAGGGGCTTCTGCTTGTGCACTGGGAAAGGTCATCTGCAAAAAAGAAGAGGGGTCAGTAGAGCAGCCCTTCCTTTTGTTCAATATTTGTACAAAACTTAAGCAGCTTGAAAATGGTAAGGACCGGAGAGCTGGAAGGCCATGTCAGTGCTAGAGGTTTAGCTGTTCTAGGGCACATGCGAGTTGCTCAAAGAAACGTTGCTCAAATGAAAGTCAGGCACAAACGTCCAGTTTTCACATAATTCATAGCCATGTAACTGAAATACCCAGAGACAGTAACTGCAGAACAAGGATCCTCTTGCAAGCACAACTTAAGGAGAAATTTGGGAGTGAAGGCTCCTCAGCAGAGCTCTGCAGGAAAACTTACAACATTTTCCTCATTGCACTTGACTCACATCAGGCCTATTACACAATAACAACGTTATTGACAATTTAATGATAGCAAAAACGTACCCTTCAAATCAGAAAAAATGCAACCTGTATTAGTTTTGACAGCTCTGGCTGGATTTATTTGGAGGCACAATGAGCTGTGGAACAAATAGCACTCTTTAGACAGCACTTAATGTGATGGCAGAGCACTAGGTTGGTAACACACGCCAGCACCTGTAACATTACCTATGCAATTCATCAGAATAATGATCTCCAAACACTAACTTGGGAATTGATCACTGACGGGACCCATTCCATATGTGTACGTCCCCAGTTGCTCCAAGGTTAGGCAAGACACAGCAGGGAGGGAGAGAAAGGACAACTGCAAGGAGTCAGAGGTGAATTTGGAGAAGGTAATACTGTCTTTGGTTCACTAATAGCAGATCTGGGAATGGGGCTGGAACCAGCAACGTGGTCTGCCCCAGCACAGTCCAGGCTCTGGTCTCTCTGGAGCTCTCACTCCCATGGTGTGCTCAGTCCGGGGCTTTACCTCCCTGTCTCACCCAGGGAAGAAACATCACAGGAGCTTCACCTCCACCAGCTTTGTAACCCGGCACTTTTCACCTTTGTTCCGTACTTGGACGATTTGAGGTTTGTACGCTAGAGCCTGTGGCTCAGAAGTACATCCCATTAATGGCAAGTTGACGAACATTAAAGGTTAATGCTGCTGGGCCATGCCAGCAATTTTAAGAAGGTGCTTAACAGTACCTGTCACTAGTCAGCAGTTACCAGCACTGAGATAATCTCCCCTGCTAGGAAAGATGAAAAAGACTGGGACCACTTCCTTGGGAAGGACAGCGGTGAGGTGCTCTGAACAATGAATGGTCCAAAGGAGACCAGAAAACCCCAGCTCCTTGGATCCCCACCACAAGAAAAGTCCTACAGTGCTTTAGGTTTTGAATAACAGTACCCAACTAGGTACTGCTGCATCTTCTCCAGTTCCACTGGCAGCAAGTTCTGATACAGTCTTGTAATTTATTTTCACTTATTTATTTATAAATGTATTTACTTGGGATGCAGTAACTCCCAGAATCCCTGTGACTGCAGGCACTTTAGAGATACACCGAAAGAGAAAATCCCTGTACCAAAAAGTTGACAGTCTAATTATTCAAACATCAAAGCTGTTCCTGGACTTGGCACATACCATGACAGTCAACCTAAAGAATCTGCCTGAGTTTTTCAAAGTCACCTAAGGGTTTGCTCCAATAATTCATTAATAGGGCAAAAGACACCCATTAATTTTAATAGAAAATCAAGTATTTAGATATTCGGATCATTCAAACACAGGTTTTCATGATTTTTTAATGCTCAAATTAATCATATTATTTAGAGGAACTTCCATCCATTTTATTTTCCTACCACTGCTTTGGCCTCTAGAGTGATCAAACTGAGTCCATCTAGGTTTCCAGTATAAGCAGAAATAGACACAACAGTTTGAGATGAATCAGCATCATAATATGTATCAATTTAGATGCTTAAAACTATCCATCTGTTCTGAAAAAGTGGGTGAATATAAAGAAGCTACAACTGAGTCATTATTTTTTAAAATTGCACTGTGCTAATTAAAATGTGACCTTCTTCTAATTATCATGTCCACTTCCAGACTGCTGTACTTCTACAAATGTGCAGAGTTTTCTAATGAGCATAGCGTAAGTGAAAATGTATTTCCCCAGGCAGGATATCAAACTGTTTCTGAAAATCAGTGGGTTTTAGTCATTTTAAAAATAAGGCAGTCAAATGTCTTCAAATAGAACTTCTTGAATTCACTTCCAGACAACCTGGACTTGAGTTTGGCACACACTGTTATGTATGGATGGGCAGCTGTCAAAGCATGTCACACCACCTAGGGTAACTGGTTCACTTCCAAAAGGGGGTCAGTGTCACATGTTCGTGGGAAAAAGAAGGACAAATACCTTTGGTGTATTAGAAACAGAATTTTTAGATATGTAGTAGACAATTATTTTGTTATGCACAGAATGCATATGTCTACTCTGTAGAGTGTGAAAGTAATAGTGAAAGAAAGCAATTATTGCTGTGACTCTGATAATAATCACGATCCCTTCAGCAGAAAATGCAGGGGCACAAAGCCACCCACGGAGGGTTTCTGGCAGTGGCCAGTTACTAGCACTAACTTTTCTGTGGCACCGTTACATTTTGAAACTAAGCAAACAAACCAACCAAAGAGTAAGCCGTGCTATACAGGGTAAGCTGTCACTTCGTGTTTCCTTATCGGTCTCCTGCAGAAGCCCAGCCCTTCCCTTGGGTCAGCACTGGCTGCACAGAAGCTGTGTTTTGCATCACCTCCCTTCTCCGCAGGGATGGTCCAAGCGCTGAGAAACAGGCACAAGCTCTGTCTGCTCCTACTCTTCCTGCCCACTTGTTTGATATGTACCTTTTCAGATGCTTGCAGGGGGGTTTCTCTTTTTTGCTGTGTAACCAGGCATTATGAGGCTGTGCTAATGTTACTGATGGATACGTAAGGACAACAGGCAATCTCAGCTTTGCAGTGTTTGCAGTAACCAGCTTCTGGTCTGATCAGAGAGACAAGACTCTTGCCCTCAGTCTCTCTTGCCCGTATCTACCACATAGCCAGAGCCAAGCTGAGAAAGGCTGTGGGAATTTCCAAATTCAAACTGTCACACTGGGAGAAGTGCTGGACTTCACATACCTCTTCAGTGTGAGCCTTCTTAGCAAGCTGTGTTGAAATCAAGGGTCTTAACCTGCAAAGAAGGAAAGAAGGTGAACATCAGAAAACTTACACCAGGCACAAGAGTTTGGCACAGACTATTCACCCTCCACTGAAAGCACTATGCAACTTTGTTATGTTGGGCAATTACTTTTTTAAAGACATGAGATATAGAGCAGAGAGCCGCAGACTCCACAGTAAATAAAACACTCTCCCTTGCAAGCGCCTGCCCCAGTTCAGGATAGGAAGAAAGGATGCTCGTTAACAAGCACAGTAACAAAACCTCACCTCAAACTGCAGCCCCAGCCCATTCCAAAGGCCTCTGGAGTAGATGGTTTTGTCACATATTACAAAAGTCAAAAGGCAACTGATTTTTTAGAAAAACGCAGACATGGCAAATCCGAGCCACACTCTGAATTACCCAGCACCACTCTGCAACCCATTCCCTGTATTTGATGATATATACAGGATACTAGTAAGATCATACACACAGGGTATCGTAATCATCACTGGCAAAATTCAAGTTCCAGCTACAGAAATCATCATCAAAAACAAGGGGACCCTGCTGCTCATACCTTGAATAAGAAACAGAAATTGGACATACACTTTTTTTTTTTTTTTTAAATTCTGCAACAGATATGAAAGAGACCTGCATATTTTGGGAGAAAAGATGGATCAGTATTACTTCACCGCTGAGTGTTAAATACTGTTGTTTCTGAAAAACATTTCATAGCCTGTTTTCTCCTTACTGCAGGAAGGCTGTTCTCAATCCATCACTTAGTGTTGCCTTCTGGTCTCCCCTCCTCATCTAGAAGTATCTAGTCATGAACAAGAAGACTTGCTTTCTACTGGAACACTGCTCAGACATCTTTTAACTAAGTACATCTTTTAACTAAGTCTAGGCAAACAACTTAATGAATACCAATTTATGTCTCCAGAGATACAGTCTTTGATGATAAGCTGTATCTTTCCCTCAATTTTCTATTAGTCATTCCTCCCTGTTAACACACAGAAACCAGTTGTTTTCCTACTTGTTTATTTCAAATAATTAGCAGGAAGAAACAGAATCCCAGAGAATGACCAGGGGAGACTCAGATCATTATCCCTGATGGAGAAGACGATATAAAAATACAAAATATCGTCTAAACTCCAAAAAGGTTCAGAAACTGGTCATCTCAGAAATGCTTCACAAGGCTCAAAAGGCACTTTGGCAACCAAAGTAGTCCAAGGTGCCTCCTTAAAGTAGATCTAAACAAAAAGAAGCCACAGGAATGCTTCAGGAGCTGTACCACCGAAGGACCAGAACACATTATTCTGCTACAGATATTTCTTGTCATATTTCAGAATTATCAAAAAGATCAAGAAAGAGATACTCTTGACCCACATAAACGATCTGTTACATAAAAGTCCTGGTGGACTTCTGGGCTTAGAGAGAATGTATTTGAATGCATGGACGCACTCCCCCTTATGTGCCTGGCCTTTTCTTTCCTTTATCTAATCCAAATTGTAGAGTTTTTACAGAACCACAGAATGGTTTGTGTTGGAAGTGACCTTTAAAGGCCATCTAGTCCAGCCCCCCTGCAATGAGCAGGGACACCTTCCACTAGACCAGGTTGCCCAGAGCCCCGGTCCAGCCTGACCTTGAACATTTCCAGGGATGGGGCATCTACCATCCCTTCAGGCAACCTGCTCCAGTGTTTCACCACCCTCACCGTAAAAATTTCTTCCCTATTGCCTAAAATTTTAAGACTACTGTCTTACTGTCAAGTACTGTTTTCCGAAAGTCACCCTGTTTAGATGCTTACAAACATACAGATGCAGCAGTGTCAAAAGGTTATGTAGCTGAAGGATGCTAATTACCAAACAGGTTGTATTTCATTGACACGACTGAAAAAAAATAACAGGGGTAAGAAATGAAGGACTTTTATTTTAAACCAGTAGTAGTGATTATTGCAATTAACATTGTACCAAAGATAGCACCTATTTCCTCCTGCTA
The DNA here is from genome assembly GCF_015220075.1 of Falco rusticolus. NCBI lineage: Eukaryota > Metazoa > Chordata > Aves > Falconiformes > Falconidae > Falco > Falco rusticolus. The sequence continues at coordinate 29,899,435 of NC_051193.1, forward strand.
CCAAAAGACATCAGACCTCCCTGGAGCACCCTGAAATCTTTCCTCCCCCCAATTAAAATCAAGCTGTTGAGTAAGACTCACAAGGTAATCAGAAACTGCTGACATTTCTTTTAGAACAAATTATACATGTGCTCACACAGTGAGGAAAACAATCACAGCTATAGGAAGCAAAGAGTAAACATTCCAGTTTCATTTTAATTAAAATGGTCCCCTAATGAAAATAAAAAGATTCACGCTTATGAAAAGCCTATTTGCAAACTTTAGTGCTAAATCCAAGAGCCCTTCTATACCATTTTTCAGCGGTGAGTGACTCTCACACCCAGCTGAAATTAAAGCTGTATTTCTGCTCCAAGATAACTGCTCACAAAACATGCATCTTTATTGCTAGAAGAATAGCGCTGCCATTCGATCCGGGTGATACGGTTTCTCTCTCAGTGTAATATCTAATGCATCCAAAAGCAGCGGGTTGGATGCTGCTCCTGCTCTGGCTGGTGGGCACCTGCTGCAGCACAGATCTGGAAGGGTCACTCGCCCTGTGGGCGGCACAGCTCAGCTCGCTGTGCCGCCACACGATGTGCTACCTGCAAACACCAGCGATGAAAACGGAAAAAAGGTTAAACCACTGCAAGGGGAGACAAAAAACTTATTCCCCCCCATGAAATAATGTGTTTGATTAAAATTATATAAAAGTTATTAATACATAAATAGGTAAGCTAATTTTTCTCCCTTGACTCTCCTTATGCCTATGGAGAACCCTACTATTACTGTACAAAACCATTTAGGAAGGTTTTATAGCGAGGTTTTTTGTTTTTAAATGCCCCGGTGCCCTGACCTCCTTAAACCAGAGCAGCTGCTGCCACACCAGCCATATGGAGCAATAAATTACTGGCTGCCATGGCTACAGATACGGGCTCCTTCTGCTGTCTGGCTGCACCACAGAGGGCAGAAAAAAAGTGTCTTCACGGAAGAGGACGACTGATTTTGAGGCTGGGATAAGTTTGAATAGTTATGATGAAAAAAGCGCCTTGAAAAAACTAGTAGCTGATGTATCTTATCCAACTTTTATTGTGCATGAGTCAACCTCATCTCTAAAAGGCTACTAAGTACACAGATGCACACACACACTGCACGTGAAAAATCCTGTCCATCACGGTCCAGCTCCAATTCAGGGTTGCCAAGTTCCATAAATAACAATATCCTGCACTGAGATATGATCCCGTATCTACTGAAGCACCAACAGTCTCTATTGAAAATGTCATGTTGCAACTGGTCTTCAGTAGTTGTTCACTGTCTATGCTGACGACTTGTTTGAGGCACTTCCATTATGACCTTTGCAAACTAATACAGTACCTTGTGGCAGGGAGTAACAAAACAAGCAACTTTCTGAACAGCGACGTGATTCGTAAAAGGGGAAAAAAGAGATTTCACAGCACCAAGTGTTATATCCGCATTTCAAACTACTTCAAAAATTACACAGCTCTACAAATGCTCGTGTCAGCCAACACACATAACACTCGGAGCAGATAATCTTGACACGTTCTCGACAAAAACTAATGGCATGGTACATGGCATCAGAGGCTGCTCCCTGCCGAATCCACTCCGCTCTCAGCTGAGATCTGCATGATAACATCTAGGTTTGTCCTCCAGCTTAACAATTTAAAAGAAGATTCAGAATAATAGCTCCTGACAGGGCTGGAGATCACACAGACTGAACTTTCAAAGTGAGCAAATTTCTCTGAAAAACAAGCTGGCTGTGAGAAACAACTGTTTCTATTTTGCTTATTATTTAATAACAAAAGATTACACAGCACAGTACATAAAATACAAAGAGCACTGCGAGGTAATAAAACCACCTCACTTGCATCAGGCTGTTCGCCCACCAAAAAGGTTTACGATACCGCAACAACCTCCTCAGTGCAATCCTGCAAGTAATTTGGAAAGTCACCCAAAGCTCTGTTTCTTACTGGATTTAATTTAATCCATCCAAGTAGGGAACATCTTACTGCTGCTTACCACCCATGCTAATTTTATATGCGGATGATCCCAGAATACACGATGGAAAGCAGATACAACGGAGCCCGCAGCCACAAGCCTGCAGTGTAATTATGCAGGTCATCTAAGAGAACTGCCCATAAAATGTATGCATCCATACCACAGGCCTTTCATACATCTGCCATTTCAGTGACAGAAAAAGCTATTGAGAAATGATTCGGCAAGAGACTGGTCAGGTTCTCCACGCTGGCCGAGATCCTCCTCCCACCTGAGGCCAGATGGTTTTGCCTCAGAAGGTCAGTTTACCAGACATCTGCGTGAGAAGGAAATTAATATAAATGTTTACCCCAGCTAAGAGCGCCCTTTAATTAGGTACCATCAATGTTATCCTTACCGGAAAGCTGGGAATTACCTCTCTGCAAGGATTTAATTCTCTTCTGGGAAACACAGCTGCATCAGGAGACACAGACGCGCTGCTGTGCCATTAGGTCAGGACTGAGGGGTGACCCTCCTGGACTCAGACCACCGCTGTTTTCCAGAGGGCAAAACAGAGACTGCAACCACGACTGCGACCAGAGCACTTTGGGGTTTGCACATCCAGCTATGGATCCCACCATCTCCTACATCTGCTCCTGGCTGACAGCCGGGTGCTCACAAAGGTCATTCTCTCCCCTAGAGAGGCAACCAAGGTGCATGGCCAAGGCCATGGCTGGTTGTGACACCAAGGAACGGCTGCAGGAAGCCTTGAGGACGGGCTGGAGTGGAAGGGTGCACTCTAGCACACTGGGAAAAGTCTACACACAACCACAGACAACATCATGATCTGCAGAAAGGCAGAGCATCCTCACACCTTGAAACCACCTGTGCCTGAATATAAGGCAGGCAAGTATTTTGGGCTTTCTGAAGGCCAGGCTGACCAGCCCTTCACCCAACCAGCTCACCATCAGTGTGAAAGCCCCAAGGAGTTTCCCTGAATCACCCTCCCCAGTGACAGGGCTGCAGAGACCCCAACCACCGACAAAACAACACCAACTGACAGGCATGTCCACATTGCAACGAGCTCACCTCACGCACAGCGTGGTCCAGGTCCCTCAGAGCTAACCCCAGAGCTGCCAGCTGTGCAGACGTGACTGATGGAGCAGCAGGCAGGGTCTGAGCCTCCTAGATAGTGCCAGACACCTTGGCAACATGGTCAGGATGTGTTAAGAGCCAGCTTCTTCTAACTCTGCTCCAACACGCCTGTGCATACACAGCCAGCATTTGCCTCCTGTATCCAAGCAAGCAACACTACAGAAAGAGCCGTTTCAAGCAGAAAAAAAAGCAAAGCTGAAGTGACAACAAAAACTAGAGTGAAATGAGAAATTGTTCCCACTTCTGATTCCCACTCAGCCTTCTTTCATGCTGGATCAGAGGACCTTCGCTTTCATCAGCGCAGCATCAGACAACGCGATGCTGAGAAACATCTTCAGTGCTAATGAGATTGGCCTCTTCTAGCAAATACCCAGGCTTAAGTATCTGGGGATCGAAACCCACAGGAGTAAACTGCCAAAAAATAAGCATCGCTATCATTCACTACAGGATATGTTTATCAGCACGGTACTAAGCACCTACGTCAGTCACCGAAATGCTTCTGAAAAGCAGGATTTTTGCTAACGTATCCTGAACACCTATTTCAGGCTTTTCAGCGAGGGGCAGAGGCCACAATAACTGTCTTCAATAACCCAGCTCGGAGCAGGCAGTATTTTTCTGCATAGCTGCAGCGCTCGTTCTTCAATTAGATGCTGTAAAATAGCAACTTGCTGTTCTTTCCACTGACTAAACCAAAAGATTTTCGACAACAAAAAATGAAAAGAATGAAATCTAAGGCCACCTTATTGCGACCAAATGAAATGATGTTACTGCAGCAGATCCGAAACAATCTCTGCACATATCTGCTTATAAAGGAAATTGCTGCAGACCATGGGAAATTACAATTGCTCCAGGACAAGAAAGGCTGACTGATCTAATATTTCTGGTCGACACACCTTCTTCCTGGGTTTGTCAATAAAGATACTGATGAGCTCATCTCTCCACAGGTCAGGAAATTATTAGTTGAAAATATGCTGTTTCTTTCACCATGGAAATTTTTCCAGATGAAATGATGGCAGCAAGGCAAATGTGCACCTTGCTGGGAAAAGCTACTTAAAATAAGGAAGCTATGAAGCATTTTAATGAAGGTAAATGAGTAACCATGATGGTCTCAGTTAAGCAAGTCTAATGGCAGTGTCACTTTTAAAACATGGGCGTGAGACAACTCATGTGGTGACAATCCGAATATGTCTAACTATCTTTTAGTGCCGTCTTTCAAGTGGTAACAGTGCAGAACACATCTGTTATGGCAGAAAGCACCATTATTAGCGGAGAAAGCAAACAGAAATAATTTTTAAATCACGCTTGGAACTACAGTAACAGATATTAAATTTAAAAAGTTGAACGAACACACTATCATCTCAACAGAAGGATTATGCTATTGAAAAGTTCTCAGCAGTAGCACTGCCGTCTGTATCTGGTGCGAGTATATTTTTCTAGACTCAAGAAATGAGGATCACAGATATTTGCTTTTGGACAGGTGTTTTGATCAATCTCAACCTCATAAAAACAGCTAATGAGGCAAAAGATGAAAAGAAAAACATCTTAGTAACCTGCAGTCTCTGAGAACAATCCACTGAGATTGTTATACCCAAAGGTGATGCCAGATATATCGTTAGATCTTCCCTGTTGACATTACAAGGACAAAAATCATGCTAGGCAAAATACTAAATCACCTCTTCTACCACCTCTGATAGCATATACCACCACGCACATTAAGTTTCTCTCATCCAATTATGCAGGCAAAACTAGTATTTCAAAATTCAGGTAACTATAGATTCATACAAGTAATCCATCAAGGAATAAAGATGGATGACAGATTTTTTTTCCCCCTTGTCTATTATACATTAAAGAGCAAATTCACTGCCAGCCATCTGGAAATCAATGTATTCCAAGCTTTATTTTATGATTACCAACATTCCCCTTCGTAACTCATTTCTAATTATAAGCAATAAATCATTCCTTCTTGCTTGTAATTTGTAACAGCCAATTAAGGCGAACCTCTTATTTAAATAGCAAATCTAGCTTTAAAACATCACATATTTTGAGGTATGCACAGAACATCTAATCACGCAGCTGAATGGTGGGACGATGATTTAACGTGGTTTCACAGCCACCAAGGAGCCACGTGCAGAAGAACCCGCTGTCCCCTGTGCCCCACGTACACCAGGACTTTTCAAAACTGAAAGCACAGGTCTCACCTGTCTGATTTAATGCAGAAGAGACTGAAACATGTATCATCATGATACACGAGCCAGGACACAACTCAGGGAAGTCTGGGTCAAGGCTTCCCGCTCCTGTATCAGGAAATGAATGAAGAGGCTGGAACGGAAGAAGGAGCTGTAGGTTGCTCTAGGAAGAAGTTCTGGACGTTTTCTGATTTCATTTTAGAAACTAACAGTGAAAGAACGCAACTCTAAATTTAATACTTAAAAAAACAACTTGAGCAGCTTCTCTCATGCCGGGAATGACGTTCGAGAAACAGACTGGCCTCCTCCTCCTCCTCCCCAGCCAAAGGACAGCCCCGTGCACCGCCTGGGCACTTGCCATCTAGGCTACTCCGTGTTGCACCAGGCTTTGCCAGTGTTAGCCATAGCATGGTGCTTGGCATGATCCCTCTTGGATCACTCCTCTCCATCCCTCATGGCCAGGAGAGGATCAAGCAGAACAAAGGAGTGAAACAGTCTGCAAAGAAAAGGTGTCACTATATAAATCCAGATCATTCCTTTGGGGAGAAGGGTTTAATGGTGGCTTCCTATGGCAACTCTTTCCAACAGAACAATATCAAAGAAATGTAGTGGAGGATGTCAGACCAGACCAAACAGGGTGGATCCAAAAGCACTGGCAAGGACATGGAGAAGTTTTTACTTGTATTTGTTCTTCAGTGTAGGTCTGAGCAACAGGCATGTGAGTGCAAACACAAGAGAGAGGCTTCTTATAAATAGCTCTGCTGGGATTTGTCCGTTAGAAAAAAACCCCTCACTCTTGTCAGAAAAGTATGTGATACAATTTTGGATACAGAATTTATTACATGAGAAACTGATCTCAGGAACGTGGAAGTGGTTCCCACTGAGATTTTATTCGGTCATCACACAGCTCAAGTCTGTTCCAGCTTCACATTGTGTCATCTGGTAAGCGTTTACAGTAGGAATCAAGGGAACTGGATTTGGAAAAAATCCATCACAACTGACCTAAATCTGATCTGACCTGAATAATCAAACTAAATACCAAATTCAAAAAAGGCTACACAAAAGCAAGGAGCAGGAGTTCTTCAGCTGCAGGAGTTATCTCTGTGTTTCCCCATGAGAGTTAGGCACCCCACTTTTTTATTTCTCCCCGATAAGCAGTGGTGATGGAGGCTATGTGAGCATCCCCTGGTACCAAAGGTGCCAAAAGCCAAGTGCGTGAGCGCTGCAAGCTCCGCTGCGTTCCCTTCCCTTTTCAGACACTATTTGCTCCTGAGAGAGCAGCACTTGCAAGCAGGAAATGGAAGACAGCAAGTAAATAAGACAATCTGAAGAGAACACCTTTGTAGGGCAGTGGTGACCATGTCGGTACCATCTGGCCTTGCCTCTGCCACACAGTCACCCCGAGTCACCCCAGAGAGTGGCCTGGGCCAGCACGGTGATGGCAACAACCACCTGGGTGTGGGTAATGCCACCATTAGACCCACAGCCACGGCAGCCCCCCTTGCAACTGCGTGTCACACTCACCACCTGCCCCGTCACCCAGGCTTGCTGCCCTGCGGCGTCAGGCTCAGAGCGGGTTATGCCACCAGCATCGCTTTATTCCTGAGCGACCCAGCTGAAGACGTACAAGTGTGGCACCACCTAAGCAAACACACAGCAAGTCTCCATAGATGGTTCATTATTTAGGTAGACCTTGTAGCAATGTGTTCAATAAAAAGTTTCACCGCTTTCAAGACTCCTTATCTTCTTTTTATGAGAGATCTCAAAACAAAGCTCAAAGACATTTTAACATCTGGTTTATTCTCAGCAGTGAGAACAAGACACTCAGAAGAAAACTCAAAAATAGCTGGCTTGATGTTGGTGAAACTTGGGCAATATTACTGGCAAAAACTTTGGATGAGGATGCAACAAAAAAGCCTGCACAAACTGTAAAGGGAGGGAGAAGCAGACACCAAAGCCTACAAATGTAATTTTGAAAATAAGGCATCATTCTTATTATGCCTGTGGATGTCTATCTTCCCCATATAAAGTTTTAAAAGCTCTACATAAACTATACTTCTAAGCAAGCTTGTAATTAGTTAGGGGCAGGCTTAGCTCTAATTATAACTTGTAGAGACACACATTATGGAAATAGTTAGCTAATAACCATAGCAATGCTCATTTGCTGGCTGAAGTCAGGCTGGCATGTGATTGCCCCGTAACCACCCCAGTACTTTCTGCCTTGTGTAAACTGGGCTCCCTCATGAAGCCTGTAGGACCGGTCTGTCGGGTCCTCCTCCCAGCTCTGCCATACAGGGTAAGCCAGGAGTCGCTGCCACCGATGCTGTGATGCCCTTTGTGCCTGCATCTGGCCTCCCCTGCTCCTTACCAGTACGCTGTGGGGTACCCCTTCTCACCTCGCCAGGAGAAGCTGTGCCAAAGGGACCAGGGAACCTGACAGAGAGCCGAAACTGCACCATTTCGACAACAGGCAAGATCAGGCTACATCCAGCCCATGAACCGGTCAGATGTCAGCATACATTGTGAACATGTCTACATTAATCTGTACAGCCTTTTTCAAAGTTAAAATGAAGTCAGTCCCACATCCCATCCCAAAAACCCAACAGGATGCTCCACTGGAAGAATATCCCTCTACGCCAAATATCCTATAAAAGAGCAAGTTCACACAGCTCTCTCATACCTTTGGATCCAAGCTCTACTGACATAAGAAAGGTCCAGAAAGTAAACTGTACCCTTTTATTCCAACCTTGGAAGCTGCTTGCATAGCAATCTCTGCTTGGGTATAACTATGCATGGATAATACAGTGCAAAACCAGTACAAATCACTGGGGAAAATGGCTATTTACCATTGAATATGACACAAGTTTGAAAGAATTGGTACACACTACGGGAGCTTGCTCACACATACTGCTATGTACCAATGATCCACTGAACCGGGTTGCAGAAGCCCTTCATGTTATAAAAAGCCTATCTCCTTTGCAATGCATTTGGTACAGATAAATTGGTGAGTGTAAAAATGCAGCCACATTTTCTTATGGAAAGAAAATTCCAAATGGAAATGTTAGGAAGGAAAAAAAAACACCTGCTGTTTCAAAATCTGTGTACAATACGTGTAATTCCTGTTTAAGAGACACTACTTTTGATGTGGGGAGCAGACAGCACCACCTTTTCTGATGTCTTGTGTAAGCTTCATATTGCACATCTGTGATTAAGTTAGATATTGTAGGGGATGCTACATGCAAAGCAGATTTATTTAATAGTGGTTTTCTTTAATTCAGCTTAATACTAGTGTTAACAGATACAAATTAACCAATGGAAACCTCATTCAAACTGCAGAGGAGATGCCTCTCGCAGCCTCTCGCACTGGTTTAACCGGATCAATTAGAAAACCTCTCCAGGTGAAGCCCATGCTGCCCACAGTTGGCTGCACAGGTTGGTGAAGGGGGTACCTCTGCTTGGGTCACCAGTCCCTAATTTGGCTCAGTCAAAACAAGCCAGGTCATCCTAAAAGAGACCTCTGCTAACTATTACCCTTTGAAATTGCTGGAGTTTTCGAAATCTGTTAAAGCGCACTTGCAAAAGCAGGTCAGCCAGCAGATCTGAGGGACGGCAAGAAGCAGCTAAGTTCAGCTGGGAAGATGTGTCCCTGACCTTGGCTTACAGCTCACCCAGGTGGCTCCTGACACCTCCTCTTCACCCAGCCCTCACCTAGATGGGCAGAAGGTTGACCCCAATATTAAACATCCAGATGGCCAAAACTTCTGTAACTGGGAATGAGTCACTCTTCATCAAAGCCAAACACAGCAAAACCTGCGTGACAAGATCTGTTTAAAAATCCTTACTCCACCTAATTTTTTTTTATCCATCCCTTCAAAGAACTTGTGGCCCCCAGTGCTTAGTTCTTCAGCCATCAAAAATCCAGTTTCTGAGGAAGGTCAGCGTAAAAGTCAGGCAAGCAATCCCTATTGCTGAACAACATCCTTTTCTCCACTTCACCACCGCTACAGAAGATGCATTAAAAAGAAAACTACTGCAGCTACAAGGCTCCATCCAAAAACTGCTCATGCACATCCTCGACTTTGTGTACACAGAAATAATGAAAGGCTTTAATGGCAGTGGCTGCCTTTCAGCACCGTGCTGCTCCCTTGGACGGGTACGGCCAGGGATGAAACCCTTAAGAGTCACAGATACACCGTGCAAGCTACAGTCCCACGCAGTTACTGAGATACGGACTGTGAATGGTAAAAGGAGTTCAACTGACTGTGAAACGTGCAAATACTACAACAAATAGATACTTTTACGCTGTCTTATTTATACAAAATTCCTCCTTCCTATCCTAGCATTCATATTTTGTCACCATATTCTGTCAAGTTTTTCAGACGCTTATTGATAACCGATTTTAATACAACTCCAGTGAGAATGAGTAAGACATGAAAGAAACACTATCCATCAAGTAAATCCCTGTTTCTTTCTTTGTACCTCAGAAAGCTTGCACTCGAACCCTGTAGTGAAACAACAATAGTATTGAGCAGAGAAGACAGTAAATTCCCACTGCAGTTTAAATCCTTCTAAATACTAACCTATGTTTGAAGATCAATAAAAAAAAGTACTTTCAGGTTAATCTTCTGCTTTTTTTTTTATTGTTTTATTTTGAACTCCAACTCCTTGCATTAAAAATTTACAGAAAGCAATCCAATATTCCTGCAAGACCTGAACTACTTAAAGTTAAGTGCTAAGAAGTATTGTAAGACTTGCAGTGTACGGACCCTTTCTAGGCTTTATGCTGCACGCATCCCTCTCCAAAGCGAAGGGGCTCCCCGCCGTACACAAAGAGAAGGCTGTTTGGGCTGAAGTCACAACTTCAAAGACCACTAGCACAAAATTTGCCAACTCTCTTGGCCATTCAAGCAAATGTCAACTGAAACAAAAGCGCACTGAGGAAAGTTGTTACCGAATGCCACACGGGGAAAATAATGCAAATCTCTATCGATGATCAGCTTAGCTTTAACAACATCTAACAAGCAAGTTTGCTTATGTTCTTTTTCAGCACCACACTCGTTCTGCTCTCTAAAGGCATTTCTGAAGCATCAGTCAACAAAAAACCCTCTAATTTCAAAAAAGTGACACCCTTCTCCCCTTTTTTAAGAAACACTAGTCTTGAATGCATTACGTTTAGATATCCTACATTCTGTACTAGGTCAAAAATATGCAGTAAATGCCTAAGAAGTGCTTGGCTCTAGTGAGACAGCAGTCTGCACAGACTCACTTGTAGTATGTCTGCCTTTCAGCTGTTTAATCTCCATACACTGCATTTCCTTTATCAGCACTACAGCATCATTCCAGTTTGCCTTCGCTTTTTGTGTCTACAAGCATCGTGAGAACATCAATACTTGGCAGCCTAACACTTGGGTTTTTAGCACGACACCACAGATCTTTGAGTTACTTTGCTCAGTTGGTTAGGAAAATGTTACAGCAAATAAATAAATGTATAAAGTATTTTTTTTTAATGCTATGCAAGTGCCACATCGTAGCATAAACACTTTTCACTGTGCATATTTTTATGGAAAGAGCTTTTCAGAGTAAACTGTTTTAAAGGAACCTAATCAAACTTAAACACATGCACGACAGACTTACATTTGGAAATTAATTTTGTAGCAATTTATGATCCTTTGATGTGAACTTTCACAGTCGTTCTTAGAGCAAGAAAGTATTAGTTCAGAAGTGTTATGTTTTGCCTGGCCTCAACGGAGAAACTACAGCTGAAGCTCCTCTAGGTTCTTGTTACCTCTAAGCTTCTGACCATTAATACCTTAACTCAAAATCTTAAGAGAAACAAGAAAGCAGCATAAATCTCGTAAACAAAATACATACTTCTACCACGAACCTGCTTTACACAAAGGTGCTAAAACCAGCTGCCAACACTGGCAAAAGCTGATCCATTCCAATACTGAACTTATTTACCGCCTCTGCATCTTCCCACCGAATTACGTCCCTGCAAGCGGTCCAACATTCAAATTCCCCATCCATCTCACAGGACAGAAGTGAAACCATACACTTCAGAAACAGCATACGAGTGATGTGGTATTTTTACCAAATGGCAGCACCATGCAGAGAGCCCTGGAGCAGATTTCTCTCATCTCTCAACAAAAGAAATACGAGGATGTCATTGAGCGAGCGCTGTCCCTGTGGTCACGTCCCGGGCTCCTGGCCCATCAGTCCTGCTGGCGGCACAAGTGTGTTTGGCAAAACCATGCTGGAATAGCCCTCCCTCATCTGCCATGCACCAGTTCCTGTGATGCCTCCATGGCCCCCATTAACAGCTGACAGTATTTAATGCACATTTGTTCAGACACAAAATCATGCCTACAGGGTGTTACAGCTCCCAGGAGGCTCAGGGCACAGGCGCAGGAGTTTGGGATCACCAAACCCTTTCCTGTAAACATCACCTAAACCGTTTCTCCATGATGATGCAGGAGATGCCATGCTGATGATGATGCCTGACTCACCAAATCCAGCTCTGTCCTCCTCTCATTTTCCAATATTTGGAAGAGGACTCCATCGGACTCTCCTCAGCTCTAGCAACAGCAGGACAGACCCGACCAAAGCCAACTGCTCCCAAATGCTGGTATCCACCTTGGCCAGTAAGCAAGTCCAGGTGTGTACCCTCTTGCACGACCGGCATTTTTGCAGACCGGCTTTCGCTTCATGTGCACATTTCAGTGCCACAGTTCAGATAAGATGATGCACAAGCCCCTCACCTTTTTCAAAGGATAACAATATCGTAAGTTGAGTAGGTGTCTTTAGGAGCAAGAGCCAAAAAGTTAGATTCTACATGTCAAACTGCAACATGAAGTTGGCTTTACTTCTGACACAAATAGCGTGCAAGCTTCACGTTTATTAAAAACAGATGAAACAAGTCCCAATTCTTTTTGAATAGCAGAACTACTGAAGAGACCTGGTGGAGTTTAGCACAGCAGGAGTTTTAGTTCTCTATCACCACACGTTTAAACACTTGAGGACTTTGCAATAAATACTGAATTGAATTCACCATCAAAAGACAAAATCCATGTTCTATCTGCCAAAACCTTTAGCAGCCTAAACAGAAAATGTCACAATTGATTTTCAGCAATGGTATAGAAATAAAAACCAACATTTTAAAGTCTTTAGGGTGTAGACAGAGAGACAGATAAACAGCATGACAGACAGATGGATTTATTGCTATAGGTAATTTTTTACTCCTCCTAAGCAGAGATCAGGCTTCAAATGGATTGATACAGTTAAACAGATTAAGTAAAAAAAACTTAACTAATGAGTAATTTTATTTTTAAATTCTCTGGTCTGTCAGAACCATTGGCCCTAGAGGTATAAAGTGAACAGATTTCTTTTCTAAAGCACTACTGTTTTATTTGCATTAAGGTTAAGGAGCTTCCTCTCTCCTTGACTGGTGTCAGATATAATAAAACAAAAACATTTGAAAGGAGGGAAAAACCTCACCCTGAGCTATTAAAAGTGCTGGTTTTGGAGGCTCTTTTACTCCCTCCCCATTTCTCTGACAAAGTCATAGATTACCTTTGGGCTCACTTTGCATCCACAGAGCCACTGGGAGGGGTGTGCCTGCAGAGCCCTCCAGAACCCCCAGCCCCCTCGCACCCCCGCTGCCTCCAGCTCTCGCTGGCCAGGAGGTGCGTTTTTGGTGGGAGGAGGCAGGGCTGGTGTATTTGCAGATTCCCTCCTCTCTCTAAATTTAGCAGGGTTTTTAATGCTCCTGATTTAAACAATGCAGTGAAATACAGAGAGAAAGAAACGCAAGCCAAGGTCCGTAAACTCTCAAGGTTGACTGCAAGCATTTACCAAACATACGATACTGGCAAACAGCAGCAGCTGCTGAGCTGATAAGCTGTCTGCTGTGCTCACAGACAGGCTCCCACATTTAAAGGGGCTGAGAAATGAGCAACTTTGTAATACTGCTATAAGGGAATTAACGCTAATATTAGAAAAAGGAGTTTGAATAATCAGGCTCTGCAAAATGCAGTCCTACTAAGCAGCAAGCTGGGCCACTTTCAAAATTACCAAGTAACCTGTTTTCATATAACCTTCTTGACACGAATAACTGACCTGCATCCAGGATCACTGTAAATCAGATTTTAGTTTCCCCTTCTGCATGCTACACTAAACAAAAAAATGCTCAAAGTAACGGCTCCTACTCAAAATGTTAAAATGTCTATGAAGGCCACCAGAGTAGGGAAATAATTAGCTGAAGATTTATTTCTTTAGGACTAAACCCACTAACAGGGTCAACAGCAGCAATGGTGGAACAAGGTCAGGACAACTCTGCTTCATGCCAGCATCTCCCCTTGATACAGGCAGGAACTTTCAGCCACCCCCACCCCAAGAAGTGTGCCACAGTCACACTCCTGCAGGAGAAACAAACTGACCTTTTTACAAACTTCTAAGTTTTCAAACCCTTTCACACTTTTATTGGCGTTATTAGCTGGGCAAAAGAAAAAAAATATCTGAGGGTGCTGACTCCCACACAGGGATATGAAACTGGACCTTCCTGGCATCCTCCTCTCTCACCCGTTAGTGACCGGGACATGCAGCACCCTCTGCTTAGACATAGTTCAAAGTTCACCTCCAGCCACAGAGGACCCATGGGAGTGAAAAAATGGTTCTCCATCACCATTTATCTCTTTCTTCAAGTCTATGAGTGCCTTAAGGAACAAATTAGGAACATTCAGACCATCTAATCAAGACACAGCTCCAAAAAGAGACAAGGCACTTCTTAGGTCAATCCAGTGTTTGGCTGTCAACCTGTATTTCGATGAAGCTGTCTTCAAACACGGCACTCAGCCATACCGCCACTGAGACTTTCCTTCTGCCATCCCACTGAAATGAGCCTTTTCCTCAGCTGCAGCCTAGCTCTGCCGTGCCGTATGCTGCTGTTTCCCTCATCTACGCTCTAAATGCTTCCACGCTCATGTACGCGTAGGCTCCAATCATCGCACTATGGATAGTGTTTCAGCGCTTTCTCCAGATCATCACTAGTTTCTTGCTGAAATCACCCTAATGACTCCAATTCTCTTGTCCACAGAAGCAAACAGTTCTCCGAGACAGGCCTAATGCCTCCCTGATCTGTCACGTGCTGCTTCTCCAACACGTGGCCCAAATTGGTCCTTTTGTAGAGCCTCATATCTAATTTGCAGTCCACTATCTCTCTATCTCTTTCAGCCTTATGGCTTTTACAGCTTCTGCTCCCTTGTACGTCTGCATTTCAGATTATATTTCTTCGGATGCATTAGCCTGGATTTTTTCCAAGACGCTCTTTTCTACTTCCTGCTCTCAGTTGGTTGGTTTTTTTTTTTTTCTTAGTGGCACTGCTTTGCACGGTCATTTTCAGTTGTCTTTGCTGTATGACTCACTTCATTGTTTCCTGCAGATTTCATTAGCGCAGTTCTCCATCTCATTGTGAAATAGGACTGAATTTCACACATTGTTCCAGCTTTCCACAAAACATCTTCTTGCAAGTTCACACCCTTCCCACTGTTTGCTGGGGCAGACAAGGTACTCCCCAAAAGGAAAGACCCTGGGGTAAGAGAACCTGCCTAAATAACCCAAGTTTCCCGAAGGGCTATGAGGCAAATGCTGATGGCATTAGAGGAGCAGGGTACATGAACACCATTAGCTCCTGGAAGACTTTGGTTTTTCCCATGACCTGTTTTGTTAGGTATTTGAAGGTAACTCCTGCCAGGAACAGATGGTGTTCAAGCAGACAACTGGCAAGGAACCTAGCAGAGCGCACTGAGATGGTGGTGTGCCTAAGTCTGGCCAGTTATCCAAAACCTGGACTGAATACAAGAGGAGCTGCCAAAAGGCATTGTTTCTGAAAGAAAATGTAGTAAGTAGGACAAAAAAACCTGCAGGTGGGGAAATTTAAGAAACTTTCTGCTACAAGGATGGTGCCTTGTCTGTTAGCTCCATTTCTGAAGCATTTGTATCAAATAGTCTACGGATGGTTGGAAGCTAGTAACACTTTGACACGTGACCGTATAAAAGAATATGATAATGATCCTTCACAGATGTGATGGCACAATTAAAACAGCGGTCGAGAGAAGCACTTTTTGAGAAACACTTAAAAACAAACAAATCTTAATCCTCCACAAAATGCCTTCAAGTGGTTGAATAAATTTTCTCCCAATTTTTACTCCAATATTATCTTACTTCAGACCAAAAAAAGGATAACATAGGAGACCTTCAAATGAATTACACTATACATTATGTATGTGTTTCAGATAATCCCTGCTAACTGTCCAAAAACATTTCATTTTCAGAAATTGCACAGTCCCCCAGCATAAACATTACTAATGATGTAAAATAAAACCAGAAGGGATTCATCTCCTTTCTAATGCTAAATACTGCACAAGTAACTACCATCTATGTAACCTTAACGTCGCCTCCACACAATTTCCAAAATCGAATATGAAATTGAGAATAAATTGTTAGGAGATTACTCTTCAAGAGAACCATTGCCAGTAATCTCCTAATAAGACCTGTCACTTTGACCTTCATGTGAATTTTTTTAATGCCTTCACTTGCTGCAACGTTTGTGTGAGTCTAAGTGCAACGAGGAACACATTTAGGAAGAAGTCCCTTGTGCATTATGCCTCAACAAGCCACAGACTTGAAATATCCATGGAATCGTTTAAAATATTTACAGCCACCAAGGTCATGTTCTGGAGATCCTGGACAGAAATCTATCACACTTTGAGAAATGGAAATATTTATTTCAGAACTCCCCGTCCCCGCCATGGCAAAAAAGTATGCTAATAAAGACTCGAAAGCGTTGTTTCAAGCAAATCCTGCAGATACAGGGAAACTCATAGAGAGTGTATTTTCTCTGTCCATAACTCACGTCTCTGCAGTACACAGGTAACACTAATCTCTACAATGCCCCCCTATAAAATCTAGATGAAAGGGGTCCTAACCACAAGATTTCATGCCTTTATTTTGAATTACTGTATTTCTGGGGAGCAGGGGATGCTGCAGGTGGGAAGCCAGAGACAGCATTACAATTCCAAGTGCCAAACACTGCAGCAGAAAAGCCCCATAAAGCTGTTTACCAAAGATAGCCCTGATGCACTATTACTCATCAGGGGATGGTAGGGCCAGAGCAGCTGCTGTGCTTCAGATCGTGATGTAATTCATTGTACTGTTGCAGAAGCTCTACTAAATGTCCTGAGGTTTCATCGCCCATTGTATGCCAGCTCCATATTTCTCTCATCTCAGGTCATGTATCTACCATTTAATGGACATATAGGCAATTCCACACTTTGGAACATTGCAATTCATTTACAATTCATTTTTGCCACTTAAGCATCCCTCCTTGGTACATGATCTTTAAATGATTTTGATTAGAGCATCTTAGGCACAGTCAAATGATTTTGATTACGATACGACTTCTTCATAATCGAGTAATTCAGGGGAAGTTCTAGTTTCCTGTAGGTATCGTTTTGAAAAAAGTTGTTTGCTCTGTTCCTCCCACTTAAACAGCACCGTGTTCCTTCTCACTCTGAACAACAACTGAACACTATGGAAGAGCTACAAAGCCCACAAAATGATACTTGCATAACCATTAACTAAATGTTTGCTGTGAACAAGGCAATAATTACAAACCACTAAAAACAAGTCACAGGCTGACCCAGCATAAGTCTCAAGCCTTTCAGGCAATGAGAACTGTCACTGGAAGTGACAACTTTCTGGCTCATCAGGACACTGGCAAAAAAAAGGCCCCAAGAAATCTTGTGATTTTTTTTTTTTTTTAACAAGACCCTAGTCTATCTCACAAGTGAGGTTTTCCACTGCCAGATGGTCGATAGGAATGCTAATGGAAAGAGTTGAAGCTGAAATAAATCTGCCACTTTTAATCAATCACAGACAACTGTGTCATCAATAAGCAACTCATGTTATGACAAACTCCCTTTGGTTCGCTACAAGCAAAGCTAATAAAACACATCATACCGAAGTATTCATTGCCCATACTGGGCAACTTTAACATAGGCATTTCTGAGGGTTAAAAATTATTCTTTCTCTATTTCATGCGATTTTGGATTCACCCTGAAAATTGCTCAAAAGAGCAACAGTTACTAAATGCTAGAAGATATTCAGATAGTAGCTTAGCTGCGGAAAAAAAACACGAACGAAACCCCAAACCTCACCAACAAAAGCTCCAAAAGTCCTATTAAATCAGCTCCTATGCAACAGAAATTCACTCCTTTTTTCAGGTCTTTGCTTACACACACAAGGTGCACTCTCCACTATAAGAAAAAGGTAATTATAGAAGGATAACTATGCAATATGCTGACAGTCCATCCATCTTCCTCTCCACTCCAACCCCTCCAAATGTCTGGGGACCACAAAATCCTACAGAGGTCAAAGTCACAAAAATAACCAAGTTCCTCTGCCCCTTGGCAAAAATCAGACGTAGGAAGAGGACATCCAAAAGATTTCCCCCTCCAAAGGGGAAAGAGCTGCCCACATCCCACGCAGGTATGGGCTGGCCACCAGCTCCGTGCCTTGCACCAGAAAACCCATCTCTGCTAACAGGGAAGGCCCACTGAGGGGAGCTGGGGCTCTTGCTCCAGGGGAGGAAGGGAATGACCAAAGGGAAAAAGACGGCAACCACTAGAAAATGAAACTTCACTGCTTCCACTGCTCATGGCACTGGTTGCTTTACAACCATATTTTTAACAGAGGCTTCCAAATTCAGCCTCAGCAAGCCTTGTGTCTTTTTGCTTTCACTGACTATTGTCCACCAGTGTTTTGAAATATAAACGCAAAACCAGGACTCTATGATTAGGCTAAGGAAATCTAATATTTTCCCAATTTAGAGACAATATGGCATTCTGTTCCTTGAAAGAAAAAAAGAATAAATTATAAAAGTTACTACAGCACAAGAGCAAATGAGTAATTTCAAAACTACTTAAGGCGACACAGGAAATGGTAATTAGCTCAAACTTCATAACCTGTCTATCAGTACAGCAGTAAATACGTCACTAAAGACGCTTCTCCCTCCTCGTGAAATTACAAACTCCCAGTATCTTAACTTACAAAGACCACAAGCCAACACAAAAAAACTTCAAAGACAGTTTTGCAACTGTCACTGGGCAAAATCCTGCCGACACAGACACCCCTTTGCCTTGTGCTCATCGCCCAGCTGAGAGAGAAGTTGCCTTTGTAACACTGAGCATCAGGCATGAATCAGTCTCATTTTCCTTGGGTTTTTGCTTGCTTTTTTTTTTTTTTTTTTTTTGCTTGTGTTTTGGCATCCCTCCAAGTGTAACTGCTGCACAGGATCACTGGAACAGCATGATCACCCTTCAGTATCATTTTGAAAGAATATCGAACTGTGTGTGCACACAGAGAACACTGTTGATCCATTTTATGAAATAATGAATGCCAGGACAAGTATACCAATATCTTCAAAATTTAAAACCAGCAATTTTTATTCCAGTAATAATACTCTGAAAGATAACACGTTAGTCTTATTATAGACTGCTACAGCATCATAGATTAGTCTCATGGTATTGATCTTCAGGAGACCAAATGGCAGATACATGAATGTTCCCTACAGTTTAATCAGTGCACACCTTTCAATGTTTCTGAATTATTTTTTCTCCGTTTTCCTATTTAATCTTTTTTTGGGTGCTTTTGAAGTTCTAAGGAAACGAGAACCACAGCTATTTCTTCCTTTTCATTCAAAACTTAAGGTTCTTTTTCTAGATTTTGAGAAACACTGCAGTAAAAACATACATAAGAGCCTAAGTTAGACAGAAAGACAATAAATAACGTTGAGATACAGTTGATAAGAGCTAAAGAAAAGCAAGATTATTACACAAGGGTGATGCCCATCCTAAAAAATGTCTCACAAA
Source organism: Falco rusticolus (assembly GCF_015220075.1). Lineage (NCBI taxonomy): Eukaryota > Metazoa > Chordata > Aves > Falconiformes > Falconidae > Falco > Falco rusticolus. Next base: position 29,918,669 of record NC_051193.1, read on the forward strand.
AGGAGAGAAAACAAAATATTTGCAACAACAGCAACACACAGCATGTTTAGCAATTGATCAGGGAAAGCTGTAGCACAAATTGGCAAAAATTCAGATGTGAAGGAGACTGTTTTACCATTTCTTTCCAAAAGCGTGCCCAAAGCCTGAGAACATCCATTCAGTCTATGACCTGCCTCATTAGGGACCAAGGCTCACATTTCTTTGCAGTGCCTCTATACATACCAAAATACACTGTTCCACGGCTGGACAGTGCACAAGAAGTCCACCGAGGTCAGTGGGACAAAATCCAACCCTAGGTATGTTACAGTACAGAAAATCTTAAGGTGATCCATTAACAGAAGATTTGGGTGCTTGAAATCACTTACCTAAAGTATTCCCTATCTCATCTTAATGACATTTTTAAAGCAGCTAGGTTTAAATTCCTCTTTAAAAACTCTCCTGAATATTAGCTTTTCTACAGCTCCTGGCTTTGACCCTTTGGTTATGGTGGTAAATGGAGAGTGTTTAAATCATTTCAGATTTACTCTATTAAGTGAATTTAAACTGGAAGCTGGCCAGATACCTCTGGAGCTGTGATACAGAGCACAGGCGAGAGGAGCTCCGCTGTTGAGAGTGCTTTAGTACAAGATAAGTCTTCCAATAAAAGCCTGAAAATCTTGATCAATCTTTAAAATTACTTTAAAATAGAGCCTAATACAGGTACCCCTAGCTCCACTATGTCTCCCGCAGTGTACACCCAGCACAGGCAACAGCACCACAAACATCAGCTCTTAAAACTGTGGCCTGTAGAGAGGTAGGGTATTAATGGTCTTGATTACTGTGCTAGAAAAAGTCTTAGCTATTTCATTTGCTTTAAAATGGGTTTTAAAATGAAATCAGCAGATATTGAAATTGAAAAGAGAGGGAAAGTAATTTGGACAAAAATGCATCTGTTACTGCGGCTGGCCCCTCACAAGTACTCTGCAAAAACCATCTTAAATCTGGACTTCTCCGAGTTGCAAATCCTATCAGCAAATGCTGAACCATAAACCTGAGTTTTCTAGTGTCTGGTCTTCACCAAAAAGTTAATGTAACGCTGTGCTTAATACCTCTGAGCTACTGAACTAGCAACAAAATAACAAATATATACTATACTGCAAGGCCACTCAATGCCTGGGGTCTCAGGATTTCCTACTGCTTCATAATTTAAGACCTCCTCCTGTTTTAAGGAGTAATTTTAAATTGTGACCCAAAGCTAATTGAAAAACTACAGCCTAGTAATCATGAGATCTTAGAAATGTTCTATGTCAATTCTGACGATGAGATAGAAATAAATGCATAAAACCTGCATTTTCCTCCAACAGCTATTTAAAGAACTTTTCCTGTGAAGCTTGTGGGTTTATATATATATATTATACACATGCACACACATATATATATATAACATCCAGAACCAACAACCATGTGCTGAAGGAACAAACTTTCAATGTGATTTAATTGCATTTGTGTTTGCTGTAGTTGAACAAAATAGGCGTTATTTATCCGCTCCTGGATAAAATACAGGAAGCACCTGAAAAATGTTGATTCAGTAAAATCAACAAGTTTGGGCAGCAAATGAATCCTGGAGTGGGGTTTCCCGCCCCTCACGTTGGGAGCCCAGCACTGTTTTTCCCAGGCAGGGTTTGAGGTTGCCAGCCTGACCCGTAGCCACGGCCGCATTGTTGGTGCCAGCGGGTGAAGGCTCCAGAGCAGGAGCAGGCTGCTGCTTCCCTATAAATCACCCAGAAACACAATGGGGCTCTGGGAGACAATAGTGTCTACAGTTCCTTTTGATGTTAAGAGGTTTTCTAATCTCTTCAGGTTAGATTAAGAAAGAGGCAGCCAGGGTCAGGAAAGGTCAACGAGATGAGATTTATTTTTACAGAAACCTTTCCCTTCCAACCAAGGCTTCTCTAGCTAGTCGGTCACTCGCTAGTAAGTTATTTTGCTTTATACAGAATTTATGATTTCTTATGGCTTACACACACCACACTTCACATTGGACTCAGTTCACTGGCTGCAAAAAAACTCCAAGCCCCAGTGGCTTTAAATCCTTAATTAGTCCTTTCTTTGTCTTTCTTCCCTTCATGGCTTCCCCTCTCTCTGTACTTTTTTTTTTTTTAAATAGAACAGAATTGAGTATTGTCATTTCATGCTTTTAGAGTTGATGAATCAGTATTTATGTTTATTTTCATGAAATGTAGGACAGTCTATCTGAGCCATACAAGATCAATGTATGTAATCCAGTTAAACCAAATTATTTCATTATCCCGATGCTTTGCTGGTGAAAAGGAACGAGAGTATTTTAAGAAGTAACAGGAAAATAAAAAAATGGATGCATGGATAAAAAGTAGTTATATTCCTATAGGGATTTAAGAAAATTTAAGGTATATGTACTCTGAACTTTTCCCATGATGAGACTGAAGCTCTTCCAGCAAGCTTCTCTCTTACACACTTGGAGCATATATGTTCTGACTTCAAACATAAGGCCCAGTAATTTTTTATATTCCAGACTGCCCAAAGGTCAAAATCACATTTGGACTGGACCAGGTTGTAGGCAAAGAAAGTTCTTATTTCACCAATGCATTCAGAAGATTTAAAGAGGTGTGGCAGAGGTGGTATAATGAACAAATACATCAGCAAAAAGTAGGTTTTTTGCACCACCACATCACTGAGTGCCATTAATGATCCTAATCTTCTGGACACTGTCCAGAGGAGGAGGAGGAGAAACCCCAGAAGGTACAGCCTGATGTAGGAATACATGTAGAGAAATACATGTAGAGGAAGCCCACAACAGGCATCCATCAGCAATATCAGCAATCCAAGCTGCTCTCCTACCTACCTTGTTCTACAAACAACCTACACAAAGGAGTTTCTTCTATTCTGTTCCCATGATTTTTTCCCTGCGGTATTTCAAAGGGTATGAATAAAGTGCAAACATGTTTAAGATGTGTCATATTTGCATATCAATTTTTCAAGCCAATATTGCTTGCACACAGTTCATTTGGCAGGAAAGAAAACAAGTGTCTAAACCACCCTCAATTAGGCACAGAATTAACCCTTAAATTGACTTACGAAAACCCAAACTAGAAGGGGCCAGCTCTGCCCCCCGTAGCCAAGCAGCAGGCGATGCTGCCTTGGAATAACCAGTCATATGTTTTAGACCATTCCAATTTCTGTCTTGCTCCTCTTCACCTAATGATTTGATTCACTGTTGACTTTAAGCTCCATCATTAATTCATCAGATGACTGATTGATTCAACTACAGCTTTAATCTGATGATTGTCTCACTCGACCTCAACAATAGTTTTAGTTAAATTCCAAATTATTTTGTTTCTCTATTGCTGCATGATAAAATCCACGCAAAAGTGTGCAAAACCTCTTTCCTATTAAAACTACCACGTCACCACTCTAGACAGGCAAAGATAACCTTACAAAATAAATATGCCAGCCACTTCATTTCACTTCCAAATGTGCATGTCTTTCATACTTCAGATCTCAAAACACCCCGATTAAATATGTTGATAACTTCTTCCAAGAAAGCGGTGCTGTAAAGTTGCATATATTTCTTTCATATATATACCACATCTAGAACCGATTCCAAATAAAGAGACAACAGACTATCAAAACATGTCCAACACTTCTATGCTGTATGGGGCCTGAGAGTGCTCTCAATGTCCAAGCATCTTCCAGTGCTCCGATTCAGCAAGGTTACACTCAACTCTGAGTATCAATACAGGTTTCAAATCCATCACACCATGTCACTCTGTAGGCTCTAACAGCCTCGGTGTATCCTTTCCCTGCCAGCTATCACCGTCCTGCTTGAATGGAAAGATTTCAAATCATCTACTGTTTTTGACAGCTGCTGAGCCAAGCGCTGCCTTGAAACAGCACTCGGAGCAAGAGGTTCTCCACTTACATGTGCACTTGGGATACGGACTGCAGGTCCTGAGGTCCATGCACGCTATGCTCTGTACCTTCCCCCCCAACATCTCTAGCAGCACAGGTTTCTTTTGGAGTGTAAAGCGTGGGGGGAGAGGAAAATGTATATAAAAGTCAGTGGTTTTCTCCCTTACTTCTTTCTGGGTCACAAAGAAGGGGTCTGTACGAGAGAAGAGAAGGAGGTGTGCTGCTCTAGAGTCAGGGGGAAGTTTCCTTGGCTCCTGCGTAACCTACACACAGCAATGAGTTTGCTCAAGCTATCGTCATGCTGCACTGGAGGCAGGGGAAATGACTCACAATAAATTGGAAATTGAACAGCAGAAGAAAAAGTCAAATTTCCTGCATATATCTTCCAAGACCACATTTAGAAGTTATCTCAGCGTGTTTCATCCTATATTTAGTAACAACTGCAGCAAGGTAAAACTGAAATCAGTCAGCACACCAGAAGCATCACTGGGTAATGGAACAGCACTTACATAAATGACTAAGTTGCAGCAGACTGGCCAATTTAAAACTAATTATGTAGATGCTGTTAAATATTATGTGAACAAACAGTACTTGAAGTTTTGCAACAAACTGCTATAACTTTCCAATACTTTATCCAGCCGTGGTGAAAGAACTGCAGTCATAACCACATAATGACTGCCAGCTATCCAGCCCGGCAATGCGTGCAAACATCAAGAAACAAGAAGCTTCATGTGACTGCTCTCCTAGTCTGGGTATTAGCCTTGGTAAAATAACGTATACCATATTGTAGTGAGGAAAAGTTAACTTTTGGGTTGTTTTGCTTCATCATTTAACAAATATTTGCAGAAGATTAAACTACATTTGCAAATCCAAAAGACATCATGCACGCACTTCGGTTTATACTAAAAAAATGAGCAGATATCTGAAGATGGACAATCAGATACTGCTGGACTAGGATCAAAGGAAAATCAATTCTGAAACCAACCATTTTCTACTCATGAAAAAACCCAAAGAAATAAAAAGAAACATTTACAGTCTGAGAATGAGCATTTCACAGAGCTGAAGCATCCTCAGCCGTGACAGCAGGACATGCACCTCTAGGGTTTGATAACAAGAGCCATAACACTTCCGATTTCTTTGTTTCTTCCCAATCCTCTCATCCCTCACATCACATACAACTGTTTTTGCTAACACATTATTAAAGTTAAAGAGACTGCGCACACATATTTATATTCAGTCTCCCATTAGACCCACTGAGTGTAATTTGGAAGAAAAAGGCTCGCAGAGTATTTTCTTATAACCAACCTGAAAATGAGAACATAGATAAACAAGGCGCTCACAATCCAGCTGTCACACAAAATTATCTTCTGGGCTAAAATTGCTCCTATTTGGTCTTAAAACACAAGACAAAATTATTTCAGACAGTCACAAAAATCCCCTCCGCATTTTTGCACTGCCCAGCCGACCTCCCTTGGAATTTGACAAGGAGATGATTTTCTTGAGTGGGAGGCAGAAAAGCAATATCCAATTTATATTAAACAAACAAGAAGGCTGCTGTAAAAATAAGGAGACTTGACCTGGGTCTGGGCCACGAGGTCGAGCCAGATCAATGCCTTTTTAGTTTTGAATTGAAGGCATTCTAATCATTTGGGGCAAATGAAACTGAGCACTGGACTCAGCAGACAATTGTTATTTCTGAAACACTCACACAAGCCTGGATGTGTCCTCCCCCAGTCCTGAAAGGTTTATTTACATCTATTTCTCAAAGGTTCTCTTAAGTCCAAATAAATGACAGCTCAGGAACACCCCTCTGCAGTCGCAGCAGATTTTGTTCCCTTATCCTTATGCTAAAGCAAATGTTGACAACATTAAATGTCTGTCCTATAAAATTTGAATGCTCTTAATGAATGATGTACAACTAGAGATGATTTGCAGCATCACTGAGCTTACATAAATTGGTACAGTTCACATTGAGAAGGCTTCTTTACATTACTTCTCCTATCATTAAGCTATTCCAGGGGCATTTTTCTCCAATTATATTTTACAGAGTGAAAATACAGGTGAATTAGTTGCCATACTGAAATTTTAGCGTTTTATTCCAGTACTCAAAAACTAATGAATCCAAACCCAGGATTCTCAGGAAAAATACTCCATTTTAATAATTTAACAAGCTAGAAAACCTCTAACTTTGTTTAACTTAACTCACTGGCAGAACAAGCATGAAAGGGGGAAATGATTCTGTAACTCACCTCCTGCAGAAGGAAAAGATTGAGGGATGAAGCTTTTGGTAACCTCACAAGCTTTCTGGTAACCTCGTCCTAACGAACAGATGCTGCACACCAAAGAAGTGCAGAGCCGCTGGAGTAACTGCTGAAATGACCTGGGAGTCGATGGCAGAAGCAGCAGCACAGATGCATCCAGACCCTGCAGGCTGGGGATGCGAGCTGTGCCGGGTGATGGGTGGAAAGGAGCTCCTTTCCAAACACGGTGGAGCACAGCCATGCAGACCTGTAATCCATACGTGGTCCAGAGTTTAACGCAGCTGTATTTTCAGGGCTATCAAGCCCATCAGATGAGAAAGAAAAATGCTATCGTTGGTATCAGGGGGAACTGATCATCAAAATGGCCTGAGTAATCAGAATAAACGTCAGATCCTGACAAACACCTGCGAGCTTCTAGAAGGATGGGTTTAGGGAACTGGGTTTGGGGGTTTTTTTTATCCTTTTCTGGGGAAAAAAAAATAATTCCCCATCCTTCTGTCCTATCTCAGTTCCAAGAGAAATGAATTTGAGGGTGAAGGGATAACCTGCCGCACTGTTCCCCAGACAGGGTGCCTCCCTGGTCTCTCGGTGGCATTTGCTTACCTCCACATTTGCTCAGCAGCGTGGTGTTAGGCGCAGAAGGAAGGCATTTTCCCTCCTGTGTCCTCTCTTAATGAAGGAGGAGAGGCTGTTGGTCATCACATTTTAGCGTTCAGAAGTTAAAAACACACCCTCATTTTAAAGCACGTTAGGTCAGATACGTTTCTCTCCTGTTCTTGGCTCTGATTTATCTTGTTATTATAAAAGGCTTCTTAGCCCTATGAACAGCAGTAACCTGCAGCGTTAGCCAGGTTACAACACTACTACAGGCTTTGCTAGATCAACTCCTCAAATCAACTGTGAACAAGCAAATGCATGTGTCAGCTCCTTTCAAGGTCATTCGTAAAGCTCTCCCCCATACAGCTAACTTTAATAAGGAGATGCATGACTTGAAAAGCAGAATCTTGGAAGTCTTGAATTCATTTTTTCTTGGCTTTGCTTTTTGTAAATAAAATACTAAACATAATTTGTATAAGCTTGTCCCTCTAAAAGTTACAAGACTGGAAAATACTGGTAAGATTTATTTTAAGTGGAGGTACTTATCAAATGTCACCGTTTTCCTGTTCAAAATGACTAATCATTCTGATTAACCTTTGATTTAAATGATTATATACCACAGCAAAGCACAAACATACATAAAATTACACTCCAAAGAAATTCTCAAAGTGCAGATCACATAAGAAAACAGTTATGTCAAAGTGGTTAGAGAATTTATTTACCACGTACGTAATATTCAAACCAAAAGCTGACTCCACATGTTTAACGGGAAGGCTCCCACCACATGCACATTCTTACCCAGGAATCAGTCTAGTTAATCCCGTAGCCAACATGAGACTGGCTCCAGAGGAAACACAAAAAATATCAACCAAATAATAATTAAACTATAGAAGAAACTCCTAACTACCTTCTCAACAAGTACTCCCAGAATCTTCTGTAAGGAATTTTATTCCATGTGGAAAATCGGTGCTAGCATGTTAGTCACATATAAAAAGGCGGCCTGAAGCAGCACAAGAGAAGAAATAAAATTTAATATCTCACTTTGAGTAAATACACGTGAATTCCAAACCATGTAACAGACTTCAAAGCAGAAGGAGAAAAACAGGATATCAAAGGTAAATTAGACAAAGAGCTGAAGGCAATTCTGAAAAATAAAAATATATGGTGGAAAATTAAAGCATATACAAACACTCTTAAGACCCCATCTCAACGGGCCAATTTGTACAGAGAATGCACACCAGCAAAGTGAGCACGGAAAAGACTCTCAAAAGCTTCCTATCTGCCAGACACAGGGGCCTGTCCCTCTCCAGCAGCTCTGCTTTGATGAACTGCTAACCAGCATAACCAGCTGGATGCCCACCAGCCCACCAGTCCCCACTGCATCCGTTGCAGTCAATGAACTTCTAGCATACCCATTCCCAAATTTTTCAACCACTACTGCAATGTCATTTTTCCTAATAAAAAAGGTTCTGAAAGCACAACTCTCTTCCTGACAGTGAATCCAGAGTGCTTTCACCTTTATAATCACCTGGGTCTAACCAATATAAAGGTTTATCAGACACCCAGGAATCCCTTGGATTATTCAAGCTGAGCTTTGCTTCATGCTGGTTTAGATTGATCTAATAATCTGGAAAACACGAGCTCACACTCCTCCCCTCCACAAATACCAGTCTCATAATGTAAAAAAACTAAAAATACTGTACATCAAACAACTCATTTGCTTTAGGTTTACGAAAATAAATTAAAAGCCATGGCCAAGGTAGACGAAGCGTTCAGGACATTCAGCCATGCAGCTAAGTTAGGACCCTAGCCAGGACATGGTACCACGCTCAGCACAACGCTTCCACCTGCCTAAACTGTAAAACTACAAATAAAGGGCATATGATCAGTGATCCTGGATGTGAGGGTAACAGGTGGTCGGGGCTTCTTCCCTCCTTATTCCCCAGAATAAAGAAATACAGATTCTGCTGGACATCTGCAGTATCGACAAGCGAAGAGGAAGTTTTCAGGCTGGGTGCGATAAACAGTACCCCATGCCCCTTTCTTCCCACAACATTACCAAAAATAATCTGGCAAAGCCAATGACATCGAAACAAACTTCCACCTTACAAAGCAGTATTCCCATCCTGGATGTCAGGAAGGGCCAGTGGCATGTGAGGGTGGGAGCTGGGGGGAGCTAGGGGCAGCGCTCCCACTGTCCCGCGGCAGGTGGCCAGCTCCGTCTCCCCGGGCTCCCTCGGCAGCGTGGGATCATCAGGCTCTCCAAAGCATCTAAATTAGGCTTCTGCCCATACATGACCCCCCCAGGGGAATGTGATTCCAATTAGAGCCAAGAAAGTACCAAGTAATTTATCAGGTTAAATGAGATGCTGAATGCTAGGCTGTAGAAGAGTATTACATACATTCTCCCTAATAATAAAAAGGGATTTTTCTGGGGTCGTGACACCCATTGAAAAGCCAACAAAAATGTAGCTGGAGCAGACTCTAATTGAAAGTGTGCATCCTAGGGCTGGACCCTGAGCAGCAGAACAAGTCCCCGGTACTGCACATGCATGGTTCACAACATCCAGATCCCATCGCTCCCAAGTACAGATGGAGCCACGTGCCAACAGGCACCAGCAAAACCGATAGTTGATAAATACAAGTGAGACCACCGAGAGAATTTGGAGGCAAGTTTCCAGATCTGAGATCTCTACCAAGGGCTTTCATCACACTCATAGTAGGCATGATTTGGTTTTCTGTTATATATTCATATGCTTCCATTCAGAACAACCTTGTTTCATTACAACGGATTCAGCCGTGCTTTGCAGTCCTGCTTCATTTCTTCCAAGGCAAATTCTTCAGGAGATTAACCTGACACATTTACTCCCCTGACAATATATTCTGTCTTTTCTGATATCATTACCAATTTCAAGCACATAGCAATAAATGGGCTTAAAGTTTTTAAAAAGTAGTGACTTGAAACCTTTCTTGTTCCCACATTTTCTTGGTACAACGCATTTCACTTACAAGTAATGTTCTAAGATACGGCTCAAGTAAATATAAAATAAATTATTAAGCTTCTAACCAAAAGCTTCCAGCCCTAAACCCCCTCTTTATTAGCCCTGAAGAACTCCAGCGCATGGCACAGCTCTAACTGGAGTAGAGGTTTTAAGTAGCTCAAAGTGGTAATTGTTCTTTTCTAGGAGTTCAACATATTATTCTTATGCTTCATAGGCACAGACGACATTAGTGAAGATAAACTGTGCAACTGGTAATTGAAATTAAAGTTGCAACATCTATTACGGTAATATCCACTGTGCAACATCTCGAACACACAGAGAATGAGATGCTTTTGCATATGAAGCACCAATCAGGATACCCACTGGAACAAAAATACATGAAGAAATGTAATGAAATAGATTTACACAATATAAAGTTTCCTCAAATTACTTACATTGTCATTACTAGTATTCTACCATCTTGACAGATACAATAAGTAAAACCCCAGTATAATTCTGGGAGAGGTGTTTTTTTAAAAAAACTGAAAAAAATTACACAGCATTCACTTAAAGAAACCTGTTCAAAAGTCCAGTTTCCTTCTAGAAGTATTGATGTCTACGAGGTCTGCTCATCTAAAGAGAAATCTGCCTGGTCTTTGGAAGAATTCTTTGAAAGTACCTTCTAAACAAGATCTCAGAAAATAGAAAAATTTCAAAATTAGGATTTTTTATGAAATGATACGCGCATAAACTACATAGTCTTTGGAATCCAAGTAACCATTAAATGATTATAGCAGCAACAAAACTATATTAAAAGGGCCACCAACTGAAAGAATATCCAGTTTTAGCATGCTCCTGGGACCATGCTCTTCAGAAATTTCTTGCAAATGAACAACTTCTTACAAGACTGTAAAATTTGCTTATCATTACCACATCGGCAAAAAAAAGCTTTTCCAATATTTTAACTGATTAACACTGTAACTGCTACTTTATGTCATATTAAAAAAAACCAAAACACCACCCAGAGATTGCACCACATCTGGCTGGGGAAACCGTTCCTCTCACGAGATAATCTGAAGTCCTCTATGTCGAAGTAACAGCGCAGAGTATTTTATAGCAAGGGGCAATTAGAAAGATGGAGATGGAGATCAACTTCCTACTTCCAAGGTGCTACATACTGTAAATGAAGACAATTTCTAAGACACATGACATACCTCATTGTATCATCTGTCCAAACCTGGTGAGGTATGTAAAATCTTGGCTTGCAAAAGGAAAGCAATAAAGATACTTCTCTATTTAAAAAATAATAATCTACTTTCCTAATTTTATACCTTTAGAGGACTGCTGCTTTAATCACGAAGATCAAGTATTCCTTTCCTAGCTTGTAAAGCTCCCTGTAACTTGGTACTGGTACCTTCTAATTGGGAACAGGACTAAATCAGTAGCTCTTTAAAATCTGACTGTAACTCAGATGAACTAAAGGGACAGATCAAAGCATGGTTATGCAAGGTGCTACTGCAGTCAGATGCAGCTTACTAAATATTGAAGACATACAAAGATAAACACGCAGGACTGTAAATCACTACAAACCAAAATGGTTAGCAAGATCTCTGCAAACGCCTCCTGGATAAAGACACATTATATGCTACATTCATTTTCTAATGAGAAATGTTCAGGGGTTTTATTATTATTAATTGCATATAAATTACCATGATTTTTGTATCACTGGGAAACTATTTAGCCATTCACCTCTCAGAGGAACAATGCTGAACAAAGGCAATGAATGCATGGCATATGAGAACAATGCAGAACACAGAAATTTATGCATGCCATTTAAAAGGCATGGCATTTAGAATATTAGCAAAAAAATCAAAAGTATGTCATAAATCTTTAATTGTACGAAAAAAATGTCCAACTAATGGTTTGCCAAGTCCTTCATACTATTTAAGCATGAACACTGCCTACTTCAGGAGCGCAAAATCTTCTCAACTCACGTATCTGCATATATCCCCAACCTCCTCTGAAGTGTTCTGCTGCAAAATTCATTGTATCCGAGATCTGCTAATCATCATTAGGAAACTCTGTTATGCATCTTAAGGACGTACTTTAGGCTCTCGAGAGGAAAAATAAACATGTTTTATTAGCTGCTTTTGGAAAATACTGATTTGTATTTATTTAGAAACCTTTTCAAGTTGCACCACTGTTAAATTAAATATTTATGGCATGATTTTGCAAAGAGTTTAACACCTGTTAAGCGTTTAACACGCTGACTTCAACAGGAGTTCTGAGCGCCCAACATATCTTCAAACCTCAGAAGTGACAAGGTTTGGACGTGGCAAAGCAGCTTGAGCATGCGTGTTACTGCTGAGCTCTGAAATGCAGCCATGGTCCTGGCCAGTCCTACTTCCCATCGCAACAATGCATTTCAGACAACTTAATTGGCCGTATTTTACTAGAAATACCGAATATGACTCATTAATACCTGTTAAATCCAAATAAAGCATAGGCTAAATGCTGTTAGTTAATCCTCAATGCATCCTCACGTTCCTTCACTAGTGGAAAACTTAGGTGCTCAGGTCATTAGACATCACCTTAAGTAGCAACTTAGCGAGGAAATTAAAATCCACAGTGAGTCAAGAACTAGAAAGCAAAGCTGTTGATATTAACAGTGAGAAGCTGAACAAAGATGAAGTCATCCTGGTAAAACACAGAATAAAGAAGGTACAGAAAAGAAAGGGAAGACGTTTGGTACAGTGCAAAAACCTGCATCCCAGTGACAGTGGGGCCAGCGAATGCTTTGGCTCTGGTATTTGGCTTTTCAGCCCAATTGAAGACCATGCCTCTGCCCTCCTTGTCCAACGAAGTCAAAATAAGGGTTACCCATAAAATAATAAGGGTTAGTCATCCTTATTTTGCTTAGCTTCTGAGAGTTGTATGCTCACTACCACTCCAGACGAACGCTTACTCCCCCTCCCAGCTTCACGTTTTCAGGTACCCTACATCTCCCGTTCTTGCACGAATAGCACCCAAACCTGTGGCTGCCTGCCCTCCGGACCTCCCTGGCCCTTTACCCGGTTGCAACACAGGCCTAAATCTGAACTATGATGCTGAGACATCATCTTATGTTTCAGAATTAAATACCTAAATTTCCGTGGGGCACCTGGCCTATACTTCTGGAAGTAAAAAAAAAAGTGTCTTCTAGGCAGTAAATAAATAAATAAATAAATAAAATCCAAGTAAGAAATTACTATACATAGACACATTTCAAATGATCACCTGACATGATTTCATAAACTGAAGACAAATAGAATAGTTTAATATTGCAGACAGGACACATCAATCTCCTTATGCACTTCACAGCACACTACAAATCTGCCCAGCAAGTCGAATATTCTACTCCTTAAAATAATAGCTTTCATCACACTATAAAACATTTGCAAATGCAGACCAGAAAACCGACAAGCGTATTTACTATAAAGCTTTATATTTGTGTCATCAATTAACAACAAAAGTTTGGAATAAAACTAAAATAAAAGCTAATCAAAACAGCTAGCTGTCAAAACAGATGGGAACTATATTTTTCAAATCAAGCAAAAAGCCAAAGCTTTCGAACATTTAGTGTCATGTCAGCTGATACAGACAACTTAGAAAGGAAGGACAGCAAATGTCAGGATTATATGAAGAAAAGGTGTCCCTGGCTGAAAGATTCACATTTATGAATTTCCATTGATTTTTTTTCTTTTTTTTTGATTCAGGATGATTACCTCGCACTAAAGCAGACCTCTGATATGTGAATTATAAATAAGGTGCTGCCACGACACTGCAGGCAAATAAATAAAAACAGAGCCCCGGCATTATTTTAGCCTCAAACAAATGTTTCAGTCCCTACACTGTCTGGCTCAGAAAGATACATAGACAGTCTCACAGACAGGGATATAAATGAACAATTGCAGTACCTTTTTCCCACACTGTTTACAGGGTTGGCTATATTCCTACTGGCAATAGATTTTCTTCTTGACAGCTTCTTGGTGTTGGTGCTGTCATCAGTGCTGTCATCCTCTTTCTTTGGTGTGTTACTTCCTTTGCTGTTCAGGTCCCTTAGCACATTATAATTAATTTTACTTGAGATTTTCTTCTGTTCTAACATCTTTTCAATTGCCTCTCCTGCTGTGCTGGCTTGAATTGGCTCCCGCTTCTTTGCAGATTTCTTTGGCTTAATTAAAATATAAAATTAGTGATGTAGATACAAACAAAGTTTCCTTGAAGCAGAAGGGCGAGCTGCAGTTCAGCAGTCCTGGCTCAGGTGCTGCTGATGCGGGGGGATGCAGGCGACGCGCCCAGGCTAAGCCAGCGCTCCCTCTCCTGCCACTCACCAGGACCTAGAGGTCTCTTTTCTCAGAGAGATGAGTGTTCACTTTTTGCCAAATGCCCGAACAGTTTACTACAAATTCTTTACTCAGTATTAGTAATGCTGCCAGAGAAAAAACATGGGCCATTTCTCATGCGTGGAAAAAAAAGGAGTGAACTCCTGTTACAAGAACAGGGACCCTGATAGCATCACTCAGCAGAGAAATAAAGAAGTTTCCCTGCTAAAATTGCCTTTAAAGTTAGAGTCAAGCTGGGTCATGACTCCCCTAAGCACTGACAACTCCATATTGAAACTGCAACGGTATTTTGTATCTACTCCGAACGCAGCGTGGGAGAGCATCCACCCAACCCATCCTCCACACTGGAAAAGGCCACGAATATCAGCAGCAGCTTTCTAAGCATGGACCGGCATTTACGCTGGCGGATGGGAAGCGGGAGGCTGCAGACGCAGGAGCACAGGAGCAATGTCACCTGCAACTGCTTTTCCCTGGCAAATGCTGCAAGCCCAAGCCCAGCGCTGCGCTGCGGAGGTTGATGCTGCACAGAGCCAGACAAAGAGAAATGACATCGGGGAACATTTCTAGCCATGCCCCATGCCTGGGTAGGTACGAAAAAGCCCAGAACCTCTGTTTCTCATTTGGTGTTTTCCTTTTCACAGGAAGGTTTTAACATCAAGCTCTGCAGGAGATTTATTTTTTAATGGATAATAGCCCCTCTGTTTACCTACATGGGTCAAGTGCTACCTTGAAATTGGAAAGCACTATATTAATCAAGTTCTACTCGAGCTGTCAGAAACAATACAGAGTTAGAGAAAAACTCCTGTGTTGTCCGAACAAAAAAGTGGGTGTTTGGGCTACTTGGCGGTGCCAACGAGTTATACAATTTTGAAAACTGCTGGTAGACTGCCACGTCTGCATAAACGTAGGATGAATGAGAAAGTCTGAAGCATAAAACAGTGTTTCATTGTCTGGTTTTGTTTTTATTGTTAAAATACCTAGGGGAAGTAGGAAACTCTGTCTTTCGCATTAGCCAGAAAAAAAGATAGAGGATACAAACACTAAAGCTAACATGGATTTTAGTTGCATGTGGAAGATTTGACTTGTCACTTGCTCAATTACACAAAACACTAATGCCGTAAATTGTGAATATACGGCCAATTAGGCTGCTTTAAATTGCTAAACATGGAGACAGGACATGCCATTTGTTAACATAACTGTCGCATTCTTTATGAAAGGTAGAACAAAATATTCCTTCAAGTGGATCTGTTCAGTTCTTCATAAAGAAATCATTATGGTAAGAGGCAAGAAAACTACTGAAGTTATGGCAAGTACAAACAAATTCCCCATGCACACGTTAAAAGAAAAATAAAAATTTGGCATGTCTTAAGACCTCTATTTAAATAAGCAAGCAATTAGGACAGCAATCATAAATGCAAAGAGCTAGCTCTGACTTTGCCATGCACAGACTTTTCTCGTAATAGTAATTTAAAATAAAATCTTGGGCAAGAAAGTTTTACTCACCACCTGAAAAATTATAGCCTTGTAATTCAATAACAGGTAGAGATACAATAGCTTTTACTCATTTAGTGGTGACCTGTACCATTACGCCCATACATCCTACATGGAGCTGATCAGCAAATGTAATGAATTCCAGGACATTTTCAAACAGACACAATTCGCACACAGTTTAATACCTTGTGTTCCTTATAAATCCCAAGTTCTTTCTCTTTTGCTATTCTTGCTTCCTTTTCTGAAAGATGACAAAAGGGTAACCAGCATGAAAATTACACAGACTGCATACTTCAGCAACACTGGCCAAAAGGAGAATTTCAGTCCTATATACTTACCTTTCTGTTCCTTCAAATAATCTGCATTTTCTTTCATCCACAGCTCTGCTTTTATCTGAGCTTCTGTTTCATTAAGTATATACTAAAAGACAAAACAAGTTTATCTACTTTCAGAAATCAACTTGAAAACCATGTAACAAAAGTGAATTGAAAAACCACTGGCAAGGTCAATTCACATTCTGTTCTTAAAAATACATTAATAAAAGAAAACTTGACTGAGATGTGACAAACAGAGCATTTCTAGTCACTTCTAAAGCCAGCAAAATAAGCAACATGTTTTCAAAAAACAAGTGCTCAGTTTCCAGACTATGATGGGGCGATCAAAAATCAGCCAGGACTCATTGTACACGGTCTGTAATTAACCTAAAGTGATCCTGGTTTATGATCTCTTTCATATTATATGAGAGGGTATCGTGACAACATGGTCATCTGCAAGTAATTCTGTGTGTTGACGGTGGTCCGTAATTCAAAACAGTAGGGGAACCATTGCCCTGTGCTACCAAAACAGAAACATGTGTCTTCTGGGCAGGTTTCTGCAAAGGTTTAGGCACAGTTACTGAGACTAATAGTTCAATGGCCACATCTGTGTGAATGAAACCAGCTTAGACTGCTGGAGTTTTAGTCCCCTAGAGAGTTGGGTTCAGTAATAACATCGAGGCATTTTTCAGTTCACTCCACTTAGTCTCAGTTACATCGTTAGAAGGTATGGAGCTGTGAAACACATCTAGAACCTGTTCAGATGAATTACAGAAATAAACAGGTAGCAGGCAGGCTCACAGGTTGGTAGATAGATCTCTTCTTCAGTTACAAAAATGTAAAAATAAACCCAGAATTTAGCACAATTGTCCATGAAACAATGGAGAAGACAAATCGGGCCATCCTTCATGAACAAGACACGTCATATTTAGGCAGCAGACCCAAGACTTGTAAAATGATGTTTAAGTGCAAGAAAAACAAATTGAGATGTCTCCATCTTATGGGTTTGAGCATTCAAGATTTTGTCCTAAGTAAAATGTACATACAGGATTTAATGATAAAAATAACTCCAGTCAAATGAAACTAATGCAAGGAGAAGTCCTTCCTCCAAGGGCAACTGAGGAGAGTAAACAGCTGTGCAAGCCCTGGTTTATCAGAACAAATTTTCACTCTTTCATCTGCTTCAATTAAAAGTGGGCCATAATAGTAAAATACACTTCCTCCTAACTCAGTCATTCATTCTTCTTATGCTTTTAGAGAGTTCATAATCTTGGGCTTACAATACTACAGTCTATTGCCATGGAAATTAATATAAGGTCATAAAAGTAGAGTTATGACCTCTTCACAGAGCCTAGGAGGAGGAACGACCGTGCCGATGGACCTGCTATGCTGAAAACCTTCAGCCTTCCCACTCCTCCACACCACATTCACCTCACCCAATTCACAAGACCCTTCTGAATGCCCAGCCTAGCAAAACCCACTTCAAGGCTGAAGTCAAGCGGAGCATCTCTCTGCTCCACCATCCATCAGCAACATTTTGCAGATCAGTGACCCCTACGCAATTTCACTGCTCTCAATGACTTTGTACCCCAAAAGGAGTATTTAGCATTGGCATTATCTGTTCAAATTACACTTGCAAAGCAGTGTGGCAGCTGGAGAGGGCAACAGGCTCAGAGGCAGGAGAGCCAGACCTGCTGTGTGGCCTTCAACAAGCCGTTTTCCACAGCTGGCTGGCTGTCGTATTCAGGTTCTACGGTAAAGTGTATCTTTTACTGCCACACAAATAATAATAAATCCAGAAAATGTTACAGAAATCACTGAAAGAACACAGAAGCTGTACATGCTGGTTTTACAGTTTGGTTTCCATGGCAGCCTTCTATGTAGAGTATATCTTAATTAAATAATGAATTTAGAGCTCCACCAAACTTTTAGAAGTCCCTCTTCAGAAGACATTCTAAAACATAATTATTCCAGCATGGCAAGAGCAAGCAGCAGCAGCCTCACAGATATATATAACTTGGGCAAGGAACGCCAAATTCACAGGCTTGCGGGAACGTTAATTTTGAGATCTCAGATCACTGAAATCACTCGAACCTCTCTACAGATCAGAATGAAGAGGCAGTGAGGGGAGAGCATAACCCAGATAAGAACCGCTTTGTCCTTCTTGGATATCCAAATGCAGAAGACACCCTGGATAAGAAGATAAGAGGGAGACTTACCCGATCTATCTCACTGTCGTCAATCCCACTCAGATCTAATTCACCATCCCCTGTGTTCTCTACAGAGAAAAACACATTTTAATCAGGCAGACGTTTGTCCAAAATCTATTGCAATTCAGGTTCTATGATAAAGTAACACTTAACAATTGCCCTTCAGAGATTTGCATCCTTCCTGCATTCATCCAGGAGGTTTAATGTGTTGCTGAGTATTTTCAATATGGGGATACACATGTGTACATATTCACCACACTGAATTAATTTAACGTTATCAGCACTGTCTTCTTCAGCACTAAAAATCTATTAGACACTTTCAGTTGCCCTTTTTTCCCCCCATTTTAATTTACAGCCACAAACACTAAGCGGGAAGCTGGGGAAACCACTTCAAAAAGATGACCATTTTTTCTATCATCATAATATGAATTTATCTGTCAGAGCCTATAGGTCAACAGTTTATCCGTAAATTATGACTTAGAAAATATTTTCTGTTTTCAGGGAAGCAACATGGACCAATGAATAAAGACATCACGCTGACAGTCAATACCATGGCTTTCTTTTTCATTCTGATCTGTCATCATTTGAACCACTTACCTCATACCAGCTCTGTAAAAAGATGTGTATTAGTAAAATGGGAATTATTAAAACATTTCCAAATTTTAAAATAACTTTTAAAAGCTATGGAAGGTCTAGATAAATGTTAAACAATAATGCCTTTCCGTAATCACAATTTTACTGTCATCTTCCTAGCTTTGTATTTATGCAGACTTCTTCTGAAAACATTTTTTTTTAATATTCTATCCATTAAAAAACATTAACAGCACAGAACCAAGGCCTAATGTGGGACTGGCACAGTGTACAGCAGCAAAACCTGATTTTCCACATCACATGAATGTACAGTAGTAACACACTATTAATGTAGTTCAGGTAGAGAAGAAAATAAATTGTTCAACAAAGACTGATGCTGGGGAATGAAGCAATGTTATTGGTCACCTCTACTACCTGTAATCAAGACTAGACAAGAGATGATCTAACCAGTTTACCTGCAGAAAAAATCAACAAAACTTCAATAATCTGTAATAACAAATTAAAACTGAAATGGTGTAGAACAGCTTGGCAACTGTACAGTTCCTGCTCTCCAGTCCAGGAGATGTGCCTCTACACAAACCAAGACCTTTGAACAGTTTGATTCCCCAGCCTGGTGCTTTCTCGTGGAGCAGAGCTCCTGAGCAGCGCAGAGCTGGACCGGCAGAGGGGGAAGGCAGCTGCAGCCCTTTGATCCAACAGCAGGTTACGGCAACCAAATGGTGAAGACAAGCAAAGGTAGGCATTACGAGCACTCCCAGAAGATACAAATGATGCTCCACTTGGCAAAACTCAGGCATTTAAACCAGTTGCCTGAAGTATGTGAAATCACAGGGTTGCGAATCCGACCAAAACATCTGGTTAGGAATAAAGGCTGCACTTCCTAAGGTGGTGCAAAGGTTCTGGCTGCTCAACTCAGCAGACATTTACTGGTATCGGACACTGAGCGCTTACGAACATCTTTCCAAAAAACACTTTAAACAATCAACAGGAAGTTTTAAACTTTCCACACCAAGTTATATGCGAAACAGGTTTCACCCCAAAGAAAATGTCCTGTCACAAGGAACTTCATAACACTGTGCTTTGATTTTTTTCTGAGATTGTCTCATAAATGTACCGTGAACTTTACCAATTCAGACAAACTGATGCTAATATGACTGGAAAGGCCTTAAGGAACATTTCTCATTGCCATTATGTTTAGAAATTAACTGTACTTTAGTCCCAGGCACCAGATTTACTTTACAACCTTTTCCCCAAAATATACTTTAAAAGTGTGAAACATTTTACAGTAACTATATAACTGTTCAATATATAGGCTTTCCTTCTTCTCTGATCTCTACGGAGCCCCCAGCTCCTTGTGCAGGCACCCCACTACTCAGCAGGCAAGGATGTGACCCAAGGACATGGCAGAGTGCACCCTGGCTGGAGGCTGGAGAGGAAGAAGAAAGTGACAAATTACATCCTGGTGTTTTGCTGCCTCTTTAATGTAACTCACTGGAATTTTTTAGCAAACCCTAACCATGCAAAGTGCAGAGAAGAATCACTGTATGCTGCATCACTCACTGGAGCACAGAGTATTCTGCAAAACAGCACTACATGTCCCTCCTTCTGGAACCGAGATACAAATTTCCAGTGAGCAAAATGCTTAAATGTTCACAAAGGAAAGGAGTAAATATTGTAGTCCAGTGTCTGAGACCCTTTCTCAGTCGACTGTCCACCTGGGTCAAGAAATGTTGCATTACACAAAATAAAATAGCTCAACAGCAGAGTGCAAGAGTGTGCCCAGGCCAGAACAACCTGTCTGCTAGGTCATAAGAAGTTTGGGCAGAAATGGGACGTGAACTGGGTCTCCCATATTCTGGGTAAGCGCTTTAACCACCAAGCTGTAGGACAGAAGGGGGGATGGCCTCCCCCTTCTTTGTGTTATCTACCTTTTTTTTCTCTCAGTGTTATTTTGGGGGAAAAAACCCCAACTTTCAATTTGGTTTACTTGAGTGAATAAAGGATTAGGGGTTTTTTCCCATATTCATCGCATCAGATAGACTAAAATATAAACTATCTTGGGCTTGGAATTAGGGACAAAGAAAAAGGAAGCCAAACTCAAAAATTACTGGTACATTCTGAAAATCGCAGGCTAGAAAATCAACATTTGGAAGTGGCGACAGAACTACACAAGTCACTGCTCAGCTTCACATAAAACTGCATCCCAAAATTGTTTGTTGTAAAAACTGCCACAGCTTCTTATGAACAATAAAAATATCCCACTGAAACTAAGCTGCCACTGCTTTCATTCATCATTAAGCACCTTGCTCCTCCCATGCCCTGCTACATTTTTGGCTCAGAGGTTTAAAATTTAGTATGTCACAGTACAGTAGGTGTCTGTTGCCTTATACAGCCCTAATATGCCAGATTGAAAATGATGTAATTTCAGACACCATGAGCAATTTCACATGTCATTTTAAATATAACTTGTTACTGAATTAGGTGCTAGTTTTTCTCTTTGGATCAATTAGCAATGGGGACGGAAAACTCATTCTTCAACTGGTAAATTGCAGAGAAAAATCCAGAAGCAAGTTCTAAATAATAAGCATTTCTGAGACCCCATAATGGCAGTAGAGGGAGTAATTGCAGGATATCCTTCTGCCTGCAAGTCGCCTTTTTTCCTGCCAAGGCGATAAGCATTCATTAAATGTGAGGGGTTTTCAGAAGAGAAGGTGCCTTCAAATCCCTGGTTTAACACTTCCACTAGGGAGGAAAAAAAAAAAAAAAAAGGTGTTCTGTTACAGAATGCCAATTCAAAACAGAATACACCCGTTTTGATCTGAAATTTTCCACGGCAATCCTTCCCAACATGAGTAGACCCTATCAGCCATAACTATCCGTCTGCTCGATGTTATACGTCTTGCTCCAGGACACAGAAAGTAAATCACTTGGGTTTTTTATATACCAGAAAGATCTTCCCAGCTGCTAAACTTTTAAAAATAATTCCTAAATGATCATTTTTTCTTTTAATAAAAGGGTCGAAATGAAATGTTCAATGAAATAAAAACACAGATGTGGCCAACATCTGGTCCAACCGCTTAAAAGCTTATTTAAAAGCAGTAGCATCACGTGGCACGGCTCTTAGACATTGTGGATTTCTTCTGCTAAGAAAAACAACCACTTCACTGCAGGGCACAGGCAAAAATAAGTTGGGCATTAAAAACAACACCCCCACCCCCAAATCCACTTCTTAAATGAAAGTACTATCAGGAAGAGCGTAGAGCAAGGCAGCCAGGAGCACACTACTCCATCCTCACTTAACGTCTCCGTGGCACTTCTAGAGCTTTCCATCAAGGTCCCAAATGAACTACATTCATGCCACTTAAAATCATCAGTCACCCAGCCAGCTCCCCCAGTATTTAAAATAAAAAACACAAACACCAAAAGCCCTTTCTTTACAGCCTTTTAATGACTTTCCAACTGATTCTAGTAGATGCAAGGGCTACAATCAGACACTGGGGATTAGGTTTGTAAACCTGCAGGATTATTTACTGTTCTTGTCATTACTAAATGCACGCTAAACCCTCTTTAACACACCGTCTCTCCCCTTCTCCCTACCTCTGCGCAGCTAGTTAAATGTATACATACATGCTATTATGGGGATTTATTACAGAAGAATCATTCCAGCTGATATATTTTAAACCCCACATTTTTAAAAACAGCCATGTGAAGAATGTGTTTTTCTGCTTCTATTACAGGAGGCAGCACTATTTATTGCTCTGCCTAGATAAGAGGATTTCCTTACAGACAGAAATGGAGGCTGAACACTTCCCAGGAAATCCTCTGGAGCAGATATAATAGAAGGCACTTGGTGCTGTGGGCCCATGCAGCAAATACACCCTGCGTCGCACCGTTTCGTAGCAGTCAAAGAGCCGAAAGAGTTTAAACAAAGAACCCTTCCACCTATTCAGCTAAGCACCCCCAGCATTTAAGAAACAGTTTGGGGCTAGAGCACCACAAAATCTTAAAACAGTTGGGAGAGCCTTTTTCACTAATAAAAAGCCGTAAGCAACAAACCAAACGACCTGAGCCCGGGGCACCAGAAATAGTGGGACTGATCGCTGCTCTCCAGGGAGGGATTAAAACCAACGGGAGCCACAGAAGGCTCCCACAGACTGTCGGAGGAACCTGACGGGGCAGAAACGCTTTTGCAGCTAAATCTGATGAGCGGTGTCGGTGCCACTTTGGGATTTGCAAGGAGCACAAAGGGAAGGTGGTAGCTTAGCATCAAAAAAGGCACTGCACAACCACACCAGAATATAATTGATTAGCTGATCAGAGGGGACAAGAACCCATCTGGAGGGGAAGATAACTGATTTACCAAGGGGCATGAAGAGAACAATCATTAAGTGGGTAACCGGGAGGGTAGCAGCAGCGGCGCAGGGCAGACAAAGTGCCACAGTGATCAGATAGGGAAGAGAAATGGATGTGAAAACGCTGCAGCGGCAGCAGCAGCGCGGCATGAAGTGCGGCATACGAAGATCAATGGGTGTGCAAATGAATCTGCCGCACGCCAAGGGGCACGCAGAGTCCATGGGGCTGTATGAGAGCGGTACATGGTGAGTTTTATTAATATGGGGCTAGAAGCCTCTGCAACAGGCTGAGAGGTTATCTTGGCAGTTTTAAACTGGTGCCAATCTCAGTGCTCCAGATAACGCACCTCTTTGTGCAACCCCAGCCTTCCCCACCATGCCCCGATCCCAGAGCGTGCAACCGCGCAGCTGCCAGTGCCTCTGCTCCCTCCGGTCACCTTCAGCAATGTCATCGTGTGCCATCAGAAGCATGCCACAGAAACAAAACGTAAGGAGTGAGCAAAATGAATTGCACTCACTGATGAAATTAAGGTCACAAAATGCAGGACGTTTACACTTGTATTTAAGTGAAAGCATTTTTTATTTTATTGTACCTGAAGCCACCTTGAAAATTACAGCCTACTCCTTCATAGTGCCAATTCGACACCAGGATTTAGGTCTGACAGCGTACGGAGCACACCAGGCTATGCATACAGCATAAAGATAAATGAAGTCTGTCACTTATATTATTTCCTCCTGCCAAGGCAAGGTTAAGGGGTCCTCTCCAGCTGAAGCCAAGTTTCCAGCCTGCCAGCTCCTTCAGAGAAAGCAAACACACTGCGCCACGCAGAGTGAGGCCCCTTCTTCTCAGAAATGTTCCTTCCTGCCGATGAGGGATGGCAGGAGGCATTGCTGGCTGGCGCCAGCCTGCCCGGCAGCACCAGGACACGCAGCCCTGGCACTGCAAAGCACCCACCGGCCGGCTCCTCGTGCTTGGACTGGAAGTATAGAGGCAAAGCCCAAAAGGGTGCAAATGAAGGGCAAAGAGGGAAAAGATGTGACCTGATAAAACCAAAGAAATTCCACATATATGCTACGTACCCTACAATTGCAAGCACGAGAGAGTGGCTCTGCAAGGCAAGCCTGCACAAAAGCAGGGATGAACAAGCTCATTAGCTCCTTCCTCACTCCTGTGTGCTGAAAATAGAACCTTCTCACAAAACGAAGAGGAACAAGAGCTGGGACCGATCCCAGCTGGTTTGCAATCACTGCACAATGCTCATCCACGTCGCTGTAAGCAGGAGGCTTTCCTACAAGATTCAGCAGAACTACAAACCCTTTAGTAAGTGCCTGCATCTCTATTTCCTGACACTGATTCAAGCTCCAGGTGCTACGTCTGCCCTACGGCAGCCAACGGACACCCGACAGCCTTCCCGCATTCGCTGCCTTTGTACAGCGGCCACAGAACAACTACCCCATCGCAGGAGCCGAATTTCGAACTTGTGTGTTTAATGGTATATGGGAAAGAATTATGAGAAAAGCTTTTCCTACCGTCAGTCATCTCTCACAGAACTTTTATTAGACACTGAACACATTTTTTATAAATTAAATTTCTGTTTCGAAAAAAACCCTCAACAAATACACCAAACCACCAACCCTGCTGCTTTTCTGGCAGCAAACCGACACTGAACCAAATACTATTGTTTCACCTCACAGTCCACAAAGGATCTAACCAAACCACATCCACACATTTTATATTCAGTTAAAGATTATACTGCTAGTCTAACAGACATGGAAGTTTGTTAAACACTATTTCATCACAAAAACAGTTAATCACTCCATTCTCTCCAGAAATCCTCCCTGCAATATATGTTTTTTGTTCAAAACCAGTCCAGCAATAAACAAAGCCTTTCTGATTCTGAAGAATTTTCTTTGAAAAGGTAAGCTCATGCTTACTGAACTACATAGCAATATAAAAAGCCCTTACGAAAAAATCCTTTCAACCTCCCCAAATAAATACAGCTGAAAGTTAATCTTTTGAACATCTTGACACTGTCCTCAAAACCAGCAGCAGATGTTCCTCTTCTGGAATAACGTTCACGTCCCCCAAACACCTTTTGAAAACAGTGAAAAAGAGCATCCTTTATGCAACCTACTTGATGCAACCCATCATTCTCTTTTAAACTCAGAACCCTGCTGCCACAACCAAGTGCTCAGAGGATGGCTGGTCTGAACAACATGAAAAAAGCTATTTGTTGCTGATGAAACCAATAACCATCAGCGATCAACTGGACAAATACTCACCTGGAAACATACTAATTAGCTACCACAAATGACATTTTCCCGCTCCAGAGCCCAGAAGTGGTACGAGCTCCCATGCACAGGCACAAGTCTTCTCCAACTCAAAATTTCTGCGTCTAGCAACACCCAGACTGGTCCTGCACTCCTGCCAAAGGTGTGACACACATCTCAGCGCTCGTCCATAGGTTCACCTTCTCCTGCCTGAGTAGTTACGGACTTAAAAGTTGTTAAAATGGAGAAAATATAGGACAGATTTCCCTTACTTATTGCTCTTTTCCATCCGAACACCAATTCCCTGCTGTATTTTCCTCCTTTGCCTTTTATGCTGTTCTTGGCATCTTTTTTCTCCTTTCCCTTCCCCCACCCTTCCTTCTTTTTGGTGCCTTCTGGCCTCTATTTTCTGATTTTTTTTTAATCTCTGCAGGGGTATCCAACAGTAACAGTTTATATAAAGGGAGAGGCTAGGGAGAAGAACTGACCAGCATCTTAATCAGTTCCCCTTTCCAAACCCTGCAAGTGCAAAGCGCCGCCGTATCTCTTGCAGAGGGCGAGGGCTGTACAACGCCCTGGAAAGCCGATAGCAAAGTCAACTGGGCTCAGATCTGTCTCCAGCCCACTCTCCTCGTGCTGCCAGACCACTATGTAAAACAGCAAGAGCACTTTACACCCGAGCCAGCCATAAAGGGAACAGCTGGTTTAATGTTTAAGTGCTGAAGCATCATTTCTGCAACTGCAGCTTGCCGGTTAAGAAGCCAGGTCTTGCTGTGGGCGCTAAATGCTCTGCTGTGCATCCCTGCAAGCCCAGGATCCTTGCCTGGCCGGCACTCAGCCACCCCAGTAGAAGGACATATGCTTTATTGAGAAAAATACTCCTGTAACCTCAAATAAAACTAGGCGGTGAGCTCTGCACTACAGAGAACTTAAAAAGCAAATCCTAGAATTTTGCTTGGATTATTTTTATTTCTATTTTTTTTTAATAATGAACCGATTTCTGTCCCACCAGGAAAAAAATTTAAATGTATACAGCCATATATACACACACAGTTTTTAAGCTACAAAGATACAGGGAAAATTTGAGGAGACTTGCAATACAACAGTTTTAGGTTAATTTGACTGATCAGAACTCAAAAGCAAAGCTAACGTATTTTCCTAGGACATTCACCGCTGGCTCTAATGATAGCCCAAAAATCAGAGCAATTTGCCTTTAGCAGAAGCACAAACGGTTGAACTGTCATGAGCAAGTGCAAACAGGAGCCCAGGCGAGCTCTGACACACCTCTTGCCTCAACGTCAGGGTTACCGCACTCACCCTTGAGCTCCCACCCCACAGCCCCCCACCCCCAGGACAGGCACTCAGCTTCCAAAGGCCACAGACTTACTGCCACATGAGCCTGGCCTATGCCAACTGTCCTGCTAAAGACACAGTCTTCTTCTTGCTCCCAGGACTGTGGTCTGGACCAAAGAGCTGCTGCCAGTTAAGAACAGCCTAGCAAAATAACTCACCCAGAGAAGCGAGAAAGAGGAAGGAGCTGAATTTCCATTTACAGTTTTCTTCTAATCACTCTCACTGTCTCTCAGCAAAGGTGGGCTGACTTCTGCACCCTCCTTTGAGGTTCAGAGCTGGTCTATGGTAGATCTGGCAATGAGCTCAGCACCAGCCACCAGAAGTCACCTGGACTACAGAAATACTTCAGCAATTAGCATTAAGACAACACCACAATATAGTATACGCAATTATAAACCTGAGTCTTTATTTAGAGGGGGAAAAAAACAATTTGCATCCTGGACATTTACTGCACTGTCCAGGCAGGCTGGATGGTGAGAAGCTGTTAACTGCAAGAAAATTACCATGTAAGAAATTTCTTATTTTGTTACCCAGCTTCCTCCTACCTTTATTGCTAACAAGAAATAGCAAGCAGAGAATTATAGAGATGGGGAGAGGGAAGAGAAGGTAAAAGTTTATTATTCTTATTATTTAATATTACTATAGTAGAATAACTAGCAAGAGCAGAAACTCCCCTGAAAAAAACATAACCTTTGTAAATGAAGCAGTTAGGTGGGAACCTGGCCCAAAGGAGAGCGCCTCAGTGGCAGATGGGGCTGGATTCAGAGCAGCTACCAGGCAGTGTTTGATGCCACTAGGGCTATCAGAGGCATGGAGCAGAAAGAGATCACACAAGTAAGATCCTGACTCTGATGCAGTGATCAGGACCACCAGCTGGGGTTTATAAACCTGCAACAGGAGACATGGGTTTGAATTCTTAAAAGCTGGTAGCTACAGAAATGCAGATCTGTGTTAAGAGCACCAGTCCATTATGCAATAAGTGGCCGCAGCCAGCACAGACCACGCTTTTACATAAAAATCATGGCAGCTGAACTGGTTCTTGTTAGATTAAGTGCTATCTTTCTGCCTCTGATCATGCCTAATGGCTGAGCAATGGGTAGGTGGTAAAGTACTTCTCTGTCTTGCTCTAGACCCAGAGATCTCACAGGAGCATTGCCCCAGGGACCAATGCAGTGTTGCATCCATTCAGACAGCTAACTATATGAAGATAAAAGGATGGCTCCAGGTGACGCTGCAGTAGTGCAAGCTCCCTTGGTCATCCGGCCAAACTGCAGCAGAGTCCTGCGGAAGACAGCACATGTACTGCAGCAAACTCCTCACGAGGACATGCGCACATTCCCTCCTCCTCTCCCCAGATGTTTTAGGGACTACAGCGGGCCTTTTCCCAGATGCACAGTAGACAGTGGCAAAGATTTTAACATTTTGCCTGCAGCAACTCCGAGGCCCCAATGCCTTGGCATTTGGATAGACTGAACCGTAAGCACAGCATAATTAGCATGTGTACTCCATATGCCTGAGATCCATCACTATAGCGTTGGAATGCCCTCCGACACCACAGCTTTCCAAGGGAAGAAAGTTGTGGCGAAGTTCCTGGAGAAGAATTTGTCTTATTCTCCAGGAACTGTGGAAAAAGGCTCTTTCGTGCATAGGAGGTTTCAGCGGAGCTGGAGAAATAACCTTTTCCCGACAAAGCCCAGCAGCATGATTCACCTATAAATAATGGAGCTGATTTCAAAGCCGGCCTTTCAAGCTAATGGCTATCAGAAAGGCCAGCCATATGCTTGTACAACCTGTCATTCTGATTAATCTCAACATCTGACTTGTATATAAAGTTTATATAGTAACAGGACTATATTTAATATGTCATTTTAGCTACATTACATATTGCTGATTTTACAGTTTCTCATGAACCTGCCAGTCTTCTCCAGGTTACAGGCACACAAAGGACCCTGCTTAAATGTTGATTAGATGCAGAGCGAAGCAAAGACTTTCAAAAGATTTTTAGTAAACCTCAAAAAACAGGTAGACTGGTAAAACATTCAAAGAGAGCACTGGAAAAGATAAGGTCCCATATCTACATGTCGTTATTTTTTTATTTGAATACATTCAATCTCTATTCAACACAGCACTGCAGAGGCAAGAAGGAAGCCACACATTATGTCTCAGTCTCACATACACTAAAAGGATTCATGGCTCTTTCTGCCACGCACCCATTTTATTTTACAGCACATGGCATAATATCAAAGTTGCTCTTCTTTAATTAACTGAGTAATGATGCTTTCCCATGAAGCTTAATCTAAGTTCACCATAACACATTGTATTTTGGCACCACTTCTCAGAAACATGACTACATGGTCCGCAGCTCATTTGGAGAGAGGGATGTGCATTTTGTGTACCAATTCACTTAAACACCTTCAGCATTACATGCAATACAGATCCCTCTGATTTGATGCCAGTGCCAGCAAGTGATGCCCAGAGCCTGGAGAGGGATGGCAGGTCAGCAGGAGAGCACCTCAAGAGCAGCACAAAGGAATTCCAGCCGCTCCGGCCACTCAGCCAGCCTCACCGGGGGCACAGCTTCAACGCCTCGATGCAAACGCGCGCAGCATGGGGAACGAACCAGAGGAGTTAGAGACATGCGCATGCCCGAAGGACTATGATCTTATTGGCACCACAGAGATGTGGTGGGATGGCTCCCATGGCTGGAGAGTTGGCATGGGAGGATACAGGCTCTTTAGGAAGGACAGGCAGGGGAGGCGAGCAGGGCGTGTTCCCCTCTGTGTCAGTGACCAGCCGGAGCGCACGGAGCTCCGCCTGGGGATGGAAGAGGATCCGACCAGAGTTTATAGGTCAGGATCAAAGGGAGGGCAGGGGCAGGTGACATTATTGTAGGGGTCTGCTACAGGCCACCCGACCAGGAAGACCGAGTGGATGAGGCCCACTAAACACTGACGGGAGCAGCCTCATGTTCACAAGCCTGGTCCACATAGGGGACTTCAGCCACAGCAGTATCTGTTGGAAGGACGACAGCAGGGCATCAGCAATCCAGGAGGTTCCTGGAATGCGTTGGTGATAACTTCCTCCTCCAAGCGACAGAGGAGCCAACAAGGAGAGGTGCTACGCTGGGCCTTGTTCTCACCGACAATGAGAGGCTGGTGGGGAATGTGAAGCTCAAGGGCAGCCTTGGCTGCAGTGACTGTGTAATGGTGGAGTTCAAGATCCTTAGGGCAGTGAGGAGGGTGCACAGCAAGCTCGCTGCCCTGGACTTCAGGAGAGCAGACTTTGGCCTCTTCAGGGATCTGCTTGGTAGAGTAGCATGGGACAAAGCCCTGGAGGGAAGAGGGGCCCAAGAAAGCTGGTTAATATTCAAGGATCACCTCCTCCAAGCTCAGGAGCGATGTGTCCCAACAAAGAGGGAGTCAGGCAAAAGGGCCAGGAGGCTGCATAGATGAACAAGGAGCTCCTGGACAGACTCAGACACTAAAAGGAAGCCTACAAGGGTGGAAGCAAGGACAGGCAGCCTGGGAGGAATACAGAGACATTGTCCGAGCAGCCAGGGATCAGGCTGGGAAAACTAAAGCTTTGACAGAATTAAATCTGGCCAGGGACATCAAGGGCAGCAAGAAAAGCTTCTATAGGTACATCAGTGATCAAAGGAAGGCTAGGTACATCAGGTACATATAGGTACATCAAAATGTGAGCCCTCTCCAGAAAGAAACAGGAGAACTGGTTACCCGGGATATGGAGAAGGCTGAGGTACTGAATAACTTTTTTGCCTCAGATTTCACTGCCAAGTTCTCCAGCCACACCACGCAAGTCACAGAAGGTAAAGGCAGGGAGGGACAGGGAGAATGAAGAACCATCCACTGTAGGAGAGGACCAGGTTCAAGACCATCTAAGGAACCTGAAGATACACAAGTCCATGGAACCTGATGAGAAGCATTTGTGGATTTTGAGGGAACTGGTGGACAGAGTGGCTAACCTACTATCCATCATAACTTGCAAAGTCACAGTAGTCCAGTGAAGTTCTCAACAACTGGAAAAAAGGAAACATAACACCCATTTTTAAAAAGGGAAAAAAAGGAAGACCCGGGGAACTACAGGCCGGTCAGTCTCACCTCCGTGCCTGGCACGATCATGGAGCAGATCCTTCTGGAAACTATGCTAAGGCACATGGAAAATAAGGAGGTGACTGGTGACAGCCGACGTGGCTTCACTAAGGGCAAATCATGCCTGACATATTCAGTGACCTTCTATGACAGCGCTGATGGATAAGGAAAGAGCAACTGATATCATCTACCTGGACTTGTGCACAGCATTTGATACTGTCCCACATAAAATCCCTGTGTCTAAACTGTTGAGACACAGATTTGACAGATGGAGCCCTAGGTGGGTAAGGAATTACTTGGATGGTCACAATCAAAGAGCAGTTCAATGTCCAAGTGGAGACCAGTGACGAGTGGCATTCCTCAGGGGTCACTACTAGGACCGGCACTGTTCAATGTCTTTGTCAGCAACAGGGACAGTGGGACCGAGTGCACCACCAGACCATCATTTCAAATTCAGGCCTACTGTCCTTTCCTATGGAACAGACGTTTATTTATATTTTATTTTTTTATTTCTTTTACTTCTTTAGATAAGACTGGGATGTATTGTACTTTATGTTAGTTTTAACTAGTCAAACTCTTTCCAGAGCAGACTTAAGCATCATTAACTGTGCAGTAAAATAAGCCCAGGATAATGGGCTGACAGAAGGGACTGATGAGAGAAGAGCTAGCAAGGTGCACAGACAAAAGCCCTGTCTGCTGGAAGAATAAGATTTTGAATCTTACTAGCAAGATAAAGCAGAGAATACTTAAGTCCAGACAAAGCACTCCCATGTTAATTCCCTTCATCCCGTCAAAAACAACATAAAAACCTTTAAATGCTAAAATGAAGCCAAGCAAAGGAACATTACCGCCAATGAGTGCCAACTGAAATGAATGATCTGGGTTGAAAGCGTTTGCTGATGTAGCCAGAAGTTGCCACGAAGACTTGAGGGCTGTGGCAGCAAACTGGTCTGAGGAACAGATCCTCACCTCCTGCTGAGCCAAACCAGGCACGTTGACCTCAGCTCTGCCACCGCCCCCAGGGACCAAGGGGATGAGGCTGGAGCTATGCCACTCGAGGGTCTTTTGGGAGCAGGACCGACTGCACTCCTCACTCTGAACTGGGTGTAACACACCCAGGATGAGGCCAAGTTGCTATTACTGGCAGCAACAGCAGAGAACCCGTGACTCTTGGCCTTTGCCCAGAAGAGGTTTACAAGTCAAGGAAAGCACCTTATAGCTAGGACACGACTGACAGTGCCCAGGCATCCATACCCACCAGCATCACCCCGGGGAAATCCAGTGAAGGGGTACCAGGAAGCCGTGCCGGAGGCTGCAGAGGCAGGAATCCCAACATCTGCATCCACAAAAGTTTAATTCTCAAGGTGTTTCTCAGCTGCTACCAAGAGACGATTTCATCACTGCAAGCAATCAGCTTAACTGACCAAAAGGACTACACATCTACCGGCCATACAAACTTACAGACTACATTATTCCACATTTGACCCAAAAGAAAAGGACAGATTTGAACAATCCAAACCCATGTAAATCACAGCCTTAATTGTACTGGCACTTAGAAAAAAAAAGGAAGGAAACAACAACAATCTCAGACTTCCGTGTTCTTTATAGACACTACATTTTCCTCCATATCGCAGTAAAATTAAAAGTAGAAATCTTTGGATGCAGCAAGGAGAATGAGGAAGCTTGCCAAATATGGGGATTCAGCAATTAATATAATAGCAATTAATTCAGAAGAGTAACTACATGACACTGTAGGGTTCCCTGTGTGTTCTGTCCCAGTGACTGCTTAAAAAATCTGTTAAGCAGAGAAATAAAACAAAAAATATTCTTTGCTTATTTTTTTTTCTAAATTAGCAGCATTGCAAACTCATGCTGGTATTTGAAAGTCAGTCTGGGCTCTCCCTAGTTATACATCCTTATTATCATAAACATTCCACAATTGGAAATTACTTTTCATGATGCTTATACCACAAAGAAAATAGCTATATTGCATCTGCAGAACCAAAAGCAGTAAACTGTAATAAACATTAATCTTTGTCAGCGGCTCTGCAAACCAATCTGTTCGGCATGTAGGTGCCATTTTTACACAGTTGCTTTATTACTATATAATTATTGATGGATCAGCCAAGTGCTCTCTCAAGGAAGACTGTTCTTTAAAACGAGCTTATTAAAAGTTGAAGCGTAAACCTTAGGATAAAAGAACAGCAGTTAGATTTTATCTGATATAAACTTTTAAAGAGAGAAAAAATATGTTGGAGGGACAATTTCAAAAAAGGTTTGAGCCAGGCACGAAATTGAAGCAGACAAGAAACTTTAATGTGATAGAAAGAAAGAATTGGGGACATCTGTACTGAGAATAAGTTGTAAGTAGCAGGAGGAATTATCAATCTAGCGATGTGCCAGCTCTCTGCATTTCAACCGCCATACCATAAAAATTGTTTGCAATGAAAGCAGTACGAAGAATCCCTAGATTTTATTGCTCCCAGTGATATTCTACCCAGTTTGTGTGTGTACACCGATTGTAGCCTTTCAAGTACAACACCGTTTCATATTAGTACCTGTTTAAATTACTTGCCCACAAACATCGTTCCATGTTCAAAATACCTCACTATTAAATTTTCTGTTTCAGTCAAAGTACTTCAAGAGTTTCTATCAAGCTTTCAAAGGCAAGAAAGTTTCATGCATGCTTCCTGAATGTCAAGATAAAGCAATAAACTTTAAATATAAAAGAAGGCTTTTTCAGGTGAGAATTCAGCATGCCTTTTTGAATTCCCTCCCCACCTTATTAAATCAGACTTCTTCATTGCTCCCAGAGTTCTGAGTGCTGCATTTCTGGAGCTGAACTTCAAGCATCAACCTTACTCTCTCTACAAAAACCCTGCATATAAAATTATCTTGGGCAACAACATATCCAAAATTGCCCATGCCAGTTCACTGATGGAATGTAAAACCTTTCCAGCACTGATACCTCAGTGCAAGCACGAATGTCACTCTCAGCCCCCCAAATACATGTTCTTTGCTGCCGCAAAGACATGGTCCAAAGTGTTCCTCCAACCCTAGCGGAACTGGGGGAACTGGTTTCTGCCCCCAGTGTCAGCCCTGTGCCTTTCCCTCCGCAGCGGGTGCTGCCTCCCTCCCTCCTTGGTACCCACCAAGGCAGCATTCCCTAACACATGTCTGTCAAAATGACCCTGTTATTAAAAACGGCTGCACAAGCCTGTGACATTTTTGATTGACCGAGGTAAGGGAGTTACATGTGCACTAAACCCAGCAGATAAGAGGGGGACGAGCCAGTAAGGCAAGGCACTTCTTAACCCCAACCAACAGCACCCACAACATCACATCCTGACACACCTGCTCTGCATTAAAACTGGAGGCCAAATTCAAGCAGTGTGGTATAAACCTGGAATTTTATCTTTGCTCTCAGGGAAGAACTTAGCACAGGAGCTTCACATTAGTTCTGCAGCAGCTACAGAGCTGTGAGACACAGCAGTAGCACGGAAAGCAGTACTCCTACTAAGTGCAAAAAACTGGCTTGAAGTGCAAGGACAGACTTTATGGAATAGCAACTTCTCACTGGAGTATGTTTTATTTAAGGAAAAACACTGCCAGAATACACCACCACCACCACCAGTGACACAGTATTTCAATACATGACCTCTGTGGTAATGTGGATTTGCATTTTTTTACCTTTAGGAGGAAATTAGTAAGGACCATTAAGTGTAACTTCCAAAATCAGTTGTTTGCCTTGTTCTTCTATGTGTTAACGATTTGGTCAGAGTACTGTTTTACTT
This sequence comes from Falco rusticolus, assembly GCF_015220075.1. Classification (NCBI taxonomy): domain Eukaryota; kingdom Metazoa; phylum Chordata; class Aves; order Falconiformes; family Falconidae; genus Falco; species Falco rusticolus. Next base: position 29,953,305 of record NC_051193.1, read on the forward strand.
CCTTCCCATCTGTGAGCACACGGTGGCTTCTCCACCATAAGTAAATCAAACATGGCATTTAAGTAGTGAATTTGCTGGAAAATGGTATCCTTCCACCCGTTGTACCACTGTTTACTTCTGGCTTCTACATTTATACCTATCTCAAGAGCCTTGTTTCTTGCTCTGAATTTCTTCCCAGGTACTCCTTAACAGCATTATTTACCCTCTCTCATTTCATGTTCCTTTCCTTATTTCTGGAACACAGTTGTAAACGTCCAGGTCTTTCGTCAGAGAGAACAACTTCTACAACCTTACGTGCACATATACATTTTGATATGAAAGTGAGCCTTAACTTAAACTGCTGACACAAAAAAACCCTCAAAACCAAAAACCAAAAAGTAAGTTTCTTCTGTTTCCTTTTAGCAAAACTTGGTTGCAAAAAAATCCCTAGGGTCAACTCTTTGCTATTTCCCCCTAGTTTGCACCTTCCCCTCCCCACGCAGCCTGCCAGCAACTCCTCCTCCAACCACTTCGGACACTGACACAACACAGTCCACACAATCTTAGATAAAAGATCACGATTTTTGTAATTAACAACCAACACAAAATTGTTAATACCTGCCAGTTTCTACAGCTTTGCACCACTGTAATTAATGTTAACACTTAAAAACCTAAAAGCCATTTTTACAGCCCTGCTGAATGCAGTCTGGTGAGTGCATATGAAAAAAAAAAATTAATTGAAAAGCTGAAGACTACAGTAGCCTCATGTTGACAGGTCACTCTGATTCCAGGCCAAAGCAGACTCTATATTTGGCTGCTTTGATTATAATTGCTTACAGGATAAAAAATACATAGCAATTATCTCATTGTCACACAAGAAAAAAGACCTAATAAATGAACCAACCCTAAAGTAACATCGAAAAACAAATTATTTCAAAAGCAATCAGGAGTAGTAATTCAGTTTCCAAAATTGTTTTTAATTGCCAACAATGTCAACATTAATACTATTCGTCTACTGGATAATACATCCATTTTAGTTATGAAAGCATTTAGCAAACCAAAAATGTCAAACTGCAATTATACAAGGCTAAACTCATGACTGTTTTCATTAACAGTCTGTAGTGCCGTATCTGAAATCCCTAATTACAAGGGTCGTCTATGCAAGTCGCAGCCCAGCCCATGCATCTTGACTACTACGACAGTCCCATGGATTTCAGACCAACAAACAAAACAGATGAAGTGTGTAGGGGTGTGATGAAGTTAATCCTTAAGAGGATATAGGAATTAATTTTCCAAACTAAAGTCAAAGCTACCAAACAAAAGAAAAACAACAAACTGCTACAAAAAAAAATATTAAAACCTTGCCAAAACAGCACTCCATTTAAAGCATTAATTCGGTGGATTTTCAGTTTGCAGGTATTGCCTTTACCAGCTGAACCTGCACCACAAGAAAATAAAGTACTAAATGGAGGATTATTTTAGCTTTTTCAGAAGATGCAAGACAAACGCGAAGTGGTCAGGATCCACCAAAGCACTGCGCACGGATTTATTACCCATCATATTAAACCCAAAGTAGCTAAGCCTTGCAAATCTCTCTGCACTGTATTTCCTTCTTCCAAGGGCACATTTTGCGGCTCCTTGACCTAGGTTAATAACTCTTTATTCTCAATAACAACTGAGACCATGAAGACTCCCTGAACTGAACCCAGGCCTCCACTCCTGACATTTCAGATACCGTGATGAATTGCTCAAATAACATCCTCCTGAGCGGTTGGCTTTCCATGCAAATTTCACATCCTCTCCATAGCTTTCACACATTTCACTTTCTGCAACTCTCTGATGAACAATTTTAGTTTTCAGTAGAGTTATTTTGTGAAAGCCTTTTTATTTCTTTTTGGCAGAAGGGCAGGGCAGGAATGGCCATTTCTTCTGCAAACTGGCCACCTAACCAAATAACCGTGAGCATTAATGAGCTCAAATTCTGGCAGGTGCAGAAAAGGAAGTATCATATAACTCTCATACTAGTAGGGGGTTATTCAGCTTTTTTAGCCAGGTTTCCTGTGTGCCTGCAGGTGTCTGCATTGAAACCCCCCATCACCACCTTCCCAAGCCTCGTTTTAATCCGCAGCCTATTTCAAACAAGATTTAGGAGCAGCAGGGCAGTGATCTCTCAGATGGTTGCATTTCCACAGGTTCCTTAAGAATCAGCCCCCAGAAAGGCAGGAGCAATTATAAATGCTCCTGAAAGCATCTCCCACACAGAGAACCAGCATCTTTTTGGATGCTAAGGAGTGCAGAGAGGAGAAAACCTTGAAAAGGAGCCCTAAGAGAAGGAAAACCTTAGACTGGCACCTACAAATGCTGAGGCATCCAAGTCAACCACAGAACACAACCCTCCCTTAGTATTTGGGGAGCAACTGTTCATAATTCTGCTGCTTAGGTATGGGAAAAGGACCATTGCTAAAGGCCCAGCTGAGCTTTCTCCTCTTATCCCTGCTTGCCCAACTCTGTGCTCCAGGACATTTCTACCTCCTTAAGCCTAAACCTAGGAAGAGCAGATGACAGCAGACCTGGACTTCCCCTCACTGCAAGGGAAATCAACGTATAAAAACCCGCTGGGGTTGACTGCTTCTCCTTGCTCCATTAAAAAGCAGTATCGATGTAGCAGCACACACGTCAAATATCAGCACACAGAATGATGCACCAGAGCCCCTGTCCAGCATGTTCAACCTCTTCTCCCAGCCACACATCTCTGAACTGGAGACACAGCCTTGCTGCCACCTCCTTCTCCAAAGAGCCTGCAGCCAGCTGAAGCAGCAAGAGAGGAGAAAGCGGCTTTCTGCCTTTTTTTTCTTCAGGCAAGGGAAGGATAAGGCTTTAAGCGGCTGGTTAGCCTCATCAAAGAGCAATGTAAGGCTTTTACGCTACTCAAATTGAAAATAAAGCTGATTTTCTGTCATGCTTTTATTAGAGGAATTCAAGACAGAAAAGACACATTGCCCACTGCCCACTTAGCAGTCAGGATGAGGCAGGAGTCAGGAAAAAAAAAAAAGAAGAAAAAAAAAAAAAAAAAAAAAAAAAAAAGCAAGCCTGGAAAAGCTTTCAAGATTTTAAAACATTGCCCATTCCAGACCAGAATTTTATGAAATAAAAAATAAAATAAAAAAAAAAAAGAAAAATAAGGAGGAGGAGGAGGAGAAGGGCATAAAGACTTCCTGCCCTGAAACAGTCAGGGTAACAGGACAGCCAGCCTGGTCAGCCAGGGGCTAAGGGAATTCATTCACAGGGGACATGGCCAAGTGAGGTTTAAGAGACAGGTCTGCTCCGTTCAGCTCAGGAACCTGAACCCCATCCTCCAGTACCTTCTTCTGACCACAGCACCCATTACTCTCGGGCAGTTCTTCTTGACCAAGACTTCTGAAAAAACGACACACATTTTCCTGTAAGGAGTGTCTGTATTGATAAATCAATCCTTTGGAAAAATCCTGTAACATCCACAAATGTGCTAAAACTGTATTCACATGATTCACCTTATGCTTTCACTCAAATTTATCTCCCTGATGGCTCTAACAAACTGCAGGTTTCTCTCCAAAACTCCTCTCTAGATATGTTCGGAAATCTTTCAGCCAAACTGTATGATTAGTTTTCATCCCTTAACCTTCCTAGTTACTCACAGCATGAATATGGAACAAATTTATAGCATTCCTATCCTCTAATGAAATGCAAAGATCCTGCAAAAAAACGTATACACAGATTTTGGAGTAACACATGCACATGCAATACTTGTGTGTGAGTGACACGCATAGTCAAGGAAGAAAATCACGTCACCTGTAATTCATACCCAAGATTTCAGGTATCAAAAAAATGCATTCAAAGCAGCTGGTGGTCTCCTATTACCATGCTGGCTGCAGCAAGCTCTTCACATCTCATTAACAGCATAATGAAGGCTCAATCAGGGATACAGTCTATCAAGACTGCCAAACACAGGCATATAGAGGCTAGATGAGAAAGACCAGCTTGCACCACGGTTTTTATTGCTTAGATCTCAACATTGGGAAAGAGTCCGTCCTGCCACAGCAAATACTTTCCAATGAGCAAAATGGCACACAAAGATCAAACCTTCAAAGTGCTTTGAAGGCATCACACAAGGACGATGGCACCAAGCAGGTCACGCACACTGCCCATTTCCACAGGTGGGGCTTAAAACCACTGCAGTGTTGAATCCAGAGCCAGAAGAGCAACCAGGATGGGGCCATGCATGCTTGCACTGATGACCAAGAGTACTTTGCATATGTAACACAAATAGCGCTAAACTCAGCAGCTCTGTTGCTCATGTATGCAGTAATTATGATTTAATAGGGCTTCATAATGTTCTCTCTAATTACTGATTATATCTTTTTGTATACTTTTATATGCACGTATACAATTATAGATATTCATACTGATGTACTCAGACAAAATCTGAGGAAGCAAGGAGGATGCTAGAAGAAGCAGCCAGTACACAAAGGGGTCAACACCCACCTGTTGATGGGGCAGCAGCGGTGGCAGCAGTGAGCCTTCCCCCACCACCCCACAATTTCAGCTGGGATCCCAGGCAGGGCAAACAACTCTCCCTGGCCCATACAGCCACCAACAGTCAGTCTCCAACTGCTTTCAGCCTGCCAGCCCTTAAGGATCCTTCCACAGCAGCTCAGACCCTGTTAGAAATGTCATTTTTCTGCAAACCTCCCCGCACACAGTGCTGCTGGCACTGGTCGCCTGCCGCTGCCAGAAACAAAGAGGGATCATACGCACTTGCATCTGTCCTCGTTGGGTGAGGGAGCTGAGTTTGCTCACAGAGGGTGCAGGGAAGCCCCAAGGCCAGTATGAAATGGAAGGTGGCAGCTGCCTGCAGGGGATGAAAGCTGGAGGAGAAGGGTAGGACCATGAGGGATGAGCCCATCCCTATCTCATATAACTTCATCTTTAGCCACTTTTCACAGCCTCCTTAAGTAAGAAGTTGAAAAGTATTTGTACACAGGGACAACTATTCAATCAATGAACATTGTCTGCACAGGGTCTTTAACACCCACAGAAATCAATGGCAACATCTTTCAACCTCAGCCCATGCCAGATTATGCTGGCAGCAGTAACGGAGGCATAAATACGAGGGGGAATAAATACAAGGAGGAATAAATGAGCAAACTACAAATTCTGAACAAGCACAAAACCTTTCTCATGTATTCTTTGTGAAATTAGCAGCGAATGCAGTTAGCTGGGTACCTAACCAAGCACAAGATGCTACAGGCACAGTGATTTCTCACTTCAAAAGCCGCTCACTTTCATGAGGACATGCAGGAGCGTGTTACCACCCACCTCATACATTATTTGAAACCACTGCTCTTAATGACTGTATGTGAATTTTGATTCAAAACAGAAACTAAACCAGGTCTCAAACACTACCTAGATTGTGAAGGGGAAGTTATATAAAGTTAGTTGGTAACTTACACCCTGTATTTTACCTTTATCTCTGTTATTATCAGACCTTGCTCACTTTTAGCCCTGGCCAAAACTAAATTTATGACTTTTGCTTTCTGTGGCAAGAACAGATGAACTGGCACTGTACAGCCTAGCAGCATGACACGGGAAGGACAGGATGACAGCCAGCAAACACCAGGACATAAACACCAAGAAAGATGATAAATTATCTGAAGCAGTACAAAAGGGACATAAAAATAAATTGCAAAGGGAAATTTTACAGCAAAGAATGTTATTTCTTGAGAACAAAGACCATGGTATTTGACCATGGCAGTCTCCTAAAGGAAACAGTGCCCTGTTTTGAGGAACTGCAGAATCAGGAAAAGCATGTAGAGCATCGAGAGGGTGCTGGGATGCTGCATGGCCAGGAAAATGGACAGACTGATGTACCCAATGTCCAACTCTGAAATGGAGATCTCATTATAAAGCGCTTCTATCATGAGAATAAGAAAGAAGCAGTTTGCAAAGACTCAAACTTAAATGTCTCTGCAAATTAATACACTTTGTAGGAAAAAACCAGTCAAATGTAGTGTTTATTCTAAGCACTTTACTGCCTCAGACTCATTAACCCGATACCTCACATGCTGTCTTTGTAATGCAAATTTGCTAAAATACTATGTTTTCCATAAAACATTCATATAGACAAGCTCACACTGCTCAAATATCAAATGTAAGTGGAGAAAAAATACACTAAATTTTTCTTAATACCTGGGCTCTGCACCTAAGCCTTACCTGCATAAGCAGTTTGCAAGAAACCTTCTGCTGTTGCTGCAGCCGCTGTGGCACAAAGGTGGAAGATTTCCCAAAACAGCTGATGTAGGCAATTATAAACTGAATTACCACATGCAAAAGCCAAATGAAAAGACTTTGTAGAAGGTACCTACAGCAGAGTGTTTTTTGAGGAAGAGAGATCATTACAGCAAGGAGAGGAGATACCCTGCATTTAGGGAGGCCAAACACTGCGCATACTGCACCTGCTTGCTGAGCTCCTATTTAATAGCCACCTGCCCAACCACGCAGTGTTATCACTGTGAGGGTCTGCAGGGAATCCTCACCACACTGCACCGGGCACGCTGTTTCCAGCCACTGCAGTGACTGGACGTAATATACCCATCCAACAACACGTGGAGCCCCGCAGGAGATAAAAATCATTCTGACCAAGGTCTCCAGCCTAACCTGAGCCAGATGGTCCGCACAGCAGAAGATGAGTCAGGGTTGCAGAGGGCTGAGGGAAGGGAAAGGTTCCTGGTTCATGACTTACACAGCTGTGGAGAAGGACCAAAGCGTCACCTTAAGGGTGTGATGTTACAATGACTCTCTTCCTTCTCCAATGGACGTAGGTGTTGGAACATGAAATACCACAACAAGTCTACAGCCAGCTGAGAGTCACAGTATAAATTGCACTAAACCGAATTCAAATACACAGGATAAATGCAGGAAATTTTATGATCTTTTCCTCCTCCCTCCACAGGTACCAACTACTTTTGTTTCAAGATGATTATGCCATTCAAATTAAACTCGGAGCAACTGCTCTCATCCTGTATTTAGTTTTGAAAACTGCTGTTCCTTTTCAGACTTGATGAAGGGCCCAGAAACCTGGAAATTGTCTAATTTTTAGAACTATACCAGTTGGCTTGATAGAAGAAGATACTACTTCCAGGTACAAGCCTTTCCTAGATTTCCCAGAGCTATGAGGCAGAACTCAAGATGTCATTGCCTGAGGTGACAGAAACATCTACACCAGTTTCATTGAGGTTCAGAGCTAAGATGTGCAGGTGACCAACGGGAGGCATCTTAACAAGAGGTTTTCTCTAATCTGCATAACGACATTCCAGCTGTAAGCCAGGTGTACTTCCCAGCTTGTCTGCTAGACCTGGCTCTCAATCATCCAAAACACATCAAGGCTCTGTTACTGCTCCTGAACCCCGATGACCTCCCAAAGGAAACAAGGTTCTCAGGGAGATGATGCACACGCACACCCTGATGCAGCCACACCACACAGGCACCATGTGGCAAGGGCTTGGAGACTGGAAACTGCACCCCAGCAAAACCATCCTGCAGCACAGACACAACCAAAATGAATCTGACTTAACATGAAACTTTAAAATTATTAAAATAAATTAGCAGAGTCGCTGGAAAAAAAAAAGTTTCAGGCAGGATCTATAATAAAAATAAAAACAAAACAGTAATTCTGCATATAAGCTTCAGAACATGTTATGAAAAGTACTTGTTCAAACACCCACAATGATTTCTCAGATGCATTAAAAGAGAATGAACATACTGAAACCCATTTGGTTTTGAAATTCAGCTCATTTGGCACATCTTCCACTTTTGAAAGAAAACAAACAGCAAATGCAGACAAGCCATAGCATGAGCAGCCATGCACTGTCCTGCCCACCTGCTTGAAGCCTGACTCAGAGGAACATACCTGGCTATACCAGCTAAGCTTCATCCTTCACCTCAGTCCTCAGCCTGTCCATTAAAATGGTCAATAGCAATGCCAGCTGAGAAACGTCCATCACTGGAAACTCATTTTTGCAGGTCACTGGCTAGCCAGACAACAACAGCTTCTAGCCATTACCGACAACTCTTCAACATGAACTGCTGATTTCCAGCAGAAAGACAAGCCACGAGCCATCCATTTTCTTAATTGTAATTAAAACAAAACGAAATCCACTCAACTGTTTCTATATGATTTCGTTTGTATAGAATATAAACATGCAATCATCCTGCCACATTTCTGGAAGGTGAACACTAACATAATAAGCATCTGAATGCATTCAGTTCATCTATTGAGGCAGGGAGTATCTTATTGTAAGTAGTTGATGCTGAACAGAAATTAGCATCAGAACAGTTTGGATAACAAAATGTTCTGCTGTGTCGACCCCCAGGTAAGCTGACAAAACAGATTTGGACAGGTATGTCTTATGATGGAAAAATTAACTGTGATAAAGAAAAGAATAAAATGGCCTTTAGATATGTTCTGTTCTCGTAGTCATTAAGATGCAAAAGGAATTTTTAAAAATGCCATCTCCATAAACCTCAAGCACACATAAGAAAAAGCAAACAAACCTGCCTGGGTGCCTGGCTGTTTGCAGTACTGTCTGCTTTAATGGTTATGGCAAAACTGGCTTCCTTAGTTGATCAGTCCCGCTCCCACTGTACTATACAGAGCTTTATAATGCAGATCGATCTGGGGGTTTTAAGAAAAATGGAGCAAAACCACCACGATACACATCAAAGTTCATATCAAAGAAAAAAGCATACAACCGGTTATCTCCTCTTACAAACATTTTAAGTATTTGCCATTTGCAAAGATTCTCAATCAGAGAGACAGACTGCATCATGTTTGACTCCAGTAAAATGTCTCCTGAGAAACTCTGCCTTGATCTAAAATTCTCATACTTGGGTTTTAATTTCCAGTCATATTTACAGGAATCTGCTTCCTCCAACTTCCAAATTGAGACTCCATGGCTTGAAATATGCCCATTAGCTATCATACGACTGCAAATCTATTTGACTAAGAGATACACATTCTCAGGCTGCAGAAAATAATTAGGCACTCCAGATTTTCCTGCTGCTTCCTGAGGAGCAGATGCCAATGACCAACATCAACAACCAAGACCACTGGTCCCACCCAATCTCACAGCTCCTGTACATCGATGTTACAGTGATTGATGGAATTGCTAACCGCCAGGATACATGCAAATTACACAACAAACCCACAACTGTCTGCATGTGTCCAGTTTCCACCCTGAGCTGAACCGATCTCCTACTCACCAGGCTCTCGGTCCTTAGTGGATATGCACTCTTTTATGGACTCTGTTATGCCAAGACTAGCTGCAGTGGGGAGTGGGCCAAGCAAGGATTCCAATGCGGGTGGTCTTACAAGAGCTTCCTTTCCATTTTTGTATTCCTCATCTTCATTTTTTTTCCCTCTATCCTTCTCATGAAGTTCATTATAAAAGTCCTTGTTTAAGTGATTAGCAGCTGCTTCCAGTTCCTCATCTTCTGCCTCCTCCTCTCCAAATATGCTAGAGGTATTATCTTCTATAGAATCTGTAAAGGGGAAAAAACCCAATCAGCCACTGCATACCATCCGTTACGGAAACTTAATAAATAGAGAGATGCTGACTTAAAAGAATAAAAACTTTTAGAGAAAATCTGTAGAAGAAATATACATTATTTTATTACAATATATGAATACATGGAGTTTTTAGATGCTCTTCCAATTCATTACCTCGGCTAATAAAACATATTCTTGTGAATACAGTCATGATTTAAAATAGAAGTATTGTGTTATCGAATTATGGCAAGTAAAATGGCTCTGTAAGAGAAGCCAGCTACTTACTGGTAGAACTACAAATCAAAAATAGCCATTTCAACACAGGCAAGGCCCTTTCACATCACCAAGTCAGCTGTGGGATTTGGTGACAGAAGGGTCTAGATACTGGTCCACTGCACTTTCAGAGATGAAAAGGAACTTTCTTATGTGCCAGTGCCAAGCTTATAAGGCACCAGGAAAGAAGAACAACTGAAATCATTAATGAACAATGCAGCTGTTTTGAAGACTGATATATGAACCAACTAATTGGCAGAGAGAACTCCAACCCAATAGAGACCATATACATGATCATGTTTATCACAATAAAGTTTATACACTTAAGACTGCCTGCAGGATCTGAACCTGTTACTATTTAAGTGGTCACAAGACTTTATAGACTTACCATCTTTAGTGAAATTTGCAAAGACGCCTTTTGCTTTTGGTCTACTGTTTTCTAATTCAATCTCTATTTCATCTTGATAGCTCGATATTTCACCTGTGGTGTTGAAATAAAAATAAAACTCAGCAATCATTGATGTAATTTTGAACAAATGAGTGATATGTTACACTAAACACAACTTATACCTTCAAAATCCTCCAGCTTTTTTGATAATGCCTTCTCAAGCTGAAACAAAAATAAAATATATGTGAAATTACTAAAAAAAACCCACAACTTTCTACTGTTTGTGAACTGTATATAGAGACAGAGAATGATAGGGTATTTTAAAAGCAAAAAGCAAGTTTAAAACCCAACCCAAATTACTTTGCAGTGTCAGACAGGTCAGACAGACAAGTTTCAAAATACTGACCAATTTCAAATGTCCCACCTATTTCTGTATTTCAAAAGGAACCTTCACTCTGGCAAGCTGCAAATAAAAGGCCCCTTTCCTCAGCAGTCAAACTCTCTGACTGTCCCTGTAGACGCAAAGAAGTGCAAGGACAGTGCTGGAATTGCAGTGCCCAGCCCAGACATAGCACACAGGCGATGGCAGAGTGAAGCCCACTGACTTACAGCACCTGGCAGGCTCTTGAGAACATCATAAACACGCCTACAGACCTTTAAATGAAACTCCCTGAAAAACTAATAATGTAAGAATTGGCTGTGACAGTAGTAAAACGTTCTCTGCTGGTACCAGCTTCAGTTCATGCTTTGTAAAGAAATGAAGCCACATGAGAACTAATCTCTGCGGAAGCAGGTGTTGTACCACACAACAAAACCTGCAGTCTCATTGAAGTAATTGGCTTATTGTTTTCATATGTGTTTAAACAAAAGTTATATGTAATGGCACTTCTCCTGACCATGGGTATCACCTTAAAAACAGCGCACCGTTTCTGATCCAGTAACAAAGCTTACACCTTTGCAACCCTGGTTCTTGCTAACCAGGGTGGAAGACTGCACGCAGCACACAAAAGGGAAGTGCAGACATAAGGACAGCTACTCAAGACCTCCATGCCACAAGCTCAGCTTAAGCTGTCACATGAGAGCCTCCAGTTTTCTAAGGACAAAAAGATTTGACACTTCAGTAAAAGGGAAAGCACAAAAAAGGGAAACACACATGCAGCAAGAAAGCAAGCAAGAAGGAGGTAACTGTGCCCAGTGCAACTGCGTCAGCTTGCAAATGGGGGAGCATCTGGGCAGAGTGTGCTGAACCCTGACCCACAATACAGCAGTCGTGGCTACGCACCAAACCCTGGTAGCCTGAAAAACACGGAAGCTCAGGTGGTGCTTGTTTACTCCACTACCCAGACATCCTGATCTGCACTAACAAAAGCAGTGGCTCTGTTCTTTCTGCAGTGGCTGGCTACAACAGTAGACGTACTTCGATCCCTCATCAGGGAACGTTTAAAGCTACATTTGAAGCTACATATCTGGAAGAGCACATCTCTCTGGAGGAGTGAGCAAAAATGATACAGGAAAAAAACTTATATATATATAATTATTTTTTTAAATGGGAAGCTATCCCTTTGCCAGTAAAACAAAAAATATCCTTTAGTTAATGCACTGTGTATATCATTATATATGCATTAATGCTCACCCTTCTCTTAAGAACCTCAAATTAAATGTAACTAAACCTTATCAAAGGCTGGTCAGTCAGGATTTAGTATTAACTGATTCAAAAAGGAATATACAGAGGGAGGAGAGAAATACAGAGAGCATCCAATTCAGAATTCACCTGCTGTATCTTCAATTTTTTTTGACCAGCTGTAAACGAAGGAGGATCACATTCTTCTTCCAAGTCAATCTTCATGAACTCATCTATGGTTAGCTGACTTGTTGGTGTATCTTCGAACTCTGTCAACCTACCAAAGCATATAGCACATCACCATAACATCTTTAAGAACGCCTTTAAGAGTAACAAAATTTGTCAGTCTGCTAAGTTACAGAATAAACATGTCATCGTTAGAAACTCTGGCTCAAATGCAGATTACATTAAAACTGAAGTGATACTAATTGTTTCACCTGCTGCAAAGAAAGTAGCTTTTCAATCACAAGTTAGCTTTTGATTTATTACAGAATGTAACACACACTTTTTTTGATGAACAAGGACTGAACAGAAATACCACGGCCCCTATGGTCAAGTAAGTATAGACTGACAAAACTAAGACAGGAAACACAGCTCATCCCTCCCATCTCATTGTTTTGTTATCAACAGCAACAACAAAACAGATTCCCAAACTAAAATGTCTGCCGTCATAGTTTAGGAGTATGCTCTAAAATATTCCTGATATGTTAGCATGATTAATTTATGCAAAGCAAGTGTTAAAGTAACGTCTCTTCAGCAGACTGGAAGAAGGACAAGAAGCAATCTTCCCAGGACACACAAAAGCAGTAGAAAAATAAAAAGATCATCTACACGTTGCACAGATGGAATAGGCAAATGCATATAATTTTACAGTAACATACTTTGTATTTGTTTAATGTTTGTGTTTTAAAAGTTCCTTCCTATGTGAGAGAGAGGACTAGCTCCATGGGGAATCTGCCATGAAAGCAGCTGAACCTTTCAAAGGAGCTGAATCTTAAATGAGACGACGCCGTAATTTCATCATTTTATACAGGTGGTGGAGAACAAGCACATCCATTTTACAGATGGAGAAAGTGAGACAAAAGGTTAACTACAAAGCCAGGTCAGGAAATGTCTGGCAGAACGCTTTTCTGACAGAAAGTGCCCTTTTAATAATATCAACATTTTCCATGGGAAAACGGCAATGACGGGTCTGCAGCTGCTTTACTGGAATATTCCCATCTTCCAGAGGAAGCAAAGCTGACAACAGCTTCCATCTGCAAAGCTAGGAAACTAAAAAGGGTGATTCAGTACTCCCAGCACTGAACCTTTCGACATTTCTCCCCACCTAAACGCAGTCGTGGCTTTCCCCTCTACTTCTGACCGCAACAGAACTCCCTCCGAAGAAGTAATTTTCTCTAGCACGGAAATTCAGTTTCCAACCAATTCCAGGGTCAAACCCAAGAGCACAGGGCCACACTCTCGGCCTTTATCCTCATCAGTACCTGCATTTCTTTTTTTATAAACTGAGGAGCAAGGCAAGAGGGATGCAGGCATGCCGTAGCTTCAGGCCACCTTGCCCAGAGGCACCCTGCTCCTGGAGCACAGGCCACGTGTGGCACCTCCTGCAGTGACATGGCAGGGAGAGCCAGGCACCTCTATGCCAAACCAACAGCAAGCAGCACACCGAGCCCACGCACGGCTATGCCAGCCAAAAATAGTGCTGCTGAGGAGAAGAAAGCCTCTGAAACCTAGTCTTACTTTTGGAGTTCAGGCATCTCCACCAAGCCCCAAATTAGCCATGTATTTGAGAGTGACTGACAGCTCAAAACCTTCCCTCAGAGTACCAGGGACCAGCTCCCTCCTCCTCCCTTTCAGATCAAATTGGAAAGGAGAGGAGGATGCTGTTGGCAGCAGCATCACCCAGCTTTTAATTAACAGACTAGAAGCGTTTCTCAGTGCTAACGGGCTTCCAGCGCGCATTACCCACCTTCCAGAAGGGAGCCTCATCTATCAGGCTAGAGGGAAAACCTGGCTAGGGCACTGCTGTTATTATTATTTTAATTCAGGATTCACTTCATGCCAAACCCATGCCTTATTTTAGGAGCATGGATTTTGCCAGTCACCACCATTAAACTACAGTCCTCCATCTCGCCACATATGAATCATGCATTCACAGGTAGTTCCACTTCAGGAAGACTTTTCCTCCCAACCACACTCACCTCATTAAAGTATTATTCTCCTCCCACTGCAAAAAGCCAATATACACTTTGGCAAAGACACCTGGTTTGTTTATTCCACTGGCTCCGAGTCCAAGACGTGCAGCCAGACCCAGCGCCCAGCCAAACGACACCACCTCGGGGCGTGCGGAGCGACGTAGCAAACACCAGTAGCAAAACCAGTTGCTTGTGAAGCAAGGCTGGGGGTAAGATGACCATGCTTCAGTTCCAGCACCTAACCCCATGCACGTCTCCTTGCGGACATCGGAGGCTCTGCCTGCCCCTCTCCTTGTCCACCGTGTCGTGTGACTCACATGGCGCTCCCCGCACCCACAAGTGTTAGCCCCACGGGTGAGCCACCGGCCACCACCCGGCTAAAATGGCAGCATGGGTCTCTCCCAAGACCTTCAGTGCATCTGCGCCAGGACAGGACAGAGCTATGCCATGTTTGCTGGCAGTGCTAGAAGGAGCTCAAACCCACAGCACAGCACGGTGCGACCATTTGAGCCGGCCACCAGCACCCAGTCCCATGCCCTTCCTCAGCCCTGACACAAGCCAAACGGGGCGCAGGCTGACCACCCGCCAGCCACAGCATAGGCACAGGCCTGCAGCGAGCCCCAATTTAGAGTAGTACATAATTTCTTCATTTCTCACTAGTCTTAACCACAGGGCTCTAGCCTTCCTCCTGAAATGAAGAACCATCCCTGATGGCCAAGGATCACAGTTTGAGCATCATCTCTGTGGGAGAGTGAGCTGCTCACTCAACATTTCCTCCTTCCACTCGATATAAATAAATACCTGCCTTTGCCAACCATTTGCCTGCCTCAACATTTTACATTGGCTGATATCCTGTCTACATATTTTTAAACATTTCTTTAATTTTGGACACATGCCACCAAAGCAACAAACTGATGCACACAGCAGTCTACCCCGCATGAAACAAGGTAACATTAATTTGGCAGATAAGAAAAACTGATGCAACCCTAATTATAAGCACAGTAATTTCAGGGGCAAGGGAGTGCCCTCATGAAAAAAAAAAAAAATAGCTACAGGTTATTTTTAAGGTCCACATTAAAATGATACCCAAGTTCATTTTGCACTTTTGTTAATCTAAAAAAATCTAATAAAAGTTGCCATTTCAAGTTATACACAGAAGGAGGAAAATAAACAGATATACAAATTAAGATACTATTTCCTTGGCACAAATTCAAAAGGGCTCTAAAAACTGAAATTTGGCAGACAAGTATTTTCTATTTATAGTCGAAGCAGAGACAACCACTACAGCCCAGGCTAGGATTCAACTTCCAGTATAAACCCTCCTCATACAGTTTCTCACAGCAAACTCTTTCAAGCAAATTCCTTCGGGAGAAAAGTTTTTCCAGAGCTTAGTGTCATCTGCTCCTAACCCCAACCCTTTTTTTCAAAGAAAAATTTCCACGGCTTTTGTTTCATTCCTTTACAGACAAAACCACACCTTGTCTTCTGATAAAGCACTTCTGTGCACAAAACAGTAAACAGATTCTATTCACACTTAATTTTAGCTCCCAACAAGAGAAAACGGGTCAGTCATTTTTAAGCAAGGTTTTTTACTTTGTTTTGCTTCAGGGGGACTGTCCAGTGGAGAGTTATGAATCCAACCTACAGCCAAGGAAAAAAAAAGACTCCCGTGCACAGCTAGCTGCTCGGGTTTAATGTTTAATTGAAATTCTGCAGCAGTGGGGTGCGAGAAAGCACATAAAAGAACAAGGTCTTCTGGATCCCAACTCAGAAATGCTTCAGGAGTCCAAGTTCAAAGTCCAAGAGGGGCTTCTAAGCAGAGACCAGCTAGGAAAAGCCATGGTGTCATCCTACATGTACACAATTAGCATCTAGCTCTAGAAAGCAGGCAGCATAAAGCAGAGGTATCTTGTGCTCGACCCCTATACAGAAGGGCAAATTGTAACTTCAGAGACTTTTTTTTTTAAAGAGTGAACATGAAATTTAATCCTGAGCAATCAGCTTTTAAGTTACCTGTTGAGAAAGGTCTTTTTAAGGTACTTAAATTATTTTATTAATGGATTAAAAAAAAAGTACTGAGCTGAATATTGGCATATTGTTAGCAGAAATACATGAAAAGAACTTTATTGTGAGATAAGCTGCTGGTGGTAATTAAACTCCCTTGATTTTTCCAAAATTAACAATATAATTAAAAACATAAGTAATAACTTACATGATCTCTACATAATCTTAACTGTCGTATCAGTTACAAAAGTTCTAGTAATAGATCAGCTGATTTGACAACTCCAACATTCGCAGACTCTGGGAAAGGGATTTACTTTTTTATCTTGGTGAAGTACCAAAACCCTGCAGTAGATCACCACTGTTCTAACTGAACGTTCATCAGTGTTGCCTACCACTCTAAACCCGTGCACTCACTCATAGGAAAGTAGTTCAGAATTTACACTGATGTGGCGAACCATCACTGTTTTTTATACTACAAATTTAACAGTCTATTGCATCATCCTTCTCTCCCATTTTTTTTTTCCAAGCCATACAATATTTATGCATGAATGATTTATGGAAGTATGTAAACACATACCCTACAAGTGATACTTAATATAGAACATATATCAGAAACAGTTACTAAATGCTTCCTACATGACATGAAAAAAGTTTTCCAGTACCCATCAGTATGTAAACAAACAGAAGTGTAATCCTCTGGTATCTAATCATTGTACATGTAACACGATTTTACACATACTTGTAGCAATAAAGAAAAGGTATTTTTGAAGCCTACATGAATAGGTAAGGACAAAATCAAAGGCGATCCAGTTACTGTAGTGTTACAACTTATCACCTGAGCTGCGCTGAATTAGGCTGTCTGTGTTCCCAGCCCAATGCAACTGTAAAGAGAAGCATTTTCACTTCCACGGTGTACTACATTAATACATTCACCTCTTTTTGCAATGGAGTAAGAGCATACACACACAGTCATTTACTGCAAATTAATTGGTGACTGATAATTTAATGGTGCTCATTTGCTGGCAACTCTCTGTTGTTTTTCTACATATTAAAGAATGGGCACCTTGAAAGATGTATTGTACTAAATAAAGGACCCTTTAGAATTAGTTGGTTTTTACTTGCTCACACCAAAACAGAGATTTAAAATTCTCACAAATTCATTAGCTTAAATTTCAAAGCCCTGATTCTGCAAACGCTTACATATGTGGTTAATTCGGGTTAACACTTGAGCACACGGTTAGCTCACCCGCTATCCCACCGATGTTATCTCCTTGGCCATCCCAGAAGTCCACCAGTCTAAACGATCTGGAATTTTTTGTTCTTGGGTTTCTTTCTCCACCTGATTCAAATGTTCACACCAAGCTAATGAAACAAAATGCTTTCACATTCCTTAAAATTTTGTTTCATTAGCATGATTCCTTCCACTGTGGCCTGTCAAAAACACTCTATGATCTCCTGGAAAAGTAAAATAGCGTGCTGCTTAATTTCTTAACAGCCGCGCAGATGAGGAAAGCCGAACACAGAGAAAACTGTTGACAAGATCTAAGCCTGAGTTAGTGCTAATAAGTTAATTATTGTTTCAAAAGTAACAGACACCAAATAATTTTGAAATTACGTTTTTTAAATAAGTATGAAGTACTAAAATATATTAGGAATCTAATTCACGTATTAGCCTACTAGCTGTAGAGAAGCTGGATTTATAAAAAGGAACACTGCCTGTGAAATTGGATTCCTCAGAAATAAAACCTTTTTTTCATTAAATCAGACAACTCAACTTACAAAGGTATGCAATACCAACCCGCATGGATCAAGTTGTATTTTACTCACCATACTGGAAAGATTTCTAGAAATCATCTATAAGCCACTTGAAATTATTGAACTGGGGACATAAAATATTTCTCAATTTACTTTCTTAGCTTATCACAATCAGCGGCCAGCGAAGGAGCTCCAGAGCTGCTGAGCTGAGATAGAGCAAACACCACCACAAGCTCCTTTACATGAAGTAACTTCCTCAGTTTTCTAAAATACCACAACTCGGTCATACTGTGCATCCCCGACCCTTCCCCGTGCTCAAGTATCTTTGGTAAACAGCTCTCACTTAATTCATCGGACACCTTTCACGGGATTTTAGCACGGCTTTACTTGGATCACAGCTGAACACAGACTTCTTCACGCCTTTCCCTTCAGCCCTGGCCTTGATACGACTTTGCTATTTTGGAAAACGCAACCGCACAGCCACCTCGCAGCTACGTGCACCCCTGCTATCTTCTCTTCCCAGCCTGACCCTGGACTCCTATACCGACTTGCTCCCCGCTTTGCCTGCTCTGGCAGACATCTACCCAGCTTGAGACTGCACTGGGAGCTTGGACATGAAGTTTATGTGAGCTATATATTGCAGAAATGAAAATAAGAAAAGCTGTAGGCAATACATTTATCTCTATGCATGAATCTTTAATTTTCCCAGAAAATTACCGAAGCAGGCATTGAAAGAGCTGTAGCTGGGCCCTCAGGATATGAGCAAAGGACCCCATTTATGGTAGTCCCTGCAGCATCTCCAACCAGAAACTGGAGTTCCTTCATAACAACTCTTGTCTTCCTTCCCCAGAAATGCTATTTTGTTGTGAGAAAAAATAGTCACCTCAAAAATGAGCCCTTTAAACCCTTTCTGGCCTTTTATCCAACTCCTTCTGAATGAAGCTTTACTTCTCCTGAAGTTCATCACAAATAGGTTTTTTAACAGACAGTACTTTATGGAACTGAGAAGAAGTATTTTTTATGTAAAAAGCAGCTTAATTTAAAGATAAAAAGAGTACGGCAAATAAGTAAAATATAAGTGTTAACAAAGATAAGCTGATTTACGGTTTTTTATTTCTATTCAAGAAGCGCCTAAGATCTTCAAACAGGCATAAGGGCCGCACAGTATTAGATAATGCACAATGGACAAACATCACAAAAATTATTCTCACTGCAGATAAAGACAGAATTTAGTATGCAGAGAAAGTATGCAATAGGTGAACAAGCAGATGAAGGGGGAGAGTATGTAAAGGTTAAAAAGGCAGCAGCAAAGACAGGTGCATTGAGCACAGGCACGAATGTGAGGGTTAAACTGAATAAAAGGGTTGGGTTTATTAAAAGTTAATTTCTGCTATCTCCACAGATGATTACACAGAAAATAACAATTTGACTAATTAGTTAATATTTGCACAGTACTTTGAATATATAAAGTGATATATAAGTTAATATCATTTCAATTAGACTGGAAATGAGATAGAATTATCAGTGCATTTATTAATATTTAATATGTTCACTTTCAACAACAGCAACAAGCTTTACATTTTAATTGTGTACTTCAAAACATAAAGCTTCAAGGCCCTGTGAAGGAACTACAAAGTGTTCTTCCCAAGATCCTACCAAACCCCCACACCTATTACAAACAAACATACACTGATTTTTAACCAAACAGACAGTTAAATTAGGAACTCTTGATTTGGAGATGAGCGACAGGGTCCACGGGCCATGCTTTGTCGCTTTTTCTTTCCAAAATAGATTCCCTTTATGATCGGGTCATTCATTTTTATGGCCTGAAGGCACATCCAATTTTTGTGAAAAGCCTCCTAAGGGCTACTCCTCCACCACACAGCAGTGAAAGAGGTGATAGACCACAGGGCCTGGGGGTCTCCAGATGACGGCCAACAGAGTGAACTAATCCCGTTTTACACAGTCGCATCAGCTGCATTGCACTGGATCAAAAACAGTGCCCTGCTTAGGGAAGGGCTGCCACCCCTTGCTGAGGGTCTTCCCAAAACGGGAAGCCAAGCGGGGCTTTCTTAAAAAGCATCGTCCCCTCAGCCAAGCCACTGTGGAACACTGCCCCGGCGCCCCCAGCTGCAGGCCTGCCTCCGCAAGGCAAGGGGGGAGGCGGCACCTCATGCCCGTGCTGCCGCGTCCCTTGCAGATCTCTGCCATGCAAGTCTGTCAGCACTGAAAGCAAATGCAGCTTCCCATGGTCTGTGCTTCCCCAGGGACCATGCAGCCAGCTGGGAGCTAAATCAAACGAGCAGGCTAGAAGTTTCAGGGTTATCTGGCCTCCTGTTTGGTTTCACTTCAAGAGCTGTCAGGGCAAAGCCATCAGCCATGAGCATAGCATCCAACGCCACCCGTTCATGAGTGTTCACCCAATTACGCTTAACACCTTCACAATGCTCCAAGCAGCAGTAGCTCTTTACACACCAGAGTAACTATAGCAATAATCACAAGGAAATAAAACTGTAGATCAAAAACTGAGAAGCTAAGTTCTTATTAATTTAGACAACTTCTACTCAATGGCATTTTGAGAGGAATTCTTGAAAGAAAAGAATAAAAACTGGAGTGCAGAAAGAGTTATTCAAAGTTGGGTTTTTTTAAGTGCCTTCGTTAAATACTATATTACGTGCTCTTATTTGAAAAACATCAATCAAATTTATAGATTCATGATAAATAGTTGTAATTATAGCTGCCTGAAAATA
The DNA here is from genome assembly GCF_015220075.1 of Falco rusticolus. Lineage (NCBI taxonomy): Eukaryota > Metazoa > Chordata > Aves > Falconiformes > Falconidae > Falco > Falco rusticolus. Next base: position 29,973,853 of record NC_051193.1, read on the forward strand.
ATTCAGCTGTCACGTTTACTCTGTCAAAGTAAATAACGCTGTCATTTTAGTTGATGTGTGTGACTTGAGTAAACATTTCAAAGCATGAATTTTGCAGTAAGATTTTTTCACTTGAAACAATTGCTCAAATTAATTTTCCTTCCAACTCTAACTTATTATGCTTATTTTCTTAGTAAGAACCAACTCTAACAATTTCACCAAAGGATCTTGAAGCACACTGTGGATATATAAATCATCAATCATACCAAATGCGCACTAAAACACATGACCTGTTGGCCAAAGGAAAAAAGTAGCTTTTGTACTACTCCATCCTTGCAGCTGTAGTGCCTTGAAGCATTTCAAACACTTTAACTTTACCCCTATACCACCCAGGCATGGTAGGGAAATAGCATCACTCCTGTTCCACAGATGATCTGGGGCAAAAATACTTTTCACAATTAAGAAGTTAATATTATTAAGAAGTATTAGACAGAGCTGGATGTGCTTAAGCTGGTCTCAATGAGGTGGAGAGAAAGAGAGACACCAGGAGAGCTTTCTAAAGACAGACCTTGATGGAACACACTTCAGAATATATTGGTGGTACAAAAATTTCCATCTGGGGGCAACAGAAAGCATTATATTTCACAAAAAGGTCATTTTTTACTGAAAATACAGGGAAAGAAAATGTTACAGCTTTTCAAAAATAAAATGAGGGAAACTGAGTGACTGCTTACTTCATCAAAATATGGAAACTAGTATTAGATCTTTTTAAAAAACCCCAAACATGCCAAAGGTACTTGGGAAATTCCTATTTTCAGGCTCACATTCTGCTGACAATTCCAGTTTGGATCCCTTCAGTGACCTTAGCATTAGACTCACTTCACTGTCTTCTATTTATTAGCAGTGCGACACTATCAAAAATGAACATTGCAGCAAAATATTTTGAAAAGTTCTGTTCAATAACAGCTGAAGGACAAGACCTCTCAGCACTCTATTCTGGATTAATGAAAAAAAAAAATAAAATCCCACAGTACACCCTCAGCTTTGAGAATCAATCAATTATTTCTTCTTAAGACATGACAACACTGTTAACATTTCCAACCCAACATTTTTTTGCCTTCAACTCTTCACCTGTTAAATGGGCACAGTGCTCCTTACCGTCTCTGCTAAGCATTTGAGCCCTTACATAAGAAGCAGGTGTTAGTACTTAAAAATGACCAGTTAAAAACATATTGTACTTACGTTATTCTTGGCAGTTTTGAAAAGCAAAAAAACCTGGTTTTCTCCGATATACGTTCGTTTTAGACTACACCACTTTTCAGTACTGTAAACGGAAGATAAAAGCAATAAAATTGCACTGACCTTTTCCTTAATGTAGACTCACAAACCTTGACCACCCTGATGACCTCTTTAACAGTACGTCGGAAATCATGCATTCTTGCTGCCACTAGCAGAGCTAGAGAATAAGCAGGGAAAGTCAATGTCAAAGAGGAAAATTTCCTGAAGAAAAGCAGAAAACAGTCAGATAACTATAGCCTCTCTTTGCCCCTGCCTTTGGCTAAAAAGCTGTAAATGCTTATGCTCAGCTTGCCGCTGAATACAGGTGATTGAATTGACTTCACAAACTTTGCTTCCTACCCAATAAAATTAAGCTGATTGCAAACTGCACCCTGAAAAATTCTGTGCTTCAGCATTTGGGCAACCGTGGCCAGCTACTGAAAATACAGCACAAGAACATCTCATTGATCCCATATTTTCAAAGCTGTCATCTTTTCAGCAGAATTTACTAGTCCTCAATAAAAAGATCTCCAGCAAAACACTGAATCTGCCTAAGCTGTTATCTTCATCATGGTCACCACTACCACTGTCTCGCTAGTGGCCAAGTACTCTCTGGCAAGACCCTCTACACAGCTAGGTAACTAGCACTGGCTGCATGTTCACAAGTCTGTTGATTCAGAGCACTAGCTCCGTTTTGAAGCATCACCCCCACTCATCAAGCAGTGGGTCAGTGCACAGAACAGTTTTAAGCATGCAGAACTGCTTCTTTTCAGTGGAAACTAAAACAGAGCTCTACTTCAGGTATATGTGTGAAGTGCTCCAGTTTCTAATGGGAACATCAGAGGCTGAACTAACAACTGGTCCTTCAAAGAACTATGCGTGGCACAGACATTTAGCCCAGGGAAACAAGCTAAAACCCGTCCACAGTACACCTCACGAACTGTATGTTGCATGGATGGATGCAGGGGACTCAGCACCTGCTTCCATCTATTGATCCATCTCTGTTGAATCAAATTACTTGCTCATGTGGATACAGTCTATGTAGTGAATGAAAGACCAGGCTGGTCTCCCATAGAGTCTATACCCAAATTTTTAGCAATGTGCAATAAGCAAGTACCGTTAACAAAAAGAGGCTAGAAATTTCAAGAAGACTGCACAGTTCTGGGTTCCCTAAGGTTTGACCACTATTTCTCGTTCCAGCATGCACATGTAAGATCTTTCAAATAAAATAAAGTGCATATATAAACTCTGTGACTATCTACACCCTTCATTACTCTGACCTCACTGGCTGGTACTGTCTACCTTTTAACCTAGCCCTCCCAAACTGGTAGGTTTTACGTAAGCATCATGACAGCAATGGATCTTGGAAAAAAGATGAAGAAGTAGAGGGAAATAATTTCACAGAACAGGTCAAAGAGGGCATCTCTTGCATAAGACTCTGTGTAAAGACACAAATCAAAGTGCTTGCGCTAATGGTGTCATTTTAGCTGACAAAAAAAAACCTTTTAGCAGCTAAATCTTGCAGAGAGTGAGGGTGAGAAGAGCGTCAGAAAGGAGGTTAAAAAATCCAAAATGTAAGATACAAAGGATCTGAGCAAGTAATGTAGGAGCAAGGGCAAAAATGGAGCTTGAATTTCAAAAACTGTTCCAGTGAAGACCTATATAATCTGTAGGTGCCTAACAGCACAAAACCCAGAGAATGTGGTATCACTGAGCAAATCAGAAAGTCCTCATCTGTTCCCAACTCCCAGATTCTCCTGTGCATCCCACTGTGAGGGAAGTGATACACCCAGCGTTTGACATACCTGCTCCGCAGAGCCCAGACGGCCGGCGGCCGGTGTGCATCCAGTCCCGCTTCATTCTCTGCAACAGCCTGAGAGCCGTCATGGACACCTCGTGGTTCTTATCCCCAAACTCAAGCATGTGTGCAAAACGAGGAATATATAAACATGGATCTGCAACAGAAAGAAAGAAAATTATTTCTAATCCTAACCTTTGATTTAGGAAATGCAGTACTCGAGCAGCAGCACTACTGTGAAGCTGTTATGGCTGGCTTGCTTCACATCTCAGCAAACAACATGGACTGTGCTGCTGGGCCAGATCCTCTGGTCACTGAGCTTTAGAAGCAACTTTTTAGTTAAGCTAAAACAAAACCCTTTCTTGCTTTATAGACAAGAGTTTTAAAGCATGCGCAAAGTTTTTCTTACATGCCTTTCAGAGTCCAAGGCTGCACATGCCAACTCCAACACATGAGCAGTATTACTGGTATCACTGAAATTATGGACAAAGCTAAGCATTTGCAAAAGCTTTTGCAGAATGAGGACTTGACTTAGACCCAATGCTTTTTAATGTCTCCTGCAAAGTAACAAGTAAGGTAACTTGCAGGTCTCGTACCTGACTACAAACTAAGCTTCAAAAAAAATCAGTTTGCTTAAAATCCCATGGCCCTAGCAAAAGTCTCCTTTACATCTTCAAATTTACTTCCAGCTCCTTCTCAGACTCATATTCCAACAATACAAAACACTGTTTATTGCAGATACTAAGGCATGCTCTCCATCGGCATAAATTGTTGGAACTCAATTAACGTCAACAGCGTTATGACAATTTACATCGGCCACGGATCTGCCTCCAGATGTATAAACTTATTACAAGTGCTAGCGTTATCAGCTTCAAACTAACCAAAATATGTCAGTACGGATTGTGCTTTGCCTAAACCAATTTATAATTTATCAAACAATCTTGTAAAAGCTACACTTAACACATGTTTACTCTTATTTGAGGTATCAGTTTCTCATTTCCTGCCAGCCTTTTATCACTTGACCGAAAATCCATGATGTACAGTAAATTGTTAACTACCAGGCTCAACTCAATTTCCTTAGCTGATCCCCTATGTGGGCACTTAAACTGATAAAGATGAAAATTCAGCTGGAAACACTGGAACAATCTTATGAATTTACAATTAATCAAAGCCATTTCATTTAGCACCGAGTTCTAACAATGATGCCCTGTTGCTATCCATAATTACCAAGATCACACCGTAGGTGATTAGGCCTGTCAGCCCTGCAGAAGCATTTAAATGAACACATTTATCGAGCAAGAACTTCCAAACACACTTCCCTCAAAACCAAAGAAATGCCGGAGTGCAGCCACCCTCTAAACGTGACCCTAAAACTCAAAGGTTTAGGAAGGATTAACTGATCCTGATGACTCGTAAGGGTGGTTGCTCTGCATTCCCAAGTATGATTTTAGAAAACTGCACTCAACAGAAACGCCCAGTTCCGAAATACAAGAAAAAACCCTTTCAGAAGCGGCAGCCCAGGGTTCAACAGACATTTAAACTTTGCTCTTCGCACTGCAGGAGCCTGTGCAGTGTCTGAGAGGGCCCAGCTTCAGCTCCGTGGGCGCAGAGTGGAGCAAGGCAATTCACCGCCTTCTCTTCCCAGTCCCAGGAGCATTTACACACCCGCCTTGTTGCTCCTCTGGCATTTCTGCTGGCATTCATGCCCACCCATCATTTGACAAGATATTGCACGTCATTAATTTAAATTCTGAAGCTACCAGCCAGAAAATGAATGCATGGGGGGTGGTGGGGGCACGTGTGCACGGACCGCAAAACCTGAAGGAGGCTGTAAATGCCCAGGAAGCAACACCAGCAATATAGAACTTGAATGCAGGGCGAAGGTTAACGTAAACATGTCCCGCGGGGATGCGAACTTTTTTTTTTTAGCCCCCCCGGACACCTGGCTCCCTTCCAGCGGTGGAGGGGGGGCGCCCCGCTGATGCTCACCCCCGCGCCTTCGGGGCGAGCCTCGGGCCGGCACCGGCCGTGCCAGCGGGGCCGAGCCCGGCGAGCAGACAGAGCAGGGACGCGCCGGTGCGTGCCGTAGGGGAGCAGCACCTGCCCTGCCGAGGGCTGCCCTTCGCTCATCGCTCGGGACCGGCACTTTTCGCAGCGCCCGGGCGCCACGCAGTCACAGGAAAGGTTCCGGGAACGGGCGGCGCGGCCTCCCCGCCACACAGGTACCGGGGGCGGCAGGCCCGGGGAGCGGCCCGGGAGCCGGGCCCGCCGAAGGCCGCCCCCACCCAACGGGCACGGGCAGCGCGGCGGGGGTGTGTGGGGGGGTGTGTGTGTGTGGCGGCCCCACGGGAGGCGGGCGGGGAGGGCCCGCACAGCGGGGCACGGCAGCCCCAGGGCTCCGAGAACAGGCCGGGAAAAGCCCCGCAACCACCCCGGCTCGGCTCGCCCCGCCGGGCCGTGCCCCTGCGGCCGCCCCCGGCGCCGGCTCGGCTCCCCCCGCGGGGCTGCGCGGCCGAGCGGAGCGGGGCGGTGCGCGGCGCGGCGGCGCCCCCGCCCGGGCCTCCCGGGAAAGGCGGTGGGCGCCGGGGCCGCCCGCCCCGCCCCAGGAGCCCCGGGGCCCGGCCCCCGCGCCGCCCGCCCCGGCCCCGCGCTGGCTCCCGGTGCGGCGGGGCGGGGGGGGGGGTCGCGGGCCCGGCGCTGCGCACGTACACCCGCGGCGGGGGGGCGCGGCGGGCTGGCACACGGGGCGGGGGCGGCTCCCCCCGCCGCGCCCCGGCGCTCCTCATTGGCGCGGGCGGCCGTGACGCGCGGCGCGGCGGCTGCCTATTAGGGCGGGAGGCGGAGGCAGGGCCCGGCAGAGCCGCGCCGAGCCCGGCCGCGTACCGCCGCGTCCCGCCGCCGCGAGGGGAGCGCCCAGGGCAGCGTCGCCCGCCCGCCCGGCGCGGAGGAGCCGGGGCGCCCCGCGGTCAGGAGCAGCGCGGAGGAGCAGCGCCGTGCGGCGGCGGCCGCCGCGGGTGGAGGAGGAAAGTTGGTGCGAGCGGCGGCAGGGCCGCCCGGGAGCGGGACTGCAGGGAGCCGCCGCCTCGCCTCGGCCCGGCCGCCGCGGATGTGCCCCCGCCGGGCGGGGAAGGACGGAGCGGAGCGCGGTCGCTGGCAGCGGGGACTGGGCGGCTGGCTGCGCTTCACCCTCGCCGGGCTGCTGCACTCGGAAGATTTGTGGATTGACTCTCGCTTCTGACCCACTGCCTCGGCTGGATTTGTGGGCTGTTCTGCGGCTGGATTTTGGCTTTTTTTTTTTTTTAATTATTTTTTTTCTTCTTCTCTTTCCCTGGGGGAAGGAAGTGCCTGGCAGCCCCGCTCGGGCTCCCCACTGCAATCGTGGCAGTGCCGCGGAGGCTGGGACCCCCCCTGCGAGCCAAGGTGAGCGCTGGCACCGGTCCAATACAGCAGCATCCCTCTGCCCCCGGAGAGGTGCGGGGGATTTAACCACCGAGCGCGCACACACACCAAAAAAACCAAAAGCGTACAAAATATCCAGATAGTGGGACTCGCATTTGGGATCTGTTAGTTCTCTTGCTCATGCCACTGCCCCATGGTTGCCTCAATGGCAGGATCATGAAGTGTTTGACTTTTTTTCTTCTGCTTCCAGAGACCTTAAAGAAGTCCAAAAAGAGTGTGAGGTCAAACGGCAAGGTGCCAGGATGCTATGAGATAGTGCCCCTGTCCCTGAAGAAGAAGATGGCTGCAGAACTTTACCCTGCCAGCACCAACACCAACATTGCAAACAGTAACGCCGCCGCCGCCACCGCTGCCAACAGCAAGAAGAACGCCCTGCAGCTCCAGCAAAGCGCCCAGCCGCCCCCGCCGCCCCAGCTCCAGAACCTCAACAACAACAACTTGGAGAGCGCCAACTGGCAGTCCTTCCACCCCACGCTGCGGGAGAGGTAAGGGCAGCCCCGGCGGACCCCCCGCCCCGTGCACCTGCGCCAAGGCCGGGCTGGGGCGGCCCCAGCACCGGGGGCCCCGGCGGGAGGAGGCTGGGGCGGCCGCGGCATCGGGCGAGGGGCTGCCCGCGGCTAACGGGGCTTCTCCCCCCTCCCCTCGCTTGCAGGAACGCACTGATGTTCAATAACGAACTCATGGCTGACGTCCACTTCATCGTGGGCCCACCGGGCGCATCCAAGAAAGTTCCTGCCCATAAGGTTTGTACGGATGATTTCTGGGTCCTTAATGCTGCTGCGCGTATTGCCTTCTCCCCCTGCCTTCCAACTAGGTTCCACTTTTTTTTTTTTCTAATTACAGCTCTCGTCTAATCCCAGAAGTAATTCACATACGCTGCAATTAAAGGGAGCAGTCCAAGGCAGTCTTCTGCCTCCACTGCAGCTTTTAACTTTCCCTAAGCGTAGCTCTTAGCAAAAGCCAGCGCACTCAGCATTTACTGATGTGTATGACTGAGGCTTCTCTCTCTTTATTTTCCAGTATGTTTTGGCAGTCGGTAGCTCAGTCTTCTATGCTATGTTTTATGGCGATCTCGCAGAGGTCAAATCTGAAATCCATATACCAGATGTGGAACCTGCAGCCTTTCTAATCCTATTAAAGTAAGTGGCCACTACAAGTCTACTAATTACATGGACAGAATCAATGTAGCTTATAAAATATACATCTCCTAATTGGCATTGTGCAATACGCACTTATTACTGTTTACTTCATGTGCTGACAAATGCTGAACATCAGATTCACTGCCAGCAAAGATGATGATAGATCAATCTTTCATGGCCTATATATATATTTCCCCCCCTCCCTAAGAAACTATCTTTTTCCCATCTAGATACATGTATAGTGACGAAATAGACCTGGAAGCTGACACAGTTCTGGCTACGCTGTATGCTGCCAAGAAGTACATCGTGCCGGCCCTAGCAAAGGCTTGCGTCAATTTTCTGGAGACCAGTTTAGAAGCGAAGAACGCTTGTGTCCTGCTGTCTCAGAGCAGGCTCTTCGAGGAGCCAGAGCTGACGCAGCGCTGCTGGGAAGTGATTGATGCTCAAGCAGAAATGGCACTGAAGTCAGAAGGCTTCTGTGAGATAGATCAACAAACACTAGAGATCATTGTAACCCGGGAGGCGCTCAACACCAAGGAAGTGGTAGTTTTTGAGGCTGTTCTCAACTGGGCAGAGGCTGAATGCAAAAGGCAAGGGCTGCCGGTTACGCCACGCAACAAGAGGAACGTATTAGGAAAAGCTTTGTACTTGGTGCGGATTCCGACCATGACTTTGGAAGAGTTTGCCAACGGAGCTGCCCAGTCCGACATCCTCACCCTTGAGGAAACTCACAACATATTCCTGTGGTACACAGCTGCAAATAAACCCAAACTAGAGTTTCCGCTGACAAAAAGAAAAGGACTCGTACCTCAGCGATGCCATCGGTTTCAGTCGTCTGCATATCGCAGCAATCAGTGGAGGTACCGAGGGCGATGTGACAGTATTCAGTTTGCTGTAGACAAACGGATATTTATAGCAGGACTGGGATTGTATGGGTCGAGCTGTGGCAAAGCTGAATACAGCGTCAAAATCGAACTGAAGCGCTTAGGAGTTGTCCTTGCTCAAAATCTGACAAAGTTTACTTCTGACGGCTCCAGTAACACTTTCTCTGTGTGGTTTGAACACCCTGTGCAGGTTGAGCAAGACACGTTTTACAATGTAAGTGCTATTCTTGATGGTAATGAACTCAGCTACTTTGGGCAAGAGGGAATGACTGAAGTGCAGTGTGGGAAAGTGACATTCCAGTTCCAGTGCTCCTCGGACAGTACTAATGGAACTGGAGTACAAGGAGGACAAATACCTGAGCTCATTTTCTATGCATGATGCATTTCACCTTGATTGTATTCCAATACTGCAATGATGCACATTAAGGGATTTTTCAGTTTTACTATGAACTCTGCAGCAGTATGGAATGTTACGCTACTTACCTATCTGCTACATCAGGCTATACAAATAAGTGAAGGAATGCTCTTGAATTTAATCTTATTTTATTTATTCATAAGCTATTTGACTTAATTATTAAGACTGCAACAAGCAGAAAAATGTTAAATTTCGCACGTACTGTGCTTTTATTTTGTATATAGATAACTAACTTGCAGAGTGCAGCTGACTTAAAACAGAATGTTCTAAACTAGAGCAGTTTATGAATCTGTGAAATATAAAACATTTTTACTTGCCCTAAATCCTGTGTACTTGATCATTGCTGATCTTATGGCTTGTGTCTGTTAATTCACCTACAGTACAGTTAACAGGGGTGACAGTCCTGTAGTCTGGCCCCTGCTGTGCATCTACACAGGGCATTAGCTATCACTGCAGACACGAAAGCTGTCTTGCCTGGTAACGGAGATTACCCAGCAGCAGCCTTTACTTTCCTTCGTGAAAAAGGGTGCTGACCTATGCAGAAGCTCAGTTTTTTTGGGTGTGTTGCCTAAGCTGAAGACCAGCAAACCATGAGTGTAATCAGGGTTGATCAAAATCATCCAGTGGTTATATCTGAAAGCTTCTGATGCCCATTCACATACATCCTCTGACTTAACCTCCAGCTTGCCCAGCAAACGCCACACTGACACTTGCACCTGTCAAACTGCACCCCACTCGAAGGGCCCGAGTCAAGACATACAGATGAAGTTTTAATGCAGTGACAGGCTTCATCACAGGTTTAGCCCACAGCTGTGATACTGGCAACCACTGTCTAAATATACATCCCACCCTCACATTTAGAAGCAGACGTTTGAGAAATACTTGCAATGTCATCTTTTAAGTTCAATTAATTAATAATTAGAAATAAGCCACCTTAAACAAAAGCTGCTGCCTCTTTCCTCCCTCTTTTTTTTTCTTCAAGCATAGTCTCCTCCACTATGAGCAGCCATTGTATAGTTAGTACCCTTTTCTCAAAGGGGGATAAAAGTAGGTATTTTTCTCAAGTGTCTGACAATCGTTACAGAGGAGCCAATTAGAAATACTTACTGTTTTTTAATAAATATATTTTGTCATAATGACCCTGGAAAGAATACTCAAACAGCAGTCTAAAACCAGTATTTTTTCCATGTAAAACAAGTACCTCTACATTTAATTTAGAAGTGTTTTCTGTTTGTCTCTTCCTAAGCTGCATTAATTTTCACCTTGAAACTAAGCTGCAATATCAATTCTGCCTGTTCTCTCTTGAAAGTAATGAAAAATAAGGCGGCAGCTGAATTATTGAATACAAGAACTTTTTACCAGATACCAGGCTATGCTAATGAAGCCCGTGCACAATAGCTGTGCACTGCCACATACTACTATCTGGATGCTGTTATGATGATGCTCTGCATGTGAGCTGCTGGTTCTTTTGCTGCAAAGGAAGGCAGTTACATGCCCAGCTGCGTACATCTGAAGGGGGGGGGGGGGTGGTGTATGTCTTGTTCTTGAACACAAAGACATCTGATTCAGTACAGATTAAGGAGACAGAGTGGGAGTGAGAGCGCGAAAAGACACATGAAAATTCCTGCACAGAGGTGGGTAACAGTCACAAGACCTCTCTATGAACACTCCTAACTGCAATTGGCATGACTTCTGTTGGCTTAAAAGCTACAGCCAAGACAATAGCTTTTTCTACCCTTTTGACAGGTTAAAACCCACCTCCCTATCACTGTACAATTTCAGTGATTACTTACTAATAAAAAAATTATGCATATGCTTGGAAAAAGTTGCTCCTCTTTTTCCATCTAGCCACTTGTATTTCAAGCACTGAACACAGCTACAGGTGATGGACAGATAGTAAATTTGGCAAATAATTATGAAATGTCACATCTCTGTGGAATTAGTGTGTGACAGACCTGTGCAAGCTTGTAGTTGTAGACGCACACAAATTTGTTATACATCAGCCCATTGTTTTAGCATAGCCTAAACTACTCTCAGAAAATGCAACAAAATTACTTGTAAAAGAAAATTGCATCTTGCTCCCCAAAAAACACTCTTACATAAAGGAGAACAGGCTCTTGTAGTCAGCAATGCTCTTCTGCCTGGATTGATTCCAGCTTCATTTTTAAGTTACCACTCTGGTATTCATCACACAGTACTATGTACATATACATACATGCATATATATTCTTGTCAAGTAACCATGCAGAAAATACACCCAAATACTCAGAAGTCAACTCAAAGAAAATACCTATGGCTGGAGCATTTATGCAGAGTTCTCTGGCCAACAGAAGGAAAGTTTTTCCCAGCACATAGACATTCACCTATTAAAAGACAAAAAAACCCATTATTTAAATCTTAAACCACAAATGCTTTTAATAGAACATTTATATGGAAAGGAAAAAAACCCCAACTTTTGGGATCTTAAACAACCTGCTTTAAAAAAATTCCATTGAAGTAACACAAGCGATATTCATTAGGTATAGAATAATACTTGGTGCTTGTCAAGAGCTGCACAAATTAGCCTTGTAAATCAAAGCGTAAGCTTATTTCGAAAAAAAATGAAAGTTGTTCATCATGCTCTTCAGTGGGCTCAGTGTTGCTCTAGTACTTGGACAATTTTTCAGCTGTCACCTAACACTGTAAAGCATGAAGTAGACTTTAATATAATATCAGTACTTGTAAAGTGTTATTTATCTTGCAACATAACAAAACCTGTGCAAATACTCACAAGTTAGTGCAAATTTCAGCTCTGCATGATCATGTGAAGTGGGATAATTAAAGTATTGCACAAGCACACACAAAACTTTTCCACCAAAGCAAGGAGTGGTGCTACATGCTCCAAGGGTTATTTGTCAACTCTTAGTGTTTGGACATTGACCCAGATCACCCTATTTTGAAAAAAAGATAAATCAATTCAGAAAAGCCCTAAACCACACTAAACCTGCTAAGGAACCAGGGACAGAGCCCTGCTCCCCTGCCCTCCTTCACTGTTGCACTCAGGAAGATACAAACTGAAAGAGGAGTTACTCTTTATAATCTGATTTGCAATTTATAGCATAGGCAGCTACATTTGTATTTTTAAAGTCTGAGGAAGTTTTCTTTCCCTATCTTAAGATGTGTTTTTGTGGTCAGCAGGAAAGGCAGGATATACTTCAGTTCGCAATCAGCCCCAAATGTTCCCACAAAGCTCCATGAACACCTTGTTCCCCCAAGGTGTATGTAAAGGCCAAAGTTAGTATTAAAAAACAAAACAAAAACAACCCAAAACAACAAAACCCTCCATCCTCCTACACTACAAACAAATAATTATTTTTTTTTTAACCATAGTATATTGCTTTTATGTAACAGAACTGCAGTGGTCGGTCTTATGCCAGGACAGTGAAGGTGTTTACTAAGCAGTCAGTTGCACAACTGAGTTGCTGATTATGGTACAAGCCCATGGAAATAAAAAAAAATAAAATCCTTGTTAATAAGTATATTCTCTTTCAGTTTCACAAAAGAGCTTTAACAACATTAGTTTAAAATACGAAGTTACATTTAAACAAAATGAAAACAAAACCTGACACGTTTTTACCTACACTTCCAAACTTTTCTTCATGAGAGTGTTATGTGTTTTTCTCAAACTTAAAAAAAAATTTAAAAGTGAGAACTTTAAATAAATCCTCAGAATGATCATTTATCCTGCAAGTGAGTGAGCAATCAAATGTATATGGTATGATGGTAATTCATTCCATATTTAGTGAAAAGTGCTGAGTATCTTCCATGCTGTGTGTGACCGATGGTTGTACTGGCTTAGAAGATACAGAAGTATAGTCTTAAATTTTATTGTCTTTTTCCTGAAATACCGGACAACACAGAAATACTATTCTATGGACAGGAAGGGAACAAAATATACCCTTTGAATAAGAAGAATATTTCTTAGGAAATAAGCCACCGAACTTTATACAGAAAAGTAAGCACCTACTGAATCTGGCAATTCATGTAAGAGTGTGAGAGTATGTGACTCTACCTGAGCCACAGAGAACAGACATCACTACAGCAAAGTATCTGCAGTGTCTCAGTTGGCTTTAGATGTTCCAGATTCACTGCAAGCTTGGAGTGGCTTATTTTGACCTTTTGTCTAAAGAATATTATAAAGAGTGCGGGTTTGGCTGTAGTTTTAGCCTTCTACATTGGCTGACCAAGTTTCTATAAATCTTAAACCTCATCACTTCGATCTTGTTCTGCAAGGACAGTTTCACTGCACAAATCAATACAGTTACTTCAGTGGAGCCAAGAACACATTATGTTTCCATCAGAGGCTTCACAAACTCGTCTAGTTCTTTCATTTTAGTCTAGGAAAAAAAACCAACCCAACCCACAACCTCAAATTCAGACACTTATTTCTCCTTCTGGCTTTTCTTTGTCATGACATCCAAATCCTTGATGTCTGTCCCCATCAAACCGTGTCACTTTAAGAAACTCCTCCCAGGCAAACTTTCCATAAATGCAACCATCAAAGAACAAATAAAATTCAAGAGGCATAAAGCAGCAGGGCTTTTCAGTGAAGTTCTAACAATCACAGTGGGTGCCAAATTAAATCTAAAGCAAAGTCAAATGCATAATAAAATTCCTTGATGACTATCTTCCTCACCTTGGCCTAACTAAAAGTCTCTGGATCCATGGTCTACTTGAGAAGTAATGTACTTAAATCTAACCCGCTTTTCCACTTCACCCACATCATCAATGGTTTATGACCAGCTTCAAGGTGTAGGCAGTATATTTACACAAAAGAAATTCAAAATAGAAATGGAACATCAGGGAATTTCTTTCTTTTGATCATCAATGCATTTCTTTGCAGTTTCTGGTTACCACCAATTTAGAAAGCAAGCATAATATACAGTGGATTACATGCCCATATTGTTTTTCTCATGAAGCTTACATGTTTTTAATGCCAAGGTAAAGTCACAAAAAGAATCAGGAGTATTTAATTGCTTCCAGTTTTCCTGGAAAATCAGTAGGAAAAGAGACTTCAGGCCTCCTCAAACAGTACGCTTCTCATCTTTAAAAGTTACCAGACAGTCACAGGTGCTGGTGCATGCGTCATAAATGGGAAATTAAAGATGGCATAAAGCTCACCCAGAAATCTGTAATGGCACTGAACTGCTTAAACATGGTATTTAAGAACTTCTGGTTTTAGTGGAGGAAGGCCCTTTCACTAAAATTTTATGCCACTGTCACTAATTTCAGCTACTACTCACGCACACAGGCACATCCTGTGACAGATGAGATATGATATATAATAGGCATATAGATAGTGTCTTTCCTTACTCTCATCATTTGTATGTTTTTCTGCACTCCATTAAGCTCAGAAAATTGAGAATTAATTTAGAGGCCTACTTTAATTTCCAGTTCTTTCTTCATTAAGAACTTCTTATACAAATTCATATACTCCAAGCCATCAAAAGCTTAACACTCCAAATTTAGAAGCATATGACATTTGCATTCATAAAACCTAATTTTATATGAGTCCTTACAATGGTGAATAAACAAAAATGCCCTTCTAAAAGGATGTCTCTGGCTTAGACTTGAATTGGTGCAGCTTTCAAGCTTACCACATTAACTTCGGCCTTTTTCCCCTTCTTAATTTAAAAGGGCCATACTGAAAAACAGTGTTTCCCCAAACTCTCCCCAATCAAAACTGTCAAGTGTGACAACTGTTTCATAGACTTTCATAAGACCTACGCTCTTTGTGTATTTTCATCAAATATTAAAATTTCCTGAACTTGATGCAATCATTATATTTGAGCATCAACACCTAATACAACAGAGAACAGTGTCATCCTCTGTCAGAGGGGATATTTTAAAGTAATATCTGCATACACTGATAATGTTTACCATATTATTTTACATTCAGTTCACATGTAACAGACTAAGCTTAGGAGCATATGGACCTGCCACTGAGTTCTTTAAAAGAAACACTTAAGATTCTTCAGCAAGAAGGCATCTTTCAGACAAAAAGTATGTACTCAAAGAACTGCAAAAAAACCCCACCCAACTGGTTTTACCCTTTTTACAGAGGGACTTAAGATTCTCTAAGATGTTGTCTTTTACCAGTAGTTAGTTTCTGCTCTTGTTATAGAACTTTATATTAGTTAAGTAACTTGGAGAAGGAATGGCTTCCAATTACTCATTTACATCTTTACAGAAAGATCCTTCTACTTGCTATACTCTTTGCCCTTCACAGTATTTTTTTGGAGGTACAGTCTTTTCATCTCACATCTGTCAGTCATCAGATGATGATTTCAAAGGGACACTTCCATGGGGACTCTTATCCTTTCAGAATTTCCTCTTGCCTTCACATCATGCCTGATGTGTTCAGAAACACCAATATACTTCCACTTTTAGAAATAACAAATACCTTGTTTTCAATAACACAGGAATTCAGCTGTTCATCACTAACACCTTTCAGAATTTAAAAAAATCTTCTTTGGGAAACAGGGAATCTCCCATTCATACAGTTACCAAGTCACTTTACCTTCTAGACAGTAGAAAAAATAAAGCTGCAATCATTGAATGGAAGTTTTTGCTTGACCATAAGTTCCATAAATTTATAAATCAATACCCTTTCACTATGAGCAATTTCCAAAAAGGTTTTTCAAGACCATGATGTGGCAATTCTGGGAAAATGTTACACATTGTGATGGTGGTTAAGGTATTCTGTCTTTTAGAAAGCCAAAGACTGGGCAGTTGGAATGCAATGAGAATTCACACTGTGAAACATCCATGGCTGCTTGCCTAAATAATTAAGCAAGCATGAAAAGCAAATGAGTTTTTAAGGAGACTGTCTGTTGCTGGGGAAAGAGGCACCTGTGGTTATTTGATTCATTATTAATATTACTAGTATAGTAATGCCTGAAGGTCCCAACCAGGTTGTTTAACTCAATCAACATAGCAATTTGCATAGGGGCAATAAAGGCAAATGCCGTCAACATGTTAATAACTTCAAGTGAACAAAGGGTATTAAAAAACGAAGCAAATGAGCATAGTCTTTAAAAAATTCTCTATTTTACCCTTCTACACACAGTAAACAAACTTATTTTTTGCATCCATATTGCAACCAGAACATTACATTTATCCTCAAAAGACAATACGCAAAACTACAAATGTACTAAACCCAGCTTGTCAGACTGCAGTTCAAAGACACAAATCACAATTAAGCAGCTTCCTCTCATGCCATGCTTTAAAGTGTGGCCTTAAGTCTGGGGATTCCGAAGTGAAAGCCTACTTTCGCTAATCGCATATGTGGTAGTCCTAGCATTCTTCCTCTACCACCACAGCAGTACAATTACTCATTATCATTCCGTCTACGCAAGAAAGTCAAAAAGGAATTCGCAACAAGTATAGAAGAATCTGAGAGGCCAATGCTGCCTGTAGAAGAAATAAATGAAAACAAGCATCCAAAAGTAACTTGCAATAAAAATCCTTCTGGACAAGAGTGCAGTGTTACTTGACTAGACAAACTGAAGATAAATAGGGAGTGAGAGCTGTGTTTTGAAGAGAGACCAAAAGAGGACTAGATCAAGCAAGTACTAGTTACTGATGTTCGCTTCTTGTGCACCCTCTTTCCATATCTATAACCATAGTATAGCTCAGGTTGGAATGGATCTCAGCAGGCCTCCAGCCCAAGCTCCTGCTCAAAGCAGAGTCAGCTACAAGAACAGACCAGGTTGCTCAGGATCTCAAAAACCTTGATAGACAAAAATCTTCAGAACTGTTCTGAGCAATCTGTTGCAATGCTTGGCTGTCCTCATGGTGAAAAACCTTTTCTTGATATCAAGTCAAAACATCTCATTTAATTATGTTCATTGCTGCAAATCTTCCTCCAGCGTACTCCTATAAAGAGCTGGGCTCTGTCTAACATCATCTCAGTAACCAAAGCATTGGCCTTATTTAACAGCAGGACACAACACAAGGCACACTAAAAATTATATTCTACTAGGCTGAAATTGGAGATCAAAGCACTGCCAACACCTCTTCTCAAAATCTTTTATGACCACATTGCAAAGACCACTACATTGGAGATCACAAGAGAATAAAAAAAGAAACTGCCGTTTCTGAGGATGAGAAAGGCAGCGTTTCACCACAGTGAGATCAAAACTTCAGTCAAATAGTTCTGCAGGTGCAAGGAATGAGGTGCTTCGAAACAGACAAGCAAACCTAAACTGTTCAAAAGTTAGGCCAAGGCTTGACAGGCTTCGCAACTCTCCGAAACAAGCAAGGCCTGTCGCTTAAGTTGGACTAACAAAAAAGCAAACAAAAGGCCTGATTACAGACCTCTCTAAAGACTATATTTGCAAGTAAAATGCAGTATCTGAAAATATAACCAAGTACTTTCCCTGTCAGAGACTGATGACTGATCATCCTTCCAACTCAATCAACATGCAGCATGACGGCCCTGCACCGGGAAGGAGCCCCGTTTGTAGCTGTGGTCTGGACATTTTCAGTTCATTGCAGATACTGCTTTAAAGTCTAAATGTACCAAAGGCATACTGAATCCGACAACACTTTCAACATGGGGTTTCCAAGACATATTTCACCTGAAGACAAAATGGCAGAAAAAAATACCAAAGAAATTGCCTTTCCAATTAAAAAAAAACAAACATACCATCAACATTTTGGCTTGTTCCAAGATGACAGAAGTTTTGAAGCTCATAATCCTATTATGAAATGTAGCAGTTCTCCAGTGGGATGAGACAAACTCCCACATCTCAGTCATCAGCATAAGAGGAAGGCTTGTATGACTTCTTAAACAGACGGCCATTAACAGTGAAAATTAGGCTGCTCTATTGCTAAGTTTCAGCAGCATAATACTATTCTGAAAGCATATTACACTACAGGGGACAGCTTTTTTTTTTTTTTAATGGAAAATGAGGAACCAAATTCCAAAGCAATTCAATAAAAGACACAAAGAAAGGCTGTACAAGAAGTACAGACCAGAGACCAAGAGGCCACACTTAGGATTTCCATACCTCCTGCCTTTTGTTTTTGTTTTTTTGGGTTGGTTGGGGTTTTTTTTTGTTTTTGTTTTTAAGCTTAACAGAACAAGAGAGAACGAACACAAATACGACAGGTCATTAAACAAATACTGAGTTGCAGGTAACAGCAGATTCAAATATTCATTACTTTTACTTTTAGCTACTACCTTTCTTATGCTGGGAGTTACAGAGGGTGTTAACTCTCCCAGTGCTTGCAAGACACTGGCTGAAGGTCACTGACGTGCAGGGTGCCATCAGTGGGACGAAGAATGGCACAGCTCCTATTCTTTCCAGCTGCAGGTTGGCAAAAGGAAACAATGGACAGCCTGTTTCACAGGCTTTCATTTATCTTTTCTGCTGGTAGCTAGAGTTAAAGTTTGGGGGTTTTTATTTATTTGCTTTTAGATGAAGCAATACACAAAGGGTCATTATGCCTTTCCCTGCCCCCCACAGCAACTGAGCTGCATCAAGTAGAACGTTCAGAAGAACAATCTCAAAATTTGCTGTTAGCATCTAAGCAAGAGTTGGTGAAGGTCAGCAGTAACTAATTTTTTTAGACTTTCAGATGTGATTTTTTTTCCTGATATAGAATTGACACCTTTCTCATTTTACCAAGAAAAAACAGTTACCTGAACCAGCATGACATATTTTCTACAGATGAGTCTGAACAAGTAAACTATTTTGGAAAGATAGCACCACTCCCACTACTGCTACAGGTAATAACCTTTCTTCTTCTTTAATGGCATTCACATCCCAACTTCAGGATGGGAGAGCTGTCCTTGGAAAAAGGCACTTCAAGGTAATATATACAATCTAATGAACTAATTGCTTTTCATTTTTAGGCACACTATCTATGGGCAAAGGCTGATCTAGAGCAGAATGTACTGAAGTTTTCTGCCTGGGCCATAAATGTTTGGCCACCAAGTTTTTTGTTGGGTTTTTTTGGTTTTTGTTTTAAACAAACTCAGGGTGGAGGAGAAGTCAAGCTAGGACCTGAAAAGCTCATTTATACGTTCTCAAACAGGACTTTCTAGCTAGCTCCAGTTAACAGTAACATTTAACATTCCTGTTTGCTCAGATTCATCTTAAGAAGCTATAAAGTAGAACACATCAGAAGTCTTCACACAGTTAAATGCATAAATACAGATCATTATACTGACATTTTGCATTTTTCTTCTTTCTGGGGTTGATTATTTCCCTACTACTAATCTATTTCTGTCTCTCCCATCTTTTTATTTACCACTCTTTAAACTTCTGGTCCTCATATGCTCCCATCCTGACACCTTTTCTGGCTGGAATGTACAGAGGCAAAAAGACAAATCATTCACTCTTTCCTGTCAGCAGGAACAGACAACAGATTTTTTTTTTTCTTTAACTGATACCTCTTATTCTTCACACTATGTAATTATGCCTCCCATTCTACACATGCAGTATTTGGTTATAAGTAATCAAGATAATTCAATAAGAGTTCAGAAAAAAGTTACTGATTTTAAGAATTAAAAATTCATTTGATTATTGCAATTGCAGCAGATTGCTTCAAGCAATAAATAGTCTTCAGAGGGATGCCATTTACCAAGACAGCTGGGAGGACAAAAATAGATGCAACTAACCTACTCACATTATATGTAAAACAGTTGTAACATGGAGAATGGGGGTAAGACAGCATATGTCAGTAGAGCTTTCTCTTTCCACACACAGAGCAAGTATGCATTTCTCTCAAAATACATTTCATAGAACACATCTCTGTAGTGCACTAATCCATTTACACAGTATTATCTAGAAAAAAATTACCTGTCTTCAACAACTGTTGTTTTAAAAATGTAACATCTGACCCTATGCCATTGCAGTGACTCTGAATCCCGACGAAAGGATCATACTAACCCTTGACACATTATTTGTAGCATTAACATTTTTGACATGTAATGTTACTGAGATTTACAAATCCAGTGATTTTCCAATTCAAAATTTTTAGAGAGAAACTGAAACATCCCGAACAGCCCACACTGACAGCTCTCTGCTTGCAATGAATTTTAAACTTCAACAATTCAACAGAAGTTTCAAATAAAAAGAGATACAATACCTGAAGAAGGTCACTGAGATCAAGTAACATGTCTGTGAAGAAGTCAAGGAATACACATGCTTGTTGAATGTGACAGCGTTTCTTAGTTTCATTAGCAACCACAAAAAAAGGAAGAAATAAACCCAGGTTTAACTGTCAAAGAAACCAAATACAGATTAAGTACTTTGATGTACCACTTCTGCTAACAGTTGGTATGCAGCTGACAGTTCAGGTCCCCCAAAAAGTCCTGCCAGCACTCACTGCATTTACCGCACAAGTTGTTTATGTGGAGTGATAGTCTCAAAGGACAAACCAACACCTTGTGTGATTTAAAATACCATATACTGCAGCCTAAGAAAGACCCATTGATAAAAAAAAAGTAATAGCAGCAAGATAGTTTATTGCACTTCGTTTAAGAACATAAAGCATCAGTAGTCTTCTATCCCACTTTAGGAGCCCAGGTTCCCAGAAAAACAGGTGGAAGAGCAAACTAAAAAAACAGCAGTAAGTTTCTTTTGTCCTCTTCTATTGGGACCTGTCAAAGAACTGGGAAGAGAAAGCTGCTTTGGCTACTCTCTTCTCTGACCAAGCAAATCAGCTGTTACCTTAGAGTTTTGACTCCATCTATCATATCCTACACTGCTGCAAAAATACTAGGTCACCATCTACTACTCATTATGAGCACACTTGGAACTCATAATAGCTAACAACAAGCAGAAAGCACTACAAGTCTCCATTAGATTTTACTGAAAGCAAGCATGCTTAGAAATACACTGTGTAACAGTACATAAGAAAAAAGCCAAGCAGCATTAAGCTTAAGGTGCAAAGGTAGCCTTCTTGCTGCTATCAGAACACATGCTGGATTTCCTATCAGCTACTCGGGTGTGAATTACACACTGTAAAGGTGTTCCGGTTTTACCATTAAAAAGAGCGTCAAAGTAAAGTCTGAGAGAAGAGAGAGTGAGGCAGGCAAAGAAAACACGTGTGTGAGGGTGCTACATACATAAATGCACATACATGTTAAAAAATCCAGTATTAAAAAGAATACAGGGACATCGGTACGTTTGGTTCATCATGGTAACACACATATTATGTTACTGAAGTATGCCAGAGTAATATAGTAAGTGTTTCTCCTAAATATTATCAGCCATGGAAGGTGAATAATTCTGATACTGTTATCAGTTTATACATAAACATTTGCCTCGCTACGAATTTTTATCCTTGAATATTTCTATCCTTAGTTTGCATTTGAAGTTGTAAGAATTTAGTACTCCAAATCCGTTACAAAATTCAATATGTTATGTTAATATTATTTGGTGAAATGTAATTTTAGCATTAAAAAATACAGCATAGCTGGATATTTAATTAGCTGAAAACTCAACATGTCTCTGAAAAAATCCAAAATCCATTATAGACAGTATTACGCAAGACATTAAAGTAATCTTAAATTTTAACCCAGTAAGGAAATTGCTAACAAAACCAACCTGTAAAATACATAGCTTAGAAATCTATGCAGAGCAATACTGAATTCAATGCAACTTTTTGGTCAAAGTAGCAAGAAAGGAGAAAATAGAATAATAATGCAATTGCCAAGAAACCATAACCGTCAGCTTATCTAACAGACCTAGGAAGAAAACATGACACCAATTTTATGCTTGAGAACTATACTATATTTGAAAATGTTCCTAGTTCATTACTGACCTGAAGTGTCTGGTTACCTTACACTCACCCTGAGACACCTTCACCACTGAGATAAACAAAATTATCACTCTTATCTGATAGATTCTGTCATAACTTAGAAAAAACACAACAAGAACAAATAATAATAATAATCATAATGCGGCTTGTAAGTTATTGAGGCACTGAAGTGAGCAACAGAGTGGTCCCAGAGCCAGTGCTGTCACCGGAGACAGAGGAGGAGCCAGAAAGACAGCATCAGTGCCAAACACTAATTCACATCTTAGGTGAGCCAGAGAGCTACTTTTCTAACCTAGACATTTCAGTTACAGTCATGAAATCTGTATACCAGAGTGTTCTTCATCCTCCTGAAACTGTTAAAAAACACTCTGATGGAAGACCTAAACGTAACACATTACAGGTGCCCAGGCTTTATCACTGTAACAGGCCGGGGGAAACAAAAAACAAAACCAAGAACACCCACACATTTTGTCCAAGTGAGAAGAAACAAGAGAGCATTGTATGCATTTATAATGGCATAAGATTAGAGCTAAGCAGATGGGAAATTCACTTGCAGGGTTCAGGCAACTCTGAAGCAATTTAGAGCTACACTATAGATGCTTTAACATACAGTTGCTTTGGTCCTTAGAGAAGTTAGTTCAAGCGTCCACTGAAATTGTAAAAGCAAAGGTCACAGTAAAAATGTGGCATTTCTGGATTTCATTTAAGGTAGCCTCCAGCAATCTCTCTGCCTGTTTAGACGGGTAGCTGCTACAGTGAAGCAAAAGCAAAGGGGAAACTTGAGTCATGCAGTAGCAATGGGTTGGCCTTTACTATGAATATTGTGAGCACAATTATCAGCAGGAAGTAGTTGTAAAAACAGGCAGTTGTTTTCAAACTCCTTTTCAGAGTTGGAACAGTTCGGGAGAACGTACAACAACAGCTGAAAACAGCAGATAATACGTACTATGAATTCAAAAATTATACAATCATAAGATCGATGTTTTCTTTGAGGCTGAAAGAAAACAATGATGATTTTACATACAGAGCCTGCTAGCACATGGAAAGTTCTGAAAGGGACAGAAAGCTACTGATATGGTAGATATACACATACAAAATAACAGGACAAACACAAGGGAACTTAGGTTATAAATGCACCCAAATTAAAAAAAAAAAGGAGAAAAAAGCTCTAACAGTTTCAACTGCTTTTCCTTTGCTATTCATTCTTGAAATCAGTTTCAGCAAGGTAGGCAATTGACTGTCCATCACTAGAAACTTATAAATCAAAACAAGATGAGTCTAAAGTCTTCACTTCAGAAGATTTAATTCAAGGGAATCCTTTGACCAATATGATGCAAGAGGTCAGACTGAGTGGCCAGAACACTCCCTTTTCTGCCTTTATAATCTAGTAATCTGTGGATTATGTGAGAGTACCATGAATCACAACAATAATGATCTCATTCCAGCACCAGAGGAAACAAAAAGTTCATAATTAAATGAATACTACCGGAAACCTAAAACCCAAAAATACCAAAACAAGCATGCATTTGTACTTCAGATAGACCTACATTTTACGTATTCCAGCTATCCTAAAAGTACTTGTACACAGCAAATACTGTAGTGAAACCCCCTTGGTTTTCAATACTAACATTTAGCAGGAAGTAAAACTGGCATTTGCCAAAGTTTATATATAGAGATGCAGGAATAAATTGTAGAAGATGCTTTTAAAATAACAACTATAATTTGCAATGCAGTTGTTCCCAGTCCTAAAAAAAAAAAATTACAAAAATTAATCTGTATTTTAGTGTCTGACAACCTACAATAATCAGGAAACCTTCAAACAGATTATTTCATGCTATTGAGTCAAAATTCTTCCACTACGTAGCATGTCATATCTGGGAGATACAAGCACAAAAAAGCAGTGCAGAGGAGACAGAGTCTAGTATTTACTTAGGTTTTGTAAGTTATCCTCAGAACGTTTTTTACTTATTTTTACAAGTTTACTACAAAATCAGCCATCCCACGGAAAGAGAACAAATGCCCAGGAATCATGACTGCAAGCCTCTCAGCAGAAATCTGACATCCGTAACAGCCATGCTGTCCACTAATGAAGCATTACCTTTTTTCAGCTGAAGCTAAAATGCTTTCTGTTTCTATCAAAAACTAAAACCACAGTCATTAAATTTCTAAATTATTTAAACATAAAGTCATTCTCTGTACTCAACCAGAGCAATTCAACTGGCTGCAAACAAAAAAGCAAAGCTTAATAGGAAATCTGACTGAAAAGCAAAAAATAAAACACCAATTTGCTGAACAGTGAAACAAATTTTCTTCAAGTTCTAAATGAAATGAAATATTTGCAATTTCAACGTCAGGGTTCTGTATAAGCTACGTAAGAGATGAGAACTTCCCAGAAGCACTTACAGTAACACACACAGTAAGACAAAAGGGAAGACAGACACAGAGTGATACCAGGGTGAACAACTAGTGCCAGCATTTGGCTGGCCCCGAACCCAGTTTTCCACCTTTCAGTTCAACACCCAATTCACAAACTCCCCTTTCCATGTTTTCATACACCAAGTGATTTCTGACTACAGCTTATCACGATTATCTCTGCTGCTTTACAATCTTTCACCATTTTAATTAGCAATTAATTAAAACTGACTGACAGCGCTAATTGTTTAAAGTAAACATTTCTTCCCAATGACACTGAACTAAAACGATTGGAAGATAACCACCAAAACCAACGCTTTTGTAGAAAACTCATTTCTGATAACTCTAATAAAAGCTTTGCCTTGAGGCTGAAATCCTACAGAGCCAGTTTCCAAAGTTTAAGTTTGCAATTTTGTCTGTGCAAGGAAGCCCACATAGCACAGGCTCCAGTCAAGTATACAAATAAAAACAGCATTTAACAAATCAAACTGGTAAACACAAATACCATTTTTATAAAAAGCTATCTTTATGTGTAGATCAATGCATGATTAAAAAAAAATTGCATTTTGGTCTGTGGGTTTTGGGCTTTTTCCTTCTTTGCACACAGCTGCATGTCTGTGTTTCATAAAACCATATTTCTCTTTAATCTGTACTCTAAAATCCCCAACTTAAGGACAAAAAGCAGCACCACAATCCTTCCACAGGTAAATCCGGATGTTTCTCTAGCACTTCCCTTTCAACATGTGCAATGTCACTATCTTCCTAGCTAGGACAAAGGCAGCAGCAATAATTCAGCAGCAGTAATTCAGCATCATACAACCACCTAGGCAGACTATGAAAAAGGAGACAGGCATTTTGGGCTGCATTCAGCCTGCCTGGTTTCATGGCATTAACTGAAAGGGTTAGAAGTGTAGCTTTCTGTCTCACCCAAGATCCGAATTAGCCTCTGACACCAGTTCTCCCCTCCTCTATCTCCAGTGACTGTAGACAAAATCTAGGGCAACTGGGCTGCTGGCTGGCGCCACAGCCAGTTAGACTGGATGGATCCAATGCCTGCGAGCTGTACCAACCTTCAGACTCCCCAATGCACATACAGTTCAGCCTTCACTAAATTAATGCTGTAGCTTTTCTTAATAATTGTCTTCAGAGTCATTCCCATTTAGAGGAACATTTTCAAAAGTATGCCAGGCTAGCTGAATATGCAGCGAGCATTCAGCACTTTTCTTGAAAACACTGCCCTTGGAGAATATGATCTTCAAAGCATCGGGGCTAGGCTGTCTTCCTAGTGCTACTGACTGCAAGTAAATAACCTGCTTTGTGGGCTATTTGCAAAGTATTTACATAGTTGCATGTAAATTTATAACACAACACAACCAAAAAAAGTAAAAAAAAAAACAAAAAACAAAAAACCCCACACAACAAAAAACATTTCTTGTCCCAAAATGCTTGCGCAGTTAACTTGCAATTATTCAGGACATCAAATGGATAAAATATGCAAAGAATATCCTGTAAAAACTACTGAAAGATAATCTAGTTAGTATATTTCTCTGGGAAAAGAAAATTTAGGCATAGAATGAAAATGTAAATACTAATTTAGAAGTTTTGAGAGACATGAGGTTAATCTTCAACCTGGATGATGTGACCATGTATAAATAAACAGTTGGCTATACTCAGACAACAAAAAGTCTCCAAACAAGAAAGAGAGACCTCGTTCCCTCCATAGTAAATTGAAGAAGCGCTGGTGAGGGAAAACAAGAGAGGTTGCTAGGAGAAGCAAGGTTTAAGGAAGAACTCAGAAGAAGAGTGGGGCTGGCAGACAAGAATGGGAGAGAGGCACCAGGAAAGGAGCAAAGCTCAAGCTGGAAGGGAAAAAGAAACAGAGTAAATAGTAAAACCACTGCAGAAAACATCCTGTGTCTGAAGAGTTCAAACATATAAGCAGCTATGAAATTGCACAGTTCAAAAATCTGCACAGAACAACTATTTGATAATAAAGTAGGCATAAAAAAAAAGCAGCTGGGAAGGAGGACACCAACAGTAAAGATTTACGTAAACATCAAGAAATTCAGTTCTCTCTCTTTTCCCCCGTGTACAAAATCTGTAAAGGTCATGACTCTTGTACTGACAGCGAAGGAAAAGTTTCACAAAACTCAGAGGTGCGGACCTGGAAGAATGATGCTGAGATGACAATCGGGAATTCAGCACAGCAGCAACACACACACATTTGGAAACGTGAAACAGCCGGCTGAGACAGAGAAACTAGATGCAGAGAAAAATCACTGCCTGCTCAGAGGTGGCAAAGGACAACC
Organism: Falco rusticolus; assembly: GCF_015220075.1. Lineage (NCBI taxonomy): Eukaryota > Metazoa > Chordata > Aves > Falconiformes > Falconidae > Falco > Falco rusticolus. Next base: position 30,000,342 of record NC_051193.1, read on the forward strand.
AGCACTGTCATGAGCCTGACACTCCATTTTTCAAAAAACTCCAAATGGAAGAGTTTGGAAAAATGCAAAAAAGAAAAAGAATAGCCCCCCCAAAAAAAACAAAACAAAAAAACCCCACACACACAACCCCAACCAGAATAATCTCAGACAGCCTGCCCCAAACTGGCTAGATTCTGGCCCATTACCATCCCCAGGCTGGTATTTGTGCAGCAACGTTGCAAACCAGCCTAGGGAACTGTCTGAAGTCAGTGGTTTTTCTTTTTTTCTGCCCACCACCCCCCTTTCAGCTGGTTTAACTCCCCTCTTCCCATGTAACTGCAGGAACACCTGGGCTGATAGAAGGCAGGGGATGGACTGGGGGAGGACTGAGCAGACAAGGACAAAGCAAGATGACTTCTTTCTGAAGCTGTGCCAGCTCACGCTAGCTTAAAGCATTCATCAGAACTAGAGCCTGAGACAATCTCTCGGTCACCCATCCCACCTTCTCAAATTTCTCTTTAAAGTCAATGTTTGCAGAGCTCTCCCCAGCTTGCTCCAAAACACAAAGACTACCTTACCTGAAAGAGAAACCTTAAAACAACTAAGGAGCAAAAGCCTGTGGAATACCTGCTTTACAGTAAATCAAAATCTTAAAAAACTGGTAACACCTTCCTTATTTTAAGTACATACAGAGTTCCTGTGCAAAAGTTCATCATAGTACTGCTCTGCTTTACCCACTACAAACACCCAGCTATACTCTTCAAAAAGTAGCATTTCAGTGCTTAATTAAACCAGAACAAAACCAGATTCTGTAGATACAGAATGTTTTACATTTTCGATGCTTGAAGCCAAGTGGTAAATCTTTGCTTTCATACCCATACTGAGTCTAATGCACCGGTATTAAGTGCTCCTCAGAGAATTATCTCAACAGACCTTTGCTGGGACGGGAGTATTGGTGGCTGCTGTACCCAGCACCGGGATACGCCAGAGTTTGCACAGAAATTCAGGTGTTGCTTTCCTGCCAGTACCTGTGAACTTGATTTATCTGTGCATAGGCATTATCTGGTATCTTACATGTAAGTGCCACTCATTTAGCAGAAGATTTCTGACACTAGAGACTTTGTTTTAAGAAAAAGCACGGCTTCAAAAAAAATGAATCACTTCCCTGCCATTCTGAGGCTGCTGAATCCTTAATGGCCTTTGGTGGGAAGTACAACAATCGGATGTGTTAAAGCTCCCATTCTCAGAGGCGTTCAAGAGAACCGTATCAGCATATGTCATGTAACACTAGGACAGAATAAGCCCCTCTGTATCAGAAGCCTGCAGGCACCTAAGAGTAGAAACCTCTCTCATGACACCGACTGGATACTTAACTGCCCGGCACCAAAGGGGGCCCTTGTATTCAGAAAGCAGGCGGTACAGGGGGCCTTTCCCCCTACCAGTGTATTCCAGTTGATCAGAAAACCTCTCCCCAGCAGGTGGGAGAGCTCTGCATTCCCACCCTCCCACACATCTACTGCACTCCATTGGGAAACACCAGGCATGATGGCTTCAAGGCTGCGGCTGGCTCTCTCCCAGGGCACAGACTGAGCACTGCTTTCACAAGTGCTACCAAACTGTTAATTGCTAGTCTCGTAGTAATCAAATCAAGTTTGATTAAAGGCATTGCAGTAACTCACAATAACTTCCCCGATCACCTGTCTTGGTTACAGAACTTAAACGGTGCACAGAGCTGAAAACCAGGAGCTTAGGACTAGCTATCGGCAGTGCTTGGAAGTCAGGACAACATGCCACTTTTACACTAGCTAAACTGCTCAAAGCAGTCTGTTCAGTCATTTTCAGTAAAATAAAAAGGAAACCATGGTGCTAAACTAATGCACTGCATCAGTGGGTTGAAAAATCCTCAACGCATGCTTTCACTTTAAAAATGCCTACACTACATATAAAAAAAGGATTTCTACATGTTCACTGTAGCAGAAACCTACATAAGTCATAACACAAGGTTATACAGAATTTGATTTTTATTAAAGAGTTACATTTTCTAAACTGGGCTTGCCTTATGGATCATAAGTAGCAGCTTACCCAAATGAGTTACTAATAAAGCATTTCAGCAAATACAGAACAACATATCTTGCACAGGCCATGCTTTATCGTACCACTCTAAGAGTGTTCAAGGGAGGTTTATTTAGCAGTATGGGAGTAGAAAACTTGAACTACCTGCTTGGACAGCTATCCAAGTATCTTTGGATATGGTAACAGACAGAAAAAAACTGAGTTAGCACATCTGAATTTACCAACCTCTGAACAATACACAATATGCAACACAATACACATATACACAATATGTCTTCACATCTACTTCACAGCAATACACAAAGGAGAGATTACCTTTAGCTGGAAAGGTGAGAAGATACCTTCGCTTCCTGAGAGCACAACTGAACAGGGCTCAAGAACTTACAAAAAACCCAAACAAAAAAAATAAAACAAAAAAAAACCCCAAACAAACAATGAACCACAACAGTTTTTCTAATTTTAAAAATAGCAAATACCAATTTTAAATACCTTTGAGGGCCAGAGATAAGCGATGCATCATACTTTGAAATGGATACAATACTCAGAATGACACATTCCCCTTCAAGGACATAATATACTGGATTCTAAATTTAAAGCAAGCTTATATCTTGAAAAGTTGCCCCTAGAAAAAGATTACATTTGGTCCTTGATCGAGTACAGTACAGCAGGTGGAGGGAGTTGACATGGCACAGAAGAAAGATGACATGTCTGAGATTTTAAGGTAGCTAACTTTTCAGAGTGTTCAATTACAAGACTAAATCTTTAAGATTATCTACTAAGCAGGGAAAATACAGTCACAGACGTTTGATCCACTTTGGATTTTATCTACATGAAAGGGTGCGAAATAAATGCTTTCCTTTAGGGATCAGTTTTTCCCCAAGAAATTGAAAGCCATAGCCCAGGGGCACTCTAGGCTGTGCCTCAGGACACTGGGTTTCTGTTCCCGTTTTTGCCACCATCCCACAAAACACATTTCATCTTTATCATGTTTTTATAATGAAATCAAGGAAGGGGAAACTGTTGCCAAAATGCTCTGAAACCTTCTGATTATTTTATTATTATAATATGCATTTTGACTCTGGGGTCCCCAGAGTCTCCCCAAAGAGTCAGAGAAACAAGCCTTCAAATGTACTTTAGGTATAATCTTCTAGTAGATAACTAATGTTACGGTCAACAATTACTTTTCAGACCATCTCCCTGCCTTTGAAAGGCCCAAACTACATCCTGTCTTAATGCAACATCCTGATCTAACTAGTGGGTTTACGATATGCAAATCAACATAGACATTTGTCCCCACCCAAAACATGCAAAAAAAGCTTAAGAGCTAAGTGACATCCTCAGTGCCTTATAATAAAGAGATTAAATGCATTATCACAGATTCAGTCCCCCTTGCAAGTATGCCAGCTCTAATTTTCACGCCTCTATTATCCAAAACACATAGCTAAGAAGCTCCTGTAACAACTTTAACATCCTTTATCCAGTTTAATATTTAATTCAATTTTGCACCAATTTGCTCTAAAATCACTTTGTAAATACATTTAGTAAATAAACTCTCAGTGTCAAAAAAGATAAGGCAAGTGTTAATTCCTTGTTACTGATTACTCATCTCTATGAAGGGATCCTTAAGGAGCAAAAGGAAACCCCTTCATTGGGGCAAGGCATGTGGGGGAAGAGGAGGGTAGGAAAAGGTCAGAATACACATACCAATATCCTACTGAAAACTCAGGTCTTCAGTAAGCAGTCTGCTACAATTCTCCACTGGTCATGGATCCTGCAATTCTGTTTGGCATTACTGCCCATATATACCTCAGTCAGGAACTCCCAAAGCATCACAAGACAATGTTGCAAAGCATCCGTTAGTGAATACACTGAAGTTAATTTACTTGCAAATGAAACTTCTCACATTCTTAAAAGTTAACAACCTTCATTAAATGGTTTTAATCAAGATGGAAAACGAGGAATATTTTCCTGAAGTGTCATGTTAAACTTTTATCCCTGTATTATCTTCTTTTGAATGCTGTAGCAATGGCAAGCACTTATCTCCTGTCTCTCTTACAGCACAGAGACTGCTCATTCATTATCAGTTTTTAAGAAGCTGTAAACTTATCTCAGCTGCTGGAATTCTTCATGAGAGAATGAAAAAAAAAAAAAAATCAGTAATGGTGTACATATCATCTGCCTCTGGGAAAATAAAAACTGCCAGTGATACGCTGGGAAAGATCTCCTTAGACTCCTTGAACACAGTCTTGCAGTCGTTTTATTGTAACTTAGTGGTGTAATTTCAAGTAACATTCTACAATGTGCTGATGCCAAGCTCCTAAAATACAGCTCTGCTCCGAACAACAACGGAGAATGCTATTGTGGGTTTTGTGTTTACAGCTGCTTGCTGATTGTGTCTTATTTGCAAGGCTTTCAAGAATGACAACTTTTTTTCCCATCAGCCTAGGATTTTGGTAACAAGCTCAGTACGACACCATGGCTAGTGAGCCTGGAGAACTTGCTCCTCTTCACAATTTTAGCTAAAAATTCCAAGGGGTTTAGCCAATAGACTTGAAAAAGTATATTCCAGGGTCTTAGCAAAATCAAATAGCAGTATGTAGAACAGGACTCCTATGTTGTGGGAGGCAGCAGTATGAGGTATAGACACACATGAAGCACAAACATATCTACATCCTACTACTGCCTTGATGAGCAAGTAATTTTGCTTCCCTTCTGTGCCTCAGTTTCTCCACCCAGAAGATGGGGATTGTAATACTGACCTTCATAAAATGCTACAGATTCTATACCTCCATCACCAGGACCCTCAGCTAGGAGGAAGCAAACTGGAGTTACAGTCCTACTGGCAGGACCGGTTACATATTCACATGTAATAAATACATCAGTTAAAAAAAAACACCGAAGACAGACACAGAAATAACCTAAGAGAAAGAAGCTGAACAAGGTATACACCCTCTCTCAAAGCCTGGCCATTCACCTACAAAAGCTTCTACTTATTTGCTTTTCTTCTGGTCCCACAATTCTTGCATTTCAGATTGCACGGCAGCAACAGCTTCAGAAGGAGAACAGGCAGGGCTTGGCCCCGATTACCCTCTCAGCTTTTAACTCCCCTTACAGAAGCAAATCTGGGTTTCCTGCAAATCAGCAAGAGGCTTTAATCACCAGCTCTAAAAAAAAAAACCCAATAATTTAAAAAAAACATATCAATAAGCACCTGTCATTGTGTCACCCACCATAAGATGGATCACTCTGGGCTCTGAGCAAAGAGAAACTCTCCGTACTATAACACTAGCCAAACACTTAAACTGCCAAGTGGAAAGATAATTCAGCTGCACCCCTGAGCAAAGTGTCACCTACCCATCAGTCTTCCACGGCACCCTGATCGACATGGGCTCAGGGGAAACTGGCACTGTGGTGGATGCTGCTTATCTTGACTTCAGCAAAGCTGACGACATGGTCCGCCATGGTGTTCTTAAAGCCAGATTGTTGAGACATTATGGTTTGGCTTGCTGGCCTAGAAGGTAAGCATAAAATCAGCTGGACTGCCAAGTTTGAAGGGCTGTGATGAATAGTACAAAGTCCAGCTAGCAGACAGTTACCGCAGGCATCCCTCAGGGGCAACACTGTCTCAATTAGCAAGGAGACAGCAAGACAGAAGGCGCCCTAGGCAAGTATGCAGCTGACACCGAGCTTGGGGAGCAGTCAATACAGCTCAATCTGTCAGAAGGTGAGGCTGCCATTCAGAGGGATCTTGGCAAGTTGGAGAACCAGGCTGACAGGAGCTGTATCTGTCTTTGAACTTCTTAAAAGTCTCACAGGCAAGACTCAAGACAGAGTAACCCCTTGCTACAGTACGGGCTGGGACTGACCAGCCAAGGAACAGCTTGCACAAAGGGAGCTGGAGGTCCCCACGGACAAGTTGAGCAGGAGCCAGCAGGATGCTCTTTTGCATCAAGAAAGGTGAAACATGTACTGAGCTGTACTAGCAAAAGCACAGCCAGCAGTCAAAGGACATGGTTATTCCCCTCTGTTCACTACCTACAAGGCTACACCTGGAGTGCCATGTTCAGGTCTAGGTTAAGTGCAGCACCAACACTCTGGAGTGATGACTGGAGGGCCACTGAGGTGGCTGAGGGGCTGGAGTGTGCGATATACTAGAAATGGCTGAGAGCTGGGCTTGTTCAGCCCAGAGAAGAGAAGGCTTCAGGGGACATCTAATGCTGTCTTAACTACTTAAACGAGAGGGTATAGAGAATATGGAGCCAAATTCTTCTCAGCCACACACACACAGAACAAAAAGGTAACAGATACAAGTTGCAGCAAAAGAAAATCTGATTAGATATTAAGACAAAAAAAAATCTTTGCCAAGAAGGTGGTAAAACCCAGAGAGAGTATGACATGTCCATTGCTAGAGACAACCAACACTCTGAGCAGGGCTTCAGCAATCTACTGAGGACATGAGCAGGGGAACTGGAGAATTGACTTCCAGAGGCCCCTTCCAGTCGAAATTATTCCACAACCCTACATATGGCACAAGCTTTCTGGATTATCTCCTGCATATTTCATCACCTTCAGATACAGGGAAACGTTTATAGAGGCAGTGTATGTACCACACCTGATTGCTGGACAACTGGCAGAAAACACTCTATATTCTCCTTCCTCCCATCCTATGAACCTGTCAGTAGGAAGGACTGTTGGGATGAAACACTTCCATCATTATACTTCTTTTGCAGCTCTTTTGGGGGGGGATGTCCTCATGTTCTGGATACCACCTTCTCAGCCCACATTCTTGGCTCCCGATTGTGCTCCCATCTTTGCCAGTTGCAACAGGAGGAAAGTGACCAGTTCAGCTCTACTGGGAGGGCTGCCAATGTTACCAGCAAAACCCAAGGACTGGAGTATTCTCTTCTTTCATCATTGAATGACTATGAGAAACAGCTGAGACTCGGAAGCCACCAGTTCAAAGACTGAGGAATTAATATAAGAGCAACCAATACTTGAGTTGCTTTCCTCTGTCACAGTAAGAGCTTAGAGTTGAGGTGGAAGATAATAAATATTAAACTGAACGTTGACAAAAATATTTTTCAACCGAAAAACTGTAATCTGAATACGTGCTGGAAATAATTATTGGCAATGAACTGGGTCCTCCAGATGTGACAAGAATGCAGTGATTTGGGAGTCCCTCAGAGACAGCAGCACAGATGCAGTCCATCTGTTGCATTCTCTAGAAGACTGATCCTTTAAGGACCAGAAATTCTCATACAGAAGAGAAAATTCAACTTAGATTCTGCAGAAGTTAACAGCACTCATGTGGGAAAACCAAACTTTCAACTCCAGATAAGTACAAAATAGAGCATTCTCTGATTTCAGGTACCAGCTGAGACACAGCAGCTGAAACCTCCAGATGTCTCTTTAAAAGACAACTTCTTTAGTAATGACTTACAATTATTCTACATTTCTTTCCTCATTTCCCTGGAGATCAAGGATGGTCCACTGGTGATTTCAATGGCAAATTTCAAAAGAAATATTCTCAATTCAGACAGCCCAGCTCTTTCACCCGACAGGAAAAGTCACAGAACAGCATCTATAATTTCACAACCTTTGGAGCTGAATAGGCAGAACTTCATTACTCTGGAGCCATGGCTTCATTAGGGAGGGGGAAAAAGGGAAAAAAAAAAAAAAAAAAAAAAAAAAAAGTAGTGTATTTTTAATGCAAGTTAGCTAGAAAGGCACAAAATCCTTGCAAAGCAAGGACACCGTGGTGCTTTCTCAGAACTAGCAAGTTCAGGTAACCTCTCAAATTTTCTACAGTCTAACTTGAAACACCAGCTCTTTGTCCCAGAATTGTGCCACACATTACAGTACCTGAAATGACAATCACAACTTTGTTTCCCCTTGGAAACTGCAATGCCAAAAGGCTCTCTACAAGCACAATAAAAAGTTAAGAGGACCAATTATAGAAGGAAAAATATTGTAAAACAGATAAGGCAAGAAATTCTCCCAACAATAAGACAGAGGCAAAGTTTGCAGTTCTGTTTTTTATGAAATAGAGACTTTCACATTTCAATTATTACATGTCCTGTTGCTGAATATGCATTTTTACTGCACAATTTTCTCTTCATATTAAAAAGATTATAGCATAAATTAGACAATTTTTTGGAAAAAAAATTCTGTTAGTGTGGGCAGTCTGTGTATTTCCCCTTTTCCAAAATTTGGTTTTCATCATGAATAGTTCCTAATATGATAATATATATAGTTCATCATTCCTTCCTGCTTACCAATAAATATAAAAGGAATATGAAGAGCATTCTGATTTCTACTCCCTGTCAAGGCATAAGCTAAGATTTTTGGCAGAAAAGCTGCTCCTTCATTGAAGAAACAGTTATATATCACCATTTAAAAATACCGATTAGCGAATCTCATAGCACTTTACCAACACATGCAGTCAAAACATCACTGAGACTACTGTGTTTCTCCCAAACTGGAAGGATGTTGAAAACTTAAAATGATCCACTTACAGCTGATCTAAAGACGAGAGCTCCGCAATTTATGTTTTATTGTCAAATGTTTAAAGGATTAAATCTAAATAAAATACACAATACACAAGCTTCAAAGCACACGTTATCTTCAACATCTTATTTCCAATTAGCAAGTCAAAATAAAGAAGGCACAGGGAACATTTGGCTTCAAAAGCAAAGCTCTGGAAGAAATCAAGATTTTGGTTGTTTTGGGTCTCATTTAAAGCTGCCGTTTTCCCAGACTGCTGAAACTGGATAAGATGGAAAGATTATTCTCTCTCTCTCAAAGGGAAGAAAATAGCAGACATACCACCATGTGATCGAGTATTACATCATTCATACTTACAACAATACTGAGCCAGTCTGGCAGTTAAACTTAAAAGACATTCTCTTTTGCCTTCAAGGAAGGACATGGACTTACCATAAAGGCAGGCTAACAGTGAAAAGATTAGAAAAGGCTCAGCTCACAATTTTACTTGACATGAGATTACAGAACGCTAAAAATCTTTTATTGAGAAGCTTTTTCAGTATGAAGTTTGTGTGTGAAGACTATGTCATGCAAACAAAATCCCAATGACAAACATCTGAAGAAATAAGACAGCTCTTGAGAAGGACTTTTACCAATTTTTAAAAGACTTACACTTCATTAGGATGTTAAGTCATTACCAAGACCACTTTCAAGGTAGGAGGACAGGCCAACTATGAGAATGAATCCTGTTCTTTCCAAAACAAATTCAAAAGGTAATATTGTTTCTTAGATATGCATTCACTTTGTTCTTACAACATCAAAAAGTGCATGGTGAAAAAAGCTGCATAAGACTTAAGAATATGATGAAAGTGGACACAGTTTTAGAAGACCTCAAGCTAAAACTATTTGCAGATAGCAAGCACAGAACTGCTTACAGGTCTCAAAGCACTGGTGGCTTTTATTCACCCTATTTTGCATTACTGATCTCAAACTAATAATATGAATTTGTCTTCTAAGGCATCATTCTTACTGCATTAAAATGCAAATACACAATCTTCAAAATTATTTTAATGAAGGAGAGCATTTCATTTTCTAATTGACTTCTAAAATGCAGAAAATCAAGATGGCTACAACCAGGTATATTTTTCAGTGACCGGATCAAAAGCATCAATCATCAATCATATTTGCTACCAGGTTTTATTTAAACAAAGCCTATAGTAATGGTTTTTTTTCTTTTCTTAAGCGAGGGTGGGCATGCAGGGAAGGAAAGGGAAGAGTCTCCTCCACATCCCACACCACATCCAGCATATCCTCTAACAAAAGCAAGAAGATGCTACACAATGACCAGCTGTACCACACTGGTTTTTTATTTAGCTGGTGTTTGCAACGTATTAGCTCCCATCAGGTCAAAACACCACCCAGTAATTATGCTGTTTTTGCTAACCTAAGCACCAAAATTCAGATGCAGAGATAAACTTCTGAATTAAGCAGAGAGTCCACCTAATTATTTCCTCTTTTAAACAAGCTTTAAGAAGATTGTTAAATATTTATTTTCACAAGCATGCAAGGATCACTGAAGGTCAAAGACATCAGAGGTGTGATCCCCTTCCTTATCGTCCCTCCTTTGTATTTATTTCACTGGAAGGAGACTTCTGCCATCACATTTCCCACCCATCACCCAGAACTCATCCTGCCTTCATTCCCCTCATTAGTTCCCATGTCTCTGTCACCGTGTCTCATAGCATCACCCCCTCTCAGGGCAAGGGCTGCCCCTCCTATTTTTACTCTAGTATTACTGATCCCTTTGTAGCTCTATCGTTCCCTGCTTCTGTCTCTTTCCTTGTTGCATCTTTACCATGACAGTGTTCAAATGTCTCAACTGTTCAGAAACCCCAAACTGGAACGTAATTACTAAGAGGGGCAGACCATGCAATGAATTTATTATTTTTGTATGTATGCAATAACAAACCATTATTACATGCATTAAAAAACTGGCTCAGATGCCTCTTCTGTAAGTACTTCTGCATTGCACAAGGCCTGACATGGTGACGGAACACAGGACTGCCAAGCAATAAACACCTTTTCTACCTGCCCATAATGTAATCCAAGCCCACGCTGACAAAGGCTTCAGTGGACCTAATCCAGAAGCCTACAGAGTAAAGCCTGTCCCTTCTTTTCAAAGGGGGGCTGTGATGCCTGGTTTTGTCCCAGCACTGAAAGGTATGATAAGCAAGGCCAAAGGATCTCAAAATTTAAAACAATCTAGGTGCAACAGCTCTATTGAGCGCAAACTCCATGGTTTTCAGCAGTCAGACCCACTGATGTGAAAAACAGCTGCCTAGAGGGATTTAAAACCCTCTGCTCTGTAAAACAATAAAGTATTTCTGCAGTCAAATTTCAGAAGAGGATTATTTTGACCTTCACTGTTCAAAATTTCCTTTAAATGAATAAAGCAAACAAAAATATCAAAACCAGATGAAATCTATAATCCTGATAGGCCATCTTGTGACCCTTGCCACCTTTCTATCTCTACAGATACTTTGTTTAATGCTACATTATGGAAAAGTTGACAATTTGAGCCACCTGCTGGGTACCAACATCCTGAGGGGAAAAAAGTTGCTCACTCCTCTATACAAAAGCTGGTGAGAATTCCGTCAGCAAATTCAATGGGGCAGGATCAGGTCTTTCCTTGCCAGCACCGGAGGTCAAATACTATTTTAATCCAGAGTTAGTAACAAGTTAACAGAAAAGCAGATTTTCAGAGTGTGCAATTCTTAAACAAAACATCAGCCTGAACACACACACACATGCAAAATTACGGTCCTCCTGCTTCTTTTGGATGATATATTTAGAAATCCTATTAGCTGGAGAGATCAACATTCTTATCTGAATTTCCAGGATGCTGTAACATGCAAAATTAGAGCAGCTCTCTTAAGTGGGTCAATTATCACTACTGCACTTACAGCAGCTTTTCCCCTCCCTCCCTGAAGCATCCATAATGGGCACTTAGTACAAGGATTTAAACAGTAAGATGTTGAGTTGACACACAGCACAATGCAAAGTTCCTTTCCTCTTTTATATTTCTGGAATCTTAAAGGAACAAAGAAAATCACCCAAGTACTGAATCTCCACATTAAAATTACAGTCTCCCCGTGGAAAGCTTCGATGACTTTCAGCAACCAGGCACCCTGCAGGATAATGGTAGTCAGCAATCATGCTCACTATTGTCCTGCCACATCCGAGTCATGTACAAGTAAGGTTTATGGCTTTCCTCCACCAAGAGACAAGAGGAGAACCTGAGGACCACTAACCATCTCCCCAGCCCTGTCCCCCAGGTGCAGGGCCATACAACCAGTTTGAAAAGCTTCAGGTTATTTTTTTCTCAAGAGGCAATTCTCTTTAAAAGACACTGCAAACCACCAGATCCAAGCCCAACAACTCAAGTACCCAGCATCACTTCAGATAGTATAAAGACATCCATAGCAGACTGACAGATATGACACTGGACCTAGGGAAACATAAGCTCTTCTGCAATACAACCGGAGGCCAGGCAAGATACCCAAGAGTGACACAGCCCCGACTCCTCCAGCCTCACTGCCCCAGCGCTGCCCACCTGTGAGCACAGGGCAACAGCCGGGAGCAGCCCCTGCAGTGAGGGGGTGCAGTGGGGAAGAGCATGAAGCCATGCAATGCAGCATACAACATCAACAAGAACATGGAAAGTTTTACTTCCCCACCAACAGGAATCATAAAAGACCTCATTCTCTCAGCAGCATGCTTGCTTTAGATGTACCTCTTCATATGAAAAAAACCTGTGGGGCAGTACTGCCAGTTGCATGATTCTCCTTCACTCCACGGAAAAGGAGACTGGATATACAGGCTTCAGGTCATGAGCCTTGCTGTTGAAATTCAGCAGTTCCAACCCTGGCTGGAGGAACAGATGACGGGGAGAAATTAAGGTGCTAAAATTAAATTTCTATTGCTGTCCCTGGCTGCCCTCTTTGCTATGTCTCCAGCATTTTCTCCTGTGGTACCAAATGGGCACGATCACACAAGCCAAGCATAACCAAACACATGAACTATTTGGCAATAGATGCAAATAACATGGGGCAACACCAGCCACACCCGACTTAAGACGGCCATTCTTCATTAACAGATTGAAACTCTCACAGCCAAAATCTATCCCCTCAAAAGCATTCCAATTTTAAAACTTCATTTTGAAATGGACAAGGCTTTCCCAAGACTTCAAGCCCAAGCAAATGCTTCATTAGGAAACATTTATTTACTAAGGGGGTGATCAAACACTGGATCAGGCTTCCTAGAGAGGTGGTCAATGCCCCAAGCCTGTCCGTGTTTAAGAGGTGTTTGGAGAATGCCCTTAACTTTTGGTCAGCCCTGAAGCAGTCGGACTATGTGATCGTTGCAAGTCCCTTCCAACTGAACATAATCTATTCTATTCAACCTTCTATGAAGAAAGTTCTTGGCGTCCTTTACCACACACACAAAAAAAAAAAAATCTGGTGAAATGAAATAAAGTAATTTGCTTTGGTAAATATTCTATTTTAACTGCAATTTAAAAACCATTTTTAATCTCTTATGTCCTTGTCATACTCAACACTTGAACAAAACGTTTTGAATGCAACTTTATTTAATCAAAAGTAAAAGGTCAGTTGCTAAAAAGGAAGTCCTTAACCAAAGAGAAATAGAAACTGGTTTTATTAACTTCCCTGACCAGAGCTCTAAAACTTTGTTGATTAAAGCCTAAATTTCAAAAGGTAACTTTTTAATTGGGAACACTAGGGCCTGCTGGCTCCAGGAAGTTTTAGTAGAGGTCAAAAGATTGATGGAGATCTAATTTTTCATTTCTAATAAAAAAGGAAGTCTTGCCCTTTTCCTTGCAAAGACAGACCTTGAAGTGTTAGTAGGGAAACAAAGAATGTATCCATCAAAGGCTCTCATGGCAAGGTTATACAAAGCTTCCCAAGACAGTATGGAAGCCAACAGAGCCTGCTAATGCTCGAGAGGAAACCAGCCGAACTGAACTTGCAAAGGCCAGCAAGGCAGAAAGGCTCAGGAACTGCTGCCTAATCTAGGATTAAAGAGACCAGTTCCTTACTCCATCACAGATTTTCTGGGTAACTTTGAATGTGTCACAGTCTCAGTTCTGCACCTGGAAATGAAGATAAATACTTGCAACTTCCCTTACTGTGACATGAAAATAAACACATTAACCCAAGAGCCATTCAAATAGCTTGGCAATAAAGCACAAGTACTTCAGACAAATAGGAAATAACAAAGTACTGCCCCATTCAGTGAGGAGATGCCCATTTTTATTTTTTTTCCTAAATCCTTCTTGCCTGCTGGGATCCTGCAATGCCCTCAAACAAAAGGGAGGTTCACAGGGCAGAGGAAGCAGGGGAGGAAAAGCGCCTTATGCTTTCCCACCCAGTGCAAGTTTACACATAAAAGCCACCAAGGCACCAAACTTTCTCCTGTCAGCCTTCTGCTCCCAGCGCTCAAATTTAAGATGTTATTTTAATTCGACATTTAATGGAAAGGTTCTTCTGCAAACAACTTGGAAGAGAGGCCTCCCATGGCTGCCTTGGACTGACCCCAGGAGGACCCCACCTCTCTCCTCTGACACCACACAAAGCTGCTGAAGACCACCTGAATAACCTGAGCAACCTCAGCCTGTGGGGGCTGCTCCAGCCCTGGGCGGTGGGAAGGGCTCGGCAACCCCCCCCAGCATCGAGACTGATCAGCTTTACTGGAGGGGGGGGAAAACCTTCCTGAAAGGCAAACAGAGGAATATTTACACAAGATAGCTGGCGAGGCAACTTTGTGAGGACTCTTCTCATGTGGGAAAGGTTTTGTTTACTATTCTCTAACAAGACAGGATTTGGTTTACAAGGGTGCATTTTCCAGAGAGCTTCAAAGGAAAATAACAAATCAGTAAAATAAAGGTGCATTTGTGTGGGATAAAAGACATTTACCATGTTGCTGTAAAAAAAAAAACACCCGGGTGGTAGCGCTGGAAAATCTTACAAACAAAATAGCAGCCAGTTGTACAGTTGTTCTAACAGTTGTGTACAGTAAAAAGGATTACAAACAGAATGAAATGTTCCTTGATTAAAACAAACTGACATCCCACCTGGAAAATCCTGGCCAGGCTCTCATTGTTCCTGAGTGACCCTAGGGCAGCCACGGGTTACAGCCAAGCCCGTAAGTCACTCAAACACCCTGCCCAGCTCTTCCCAAGTTCTCTCCCTTGGGAATGGCAGGACAAGCTAAAGAGTCTTTTGTTTCCATTCAGACATATGTAGGGGAGGAAAAGCTGTTCAAAACATTAAAGAGAAACAAGTGAGGACTGTTACTATTCCAAGAAACAAATTAAGAGCCTGAGTTTGAAATGCCCAGAGCGCTGGCAGTGCCAGCTGAAGTCAGATGTCACTGTAAACGCTCAGCATTGCCTCAACCCCTGGGAGGGGGGGAACAACCAGTTCCATCAAACTTGAGGATTTAAAAATCCCTATCTCCTTCAGATGTATTTTTTGCATTATACCTTTACTTCTGACACTGATAATATAGACACATTTTATAAAGAGAATAATAAATTAAAGCTTTTATAGGTAGCTCATCAAAAGGATGGAAAACCTCCCAAATTCAGCTAATGGCTAGTAAGCCATCTTCCCTTTAAAACATTAATGCCGACGAGTAATATAAGCAAGGCAGATGAAA